>NW_027205715.1:3300000-3900000 GCF_024711535.1 Dipodomys merriami | reverse complement strand
ATAGAGAGCCTTGAATGAAAAAAAAAAAAAAAAGCCATAGCTCAGAGGCCCTGGGTTCAATTTTCAGGACCTCCCTCCCCCTACCCTCACCCCACACACCACATAAAAGACTGTATTGAACCAAAGCGTTTATAAACCCTAGTCGCCTAGTAAAGTTAAATAGAGCATAATTGTGTCCTTGATAAGCCCATTGAGCATACATCTTTATTTTTAATTTATTTTTGGTCTGTTGTGGGGCTTCAACTCTGGGCCTGGGTGCTGTCCCTCAGCTCTTCAGCTCAAAGCTAGTGCCCTACCACTTGAGCCACAGCCCCATTTCCCAGCCCGAGCATGCATCTTATTATTAGTGTGCATACAAATCACCTGGGGACTTTTTCAAAAATGCAAATTTTGGGTTGAGAGCCAGTGGCTCACACCTGGAATCCTAGCTACTCAAGAGGCTTGAGTTTTGGGGCTGGGAAGGTGGCTCAGTGGTAGAGTGCTTGCCTTGCATGCAGGAGGCCCTGAGTCCGATTCCTCAGTCCACATAAGCAGAAAAGGCTGGAAGTGGGGCTCAAGTGGTAGAGTGTTAGCCATGAGCTGTAGAGCTGAGAGACAGCACGCAGGCCCAGAGTTCAGTCCCCACTACCGGCAAAAAAAAAAAAAAAAAAAGAGGCTGAGATCTGAGGGTTGTGATTTGAACAGTCCAGGCAGGAAAAGTCTGTAAGACACTTCTAATAAACCACCAAAAAGCTGGACGTGGCGCTTTGGCCCCAGTAATAAGAGCATGAATCGAGCAAAAAAGCACTGGAATGTGGGTTAGTAGCTGGAATGTGGGTTAATGGTAGAGTGCATGCCTACCATGCATGAAGCCCTGAGTTCTATTCCTCAGTATGAACAGAAAAAGCCAGAAGTAATGCTGTGACTCAAGTGGTGGAGTGGTAGCCTTGAGCAAAAGCTGAGGGACAGTGCCCAGGCCCTGAGTGCAAGCCCCATATCCAACAATAAAAAAGGAAGGCTTTGTGCGAGGCCTTCGAAGGACTCACAGCCTGGACACCAGGCTACAAGGAAGGGCTGGGGGATGAGCATGAGTTAAGCCAGGATCCCAAGAGTTCAGATCTCCCCAGCTCCTTTCCAGCTGCAGCCCCGGGCACCAAGGTGGCCCCGTGTGGGTCATACATAGGCCAGGCTGGGATGCTGGTGAGACTACTTTGCAGATGCCCCTTTTACCTTCCCCAGTTCCTCTAAGAAAGGACCTTTTTCTCCAGGGTCAAGACAGCCCTGGACGCAGGGGTGGGGCAGCCCCTCATTCCCAGTCCTGCCACCTGCTCTGTCCAGCTCTGTGGGTGGGGGCTCGCTTGTTCCGGTCCCCACCCAAATCCCTTGCAGCTGTTCTCCACCCAGAGAAGACACTTGTGTCAGAGGGAAGGGAAATGGTTATTTTTGTGGGTTATTGGCTTCTGACCAGGAAACATGGATGGCCATGTCAAGGGCTGGCAATGGAGTGGATGAACTCAACTACGGCCAAACCCAGGGGATGATACACAAACAGCCACCATGGGAGCCATGGAGGAAGAGGACGGGCCATGGAGGAAACAGGCCAGAGGTGGGAGCAGAGCATGAAGTACGTGTCCTATGAGTGGTCTATGGCAATGGTGGTGCCTGTGACAGGAACTAGGGCTACTAGGAAGGAGGTAGTAACCCCTTGTAAAGACTAGTCTGCTGGGGTGACAGTCCCCCACTTCCAGCTCCTTCCTGTCAAAAGGCAGACTTGGTGGAGAACTTACACCTCGGTGGATGTCTGCCTTTCCCGCCAGGGTGGCCATTCCAGAGCCGTAAGCCAAGTCTACCTGATCCTCTGCACCTGGAGAAGCCAAGTGGCTTTGTGGTTAAGCCCTTTCCTGAGGGCTCGCCAATGCAGACCTGAGTCCTGGCTCTACTGCTCACAGCCAGTCCTCGGCATGGCCACCTTCAGTGACACACACCTCTGATCGACAAAGATGGGCATTCATCAAGAAAATGAATTAACCTGCTTTGTTAAATGGCAGCCCCTTTGTACAACGACTTAAAGATAAAGATCAGTCGTGGGGCTTGAACATAGGGTATGGACACTGTTCCTGAGCTTTTTTGCTCAAGGGCCGTGCTCTATTGCTTGAGCCACAGCATCACTTCTGGTTTTCTGGTGGTTAATTGGAGATAAGAGTCTCATGGACTCTTTTCCTGGCTAGGCTGGCTCAGGTTTCAGCCTCCTCAGTAGCTACAGTCACAGGCAAGAGCTAACAACGCCCAGCTAAAGATAATTTCTTTACAAAAAAAAAAAAAAAGAATCACAGACTACTTAGGGAAGGATTATCACATGGTGGGTGTTGTCATGGTGACAGTAGATGTCCCTGAGGTATGGCTTGCCTAGCATCCCTCTTGGGCCATGACTGTCTTTACTTCTATGGAAAGAAGAAATGATGACATCTTCACAGGGGAGGAAGACTGAAGGAATTAGAAATGTAGGGAGGTCAAGACTACACTTGGCCACGCACCCCAAGAATGGACAGTCCCCCATCCTGGGACAGAGATGGTGCTCAAAGCAAATGTGAGGAACAACTGCAGTGAATGAATGAATGATAGTTTCTTGAGTGAAGCCCTGCCTTGCCCCAGGCCCTGAATGAAGATGACTAGAAAGTGGACTCCTCGGGCTGGGAAGTGGCAGACCATGGCTGTCAGAGTGTGCTCTCTGGGCTTTGAACAGAGAAGCCGAGAAGGCAGGAGGAGGACTCAGGAGGGAGACATGATGGAACCGCCATCTCTGCAGGTGTTCAGGAATGATGGAGTTTCCAGGCAGCTTGAGTATGGAGGTGTGGGGGGGGGGGGAGCAAGCGGCCCCACTCCACATCTGCCCAGGTCATAGGGTCCAACTGGCACAACAGGAAGCCAGCTGTCCCTGAGTGACTCCTCTTCAGAGCAGAGTCAAGTGCCAGACCTGAGGCCAGGCAGAGTGGGGCTCCAAGTCGTCCAGCCCAGCTCTGCCCTGATGGCTTCATGACCCACTACACTGGGGCAGACCTCAGGTTCTGCAAATAAATGACAAGGGGGCAGGGCCTGGTACCTGCGAGGATGCTGTGGGGGCAACAGACAGGAACGGGGTCTGGACTGCAAGTCCCCGATCCCCAGCTCTGCCCCTGCTGGATTCATGACCCTGCAGCTCACAACTTTCCCCTTGTGCTGGGCCCCTAGGCCACATCCTGGCCTCCAGGGGCCCTGGTCCATCTCATAGGAGATGGACAGGCTGACAAGCAGTTTGAAGGCAGGTAATCCCAAGAGGAGACTGAGCCCTCCCTGGTGTCCCTCCAACCTCTCGCTTCCTGCGCAGCTTCTTTGCAGAGGGTTGCGGGTCATGTCTGTGGCTGAGGGTCATGTCTGTACTTGCGGGCTTTCCTACATTCACTGCTGTCCGGTGTTACAGGTGGGTGCTGAGGCTGAGAAAGGGTTAGGAGTGTCCTGATGAGATACAGCTGCACAACTATGGTCAGCCTTGCAAATGTGAGGCTTGGGGGCGTGGTGGAGCAAGTCCCCTGCTCTCAGCCTGGGAATCTGCCAACCCACAAGAGAGGACCCATCATCCTGAGCACCAGAGCTGCCCCCCGAGGGTGCCAGCCCAGGCAGGGGTGTGGGGTGGGGTGGCCAACATGGGGAGGGAGGAAGCACATTGGTGGGTAACAGGCATGTTTGGGGGGTTAGAGACGAGAGTGATGAGCAGCTCTCTGAATCCCTGTTTGACTTCTTCCTGTCTACAAACGTGAAAATATCTCCCAGTTCTCAGAGACTCAGTCTATAAATGGAACCATTGTGCCTCCCTCTCGGGTGGGAAAATGACTTAAATGAAGATGATTTATTTGTTGATTCAAATGAATACTCTCTGTGCACCTATTGGGTGTCAGGCTCTGGGCCAGGGAGCAAATGAATGGGAATTCTTCAGCCAAACATGTATTCTACTGGGGAAAGGGGCAGCAGAACCATCTACATGGCACGTGCTGGTGAGGTGGGAGCTGGTGAGAATGATGGGCTGAGGCCAGAGAGGAGAAGTGGGAAAGGAAAAGAAGGGGAGAGTGGAAGAAGGGAATGCCACAGTCCCAGAAGCCTGAACATAGTGGTGCAAGCCAGGCACTGGTGGTTCACACCTGTCATCCTAGCTACTCAGGAGGCTGAGATCTGAGGATCTAAGTTCAAAGCCAGCCCAGGCAGGAAAGTTCATTAGACTCTAATCTCCAACAAAACAGCAAAATGCCAGAAGTAGAAGGGTGGCTCACGTGGTAAAGTGCCAGCCTTGAGCAGAAAAAGCAAAGCAAGTATTTGAGTTCCTGAGTTTGAGCCTGATACTGGCATGGGCACATGCACTTTGTGTGTATGTGCATGCCTGTGCGCACGCACACACACACACACACACACACACACACACACACACACACACACACACACACACAAGATGGTGGTGAGTGATGAGCAGGTCTCAGGCCTCTCAGGGAAGCATCAAGCTCGAGGAACCACATTGCAAATCTGGGATAAGCAAGTAACTCAAGAGTCAAAAGCAGAGCAAGGGGGAGGGCAGGTGGGGGGGGGTCTCCTCCGTGCAAGTTCCACCAGTAAGTGTTTCTGAGCAGCGTGGCAAAGCAGGCCTGTGTGGCACAGGACACAGGGACTCCAATCCCACCCTTTCAGGCTCTAATTTGTATCTTCTCTCACTTCCGGTCATCAGATGGCCTCTTCCTCCAATCCTAGGATCAAGGCTTCTCCCCCTTCCCTGTGGCCTGTGACCCACCCCCCCATGCAGAGCAGGACCCTGAGTTGGCAGCCACCACCTTGTAAGAGGGGAGTGGTTAGCCCTGGCTAGCCTTAGGAACATCACAAAGGGTCTTTTCACCAGAGGGCATTTGTAAGTGGCCCTCTTGCTTGTGGGCATAAAGACCCCCTTTCTCTATCGCCAGAGGGCAGGGATTGGGGCAGGAGATTCTGTCCTTCCCTTTCAACATAGGGTTGAAACTGGGGCCAGGACGGACAATGGCAGTGATTTAATCTGCCTGGCGGCAGAGTGGCTGCCGAGGGGGCATGCACCAGCCAGCGGCTCCTCAGCTGCAGGGAACCCACCAGCTCAGAGCCCTCCATGAAGGGATATGGAGTGCCCGTATCAGACCCCTGGGCAATTGTTGCGCCTTCCTAGCTGTGGACAAAGAGTTGGACTTGCACAGATGCCCTACAATGGATGAGTGGATCCAAAAACTGTGGTACCTATGCACAATGGAATTACACAGCCATTAGAAAGAGTAAGATTAAGTCATCTGCAGGGAAATGGATGGACCTAGAACAAATCATGTTAATTGAGGTAAGCCAAGCTCAGAAAGCCCGATGGTGCACATTTTCTCTCATATGCAGAAGGTAGTTCTAAGATACACTGGAACGTGGTAACTGATACAGGACCCTGAACATTCACACACACAATGAGACTGTAGAAGGAGACTCTTCGGGGAGGAACATAAAGGCGCATTACCTCTTTGCATCTAAAATAATATTTTAATAAATATAAAATAATATTTATCAAAATGAACTCCAGGAAATGGTGAAACAAGAAGTTTTTTTTCCCCTGGTTGATGTTTTTGTTTTGTTTACCTGTCTTTGGGAGGGTAAAGGACACAGAAATGGGGGGACAATTGGTGAACAAATGCAGCAGGGGTACTCACTGGACACTTGTAGGTGGGGATGAGTGGGGAAAACTGGGAGAGAGAAAGGATGATATTGTCCAAAAAGAAATGAACCCATTACCTGATTTATATAACTGTAACCCCTCTGTACATCACCTTTATAATAACAATTTAAAAAAAATAAAAAAGAGTTGGGCTTGCAGTTTCGGGAAGCCTCTGGCCTGCTGTCCTGGGTGTGCTTGGCATGTGTGACAATCTTAGCTGGCCATCAGGATGGCCCTCACTGCAGCACTGTACTGGACAGAGGTGGAGGCCGGCTGGAGTTGGGGAGCGCACAGAGGTGCACCTGGAGTCTGGCGGAAAGGGGCACTCATGGTCAGAAGCGAGGTTGCCTGGGAGAGAGTGGGTGCATGGGGCTGGCACAGGAGGAGCCACCGCAGGTGTCAAGGCCTAGGGAGAAGGAACCATAATAGAGATGGAGCTGTAGAAAATGTCTCCAGACAGCCAGGCATCAGTGGCTCACGCCTGTAACCCTAGCTATTCAGGAGGCTGAGATCTGAGGATAGCAGTTAAGCCAGCCAGGGCAGAGAAGCTCCCATGAGACTCTTATCTCCAATTAACTACTTGGAAGAACTGGAAGTGGTGCTGTGGCTCAAAGTGGTAAAGTGCTAGCCTTGAGCAAAAGAGGTCAGGGACAGCGCCCAGGCCCAGAGTTCAAGCGCCACAACCAACCGAAAAAGAAAGAAAAAGAAAGAAGGAAAGAAGGGAAAGAGAAAGAAGAAAGAAGGAAGGAAAGGAAGGAAGGAAGGAAGGAAGGAAGGAAGGAAGGAAGGAAGGAAGGAAGGAAGGAAGAAAGGAAGGAAGGAAATTCTCCAGATATTAGGATGTGATGAAGACACCAAGTGGCAAGAAGCCAAGTAAGCAGGTGCTGGTGGGGAAGTCCGTGGAGTTTAATCTCTAACACATGACTGCTTCTCATTCTGATAGGCTCACCGTCTTGACTGGTTGGCTACTTTGAAAGGGGTTAACAGTTTTTCCGAGCAATCAACCCAAACCAGGACACCTGGCCGAAGAAAAGATGCAGCTTTGGGTAAGATGGCAGCCACCCTTAAAATGGTGGTGCTTATGTCAGGCAACCACTTTGACAGAAAAGACCCTAACTTTCATAGAACAGAAGGTGGAAGGTGCCAGGCCAGGGGCCAAAGGGCCAGCTGGTCCCTCATGAGAACAGGAGCATCCTCCAGAAGCAGAGGTCCAGTGTGAACGTTCTCCTCAGCCTCAGCACCCACCTGTAACACTGGACAGCAGTGGGTATAGCAAAGTCTGCAAGTACAGACATGACTGCTCAGGAAGTGAGAGGTTGGAGGGACACCAGAGAGGGCTCAGTCCACTCTCCACCCCAGCAGGAGGAAGAACTGAGTATGGTACTGCCATGGCTGGGAGTTAGCCCCCCTGTAAAGTTGGCAGGGACGGAGGGCAGGAGGCCCAGTACTCCACTATGGGTGTGAGGATCTTTGAGAAAGGATCTACTGCCTAAGAGCCTGGCTGATGGAAGGATCTGCAGTGATAGCAGCTCCCTGGTGGCCGCTCTGGACCATATGGAAGCCTTGGGCATTCTCCTCTTGGGGTTATCTGCCTTCAGGCTGCTTGCCAGCCTGCCCATTTCCTGTGAGATGGACGAGAGCCTCTGGGAGGCAAGGATGGGGCCTAGGGGACAGAGGGGAAAGTGCCCAGGGAGAAGTATGAACTGTGGGGTCATGAATCGAGCAGAGCTGGGGATGGGAGACTTATAGTCCAGGCCCCTTTCCTGTCTGTTGCCCCCACAGCATCCTCACAGGTACCCGGACCCACCCCAGGTATTTATTTGCAGAACCTAAGGTCCCAGGGTAGCGTTTAAGTGTGGGTAAGGCAGGGTGGAGGCCCAGTTTCCTGCCTGAGGGAGTCCCTTATTCCTCCTTCAAATGCGCTTCCCATCTCTACCAATTTTCCTGACCCTTGGGGAACTCAGCTGAATAGGGGTCCAGGGCTTCTTGCCACTGCCCCACCCCCATTCCTGGGCATGGGCCCCTCCTCACCAACTGGTCAAAAGGACCTGATCCTTTCCCAGGACCACCAGCAGGGGGCAGAAGCAGTGAGAACTGGGGCTCTCCTCTTTGTCTTTGCCTGAGTCCCACTAATACTCTTCATCTCCAGAGGATTGGTCTTCTCCTCTCTATGTGGGCCGTACTCACAGCCTAGGGTTTATATTGCAGGGTTGGGGTGACATGGAGATAAAGAAGGGCCTGAACCCATTGATAGATCTCGTTCTGCCACTTGTGACCTTGAGCACAAGCCATACTTGTCCCTATCACTTCTTGGAACCTTAGTTTCTCCATCTGTAAAACAGGGACCCATCCATTCATAGAAATGCATTCATTTATCCACCATCCACCTATCCCACCTACCCAACAACACATCCATCTATCTGTCTACCCACCTATTCATTTACCTTTTCAGTCATCCACTTATTGACTTATCTATCCATCCACCCATTTATCTATCCATCCATCCATCCATCCATCCATCCATCCATCCATCCCTTTGTCCATCCACACACACATACATACATACCTGTGTCCCTCACCCATCCATGGATATGTATGATGTTTCAGCCCTGGCACAGGGACACTGAAGCTTTTTTGTGGCTCATGAAGAACCGATCTGTTACCAATTAGTTTCTATCTTATAGCTACCATATTTCTGAGTTTTTGAGACCTTGAGTTCAAATGAGTCCTGGGGAAATACATGAAGGCAGCTCTTTAACCATCCTCCCCAACCCTGCCCTCCCCCGCATAGCATGCAGTCCACAGACCTTACCCAGCCAAGCCCCAGACAACTCCCCAGCATCACACCAGGGGTTCTTACTGCCACCATGGGACATAAACCATAATGAACCAGCATGGTGGCATGACTTGGGCAGACCAGCCTCACTGCCTGGCATGGTGTATGATTATAAAACCAGGTGACCAAAACAAGTCCTTTTTGAAAAACTATTTTGAAGCTTTGAACATTTTGACTCAAGTAAATCAGCCTAGCTGGGCACTGATGGCTCATGCCTGTAATCCTAGCTACTCAGGAGGCTGAGATCTGAGGATCATGGTTTGAAGTCAGCCTGCACGGGAAAGGCCTTGAGACTTTTGTACCTCCTCCCCCGAAAATTGGAAGTGGAGCAATGGTTCAAGTGGCAGAGTGCTAACCTTGAGCAAAACAGTTCAGACAGTGCCTATTCCCTGAGTTCAAGCCCCGTGACTAATGAGGAAGAAGAGGGAGGAGGAGGAAGAGGAGGGGGAGGAGGAGGAGGAAGAAATTGTTGTTGGGGCCAGAGCAGCACACTATTACACTGCTGTGAGCCAGGGCTGTGAGTCTTGTCCACACATGGTCTCTTATGGGCTCTCATGATCAGAGCCTCAGTACCATCAACACTGTCCTGTAAGTACTAGCAATCTATCACAGCACATCAAATGACATCTATTTATTGTTCTTGTCATGGGCCAAACCCAGGCTGGACCTAACCTATGTGCATTGAGTCCAGAGCCCTCCATTGATTGGGTCTGAGTACAGTAGATGAGTCCCCCGGGAAGGAGCCATTGTGGCCCATAAATAGGTTAGGCGGTCAGGAAACAGGAAGCTCTGCAACACAATGAAGCCTGGCGTGCAGGGGTTTCCTCCAGGACGAGTGCGGGCCTGAGGATGCTGCTTGGGCCAAACACCTCACTGAAGCAAGACTCCAAGCTGTTGGCCGTGGTCACCTCTCTCCACAGCCTTCAGGGGCACTTAGGGCCCAGCCTTACCGCTAAGCCCTGAGCTCAGGATAGAGCAGGAAAAGCCCGGACTGGCGGGCGATAGCTGAGGGGACAGCGATTATAGGCCAGCCCTCAGCCCAGCCTTGGCACCAGGCATAGAGTTGGGGGGGAAGGGGAGACCAGGCTTGGTCCTCCCTCAATTGGTAGGTTCTCCACCCACTCCACGACCCCACTGGGGCATCTTCAGAAACACAGCATACACCAGACTGATTCGACCTGGACCCCAACAATGGGGTCATCAGAGAACCAGGCAAGCTGTAAACGCATGCTCCTGAGGAATTTTATGAAATAAAGAAAGCGAGCTGGGTCTGGGGGCCAGGTTGTTTAAGTGGTAGAGGGCCTGTAATCCCAGCACTCAGGAGGCTGAGGTAGAAGGATCGAGAGGCCAAAGCTAGCCTGGGCTACGTACTGAGACCATCTTAAAACACACACACAATGAACAGGAAAAGGAAATAGCAATGCAATGTCATATAAGACCCCAGTGTTGTTAAGACACACACAAACACAATCAGTGTACACACAGAAAAGACAGGCAGGAGGGCCCACAAAACAGCAAGTTGGAAAGTTGATGGTGTTTTTACTTTCTCCTTTTTCCTTGTCAATGCTAAATTCTCTTCAGTGAATTTTGTAATCATTAAAAAAAAAAAAAAAACCTCTCCCACAAACAATACCAGTTTTCTTTATGTCTTGTCTTATTCTTCTTTTTGATGCTAATGCTGGGGCTTGAACTCTGGGCCTAGGCACAGTCCCTGAGCTTCTTTTTGCTCAAGGCTAGCACTTTACCAGTTGAGCCACAGCACCACTTCCAGTTTCTTGGTAGTTAATTGGAGATAAGAGGCTTAAAGACTTTCTTGCCCAGACTGACTTTAAACCTTGATTCTTAGTTCTCAGCCTCCTGAGTAGCTAGGAATATAGGTGTGAGCCACTGATGCCTAGCTTAGTTTTCTTTTAAGTACAGTGTTTATGAGTGTTTTTAGAAGCAGGGAAATGGGGAGAGGTGAAGGCTGGAGGGGAATAGAAGATCTGACCCTGTGTATGTCTATGTAGAGGATGAGACTGTGGAAGGAAGCATGCAGTATACTGGCATGGCTTTGCACAGGATGGTAATGCCCTGCAATGGAGAGTCTGGTTGTAACTGCACATATTTGGCCATGAAGCCTCTCTGTTTTTGTAGTATTGTGGTTTGAACTCGGATTGCTAAGCAAGTACTATACCACTTAAACCATACTCACTCATAGCCCTATACATATACACATATATAGTAATAGGCAGATAAAAAAATGTATTTTCTGGGCTGGGAAGGTGGCTTAGTGGTAGAGTGCTTGCCTAGCATGCATGAAGCTCTGGGTTCAACTCCTCAGTACCACATCAACAGAAAAAGCCGGAAGTGGTGCTATGGCTCAAGTAGTAGAGTTCTAGCCTTGAGCAAAAAGCTCAGGGACAATGTCCAGGCCCTGAGTTCAAGCCCCAGGACTGGCAAAAAAAAAAAAAAAGTATTTTCTTTTATGCATTTCAAAGAAAGTTACAGATATTGAAACTGGGTTTCCTGGCCCAAATTTCCAGTTAGGTCAAACCACTCAATCCCATATGTCAAATAAAGAGATATGATGAAGGACAAAAAATAGTACACTTACAATTTGGGCCCTGGTAGTTCATGCCTGCAATCCTAGCTACTCAGAAGGCTGAGATCTGAGGATCAAGGTTCAAAGCCAGCCCAGGCAGAAAAGTCCCCATGAGACTCTTATCTCCAATTAACCACTCAGGAACTGGAAGTGACACTGTAGCTCAAAGTGGTAGATTGCTACCCATGAGCAAGAAAGCTCAGGGACAAGGCCGAGGCCCTGAGTTCAAGCCCTGTAACAACAACAACAACAACAACAAAAAGCGGACGTATTATGTAGCAATCGTGGGGAGACAGCACTTCAGTGTCTCTTAATCCATCTTTGGAGATACAGACATTGGCTTCACCAGTTTAAACAGGAAGAATGAGTGGGCGGCAGGAAGTGGGAAAAGTGGGTGTGTTAAAACAACCAAGATAGTAGTTGTCACTTGCTACCTTTATTCTTTTTGAGCTGGGTTGTTGAGCATTAGACAATATTTCTGAGTGGCCGAGATGGTAATAGTTATGGATATGACTCTTGGCTCACTGGCCAATAGGAGAAATTTAGGACTTCCTTTCCTCAGATAAACTTCTTTTTTTATGGTTTCCAAATTTTCACTATTTCAAACTTTTAGATAGCTAGCCCCATCTTGATTTCTCAGACCTTGGAGTTTATCTTTTAAGAGGAGAGACACTTAGCTACTTTTTTTTTTCTAGTCCTGGGGTTTGAACTCAGGGACGGCACTGTCCCTGAGATTTTGTGCTCAGGGCTAGTGGTCTACCACTTTGAACCACCGCTCCATTTCTGGCTTTTTGGTAGGTCATTGGAGATAAGAGTCTCATGGACTTTCTTGTCTGGGCTGGCTTTGAACCATAATCCCCAGATCTCTACCTCTTGAGTAGATAGAATTACAGATCTGAATAACCAGGGCCAGGCTGCTTAACTGCTTTGTTAGTTGATTCCTCAAATCAAGTTCTGAATCAACTTCTAGCCCTTTTTTTTTTTTTACTATAATAATTTATGCTGGGTAACAGTAGCCATGTCTGCAACCATAGCTCTCGGGAAGCTGAGATCTGAGGACCGTGGTTCCAAGTAATTCTGAGCAAGAAAGTCCATGAGACTCTTATCTCTAATTAACCACCAAAAGGCTGGAAGTGGAGCTGTGGCTCAGGTGGCAGAGAACCAGCCTTAAGTAAAACAAAAGAACAACAAAAAAAGCAAAAACAAAAAAGAAGCCAAAACTAAGGGACAGAGTTCAAACCCCAGTATTATTATATTTCCTATACAGTAATATACTTTCCTAGTCTCCTTATCTATCTCTCTTGCCTCATCTGAAATGGTTCTCAGGACTTGTGGAACTTTATTGCTTAAAAGTTCTGTGTTCTACACAACACCTGGCTTTTAAAATACCATTTATTGGTTTATTTGTGTATATGTGTGTATGTGCTTTGAACTCAGGGTCCCACACTTGCTAGTCAGGCACTGTACTACTTGAGCCTCACCTCATGGGGCTTGAACTCTAGGCTTGGGTGCTGTCCCTGAGCTCTTCAGCTCAAGGTGAGTACTTTACCACTTGAGCCAAAGTGCCACTTCCAGTTTTCTGGAGGTTTATTGGAGATAAGAGCCAGACTTTCCTGCCTGGGCTGGCTTTGAACTGTGATCCTCAGATTTCAGCCTCCTGAGTAGGTAGGATTACAGGCGTGAGCCACAGGCACCTGGCTTCTTATTTCTTTAATGGTGTCAGCTGAATGGCAGTTCTTAATTTTAAGGCAGTTTTTTTCTTTTCTTTCTTTCTTTTTTTAATGTCAGTGAGAGGTCTTGAACTCAGGGCCTGGGGTGCTGTACTGAGATTTTTTTGCTCAAGGCTAGTGCTCTACCACTTTGAGCCACAGCACCACTTTCAAATTTTGGTGGTTAATTGGAGATAAGAGTCTCATGGACTTTCCTACCCAGGCTGGCTTTGAACTGTGATCCTCAGATCTTAGCTTCCTGAGTAGCTAGGATTCTAGGTGTGAGCCCCCAGCACCTGGCTTGAAGCAGTCTTTAATAAGTTTGTTTATACAGCATTATGTAACACTAGCAATTGTGAAGTCATATCCTCCATTTTTTCCCCAAGGAATTCTGTGGGTGGCCACCACAAACATCCCCAATTGGGATTCAGTGAGGTTATTTCAAGCTATTGTGTCTTCCACAAATAGCACTTCCTGGTTGAAAGTACAGGAGATGGAAAGTATCAGGTAATGGGGAGTCTTTTGGAGACCTTGTAGGGTCTCCCTCTCTTCTAAGAATGGAAGAAAAAAAATGTACTTGATATTCAGGCAAGGTTGTTTTGCGTAGAAGAACTCATTCCCTGTGCCGATAGAAGAAGGTTGGAATTGTCCCGATGTCCTAATTGGGTACATTCATTCAGTGGAAAGCTAAATAGTCATTAAAAAAAAAAAAAAAACAGCAACAAGGTGCAGTCAGGCACCAGTGGCTCCTGCCTGCAATCTTAGATACTCAGGGGATTGAGTTCTGAGGATTGAGGTTTGAAAGCTTCTGAGACTCTTATCTCCAATTAATCAGCAAAAAATAACAACAACAAAAACCACCAGAAGTTGAGGTGTGTCTCAAGTGGTAGAGCACCAGCCAAGTGTTAGCCTGAGGCCCTGCGTTCAAGCCCCAGGAATGTCATAAACAACCAAATAAATAACAATTCGTAGAAAAGTAAGAGCACCACCTAGACCAGGTTATTTCTGGTTTTATATTAATATGGTCATAAAATAAAAGTTTGTGCACATCTACAAAATTACACATATAATAATAAAATAATTTTTTTTGGTCATGGGGCTTGAACTCGGGGCCTGGGCACTGTCTCTGAGCTCTTTTGCTCAAGGGTAGTGCTCTACCACTTGGAGCCATAGAGACATTTTCAGTTTTCTGGTGGTTAATTGGAGATCAAAGTCTCATGGGTTTTCCTGCCCAGGTTGGCTTTGAACCATGTTCCTCAGATCTCAGATTATAGGTGTGAGCCACTGGTGCCTACTAGGTGTATAATTTTAAAATTATAGACAAATCTATTTTTACTAGGCAGAGGCTTATGAACACAGATGTATCCAGGGAGTCACAGCAAGCTTCTGTGACGAATCAGGCAGCAAATGGTTCAGGCCGGGAAGCCTCAGGATCTCTGTGTGACTGACCAACCAGAGACAGTACACAAATGGACCAGGTAACCATGCTTTCACAGAGCTTTACAAAAATAGATGGTAAGGATGAGTATGGTAGTGCATGCTTATAATCATAGCTACTTGAGAGGCAGAGATAAGAGAATCTCAGTTTGAGGTCAGCTTGAGCAAAAGCTCCAGATCCTATTTGAAAAATAAAACCAAAGGACTAGAGATATGGCTCAAGTATGTACCTGACAAGTGCAGGCCCAGTGCTCAAATCCCAAAAAACAAACAAAAAAGCAAGCTGGGCACTGGTGGCTCCTGCCTGTAATCCTAGCTACCCAGGAGGCTGAGATCTGAGGACTGAGGTTCAAAGCAAGAACGGACCGAAAAGTCCATGAAACTCTTATCACCAATTAACCAGAAGAGGACAGGAGTGGAGCTGTGGCTCAAGTAGTAGAGTGCTAGCCTTGAGCAAAAAAGTTCAGGGACAGTGCCCAGGTCCTGAGTTCAAGGCCCAGTACTGGTAAACAAACAAACAAAGCACAACAAAAACAGAAAGTGGGGGAAAATACAAAAAGAATGGTGGGCCTATGTAGGCCCAGAGGGCTATGATTTGTAACCCAAGCTACAGTTGGTGCTCAGTCAGTGCCAGTGTTTGCTGAGTGAATAAATGCAATGAAGGGGCTTGCTAGTAAGCAGGCCTTCCCCATGCCCAGCAGTGAGTTGAGCAAGGGTCAGTTTTCTTGTTATCTCAGCCTCTCATTGGCTGTGCGGCCTTGGGCCAGCCGGACTTAGCTTCCTGTCAGTAAGAAGGGGGAAGAAAAGTAACAGGCTTTGGAAGTGCCTGGAACCGGAACAGGAGATTCCCACTGGGCAGCTCAGGGCAGAACTGCCACTTCTGGGAGGCCTCGCAGGCTGGGGAATGTCAACTTGGCCCATAAAAGAAAGAAGGGGTGGGGCCAGCTGATACTGTGACCCGAAACACAAACAGTCCCCAGAGTGGGACCGAAACTCTCAGGTTGATGAAAACACGCTTGTCAGGTTTCCGTCCTGTCTCTGAACAGAGCAGGGGAAGGCGGTCAGGGCAAGAACTATTATGGGTTGGCCTCTCTCCTCAGTGTGTGTCCAGCCAGAAGTGGACCAGGGTGCCCAGGTAAGATGTATGGCTGGGCCAGCGTGCTCCCTCAGAGCCAGAGGCCGCCCCCCTATCCTGGATACAAGGCTCCACATCTTCATCTTACAGTAGTTCTGTCCATTGCCAGGTCAGTCTGGCTCCATGCAGATGAGGCTCTGCCGGCCTGGGCTGGATTAAAGAAGGGTGCATCCAGGCTAGGCTCCTCAATGAAGCAGGAGGAGGAACTTTTTTTCTCCTAGTCCCCTGTTTCCTGTCAGTGCCTCCCACTAGTGCAATCCAGTCTGGAGCCAGAGGGCACGGGGTGCCCCTGGGAAGGCTGGTCCATGGGGCCAGGTTGGAACGTGCAAGTAGCCAAGAGTGATATGGGAAGAGTAGAGACAGTGGCTGTAATCCTAGCTACTCAGGAAGCTGAGATCTGAGGATCACAGTTCAAAGCCAGCCTGAGCAGGAAAATCTGCGACACTTTTATCTCCAATGAACCACCCAAAAACCAGAAGTGGTGCTGTGGCTCAAAGTGGTAGAGTGCTAGCCTTGAGCAAAAAAGCCCAGAGACAGCATCCAGGCCCTGAGTTCAAGCCCCACAATGGGCAAATGGAGAAAAATCTCAGGAAAGGCTCAGCAGACCACAAGAGGCCATGCTTGGGAATGAATGGCAGCTTATGAAGGAGTGTTGGAAATCTCTTACATCTATCCTGTGCCAGCCACCATCTGCAACTCTAAGCTACAGGAAAGACTCAGAATCAACGTCTGCGTATGTATCTGTGGCAGGTTAGGGTCCTCTGGTCCACACAGCCACTCCTGGACTATACCTGCTGTCCCAATGATAGGCCAGGGAATTGTTAATAGGCCATAGAGGAGAAAGAGGGTGCAGGCCTACCTTTATTTTACCTGCCTCTCGCTACAGGTGGCCCTGGCCATCTCTGTCCACAGTCACAGTTTATCCACCTGCTCCTCCCCGCCCACCAAAGGCGGTAGGGCAAGAGGTCTCTCTCTTGTTCTCAGAGGACCTGAGAACCTGTGGTTTTTCTCCTAGTAAGATTTTATTTTTAATTAAAGAAGTGTGTGTGTATGTTTGCATGCGTGTGCACACACACACGCATGCAGCCAGTCTGGGGCTTAAACTCAGAGTCTGGTTACTGTCCCTGAACTTTTTTGCTCAAAGCTAGTGCTCTACTACTGGAACCACAGCTCCACTTCCAGCATTTTTGGTGGTTAATTGAAGATAAGCACCTCACAGACACTTCTGCCACAACTGGCTTTGAACCATGATCCTCGGATCTCAGCCTCCTGAGTAGCTAGGATTATAGGTGTGAGCCACAGCATTTGGCTTTAAGATTTTTCATTAGTACATATTGGTTGTACAAAGGGAAGAGTTCATTGTGACACTTCCGTATAAACATACAATGTACCCCATTAACTTCACCCTTCTAACATTTTCTCTTGTCCCTTCTGCTGCTTCTTAAGACAATTGCAACAAGTTTCAGTGTTCTTCCTTCCTTCCTTCCTTCTTTCCTTCTTGTACAGACCTTTAGTTGTTGTTGTTTTTTGCTCAAGGCTGGCACTCTACCACTCAAGCCACAGCTCCACTTCTGACTTTTTGGTACTTAATTGGAGATGAGTCTCATGGGCTTTTCTGCCTAGGCTGGCTTCAAACCCAAATCCTTACATCTTAGCTTCCTGAGTAGTTAGGATTACAGGCATAATATTTAACAGGCTTTTAGGGCTGACACAAAAGGATGTTCACTATGCAGGACTGGACACCAAGCTGAAGAACCTGTGAGAAAAATGTATTCTTTTCTGACCAACTAAAGTGTATTTGGTATTGTGTATTGATATTTCCTGAAATTATTTGCTTTATTTACTTCACTTGTAACTATTATATGTACTGCTTGTTACCCACTAGTGATGTTAGGGAGATAAATCTTGTGTTGAAGAAGTTAAAATAATAAACTATAATTGCTAAGTGAAGAAAAAAAAACAGAGAAATGTAGAACTTTGACAGGAATTAAAGAATAGTTCCCTTTCTGACTTTTGGTAACCAATTGCACTTAGACTGTGAGCCTAACTCCTTGTCAAGGAGGAGGGACAGTTTGGACTGGGACAAAGGCCTAGCAAACTACACTGCCAGGTGTGCCTGCCCAGCCCTGGGTAGAGTAACAGCATTGCACCCTTTGTGCAAAAGTAAATTGCCACGATGAAATCTCCTGTATCTCTTGTGTGTCCATTCATTTCTGACACAGGGGAGTTGAGCATTTCTAACACCCCCCACCCCACAACACTCACACATTGTGATGGGATTTGTGGTAAACAGACAAACCAGCCAGCCAACAAGCCAGTAAGCTGAGGTTTGCTCACTGTCCCTATCACCCAGCTCTGGGGAGTGAATCCCATATCACACACAGCTAAGGCCAGGAAGCTGAGAGCTCAGGTAAGATGCTTGAGCCAGAGGCTCCTACTGGGTAGGTAACTAACTGCAAATATCTCCAACCAAGTATCATTCATTTCAGCAAGGCACATTACTAAGGAAAGAAGAGGGAGGAAAAAGTACCCATGACCCCATTGCTCTGGACCTGGTGTCAGTCAGCTTTCCATTACGAGAGCAAACAGCTGACAAACACAATGCATACAGAGAAAAGGTGTGTCTGGAGGTTCATGTTCATGATCGGTTGTCCAAGTTGGGGTGGTGGCCTGGCTTTGCTCTCTCTCTTCACCATCTCCTTCTCCTCATTCTGGTCCTCACACATGTCAGCCTGGTTCAGTTTAAGGGACTATTTTTTTTTCCTCCTAGTTCCAGGGCTTAAGCTCCAGGCTTCACACTTGTTCATTTGTGTACAGCTAGCATTCTACCACTTGAGTCATGCCTTCAGCCTTGCTTTTTGCTAGTTAATTGGAGATGGAGTCTCAAGTGAGCTGCAGGCACCTGGCCTCAGCCTCAGGGTCTCTGTGCCTGCTGGTCTCGCTGCTTGGGGTGTGAGCCCATGAGTGGCTCTCTGTGCTGCCCATAGCGGACTGTCTAGCCTAAGCACCTGAGCACAGATGTTCTTTCAGTAAATGAGAAGGGCTATGGCGTAGTTTAGTGACTCTTGCAAAGGTCCACATGTGAAAGGTTTGGTCCCAGGTGGTGATGATGGAAGGTTGTGGGGCCTGTAGGTGATGGGCCCTCAGAGGAGGGCCAAAGGGCATTATGGGAACTCAGCTGCTTCCTCTCCCTGGCTCCAAAGGAGGGGGATGCGCCACCACAGGCCAGTTCAATAGTGCCAACTGGTCATGAACTTGAACCTCCAGAATGGTAAGCTTAGAAAAGGCTTCTTTTCTAAGTTGTGCATGTCAGGTATTGACTGTAGTGATGGAAAGCAGACTGACACAGGCTGGGAACATGAGAAGCAGGAGCTGGGCCCAGGGCATAGCACTCACCCCAGGGCCCTGAGCCAGTGCTTTTACTCCTCTGAAATGAGAGTCTTCCGCTATGAAAATATAGAGCTAGCCTTGGACCTGTTTGTCATAGCCTCATACGATCTGTGACGGTCTTGATGGGGGCCAAGGGAGCTTGGGGATATCCATAAAGTGCACCCTCCAAAGGAGGTTGATGGTAACAATTTGGGGGGGCTCCAAGGGAGGCTCGGGTCTCCTGCAGCCATGTGGTTCATCCTTGTGGACATTGAATGCAGGCTCATAGAGACTCAAGCAGCAAAGAACGTCAAAACTGAAATCTGTCCCAGCCTGCCACTTCTCACCTAAATTTCATGCTCAGTCACATGAGGAAAGGCAGGGAGACATTGTGCTTGTATGAACTGACCTGCCCAAAGTGCACCATTAACACACAATGGAGGAAACACCTAGAAGGTTTACATGAAGCTGCAAAGTATGTGCAAGTGCAGTGGCTCATGGGAATCCCAGCTACAGAGGAGGGAGAGATGGGAGGACTGTAATTCAAGGCCAGCCAAGGCAAAAGTCTTGAGACCTCCCCCCTATTTGACAAACAAAGCAAAAAGGACTGGAGGTGTAGACTACCTGCCTAGCAAGCTCAATGTCCTGAGTTCAAAACCCCAATACCACACACATGTACACACAAACAGAGAGGGTATGTTTGGGAGGAAGGTAGAGATTTCTGGTGTTCTCAGTGATTTTTTTTCAATCTAAAAAGGCTGTTAATGTGTTTGTGACTTTAACTAAGCATCACTATCCCACAATACTGTGAAATTTGGGAAATTACCACTTAATTACAATAAAAAATTTGGACAAATAAATAAATAAAAAGGCTGTCATACAACAGCCACTCGCTATGATTTGCTTCCCAGGGAGGCTTAGGAAGATCCAGGTGTCTCTGCTGTCTTAGGCAGCATTATCAAGGCGGGGGTGATTGTTTCAGGATTCCTAGAGCAAATCTTGGTTCTCAGCATTTGAGAGTTCAGGATCAGGTGCCTGTGATCCTGCGATTTGGTGAGATGCTGTGGATTCTCTATGACCAAGAACGCATTCAACCAAGTACAGATCTAGAACTCACAGAGCCCTAGGGCAGTAGATAGGACAAAACCTAACCATTCAGTGTTATAAGAAAACGGGGGGGGGGGAGGGAGACTGGGAAGGTGGCTCAATGGTAGAGCTCTTGTCTTGCATGCATGAGGCCCTGGGTTCGATTCCTCAGTGCCACATAAGCAAAGAAAAAAGCCGGAAGTGGCGCTGTGGCTCAAGTAGTAGAGCGCTAGCCTTGAGCTGAACAGCTGAGGGACAGCGCCCAGGCCCAGAGTTCAGGCCCCACGACTGGCAAGAAAAAAAGAAAGAAAGAAAAAGAAACCGGGGGAGTTAGCTGGGCACTGGTGGTTCACTCCTGCAATACTAGCTACTCAGGAGGCTGAAATCTGAGGATCATGGTTTGATGTTAGCCCAGGCAAAGTTTGTGAGGCCCTTTTTTCCAATTACCCACCAAAGCAGGGTGTGGGGGAGGGGAGGGGGTAGAGCCAGAAGTGAAGCTGTAGCTCAAGTGGTAGAGCACTAGCCTTGAGTACAAGAGCTATGAGTTCAAGCCCCAGATAGCACCAAAAAAAAAAAAAAAAAAAAAAAAAGTAAAGAAGAAAAAAAAAGAAATCAGGGGAGTTTATTGACAAGGAAGTGGTGAAGGGAGAGGGAGAGATCAGGGCCAGGTTACATGGTATGGCTTTGAATTTGTTCCAAGTCTGATGACACACTCTATACTATTTTAAGGAGCCAGGAGGGAGCCAACACGACCTCATTTACGATGTTAAGACTTTCTCTACTGCATGCTTTGTTAATCCACCTTTGCACAGCTGGGGACTGTTGGTCATATGAGCCTAGAGCACCTGAGCTCCAGATATGACTGGATCGATGTTAAAATAATGCCTTAGTGGCCACCAGTGTCTCACCCTTGCAATCCTAGCTACTCAAGGAGCTGAGATCTGAGGATCATGGTTTAAAGCCAGCCCAAGCAGGAAAATCTGTGAGACTCTTGCCTCTAATCAACCACCAGAAAACCAGAAGTGGCACTGTGGCTCTAAGTGGTAGAGTGCTAACCTTGAGCACCCAGGCCCTGAGTTCAAGTTCCACGACGAACAACAAGATAAAAAAAGAAGCCTTTCAGAACCTCTGTGTCTCTTCAAGGCTGTTCCCTTGGTGCTGGCCTCACTCCAAGGCAGGACATCTGTGTGCCAAGACAGCCTATCTGTGGCTTAACTCACCTTGGATGCTCAGAAATGCCAGCAGGGAGGGTTCTACTTTCCCAGGGGTGCCAGAAAAAGTCACAAGAAGGTCTTGACTAGCTACATATGAATTTCCTCTTGTGCACACTTAAAAAATATTTTGGTGGCTGCTTTTGCTTTAGGTCATTTTTCAGATATAGTTTTATAACCTACATTGTACTCAGAACCATGAATCCCCCCACCCTTGCCTCTCCAGTATAGCTGGGATTATAGACATGTACCTTACATCTGGCTTATTGGTTGACATAGCATACTTCACTTATTTTTTGTCTGTCATGGTGCTTGAACTCAGGGCCTGGGTGCTACCTCTGAGCTTTTTGTTGTTCAAGGCTAGCTCCTACCACTTTGAGCCACAGCTCCACTTCGGGTTTTATCTGGAGAAGTCTTATAACCTTTCTTGCCTAGGCTGGCTTTGAACTGCAGTCCTCTTGTCTCGGCCTTCTGAGTAGCTAAGATTTTCCATAGCCTGGCATGAGCCACCAGCACCTGGCTCACTTAACTTTTTGTCCAGGTTGGCTTCTAATCTCTGCCTCCCAAGCAGCTTGAATGACAGGCTTGTGTCGCTTTACCCAACATGTTTTTGTCCACTTTGACCTACACCCTGGGATGCTGATAGTCTGTCCAGTTACTAAGGATAGAGTCACATCTACCAGATGTTATATATGGAGGGGAAGTTTCCTTTTAGAGAGGGGTCTCCTGTTAGAGACTGCCTAAGAGCATTCCTTTGTGCCTGCCAGTGTGGCACACAACTGCCCTTCCTCAGAAAGCCTGGGCTGCTTACAGCTCTGCCCTTAGTACAGGAATTTATTCTACTGTTGGTTGCAGTAGGCAGAACCTGTTCACTCCACAGCTGGCAGAGGCTGCTAGGTTGTAGCCTGTAGCAGGCATCACTTGCTTAGTGTTACAGCTCAGCAGTAGACAACGCCTGCCAGTGTTGAAGCTCCACTGTGAACATTGCCATTGGGGCCTTCTCGGGTTCTTGTCTTCAGAGAATGAAGTCCAAGACAATGGAGGATGAGGAGGAAGAATTTCATTCACAGAAGTATGTCAGTAAAGGCCACTGCTGCTCTGTGTGTCTTCTTACCCAATCCATTGTGTAATCTGTGTCCAGGGGTTGGTGATTGGTTGCCCCTACGAAGTTGAGGTATAGATCTGATCAATCAGAGAAGACCTGCAGTCACTGTGGGTGTCTGCAGACCTGAATAGATCTCAGTTAGGACTATGAAGAGCTAGGAAGGATGGTGGTGGGACATTCTATTCTTTATAACTGGGATTAAAAAAAGAATCTTGTATTTTCCATAGCCTGGTCTCAGCCAGACTACGGTCCCTGCCAAGCCAGCAATGCCTTCCATTGCAAGATGTCCTCCAGGGGCCTTTGGCCCTGACTAATCTACTGAACCTTTTAGCTTTTTCAGCTAAAGCCATCTTTTTTTCCTCTCAGATCTTCCCAAGAAGCAGATCTGAGAGAGGCCGCTGTCTGAGGTTGGGAAGAATAGTTGAAAGGTCCACTCTGGGATCTTTGGCTAGCTTCCCCTACCTAGGTGGCTGCCTGGGTTTAGGTAAGTCCTGACTGGGCAGGTTGGTTGCTCTGGCCTGAAACCATAGGTTTAGGGTGCAGCAGGCCCGTCCTGTCTGTGCGCTGAGAATGACTTCACGGCTGGCCATCTTCCTCTGTGATGGCACCAGGGTGGGGAGGTGTGGGGGGCATGGGTTGTCCTGTGAGCCTGGGACTGACGGGGATGGAGGTGTGGGTCTTTTGCAGGGGAGACTAGGGTGGGGCCTGGATCCCAGGGGCAGCAATGCCTCAGAGAGGAGGTGACGCTGCCCAGCGGGTGCCTGCATATCCACAGAGATGTTAAGACACCAGCGGCTCCAGCCATAGCTTCTCTACCTGTCAAAGTGTCAGTCTAGTGAAACCTCAGCACTGTTGTGAACAAGGCATACCTCTCAGCCTGTTCTGTAGACTTTTGAGTTCAGAGAGGTGAAGTTACTCACCCAAGGACAGACATATCTTGTGCCTGGAGCCACGGTGGGCCACCTAGGCTTCTGTAGCTGTGGGCAGGCTGGGCTCAGGCCTGTTTAGGCAGGGTGGCAATCTGGAAAAGGCAGGCTGCAATTTGAAAAATCTGTGCAGTGTGGACAGAATGAAAAGTGCATGGAAGGGTTTTCTCTAGAGAAGGAACCAAAAGAAGAAGAAGCAAAACCCTAAAGGCAAGTGCAGGGGCCATTTGGGATAGGGCTGGCAGCCTGGCAGGGGGCCTCAGCCCTGAGAGGTGGGCTGAGGGACAGACCATACCATCTTTTGGGGCTCAGGACTCCCAGTGTTTGCTAGGATAGCTGGGAAATGACCATCTCCTGCTGCCTTCTGACTTCTGGGATTGGGGGGGGGCAAGATGGGGGATATAAAGTCTGATAGCCCAGGGCCCCAGAGGCAGGACTGGAGGACACAGAAGCACAGGATGCTCTTCCTCTGGGACCTACATGAGGGTCCCACTGGGCCAGGGCGGCTGTGATGGACAGGAAGCCAGCCATTCCTTCCGTGGGCTGGCCAGAGAATGGGCTCTGTGTGCACCACAACAAAAGGCTTTTCTGCCAAATGGAGGGGGAGGAAGAGGCCTGGCCAGCTCAGCCTGAAAGGAGGCTCTATTGGAGACCCAGGGGTCTCAGATCCAAGAATGTTTCTATCCTCCTCTTGGTGGCCCAGTAGTGCAGGGCTGCCTGCAGGTTGATCCACCTGGGTCTGGTCTCAGCAATGGGGTTTCCTAGCTCTGTGACCCTGGCTAAGTCACTACCTTCTCTGAGGCCCATAAAACGTAAGTGAAGAACATGCTGGTCGGCTGGGGCCAGCACCACACTTAGCATGTGTCCAGCACCCTCTGTTCATCCCCACAGCTGGCCACCCCCTAAGGCCACTGTACTACCACAGGAATGGGCTAAACCCAGGTGTCAGAGGCTTTGAAGCACCAAGCTGCACAAATGAGAGAAAAGGCTGGAAGGAAATGCTCAGCTGGGGGAGTTGTGGTCACAGTTTTTGGTTTCCTTTTAATGCTTTCATTCTCTCTCTCTCTCTTTGGTGGTACCAGGATTGAACTTGGGGCCTCACACCTTAATTCTTTTACTTGGAGATTAGTGAAATGTAAAGGAGGGGAAAAAAAGATGCGGAAGGGACAGGGGCCCCAGTGAATTTATAATCATATTCAAAAATAGAACAAAAACACTGTAAACCCAGTTACTAGCCAGATGGAGACTGGGAGGATCATGGATTCAGGACAGCCTGAGTAGAAAGCTAGCATGACCATCTCAAAAACAAGCCAAGTATGTTGGGTCACATCTGTAATATCAGCTACAGGGAGGTACAGGTAGGATACCATATAAGGCCAGCACAGGCCTTACAGAGAGGGTTTCAAACCCTCTCTGTAAAACAACTGAAAAAGCAAGAAGAGCTTGGGGCATGGATCAGGTGGTAGAGAGCTTGCCTAGCAAGTGGAAAGCCCTGAATTCAAATCCCAGTAGTGTACAAACAAACCATTGAATCAAGAACTAGTGGCTCCTCACGCCTGTAATCCTAGCTACTCAGGAGTCTGACATCTGAGGAGTATGGTTCAAAGCTAGGCTGGGAAGAAAAGTCCGTGAGATCCGTATCTCCAATAAACTACAAAATAAAAATAAAGAATCCAAAAGTGGAGCTGTGGCTCAAATGATAAGAGTACTAGTCTTGAGCAAGAAAAAGCACCCAGGCCTTGAGTTCAAGCTTCAGGATGGACACACACACACACACACACACACACACACACACACACACACACACACACACACACACACACACACACACACACACACACACACACACACACACACACACACACACACACACACACACACAGACTCCTGTGGAATGTGGCTTGGGGTCTCTGGGCATGAGGGAGGCAGGACTCAGCTTTCCACCTTTGCTGAGATCCCTTCCACCAGAGGGCCTGGGAAGACCTGGACAAAGCTCTTCTAAGGGTCTGAACCTTCTGCTCTAGGGAAGTGTTTCAAATAGTTTCCCGAGGAGCAGAGGCGCTCCTCTAGGATGGGACAGAGCCTCACCACTCAGAGGCCAGTGAATACTGCTGTGGCTCTGGTGTCCCTGGGTAACAGGGTCTTCCTAAGGCAGATCCAAAAGTATGGGGGCCCTATTTGGGCCCCTTCAAGACAAACACAGGCATCTATGATAGCCCTGTGGCTCAGGGTGAGGAGCAGCCAGGGCAGGAAGACGCTGCACAGCCCTGGGTGGGCTTCTGTCCTCTGTCCTCTGTTTCTCTGGCTGTGTCCGTGCCACAGGTACTTCCCTGTGTGCTACAGACAGAAGTACATCGAGAGAACTCTAAGCAGCAACCTTCCCCGGGTCAGGAAAGCAGAAACACACACTCAGTTAAGGTGCCACAAAGAAAGGAGATACCTGGGCATAAATAAACAAGGAGGGTAGGACTGACAGAGGACTGTGTGGCTGGGAGATGGCCAGCCCTGAGCACCAGGTGGGAAGGAGGAGCGATGGGCAGGGGGTGGAGTCAGTCAGGCCCAGGGGGTGGAGCCAGTCAGGCCCAGGGGGTGAAGTCATACCCACTCCTGCAGGGAGCGCTTGCAGTAGAGCAGCACGCGGGGCGCACCTTTGCGCTGCAACTGTACCAGTGCGAAGGCCAAGCCCAGCACGCACAGCAGGAGCAGCAGAGGTACCAGCACCATGACCACATTCACCGTCCGAGCCACCTCCTCCATCTGCACCACCACTCGAGTACCCCCCTCCTTGTCCTTGTCCCTGTCTCTGTCCTCACCAGCCCCACCGCCCACAGTGCCATCTGTGCTGTCACCATCCACCCCAGGCTGTGCATCTCCGTCGGGGTTGAAAGGTGGACGTGCCACATCGGGCCATCGGGGTCCGGTGTCCACGTGTTCCTGGCAGCCCATGAAATCTCTCAGGATGGACTTGGGGTAGCCGGGTTCCATCCTCAGGCGCTCGTTGTCAAATTTCCAGTATTTGGTGCCCTTGTAGAAGTAGGTGTAGGCTGTGGGGACAAACAGGCCAAAGTGGCTTCAGGTCTGGCCCAGCCCACTAGCCAGAGACCCTCCCCAACTAGGTCCAACAGAAAGGGCCCCAGCTTTAAGGACCCTCCTTGGGATTGAGGCTGTTTGTAGCCCAGTGATAGATGGCTTGCTTAATGTATACAACCCTGGGTTCCAGCATCAAAACTAAAATGAAACAAAAAGGTGGGTATGGTGGTCCAAGCCTGTAATCCTAGTTACTTGGGAGATAGAGGCTGGAGGATCAGGAATTTGAGGTCGGCCTGCAAAAGTTAGCAAGATCCTATCTCAAAAATGAAAGAGAGCTGGGTGCTGGTGGCTCACGCCTGTAATCCTAGCTACTCAGGAGGCTGAGATCGGAGAATCATGGTTCAAAGCCAGCCCGGGCAGGAAAGTCTATGCGATTCTTATCTCCAATAAACCACCAGAAAACTGGAAGTGGTGCTGTGTCTCAAGCGGCAGAGTGCTAGCCTTGAGCTGAAGGGCTGAGGGACAGTGCCCGCACCCAGAGTTCAAGCCCCATGACCGACATTAAAAATAAAGGGGGGTTAGGGCTATGGCTCAAGTTGTAGAACACTTGCCAAACAAGGGGCCCTGGGTTCAATCTCCAGCATTGCAAAACACACAAAAACACACCCCCTTTCTACTTGTTTCTCTGAGCAGTTTGAAATCTGCCTCTTTGCAACTTATAGAAGAGGTCTAGATCCAGGGTGACAGGGCACAGAAGGGACCTGCAGCTGCTGGTTTAAGGCTGCCGTCAGGTAGTCCTGCTGCCTGGCCTGGGATTAGCTTCTTCCCACAGAGCAGGAGTCGTGCTGGCTGTGCAGCCTGGAGCCCACGTGGACCTGGGGTGCAACTTGACACTACCTTGGCCTGGCTCTCTGTCCTTGGGTATCTGGCCTGCATCCCACGGACACTGGGAAGGGCCAGGTTCAAAGCAAGGGGTGAACTCTGTGCCTTGCTGAGCATGAGACCAGAGCAGCTGCACACTGACTTGCCCACACACGGAAGCCTATGACTAGTGGGGCACTGGCAAAGCAGGCTCTCCCCAGAGCCTACCCAACCAGAATCAAGACCTGGAGCGAATGGTTTTCTTAACTGCCCTAGGCATCCTGACGGAGAAATAAAAGAGCTATGGCTCTCTGTAGCTCAATTATAATGACAGAGATCAGGCTTCTATTCCGGGCTAACAGGAGATGCCCAGAGAGAGGGCCCAGTCCATCACACATTGAGCCATGCCCACCTCCCAGACACTGGGACCCAGAGCTGCTGTGCTGTGTGGGCAGCAGGGCATTCTGAGCATCTAGCTATGCATGTGAGTCACCCTGAGCTGGCATTTGTCCCCCCCACCCCCAACCCCTGAGCCCTTTGCTCACGTTCTCTGTAATAATGCAGGGAGGGCCAGAATGGCCTGACAGGCCTGGGTGTCCCAGGCATACCCAGACAAGAACTATCTCCCATATGTATGTGAAAGAGAGGCTGGCCTGGTACCTGCATCACTGCTCAGGAAGGCTCCTTTTGGGGAGATGGGGACTCCCTGCCAGACGCTGATGGGCTTGGGGTAGCCAGGGTCTCCATGCTGCGTCTCCTCATTGAAGCGCCAGTACCTGTGACCAGAAGCACCAGGCTGTGGACTTACAAGTCCCTCTTGGCTGGGCCCATCCCCCTCAGGCAGCAGGCTCTGGCTGGGTAGGCCAGAGGGTGGCACCTCCTATCATTAGAGAAGGGGAGCTCTGCTAACCTGTCCTCCTGGAAGAAAAACGTGTGGCCCGTGGGCTCCCACCAGATGGCCGTGTCGATGCGGTCGTACGGGATGCCCAGGCCATAGCTGGTCAATGGCTGGGGGTAGCCAGGCTCCAGGTTCGCTTCTCGGAAGAGCCAATAGCGGTCACCTGCAGGAGGAATCAGAGAGGAAGGGCCGAGGTTGAAGGGTGTACATGGTGAGGGCCGGGCACAGGAAATGCTCTTCTGGGCCCAAAGACCATTCATGCAAAAACTTGCAACTGGGTGCTACTCAGGAGGCTGAGGATCGTGATTCAATGTCAACCCGAGCAGAAAAGCCTGTGACACTCTTATCTCCAATAAACTACTCAGAAAAAGCCAGAAGTGGCACTGTGGCTCAAGGGGTAGAGAGCTGGTCTTGAGCAAAAGAAGCTCAGAGATAGTGTCCAGGCCCAGAGTTCAAGCCCTAGGATCAGCAAAACAAACCAAAAAACTTGCCCATCTCAACACACACATGCACACAGCATGCTTGACCTTCATACACTCAGGACAATATAACATAACACAGCTCACCTATGTCTACACAGAAGGTACTAAACTAATGTCTGACACTCCTACCAACAGGCTACACATGGGATGTCTTCCTGACCTCAGAGGTTCAGAGGAATCAACCTATCTTTCTTTCCTTCCCTCCCTCCCTTTTTTCCTCCCTCCCCCACTCTCTGTGTGTGTCTCTCTCTCCTCTCAGGTACTAGGGCTTACCTTTTTTTTTCAAGGCTGGTGCTTTACCACCTGAACCACAACTCCACTTGCAGCTTTTTGCTAGTTAATTTTAGATAAGAGTCTATACAGGGCTGGGAATGTGGCTCAGTGGTAGAGTGCTTGTCTTGCATGCATGAGGCCCTGGGTACGATTCCTCAGCACCACATAAGCAAAAAGAAAAAAGCCGGAAGTGGCACTGTGACTCAAGTGGTAGAGTGCTAGCCTTGAGCTGAAGAGCTGAGGGACAGTGCCCAGGCCCAGAGTTCAGGCCCCACGACCGGACCCCCCCCAAAAAAAAGGGTCTATACAGACTTTCTCACCTGGGCTGACTTTGAACCTTGATCCTCACATCTCAGCGTCCTGAGTAATTAGGATTATACATGTGAGCCCTCCCCATGCCTGACACAACCTGCTTTTAGTGTGAACTGAATCCTGTCTTCAGGGAACTCTGCCTGAAGGCTCAAGCTAGCAGGGGCTGGAGACCATGGATCCATTGAGGGGGCTTCTCCTCAATGTTCTGCAGACACACTATAAAATTCCTGCCCAGTGGGCTTAAGGACTTGGTTAGGAGGGCCAGGCTACTCTTAAAAGAACCCATTCTTTTTTGTTGACTTGTCTTATTTTGGGGGGTCTTAAGACATAGTTTCACTGGATAGCCGAAGCTAGCCTCAAAGTCTCCATCCTCCAGCTTCAGTCTCCTCAGTACTAGGATTACAGATGTGAGCAATCAGGCCCAGCCAGGAACCCATTCTTAGGAAGGAAGAGGGAGGAGGAAGGGAAATGAGGCTAAGCCTCTGTGATCAAGATGGATGATACACTGTTACTCATTCCGACCTGCATGGCCTCTGGATTCCAGGGCCTGAGGTCAGCCACCTCCCAGGCTTGTATCTCTCCACCCTCACCTGGCTGCCAGGCTCTCAGAGTAAGCCCACAGTGTGGACACAGGACCACACATAAACTATAGCCATTTACCTTTCTCTTCTCTAACTCCAAAGATCAGGGCTTGAAGGCTACCTAGCCTCAGCTTACCTTTGAAAAAGACAAAACGCCCATCCTGGCGTTCATAGGCTGCACTGATGTCACTGGGCAAACCACGCCAGAAATGGCCAATGGGCATAGGATAGTTGTCCAGGACACGGTTGTGCCGGACTCGCCAGAACCAGCGTCCCTGGTGGGGGGGAGATGGATGTTGGTGAGCAGCATCTACAAGCTGCCTTGGTTGGGGGAGGCTCCACCCCCATAGAAGGCAGGGATGGAGAGGGGAGGGTTACTAAGGCACCACACAGTGTAAGGAGAGCCAGGGCAGTCCTGGGGAAACTCTCTGGGCTAGAAGAAGGCACTTGGACTTGCTACATGATCTTTCCAACTGGAAAGGGTCTGATGGCCCCCAGGGGCTGCTGAGGGGTGGCAGGCAGTGCCCAGGCAGGCAGGCAGGCAAAGGCCTGGGTGGGCTGAGCAGGAGCAGTCCTGCTCTAAGCCAGGGACTGAGGGAGGCAGCTGGAGGCTGGGGCCACACCTTGAAGACGAACATCTCTCCTCGAAGCATGGCCACTGTGTCAAAGTTCCCATCACAGATGTTGGGGCCGTACTGGTCTGGTCGCTCTGTGGCTCGGGGCTGGACAGGGGGGCCTGGCTTGGGGGGCCGGTCTGGCTTCCCTCCTGGAGGTGGTGGCTGTGGGGGTCGAGGGGGCCTCTGATCTGGCCGGCCTGGCTGTCGGGGTGTCACAGTGGGAAGAGGCCGGGTGGGATGTGGTTGACCATCTGGGGTGCCTGCAGAAAGAGGTGGGGCGGGGCAAGAAATGAGAACAGCCCAACCCCAGAAACCAGGCCAAATGCAATGTTCTCCTACTCAGAGTCTGTGGCCCCAGGGCCCCTGGACCATCTGGCACACACACAGGAAAAGGTCCTGTCTGTTCACAGCAGCCCCTCGCTCACCCAATATCATCCTGAGGGGGTCCTGACACCTCCTTTTTGCAACCCCCTCATCAATCTTCCCACTGGACCCCAGTCTCTGCTTTCCCTAAGGGAGCTCAGGATTAGTGCAGAGCCCAGGCCTTGACCCTCAGAACCAGGCCTCGAGGAAGTGTAGCGGGAAAGATGGCACCTGGTACAGCAGGACCCCTATGATCTAGAAGGAATGTGGCAAAGGCTGAAGAAAAAAAGCTCTGTCATCTGTGTCATCTGCCCATATGGCTCTAAGCGAGGCCCAGGCATAGCATCGCCAGCCCTGGGTTTGACACCATCCGTTACTGAGGGGCCCAGGCAAGTGGTCATCTACAGAAGGGGTCAGCAGCACAGCCTGTCTTGTAGGGCTGGGAGGTGAGATCGATGGGTAACAAAGGCTTCTTACCATAGAGCTGCTGGATGCCTCTCAGGTCATCCTCAGGCAGCTGGAAGTTGTCTGTGTCCATCCACTGGTAGAATGGTGCCATGATGGCATTGGGGTTGCTTGAGTGCTCCAGCCCCAGTGCATGGCCCAGCTCATGCACCGCCACCAAGAAGAGGCTGTTTCCTGTGATGGGGCAGGCAGCATAATCACTCTGGGTTGGTCCAGGATCTGGCCACCCACTCTGGATGGAGGCTGACATAAGATCCTGCCCTTGCTTCTGACGTTAGCCTATCTGAGACATGGGTTCAACTAACCCTTATTTTCCCACCTGGCCTAGACTGAGGCCAAGTTCAGGGCTCCAGAGACCTGAACAGGGGGACATGCTCCCCTCCTGAACCAATAACTGCTGAGCCCGCTAGCAGGGACTGAGCCTACTTGCAGGGGCTGGGCCCTGCTCCAGCGCTGCCTGCCTGCCCTGCCCCTACCCTAGCCAGCTGTCCTTACCATGCAGGTCAGTGCTGGAGTAAGTCCAGGGTTCATCTGCGTCAAAATGGGTGTCCCCACCTAGGCCAGGGCCGGGGAAATAGGCATGGGCCAGAAAGCCACCTGTGCCATCAAATGGTGAGCTGTCACCGTGGAAGCCAGAGGCAAAGAGTACCATGATGTCAGCCTCCTTCTGCCTCCGTAGCTGGATGTCATCGTAGGGCACCTCTTCGAAGGCCAGGGGGGTGGCCTGCTCCCACACTTGGAAGGCCCTGCGCACCGCCTCCAGCGAGTGGTACCAGCCCAGCTTCTCCGTGTAGTTCTGAATGCTGCAGGTAGGATGGGGGGGACATGTGAGTGGATACACAGCCCTCAGGCTACCGTCCTCTCTGTCCAATGCTAGCATGTTCTCTGGCAGCACACCAGGTCGTCACTGCTGTTACCGTACTTTGACGTGTACTAGGACTTCTCAAACCCCATAGCTCATTAAAAGATCACTGAGTAAGCTTGCATAGGGGCAGATAAGGCAGGAAGTAAATGAACGTAGGGAAGGGCCTAGGAAATGGGGTACAGGTGGCTGAGGTTTGGGAAATAGGCCAAGGAGTTCTAAATGCTAACTCATGTTCAAAGCCTAGTTCCACTTTATCTCAGGCTGAATGCAAGTGACTTAAATCTCTGATTTCAGTTTCATCGTCTGCAAGACAGGGGACAAGGAGTGGTCATTTCTCCCTAGCCTGAAGGCCAGGTGGCCTGGAGTCTGCCCATGATGGGGAGCTCAAGTTAGATGGAGTATGCTGCTGCAGATGCTTCCAGAAAATGTGAAAGGAAGTTTGACTGGTGTGCCATAAGTTAACTCCAGGACCTGAGCTCCAAATGATCATGAGAGCTGGGGAGTTCGTTGTTGTGGTTGTTTATTTTGAGACAGGGTCTCAGTATGTAGCACATGCTGACCTTAAATCACACAAATCCTCCCGCCTCAGCTTCCTGGCGGGATTACAGATGTGTATCATCACGCCTGCTCTTCCTTAGGAGATAGCACTCAGGGAGGGGCTGTGCCTAGAAGGGAACTGTTGGGGACCACCACTTTAGGCTAGAGTTGCTCAAGGATTTAACAGAAAGGAAGAGGCTTGCTGCCTGGCATTTATGGATACCTGAACCCAAACCTGGCTTTGCAGCCAGACCTTACCGATGCAGGAGGCCACAGGGTCTGAGCCCACAGCTCAGACTGCTGGCCAGCAAGGGGCAGGGAAGGACAAGGCAGAAGAAGCGTAGAGTCCTAGCCCTCCCTGGACGGATGCTGCATAGATCGCAGTTGGATATGTCAGCATGGCAGCAGACGGGACCATCTACAATGGGCCCCTGTGGTGGTTGATGGGAGAGGAAGCCTGGGGCTCAGCCCTGACTTAGGCCAGCTCCCTGGGCCAGTTGTTACCTGAAGGTCAGGTGGCGGTTGTTCCACTTCCTCCCAGTGAGGGCATACCGTTTCCGCCGCCTTCGCAGATTGGCTTTCACATGCACCCCGAACTGGTCTGGCACCCCACAGCGGGGCCGCTTCATCCACCTGGGCCATGGGTATGGAGGGGTGAGTTTGGAGCCTCCCCAGCACACATGCTTGCTAAGGCTCCACCTCTTCCAGGCAGTCCATCTCTTCCCAGATCCACTCCCCCCCCCATCCCACCCCAAATCAGGCTCCATCACAGGGATGTGATAGGGAGACTGTAAGTATGAGTTACAGCAACATAGGCACAGTGGTCCTGTGTTAGAAGACAGGGCCCACAAGTGGCTCAATAAAGGTGCCACCCAGGCACGGGAGGGGTGTTCCAGAGGCCTCCTGTCCCTAGTTAGTCACACTGTTTCTAAAGGTATCATTACCTCCATTAGAATCAGAGCAAGGCTTTGTGGGATAGAGCTTATGTACTGGGCCTCCCTATTGTATGCCTGTGGCAGACATCACTAATCAATCACTACATTCTTGCTGCCAACCCTGGATTCTGCCTCTGGAGATTTCTCAACACAAGGCTTCAGGCAACCACTTGGAACGGGCATGGAGGGCCAAATCATTTCTTATCTAGGCCACTCTTTTTCTGGAAACACCACACATGGAGCCCTCCTGAAAGCAGGCCATCAGGAGAGCAGGTGTTGTGGGTGTCCCGGAGGGAGCAGGTGGGAGGGACTCACTCCTTGGTCTCTTCATCCAGCACACCCGTGACGGGGATCCCATAGAAGCGTTGCATCTCTGCAAGGGCGGAGGCCAGGATCTGAGCCGAGCGCATGGTGGACATGTGGCGGCTCGGCTGGGGCAGGTAGCCATAGAGCCGCAGCCAGTTCTGCAAAGAAGTATCATCCTATCAGCCAGTCCTGGCTCTAATCCCTCCAAATAGGCACAGCCAGCCTCAACCAACCCTTACCACCTCCACTCTCAGCCTGGAAGAGCTGCCATCATTTCCTGCCTGGGCCCATGTGAACCTCTGTACTGTTCTCACCCAACCTGCAAGGCAGGTTTTGCTCAATCCTATTTATAACCCTTAAGTCTCCCCTGCTCAGAGGAAAAGCCCATTCTTTTTTTTTTTTTTTTAATTTTTTATTGTAAAGATACTATATAGAGGGTTACAGTTACATGAGCAAGGTAATGAGTACACTTCCTAACGAGCATTGTTACCCCCTCCATTGTTTTCCTCCTAGACCATCCCTTCCCTCCCTACCTTCCCCAGGTTCTTTTTTTTTTTTTTTAATTGTGATTAAGTGATTACATAATTTCCCAAATTTCACAGTATTGTGGAATAATGATGCTCATTTAAAGTCACAAGTTCATTCTAACTTTCCTGGAGCAAATTGTCTATCACAGTCTATAACATATAATGGTGTACACATATACACAATACATGTGATCAGCAGCATGGGGGTATTTAGTAGTGGTTCGACCAGATGAGTGGGAGTTCTTTGTTTCTTAAGTCCTGTTAATTTTGTCGTATCACCTAACATTTTGGATTTAGCATCCACTTATCAGGGAGACCATGTACCGTTTGTCTCTTTGCTCTTGGCTTACCTCGCTCAACATGATTCCTTCTAGCTCCATCCATTTCCCTGCAAATGCCATTATTTTGTCATTTCTAATGGCTGCATAATATTCCATTGTGTATAGATACCACAATTTTTGGATCCATTCATCTGTGGTGGGGCATCTGGGTTGTTTCCATATCCTAGCTATTGTGAACAGTGCTGCAATAAACATGGAGGTGCACGTGTCCTGTTGTTCAGGGTAGATGCCTAGAAGTGGTATGACTGGGTCATAAGGGAGGTCAATCTTTAGCTTTCTAAGGACCCTCCAGACTGGAAAAGCCCATTCTTTAGGAGGTACTGGTCCCTCATTACCTCATTCTGCCTTAGCTCTTCTGAGCTCACTCCTCCATCCATCAAGCTAGGTAGGCTTCAGCCTCAGAAACTTTGTACTGGCTGTTCCCATTGTCTATTGCCTCCTATTCCTTTAAGTCTTTGCTTTAACATTTCCTCATGGTGTAGAGAAGATCCTACTGGTTTACCTTCTGCCCCTTGTCCTCATGGCCTGCACTTATCACCATCTGACATACAATATACTCCACTTTGCCTAGCTACTCAGGAGGCTAAGATCTGAGGATTGCAATTTGAAGCCAGCCTAGGCAGGAAAGTCTGTGTGAGACTATCTCCAATCAACTTCTCAGAAAAAGCCGGAAGTGGTGCTGTGGCCCAAGTGGTAGAGTGCTAGCCTTGAGCACAAAGAGACTTAGGGACAGTACCTAGGCCCTGAGTTCAAACCCCAAGGTCAGCAAAACAAATAAAAATGAAGAAAACATTCTCCACTTAGGTGATTATGGTTCACTGTCCCCATTAGAACAAAACTGTGTCCATGAGCACAGTCTATAGTAGCGGCCCTCATTACTACACTGGCCCCTCCAGAGGGAATCCCTATGGCTTCAAACAGGCTGCTAAGGACCCTTAAGGATTCAGAATCTTTCAAGATTCTAGCCTCTCACCATGCAGGAAAACCAGCCCTGACATTGTTGCCAGCAGACCCTGACATTTCCAGGAGGAAGGAGAGAGGGTCAGGCACCATCCATGCCTAAGAGGATGGGACAACGGCTTGAGGCCCAATCCTTCCTCTGCTACAAACTCTTTGGTGTGTCTGGGACTCTGTTTCCTCATCTGCCAAACAAGGAACACTGTGAGATGTGAGGGACACAGCCTCTAGCAAACAATGGGGATGCACATCTCTTTGCAGAGCTGGCTGGGAAAATCTTAGTCACTGTTCATCTATTAGCCAGTCTGTCCATCTGTCTGCTCACCCATTCTTCCTACCAGTGTTTCTGAGTACCTTATCCCTACCAGATAACATGCCAGCTGGGAGTTGGGCTGGGGGACACAGCTAACGTATTTTGTCCTCTAAGGCTTATGGAGCCCACAGAGGAGACTTTGTTTTGCAAGTCTTGGAGCAGATGAGTTACTTGAAGACACAGAACTGTGAGTCTGGCTGAGTAATGGTAAGAAGGAGCCTTTGGTCCTGCCCGCCTGTGCCCTTGAGGCTAAGAACATGGTATTCATGTGGGAGGTGGGGAACAGAGGCCAGAGGCTGCTAAGGGCCTTTGACCACATGCAAGCCTGTCCTTCCTACCTTTCTTGATCACCAGAAGGCCTGCTCTGAGTGATTCTGAAACGGAAGAGGTGTCCATCCCAAACCCCGAGGCAAGATAAAAGCTAGACACAGTGGCTGCCCTGGGCGGGGCTCATGCCCACACATCTGCCTGCCGCCAATTGTCACATCCAACTCCTCAGGCAATTGCTTCCTCTGTGTGTCTGCCCAGTCCGAGCCAGCCCAGCCCTGCCCAGGCCCAGGCATGATGAGCAGAGTGGCTGAGCTAGTCATAGGTTGGGTGTGCAGGCACCTCTCCGGGGCAGGGAGGCAGAGTCACAGCAAGGCAGAGGCTTGGGCTGAGATGCCCAGAAAGCTGGGCACGTTGGACCTGGCCACATGGAGATGTGACTCCATGCTTCTATGCTCCAGCCCGGCCTCACTAAGAGGCTGATTAGGGCCTGTTGCAATCCTAGCAAAGTGCCCAGTAAGTGTACAAATGGCAGAGGCCAGGGATCTATCTGATTGTCTCTAGTGCTGGCAGATTTCTGCCTCTCTCAATAAGACTGGAGGATCCCCTCCCCTCAACTGGCCAGACTCCAACAGAGCCATTGTACAGGGCAGCTGGAGAGGAGCAGCCCCTGGCCCTTCCACCACTCTCCTTGTCTCTGTCAGCTGCTGGCCTTGTCCTTTTAAGCCCTGAATCCCACCCCCTCCCCCCTCCCAGTCCCTATGATGGGTGGTTGTGGGCCCCCTTGTGAATGTGGTTTTCCTGGAGAGGTGTGGGGAGGCCAGAGGGCATGCCCACAGGCTTGGCCAGCTCTTGGCAAAAGGCATCCAGCTGGAGGTGGGGTAGGGCGGGCTGGCTGCTGACAGATGAGGGCACCTCTGCGTCACCTATTTGCATAAGGTAAAAATATCTCGGGAGCGCAATCACAGGCCACCCGAGGAGCTGATTAGCCTGTCTGCAGAACTACAGGGGAGATGGGGGAAGGGACCTGTCTGCAGCAGAGAGCTCCGGGGACCAGTGGGGGGACAGGCCTGTGCCAGCTCAGGGATACCAGGAAGTTCCCAAGGGTGTGCGTGAACCCTCCTTTGCACAGACAAGCCCCCCCGTTGAGTCCCCAGGAAGCATGCTGGTGACAAATGTCTCTGCCGGGTGGGAGGGAGGCTGAGGGACTCTGGTGTCTTCCGTGGTGGTAGGGGACAAAGCAGAACTGCGGCCTTGGCATAGACTGCACAAACGTCCGACGCCATGGTGAAGCTAGACTAGAGCAAGCATGTGCTCAGAGTAGCTGAATGGCAAGTGCCAATAAATCTGCCAGGCGGCCGCAGACACTACCCATAGGGTTGTGGGCTTTTCCCCCTTCCTGCCACTCTACCTCATGGTCAGTGTGGGAAGCTTAGGCATGGAGGCCATGCTGGTGGGACCCCGCTGGGTGTGGGGCTGGCACAGGGCCTGGGCTCCACTACCCGCAGGGCAAAGGAAGGGAACAAGTCTGAGGTTGTGACCAGCCAGTCCCAGAGAGGGAGAGGGGAGGCTGTGTTCAGCTCTTGTACCTGGCTGTAAAAACTGCCCCTTTTCATGTCACAGGAAGGGTGAGTTACATAGGCAAAGCAATGTTTCTCAAGCAGGGAAACTGAGGCTCAGGGCAAGTCAGTAACGGGCAGAAGAGTAGGAAGAGTGACACAGGGCATGTTGGCCACTATCCATTGAGATGAGGGGAGGGGGATGGGATGGGGGGGGACTCTGGGGCCACTAGACCCATTCCATCAGCAGCCTGAGTTTGGTTGCTGCAGGAGACCCTAACAATGGGACTCTCAGCCATTTCTTTCTTGAACTCCAGACCCCATCCTATAAGTCATTACTGACACCACATTTAATGCTCACCACCTTCTCTGAGAGGGTGGTAAGCATTCCCATTATACAGATAGCAAGGTTCAGAGAGGGTGCATTGCCCACAGAGGGTCCACACAGCTGATCTAGACTAGAACTAAACCAGTCAGCCTTGGCTGTTTCTGAAGTGCCTCTCAGACTCCTCTTGGCCCGAGGCAGGGACACTGGTCCTTCTCAGAGCACTGGGGGAGGGTATCTAATCCTCTCTGGCTGGGTCTGGGCACCGAGCCACATCAACCCTCTCCCAAGACTGCTGAGACAGTACTGGACAAAGCAGGCCGGCAGGGAGAGCTGGTCTGAGAGAGATCGATATCGTGCCATAAGCAGCTGTGGGGGCAGGGCAAGGGGCCAGCTCCTCTGGCCCCTTATCAGACCCTGGGTGATCATGGCCTTGAACGGGCCACACCATGCCATCCCCTGGCTCATATTGCTGCTGTGGAGCACTTGTGGGCCAAGGCTTGCACACCCACTCATGCTGCTGACAGAACAGAGGCGGGAGACACCCTCCCACCAAAGGGAACCCAGAGAGACTATCGTGGTTAATTGGAGATTCGTCTCACAGTCCCATTCTTACTCACAGTCTTTTAAAGCCATCAGCCCAGCTAGAGCCGCTCTGAGGCCACCAGGGACCACAGCTGGGCCAAGGATTCATCCAGCCCAACCTCCCAGAGACAGGCTCCAGCTCCACACCAGGCAGGCTAAAACCACCGGAGAAGAATCACCCTGGAAAGCTCTTTCCCGGGCAGAGCTGTCTGTCCACCTAACAGACCTCTGGGAAATGGACTGTGACTAAAACAACTCCTTCCCTCCTCTGCAAATGGGGTCACCAAGGGCAGGGCTGAAAGCCCAAATGACCAGGCCATCCATCCTTAGGGCTTGCTTCTCCATCCTTTAGGACAGCATGGTCCATAGGTAAGGGGCTCTGGAACCTTTGCTGACTTGGGCCCTGGAGTTGCCTGCCATTATGCATCTAAAGACCCTTCCAGGGTTAGGTGGCTGGGACTCTGGGTGGTGGGGACATCCAGCCAGGGAAGTAGGAAGGAGGCATTCGCCCAGGCCAGCCCTTCCCCCACCCACCCCCAGCCTTAACCTGGAGGAAAAACAAATGGGTCCTTTGGCCAGTGGGCGGGAAGGGGTGGAGAGAGAAGGGCGGGCCTCTGTTTGCCAGGAGTTTCTAGGTTAGCTGGGGGCCAGGCTTTGGGATTTCACCCGGAAATCACTCTGTAGGTGACACTCCTAACAGGGCTGCCAATAGGGCAGGCCTGGGTGCTGGGGGGTGGAGGTGGGGGTAGGGAGGGGGGAGGCTAGGCTCCCACAGCTCAGGCAGTTCAGGCCTTACCACGGAACCCTCCTTTTCACTGGCTCAGGCCCAGCTGGCTCCTGCCTGAAGGCAGAAGGGCGGGCCATTTTGGTTTGAACCTGAAGCCTTTAACTCAGCCTGGGGCGTGAAACTCCAAATAAACCAGACTGATCTGGATTCAAATTCCAGTTCTTTAGTCCCATATAAACAGAATCTTCTTGGTTGCCTTTTTTTTGTGTGTATGTGCCAGTCTTGGGGCTCAGGACTGTCCCTGGGCATTTTTTACTCTACCACTTGAGCCACAGTTCTACTTCCAGCTTTTACCTATCTATCTATCTATCTATCTATCTATCTATCTATCTATCTATCTATCTATCTATCTATCTATCTATCTATCTATCTATCTATCGTGGTTAATTGGAGATTAGTCTCATTGGCTTTCTTGCCTAGGCTGGCTTGAAGCCTCAATACTCAGATCTCAACCTCCTGCATAGTTAGGAGCCTGTAATATGGAGTTTTCAAGAGCTTCCTATGTACCCGGTGCTGGAGCTTGAGGTACGGAATACAGAGCTGGCATCTTCACACCTCCATGACACAACTGTTTCTGGGGAATGGACAAGGCAATGTCCAGAACCACAGGTCAGCCCTGGAGAGCTGATGGAGAGACTTTGGCCTTCAGGCTTGAAAGTTCTGGCAGCTCAACCAGAGTAGCACCTCCCGGAGCTAGCTTGTGGCTGTACCAGGTCCTCACCCGTCTATCTTGTCTACCCTGACCTCTGAGGAGAAGAGGCTGGGCCTTCTGTTCATTCCTCCTGTTTCTTCAAGGGGAATAGAGTCTGGTAAGTAGCATCATGCTATGTTTCTCTGAGCCAGGCCTAGCTCACAAGCCTCTACCCCTCTTTGTAAAATTATGTTGTATTATCTTTATTCAGCTTCTCTTGCAGCAAAACCTGTCCCTTTCTTTTGAGGGTCCAGTCCTACGGCTGTTGGGTCTCCAAGCACCCTCAGTTCCAATGTCCTGAGAAGCAGCCCCTAGAAGAGTTGATTCCCCACCCCTTGGGGGGGGTCTTATCCAGCCAGAGGTTTCTCTTTGTGTATCTCAGCTGCCCTCAGGGGTGCATGGACCTTACATTTATCTTTAGGTTCTCCCAGGGGTTCCCCCAGCCTCTCTTTGCTTCTGCTCAGATCATACATCTCTGATCCAAAGCAGTGCTGGCTATAGGATTTGCCCCAACTGATTGTCCAACAGTGTGAGCCACTTACGGTCTCACTTGAGATGATACCAAGATGTTACTTTGTTCTGAGCTTGGAGGCAGTGATGCCCCCCAGGGACCACCACACCTAGCCTCAGCCAGAAACGAATCCCACAGGAAGGCAGAGGTGGTAATAGCTAGAAACATCTGGATCAAATAACAAGGGGCATGGAGGTGCTTTTCTGTGCCCACAGCATTGTTGGCTGGCATCAGGGATCTGGGCGGCAGCGGCTGGCTTTTAGGAGGAAGTCTTCTTGAAGGGGTGAGGGTGGGGGTGGATTATTTACCTGTGATTTTCTGTCCACATTCGGGAATGTCTTTTAAAGGTCTCTCTGCTCCTTGTGTAGGACAAAAGTAAGGATAAAAGTAATGTTTGTGTCGAGATGTGACAGTGGCCTGTATCTTCTCTGAGCAAAGCACAGGGTGGCAGCTGGTAGGGCCAAGAGGGTAACCCAAACCCAGAGACAAGGATAGGGGTGGAATGAAAGGCATGGTCCCATCAAATCCCAGTGCCTAGGTTTGCCATTCACAGCAGGTCTCCTGCTGGGTGCCAGTGGCTTCACAAATTAGAAGCAAGAGATCTGAGGATTTCAGTTCAAACCCAGCCTGGGAAGGAAAGTCCGCAAGACTTGCTTGCGTGTACACACACAAAAGCTGGAAGTGGAACTGTGGCTCAAGTGGTAGAGTGCTCGCCTTGAGCAAAAAAGCCTAGGGAATAGTTCCTAGGCCCTGAGTTCAAGTCCCAGGGCAGGCACAAGAAAACCCTCAACACAACAAAATAACCCAGACTGCATAGAGTGGAGCCTGTATGTTAGCAGCAAAGAGAGCTGAGAAGATTCAGTCTCAGTTGGTTCCAGGAATGTGACCCTTGCCATGATCCTCTTCTCAAGGGTGAGCATGGGGCCTCTGCAGTTTCTTCTGCATAGTTAAGAAAGAGTATTAACACCAGGGGACAGGGAGGCCCCCAGAGACCAGCAGTGAAATGCTGTAGTGATGGACACACAGAAAAACTGGGGACTGTGGATCTCCAGTCAGCTCTTGAAGGTCAAAATAAGAACTCACACGGATCCCACAGCTCCTTTTGTGTGTCCCTCTCAGTGGCCAGCTTTTGGCAGAAAGACATTTGGGTCTGTTCCAGGGAAGTGGGTCTGTTTGTGTCTTGGTGCAGGTGGCACCACACCTGTGAACTCTAGCAGCCTGAGTCACCACCACAGGGCAGGTTGAGAGCCTGAAGTTATGCCTAGGGCACAGGGAAGGAAGGGGTGGGGAGAGACAGAGCTCTGAGGTAAACTAAAGGTACGAAAGTTGACCAAGTGTAAGCCAGACAGAGACCTGACTGGGGGAAAAGCTCTGCTCATTTGGCCACAATAGCTGAAGACTAAGATCTGACATCAGGCAGGGGAGACCAGGCAGAGTAGCTCTGACTGGGCCTCTGGGAGCTGGGCCTGGAAGGCTGCAGGTGAGCCTGCCCTCTCCTAGCACAGGCCAGCCTTCCTGACCCCTCATCCCAGCTAGGACCAAACAGAGAGACAGGGGTTGGCCTTGGTTTAGGAGCCAAAGTGTTCAAAGAAGGTCCTGGTCATGAGCTGCCTGGGGGTCAGTTGTGGCCACTCTGGAGTGAGACCCTTGTGCAGGAGGCTGTCTGGACTTGGTACTGCTGGACCTAGGAGTCTCTGAGAAGATGGACTGGCTGCTGAGACCACTGGACCCTTTGGACCCAGATCTGGAAGAGGACTAGGCCTTCCTCAGCAACATATACACCAAAGCTAACTCTAGGACCTAGAACAGCCCAACCTATCTCCAGCACTCTATCCACTGTGTTTCTAACCTCATCATCCCCAGTCCATAGCCCAGGCCTAACCCAAACTGTCTCCCAAGAGTAGGGCTACATACAGACACAATGCCTAGCCAAGGCTACCACAGGCTTAGGGCCATGGCTTGTGGCCTTAATGCTATCAGGACTCTCTTTCCAGGAGGCACTGAGCTGTGGGGACTTCCTCTGTGGAGAGGAGGTGTGTGTGTGTGTGTGTGTGTGTGTGTGTGTGTGTGTGTGTGTGTGTGTGTGTGTGTGTGAGCTGTGGGGACTTCCTCTGTGGAGAGGAGGGGTGTGTGTGTGTGTGTGTGTGTGTGTGTGTGTGTGTGTGTGTGTGTGTGTAGGAGTGATGGAATTGAAGCCAAAAGAAAGAGCGGGAAGCCCCTGAATCACAGGTCCAGCCCTTCAGCTTCTGCCTGGCACACTCAGAGGCCCAATCACAATGCACAGACACAGAAGCCTAGACTGGTCTGTTCACTGCTCAGAGTGGGGTTGCCGCCCCTAAACAGATGATGAACTCCTTAAAGGTGAGTTTTCCAATGTCAGTCAACGCCCACAACCTCCTCTATCACTCAGGGCTTGGAGCACAGGCAATTCCTGTAAGCTATGCTGGGCTGGGCTCCTGGGGCCTGCTCCAGGAGGAAGTGCAGAGCAGGTGGGAGAACCGTTTTGGAGATGTGATAGGAGTCTGGGAGGAATTCCCTGCCCTTTCCTCACATTTTACATTAAAGCAGGGTGGCGAAGCGTTCGGCTTCCATTGGAAAATGTTCTCAGGCAGACTAGGGAGGTGGGGAAGCCGCGGGAGCTGGGAGGGAGCGCAGCAGACTGCAAATAGAAACAGCTCTGGCTTGAGCCTGCAGCCTGGGCAGCCCAAGGGCACCCAGGCCGGGAGTCTACCGGAGCCCGGCGCAGAGGCAGCTCCAGACTGGTCCTGGGCCCCTATTCCTCACCCAGCCCTCTCATCTACTGGGCAGGGAGCAAGGCCTTAGAAAGTCGGGGAAGAACGGACCCTGGCTGTGCTCTGGGGCTGTGGCGCTGGGGTACCCCCAGGAGCTGAAGGCGCTGATTGGACCCCGATCGGTGATGGTCACTCGTGGGACCCCTCCCCCCTTCCAAAAAGAAAAGGCGTGGAGTCTACTCTGTCTACACCCGCCTGGGTGTGGGAGCGCTGGTGGGAAGAAGTGGGGCGGCAGAGGAAGGGAGATAAGGTCTCTCTCCCTTGAACCCTATCCGGGCGTGGGGAGGCTTCCGCGCAAGAACGCAACAAAGTCGCCAAAGCGCCGCTGCAACCCGAATCTGGTGCCTCGGCGGGTCACCCCCGCCCCGCGCCCCGGCCCGCGGCGCCACCAGACTAAGGGCTCTGTGAGCGGGAGCGCTGCCCAGCCCCAGCTCCGCCCGAGCGCCCCCACCGCAGCCCCCTCCCCACTCGCGAAGAGCGCCGTGCGAGGCCAGCGAGGCTCTCGAGGAATCGGCTGCAGAAGAAGAAAGGAAGGAAGGATCAGAGTCCGGGGTTGGGGGCGGCGGAAGCGGCTCCTGGGACTCAGGCTGGGCGGGTCAATGCCCGGGGCAGCTGCAGGGTGGAGGGCGAGCGCGAAGCCCCGGGGCTGGGAAGCGGGTCGCTGCAGAGCGCGGGCTGGGTAGGGCGCCCACCAGCTCCTTTCTTCCCGATCCTTCTCCCCCACCAAGTCCCACCTAGATCAGGGGGCGCGGCTCCCCTCCCCCCCCGCCCGGGCCCCCGGTGAGCGCGCGGGGCAGGGGTCCTCACCTCCGCGTGGACTTCGGCGTCCTCCGCCACGGTGCGGCGGCTCAGGCAGCCCAGGAGCACCAGGAGCAGCGGCAGCAGCCGGGGTCGCGCCGCCGCCTCCCGGCCGCCTCGGAAGCCGCCCGGCCGTGCGGGCGCGCCTCGATCGCTGCCCATGTTCCCGGCTGCACCCCGGGGTTCGCCCGCTCGCGGGCACCGAGCGGGTGCCCACGCTCGTGTGGCAAACTTGCGACGGTCCTTGGTTCCCGGCCCGGAGGGCGCACGGTGGAACTCAGGCTCCGGGTCCCCTCGGCAAATCCTCAAGCCCGAGGAGAAGCGGGCAGGGCCCGGCCGGGGCTGTCCACCGCACAGCCCCTCGCTCTCTGCGCCCGGCGCAACTCCGGAGCCTTTGTCTGGCTCAGCGCTCCGGCCGCCCGGTCCCGCGGCGCCCCCTGCGTGCCCAGCTCCCTCTGTCCATTCCCAGGGCCGGGCGCTGCCCGGAGCGTGCGCCTCCCGCCTCGGGACTCTGCTCGCCGCCGTGCCCTACCGGGCCTGGGTCCCCAGGCAATCCCGGGAGGAGCGCAGGGGACCGGCCCGGGAGAGCGAGCGATCGGGAGCGAGCGAGAGCCAGGGAGCCGGCGCCAGACGTCCCTGGCGAGTTCGGCGTGGCTCCCGGCGCTCCCAGCCTTCCCCTCCGCTCCCGGCGGCCTTTAAAGGGCCAGTGCGCTCCCGGCGCACGGACCCGAGCGGGGGCTGGGGGCGGTACTCTAACCCAAGTCTTCCTAGTGGCAGGTGCCGGCAATGGGGTTGCCCTGGCAGGTGGGTAGTCCTTTTACTCTTCCTTAAGTGTAGCAACACCCACCCCCGCGTTACTCTCATTCCAGCTTCCAGAGAGCGAGGATGGGCCCCCCCAACTCTACCTCACGCGAAGAGAGGGTGCAAGGAAGGCGTGGTCTCCGTTGAAGGGCAAGAATGAAGATCCCGCCTTCTCCCATCGGTTGGTTTGGGTATTGAAAACCCTGGGGCAGAGGTAGGCTTGCAGGAGGGCTTGGGGACATACCCCAAGTGCCTACTTTTAAGCGTAAGCACATACATACATGCATACACGCATACATGCATGCATGCATACATACACATACACACACACACTACACGCGCACGTGTTTAGAAGTTGGTTGTCCAGGGTCCTCCATTAAAAAAGCCCGAGAGTCTTTGTCTCTGCAGATAACTTTCCTTAGGCGCAAGGTTGGGCGGGCAGAGGGCAGGTTTACAGGTTCCAGAGGGGCACGGTTGCAGTCCCGCATCCCCACTTCCCTGCCTTTCGGATGTGGGCATAGTTCTGAATCTGAGTCTCCAGTTCTCAACGAGCTGGGGGTGAGGGTTGCGTAAAGAATCTGGTTCCTGGTCTACCTACACAAATTAGATTTCCAAGCAGAAGACAGTCACTCCTTGGCCATTATTATGTCTGACAAAACAGTCCGACAAAGCACGGGGGGGGGGGGCAAAGCTTCCTGCGGAGTTTATGTCCCAGATTTAAGTTTATTCCGGGAGCAGCTTGAGATCTGATGGGTGTGGATGTAGGACGCCAAGGCCCCTGGTCAAAGGCGTGGCGAGACCCTGGATTGGCAGGTGGGGTCACAGGTGAAGGCAGAGCTCGTTGGAGCGAGGGGACGGAGACCTCACTTAGCTCCGCAGATCCGGAAATGGTAGCTTTTCTTAGGGTGGTTTTCTCTAGTTGGCTCTGCAGACGCCCCCAACCACTCTCGTTCCCCGGAAGTGGGACCTGGCAGGGCGCCTTAGAAAAGGTCTATTGGAATCCACCTGCTAGGTGAGGAAAAAGCACCAACCTGGCACTGTACCAGGTGGCTTGGCAGAGATTACCTGGGAAAGGAGCTTGGAGAAGAGGGAGGGAATGAAACCCATTTCCACCAGCTTCGGGGGCTGAGGTGTATGAGGATACAGGAAATGGAAATGGGATTCTAAATTCTCTACTTTGAAATTTGCTTTTGGGGAAGGTACAGTGGTCTTCATATATGGACCATAGGGCTCAGTCATAGAACAACACACACAGACACAGGCACACACACACACACACACACACACACAGAGTTGCCCTGTTTAACCAGAACACATTGCAATTTTATTTTCTATAGTAAGAAAGGAGTTCAGGAACTTGGGCAACTTTTGTAGAGGCCTTGTGTTCAGACAAGTCTGGTAATTGTTTTCATTCCCTTTAGAGAGGTGCCTTCCTGTTGTCAGTCCTGCTTTAAGGAAATGGCTTCCTCTACAACTATATCATATACAACTATCCATTGTAAGGTGACTAGGTTTCTACCCTGTCAGTTAGCCACTAAAATCTGAGTAGGACGTGCAGGACAGAGGGGGAACATCTAGTATTAAACATTACCCATATTTTCTAATATCCTTTCATCTATACCAGGACTCCTCCATGTCCTTCTCCTTGTTTTATTCTTAGAATATTTTGCATCAAAGCCTAGCTAGACACAGCATTTGATAGCAGTTTCATTTTGAGACCCTGGTGTGTGGCAGGAGGTTTGTACAGAAAGCCTTGCATTAGAAGTCAATCACTAGCTGGGCGTTGGTGACTCAAGCCTATAATCCTAGCTACTCAGGAGGCTGAAATCTGAGGATTGCAGTTCAAAGCCAGCCGGGGCAGAAAAGTCCGTGAGACTCTTATCTCCAGTAAACCACCAGGAAACCAGAAGTGGCGCTGTGGCTCAAGTGGTAGAGGGCTAGCCTTGAGCTGAAGAGCTGAGGGACAGTGCCCAGGCCCGGAGTTCAAGCCCTACAACTGACCCAAAAAAAAAAAAAAAAGTCAATCACTGGGTGATTGCCCTATTTCCAGGGCAACCTAATGCATGCTATTCATCTCTCAGGGTTTGTTTCCTTATTTATAAAAGGAGGGCTCTGGCCCAGCTAATAGGTGAGGTTCTTCTATGCATGAAAGTTGTGGCGAGCTACAAGGAGGCCCAAGACCCCATTCTGCCAGGGATCAATGGAATCCTCAGGCATTTAAATAAAACCAAAGCCAAATCTACAAAAACTTTGCAGCTTCATTCACTTTTAGTTGCTTGCTTTCACACCAGTCTTGAAGGGGTTACCCAGGTAATCAGTGCTATCATTAGCTTTGAGATAGATTACCCACAGGTGTTTGGGCCACGAAGGCAATGGCTGTTTCAGACTTTGGAGGAACTCAAACCAGTTGAAACCATTTGACTGGGCCTATGTGGATTCCCAATACATCATGTACATGGAGGTCTTGAACGATTCCGCTTTTCCTTTTGTCTAGTCACCTCAGATCACCCTGTTTCTTTACCCCCAAAACATTGCTAACCCCTATCCCTATGGCGGTGGATTTGAGACTTGGGGCTCCTGCCTTCACACACTTGGCTGCCTGGTGAATAAACTTTCTCTCTGGCAAAACTCAGTTTTAGTGATTAGCACAAGGTGAGGCAAGCAAAAGGGCCTGGTAACAAGGCAGTCCTTGGGGCTTCTGGTGCCAAGACAAAGTATAAACAAACAAATGGAGGTAATTCCTCTCTCCTTTGGAAACAACGTTGGGGTGGTCTGGAGAGGTGATGGAAAGGGCCAGACTGTCAGGTGGAACTCAGCCAGTAAGGCCTTGAGATGACCATTCTCTGCCCTGCAGGGAACATCTGAGAATGAGGCCAGATGTGTTGATTTGCACACTCCCTGGTGTAATAAATGCTCATCAAGAGCATTTCTTCCATGCATACCACCCACTCAGGGGCAGACCCTAATCCACTTGGGTCTCTTGTCTATCACCCAATTGTCTACTAGGTTTCTGGGGGGCACATCTCGTATGGAAGAACCCAGTGGCTTCTGCAGTGTGGTGCTGGCTGAGTGCGCTCGGCTCTGGAGGCACACTCCTGGTCTGGGTACCTGCCAAGCCCCAGTGCCCAGCCCCTCCCCCTCAGCAAGCTCTGCTTCCTTCCCCCATCACCACCTTTCATTCTCCATTGAAGAGCCGCTTATTGATCTTGGCCCATTTCTCAAAGTGGCTGTACTCGATTCCATCCTTAGCCCAGCCCGCCTCCCCCAGGGGAGCAGCCCCAGCCAGTCATTTGGGAAGTGGAAGGTTAGGAATGAGGATTCTTCTCAGTACACCTCGCCTGTTTTTCCCACTAAGCAGAGGGGGCCAGACCTGGGCTGATTCAGCCAAGCATCCAATCAAGGCCTGGCACAGAGCAGGTCTAAGGTGGTTGTACAGCCAGTATCATCATGTGACTTGTAAGGCAGGAAACGTGCCTTCCCTGCTTCTCCTCTCGAGTATGGCCTCCATTGCCAGAGCCATCAAGCAAATGACCAGTGAGTTAATCAGTGTAATGGTGCTGGGGGAACAGGCATCAGATTTCTTGGGCCAGAAAAGGGAATCAGAGCTGCAAGATCATGAGGTTAGGGTGTGGGAAGTGGAGAGCAATGGGCCTAAGCTGGAGGTCTGTGTCTGGGCTGCACCAGAGCAGGTGAGTTCTCCTGCCCCAGACAAGGTACACTTAACTTGCTCTTCTGTAAAACTTATCATTCCCACCCCTTCCCTTTTCTGAGTGTGGTTGGAAGAACAGATGAAAGTCCTAGAAAGGCCTTGAGTAAGGAAGCAGAATAGTGTGTCTGGGCTTTTGCCTGTGAAGGATGGGATGCCACATGCCAAGCCTGGATGGCTAGTGATCCCACTCTCCCTTTACTAAGACAGCGTTAATATCTCTCCCACCCGCCTTGGATGTCTGAAGAGCCCCTTAAACAGGAGAACAACTGGAGAGAGTAGGAGAGTAGGGGCAAAGGAAAATCCTCTCACCTTAGTGACTACAAGCAGTGAAAACACAAGTGAGAAAAGAGAAAAATGCATTTTTTATTTTTAACATAATTTAAAACTGTAACAAAAATAACTTCATCCATCATCAGAAACCCAAATGATAACTGGTAAGGACTGGGCCTCATCCTCTTGAGGCGTTGATAACAGTAATTCTCTGGGCACCTCTTAGAAGGCTCTTCCACAACAGCAGGTGGAAGACTTTGCAGGGAGGTACCTCTCTGCCTCTTTGGGAAAGTTGATGGGGGAAGCCAGAGGTCAGAGTGTTGGAGGCCTGGCTTCCAGCCATGGCCAAGCCAAAATGAAACATCTGTTCAAGACTCCCTAGGCACCTGGGGAGTGGGAGGAAGGAATGGAGAAAGCTGCTGCCTACAAGTTAGCATCCTGTGCCTAGTCCTGAAATGGCCTCTACTGGTGCAGAATGGGGAGACAAACGTAGATAAATAGTGGTGGCACACTTCCAGGTCTGTGTCTGGGCTACACCGGAGCAGGTGAGTTCTACTAACCCAGGCAAGGTACACTTAACTTGCTCTTCTATAAAACTTACCATTCCCATGCTTCCCTTCCCTCCTGTCACCGAGGTGACAGTCCCACTGAGGCCCCTAAGTCCTAGCTTCATAAGGTATGATGACTTGAAAAAAAAAATTGGCTGAGTCCTATGGAACCACAATGCAAGCTGAGGCAGAGTCTGCGTTAGTAGGCCTAGAGGGACTTCAGTTGGGGTTCTGGCTAGATGTGGATGGAATCCCCTAGTGAACCTCATTTTTTTCTTTGTAACACAACTACAGAGCAAGAATTACAAAGTCCAGGCTTCCCTCTACTGGTGATTTCTGGGAATGACTGCCACACAGTAGCATCCAACCTGTAAATCCCAGAGACCAGGTTCTCTCTAGCCAGCTCCCAGGAAGAGTCAGGAATGGAGCTGGGGCCTCCTAGAGGAAGGCTGGAGCATCTCCATGGGTACTGATAGGCTCCCCTATCTGCAGCTTGGCCTGCAGAGTGGCCTGAGTCCAGGAAAGCATCTGGGGCTCACTTCAAAGGCACGGAGAAGAACTTGTTCCCAGACTTGCAGCGGATCTGTTCAGCTAGCACTCGCAGCAGCAGTTCAGAGTCTTCAAACTCATCCACGATCTCCTTCAGCCAGCAGCCAGCAGGGAGGGGACAGTCATGTTAGGGGGAATCTGAGGCCCAGAGGCACAGCAAACATAACCAGTATCACAAAGTCTTTCAGAGGCTAGGCAACGCTGAGAGGTCCTGGGCCATGAAGGCTTCAGGCTTCTCTGATCTTGACTAATCACCCCCCAATCTTGTGAGGTCAGGCTTATGACCCTGCTTACAGGTGAGATTCCCCAGCTCTCACAGTAACCAGTGAAACTAGGATTGGGACCTGGGTCAGGAGAGGGAGTTGGGAGGAGCAAAGCATCTGAATTGCTAACACACTCCAGGTCTTCCTGACCCAGGGATCACAATTCTGGCAAGGTCAGGTGTGGGGGCTCTCCTGCCATGTCCTTGGTTTCCCAAGTACTTGGGATTAGATGCCTAGTTTGTCCTCCCCCGGTTTCTACTCCATCACATCTGGAGTTTAGGTCCTCTATGTTCCCGCCTGGGAATTCACCTGTAGTTCCTGGAGGCACTGCCCTTCTAGCTGCAGATGTGCGTCACCCACGCACCAGGCCAGACTGACGTGGAATGAAGGGTCCTGTAGAAGAAGGCAAGGAGGTGGTTGTCACCCAGATGCTAGGCCCAAGGCACCACTGTCAGGGTCTCCTTGTAGTATCCTGGCCTGTTTTTACACAAGACTGGACCCTCAGGGCTGATCCTAAGAACCTGGCACACACAGACACAGCCTGCTTGGTCCTTGCTATGAGCAGAACTACACCCCAGCCCCTACAGCCCCCAGTGTGATGGCATTTGGAGGAGCCACTGGAAGGTGATAGGGATGGATAAAGCCCTGAGGGTTTGGTTCTTAGACTTATAACATGAGAACTCTTTGAGAGCTTGTTTGTGCCTTCCTTTCTACCAGGGATGACATCTTAGGAGGACAGGGGTCAGAATTCAACCTTGATGTTGGATTTCCAGACTCCAGAATATAAGAAGATAAATTTCTGTTCTTTAAGCCCCTACTCTGTGGTATTTTATTGTGGCAGCCTGAGTCAACTCAGACTGTCTCAGGGCCTTTCTTTTTCATTCTCAAGGAATCATTAGATGTAGGGCATGGAAGTTTCTCATCTGAAACATCCTAGCACAGGACACACTTGTCAGATGAAATGAACAAAACCTAGAATGTCTTACTATTTTGAAGCAACAATAGCTATCTCCATTTTGTCATTCTTTAAAGCTAGCATGTTTTTTTAAAGATTTTTTTAAAAAAGTAAAACCAATGGTTCTTTAAAGCCTTGGTACTCAGCCAGCTGCCGGTGGCTTATACCTGTAATCCTAGCTTCTTAGGAAGCTGAGATCTGAGGATTGCAGTTCCAAGCCAGACTGGGCAGGAAAGTCGGTGAGACTCCTATCTCCACTCAACTACCAAAATAGCTGAAAGTAGAGCTGTGGCTCAAGTAGTAAAACAATAGCCTTGAGCACAAGAGCTCAGGGACAGAGCCCAGGCCCTGAGTTTAAGCATCAGGACCAACTAGCACCAAAAGAAAAAAAAAAAAAAAACCAAAGCAACAAAAAAACCTTGATATTCAAGCTGGACTCCAAGTATGACTGAAGGACACAGGGCAGGAGCATTAAGTCATAACAAGCAACAGAACTCCCTGAAGGGTTGATTTTTACTAGTGCTGGGGACAATGACTTAAGAAACAAGAAGCAAGCATGGATACATTATGGAGTGGAAGGCACAAATCTTGAGTATACTTACGTTACAGGAAATCTTAAATGCTGGATTTTGGATGGCTACACCTGGCTAAGCCTCAGACACCAGGGTTGTGTGCTCTTTGTGGACAAGTAGAAGACAGCCGTTTAGTTTGCCTCTGATAAGGGCTTCTTAAAGGATGGTATTGTTCTAGTTATTAGTGAGTGGAGAAGAATCAGCTTTGTTGGAGAAACAATAGCTGTGTGCATGCATTATCTGTACTGTTTGTGCATTACCTGGTAGAAAGTGGCAAGGCCGAACTCTTCCATGACTCTGTCCACCTCTGAAACTAGGTCCAGGAACTGGGCATGCCCTGAGGTAACCTCAAACCCAATAAAGGTCCTGGGGAGAGGCAGCAGTAGAGACAACATGGGAATGATACATGTCTCTGAGATCATAAACCATCTGAGCAGGAGCCTAGGGCCCAGTGGGAGGTCTAATGGCCTGGGCCATGGCAGACCTCACTTCCTTAGTGCTCCACGTGCTGGCTTTCTCTCTCCCTCCTCCCATTTTCAAGCTTCCTCTGCCAGTTGTGACCTCGTGTTTTCTCCTCCCTGGTGTCTAAGAACCTTCTTAGAGGACTCCACCTACCATGTGTACCTTCTTGCCTCTACTGCTTCACCTTCCATCTCCAACTTCCTTTCACCAGCTTCTACGACACCAAAGCCCTACCTCCTCCTCTCCTCATACAGCAGAATCTTTCACAGCTCACTCTGCCCTCCTTGAAACGCTGTAGCCTAATGAGTTTGTGCAGCATGGAATGAAAGAGGGCATGGGCCTTTTCCGTCACATAAGTGCACTGGATAATTCGCTTGCCTTGAAGTCTTGGTAACAATAATGTCCTCTTTATGGTCACTTAACTCTTTAGTACTTTCCACCTTTCAAAACCCACTGGGCTTATTTGAGCCTTGAAACTGCCCAACAGGGGATGAATCAAGGAAACAGGAGGCCATGGAGACTGTACAAACTTATGACTGGGATCAGAGTTTGGTAGAAACAGGTTTCCGACCTTCACAGGTTTTTCCCTATCTCTATGCTCCTCTCAATGCTCCCCTAGTTCTTTTCTGGAAAAAAAAAAACTACTCCAATTTTGGAATAGTGGCTCTGTAGTCATAGACTTGGTTAAAAAAAAAAAAACAACCCTTCAATCTTTGTTTCAAAGAAACTTCTGGTAGTGACTCTGGCTCAGGTGGACACACACCTGGTTTTCTCTTGATTGGTATAAATCTTTACTTGGTTGGCAGTAAAGAAGAATCTGAAATTTAGAAGAAAGACCATATTTCAGGAAGAACAGTAAGGGGAAAAAACCCAGAATAATTAGCTTATGATAAAATACACACATACACCACCACCACCACCACCACCACCAAAAACAACAAAAAACAACCCCCAGTACTTTTAGCTGGGTGTGGCAGCTTATGCTGGTACCCCAAAGCTCAGGAAGCTGCAGATATTGAGTTCAAGGACAGCTCATGTGCCTTTCTCCTTTTGCTCTTCATTTCTACTAGTGGCCATGTTGAATTGGCCCCTTTCCAGGAATTAAATCCCCTGGATGGAGGAGGACATTTACTTCTGAATCACAACATTACGGTTTTCATAACTTTTTTTTTTGGTCGTGGGGCTTGAACTCTGGGCCTGGACACTGTCCCTCAGCTCTTGAGCTCAAGGCTGGTGCTCTACCACTTGAGCTACAGCGCCACTTCCAGTTTTCTGGTGGTTTATTGGAGATAAGAGTCTCACAGACTTTCCTGCCTGGACTGGCTTTGAACCACAATCCTCAGATCTCTGTCTCCTGAGTAGCTAGGATTACAGGCGTGAGCCACTGGCACCTGGCCAGTTTTTATAACTTTCAAAGGTTATATAATCATGAAAAAAATCAGGCAAACCATAAGGTAACACCATTTTCTTCCTTCCTTTCCTTTCCTGCCTTTTTCCTTCCTTCCTTCCTTCCTTTCTTTTTCTTTCTTTTTGTGGTGACAGTAATGTAGCTTGAACTCTGGACCTGGGCTCTATTCCTGAGCAATTTTGCTTAAGGATAGCTCTCTACCACTTGAGCCACAATACACTTCCAGCATTTTGGGTCCTTAATTGGAGACAAGCGACTCAGACTTTCCTATCCTGGTTGGCTTCAAACCGTGATCCTCAGATCTCAGCCTCCTGAGTAGCTAAGATTATAGGTGTGAGCCACCAGCGCCCAACTTATTACACCTATTTTTAAAACTACCCTTTGTAAAATTAAGTTTTCTTTTTAAATTAAAAAAGAGAAAGCGTGCAAGCTTTCATGGAATACCCAAGGTCACACCAAGATGAATGGCATGGCACATATCCCAGGAGATGGGCCTCATTCTATCCTTTAGAGCCAGACTGTTTTCTGGATTAATGCACTGCATGCTCCAAGCCCAAAGCACCTCAGGAAAGGAGGAGGAGCCTTGAGGGGAGAAGAGCAAGGAAGTAGAGGGAGCACTCACTTTTGAAAGGAGGTCATATGGTCTTTCAGGGCCTGTACAAAGGGGAGGATCCAGTGGTGGCGCAGGACCACGCTCTGAGACAGGCTGAGGTGGAATTCCTCCATCCTTACCAGCCGGGGCTCATAGGTCTGGGCGTGGGGCAGCAACACATCAAGCAGGTCCAGGAATTCCTCCCTAGCTTCATCTGGAGGGAAGAGGAGAGGAGAGGCCCTTGCCTTAGCCAAGGGGTCATGGTTGGATGAAGAAACCAAAGGCGGAGAGAAGCCTTAGGTACTCTGGTTCTGAGAGTAGTCTATGTCTATTTAGTCTAATAATATTTTAATATTAACTTCTGGCTAGAGAAGTGTATTAAATGCTCATTCTAAAGGACTTGAGTAAAAAAAAGAAATATACAGGGGACTTCTTGTTTCCAGTCAAACAAGTATGAAGCTTGGAAGTTGTCATACTACCCTGATGAGGCATAAAATGCTCAATAAACTGAGAAAGCAACCAGCTCTTCTCAGATCTGTAAGACAAGAGAGACACCCAGAGGTGAACAGAGTTCACAAATGACAAATGAGGGAAACTTCTCCGGGAACAAGGATCAGGGTAAGGAAACCTAAATGGGCATGAACAAATTGCTGGATCCACATCTTGTACCAATCCCCAGGAGAACTCATGGGGAAAGGTACACACTTTGGGGAAGTTTATTTCCTGGCACACTGCCAGGTTCTCAGTTTTGTGGAGAATATGTGCTTCTCGAATGGGATAAACAAGAAACAGTTTAGAAACATGTGGAACTTTTTTTTTTCTTCTCAAAATGGTCTGCCCTTAGAAGAAGTGATTAATCAGATCCTAACCAGCTGAGGCATAAAAATCTACCAGATTGCGAAGGGAAATCCTATGCCAGCCAAAGTAAGAAGAAAAGATAAAATTTGGAAACCAGGATCAGGTGGCTAATGCCGGTAATGTTAATTACTTCAGAAGCTTAGACCTGGAGGATCTTAGTCCAAAGCCAGCTCAGGCAGAGAAGTCTAAGAGACTTTATGTTTAAAATAACGAGCAAAAAGCTGGGTGGAGGGGTAGCTCAAGTGGGAGAATATCTCCCATGAGTGAGGAAGTTGAGGGAGAGTGCAAGGTCCTGGGTTCAAACCCAGAATCAGAAGAGAAAAAAAAAATAGAGCAGATATAAATAAAATTGAAGCTGGGTGTAGTGAGTTAGTCCTATGATCCCAGTCCTGGGGAGGTTGAGGCAGGATTGTGAGTTTGAAGCTAGGCTAGGCTATATATTGAGATCCCATCTCAATAATCAGAGAGAGAACGAGAGATCAAGAAAACCAATGTCTATATTCAGATTGTTATATCCCTTATTAGTTATTAGGACTAGTAAGATATATTTCATTAAACTTCATTAAATAGAATTTTTGCCCTCTGATAAAAATACAGAAAATACTGGGTGTTGATGGTGCACAACTATAATCCTAGTTACTTGAGGAGGCTGAGATCTGAGAACTGAAGTTTGAAGCTATCCCTGACAGACAAATCCCAAGACTCTTATCTTCAATTAACCAGACTGGAAGTAGAGGTGTGGCTCAATGGTAGCGTACCAGTCTTGAATAAAAAAAGCTGAACAAGAGCATGAAGCCCTAGTATAAGTCCCTATTCCCCCAAAAAGAAAAAAGAAAAAAAAAAAACTATACAACTCTTGAAATCAAACCATTTGATTAGAAACAGGCCAAAAACCTGTACTATACATCCTAGGAAAGACATACAGACAGCAGAAAGCAAATGAAAGGACTCAACATCAGATGTCATTAGGGAAACAAAACAATGAGGCATCACTGTATATCTACGTAAGGACCAAGTCCAGAACACTGGCAGCACCAAACACTTGCTGAGGATGTAGATCAACAGGAACTCTTGTTGCTGGTAGGGATGTAAAATGGGACAGCACTGTAGAAGACAGCTGGTTGTTTCTCATAAAACCAAACATATTGTTAGTATACAACCCAGCCATCACCCTAGTATTTACCCAAAGGAGGTGAAAACGTATCCATACAAAAGCATGCACACAGACATCTGAAGCAACTTTGCCAATATTGAAAGCACTACATGTGGGAGATAGAGATGAAGAGGTACCCCACAATTAGGATACTGAAACCATTCTATATGATGATATATGGTATATACATTTTTTTCCTTTTTTCTGTCAATCCTGGGGCTTGAACTCTGGGCCTGGGCTCTCTCCCTGAGCTCTTCAGCTCAAGGTGAGTGTTCTACCACTTGAGCCACACTACTTCCAGTTTTCTGGTGGTTAACTGGAGATAAGAGTCTCATGGGCATTTATGCCTGGGCTAGCTTTGAGCCATGATTCTCAGATCTCAGCCTCCTGAGTAGCTAGGATTATAGGCATGAACCACTGGTGCCTGGCATATTTTTTCTTTTTCAGGTTTGTCTAAGCCTATAGAATGTTCATCATGAAGAGGAAGCCCTAATACAAATTATGGTCTCTGAGTTATTATCATGTGCCAATGTAGGCTTATCAATTGTGACAAATGTACTAGTTGAGGGATGTTGGTAACAGGAGAGGCTACAGAAAATAAAAATAAGAGCCATCACTCTGTATGCCGTGTACTTATCCTGTGTATTTAACATAGATGATTTAACTTTCCTAGATGACAGGTATTACTATTAGTCCCACTTTAGAGGGGAGAAAACAGAGACTCCAACAAGTCCTAAAGGATATCAGAGCAGTAGGTAGTAGAGTGCTATCTTTAACTCAGAAGCCTGGACTTTTTGCTTATCATCTGTTCATCAGCACTGGGGGAAGAGGGAGAACTAGTACATGGGACCCCTCATTTCTTCCTCCTAGTTGTAGTTAGGAACCACCTATTGGTCCCAGCCATTTGCCTTCCATGTGTAACTCACATGGTATGTAGATGTGGGTGGCCCAGTTGCCCCGCTCATGGGGAAATGTGCGAATCCGTCCCCCATGTTTTGTACAATCATCCTCAGGCCCTTCTACTGTGCTGGGAAACATGTTCAGCACACTCTCAGGTACTGGAAGCTTCTCACAGGGCAGGGGGCTCTGGCTTCTGCAAGAGAAAAAAAACAAACAAGCACAATTATTCTTGGGACTCTACCTCTGTACATCCAACAAAAGTTGTAATCACTTATACATAGTGGCTGGGTGTGGATTTCCAGGCAACTTCTGGACAGCCACAAAGCCCTCTTCCCACTACTTGTCTCCCAACAACATGGGGAAACAGACAGGGTGCTTGGTCTTCATGGGAAACATTGGGGTGTGCAGCAGTGAGTGGTTGGTAGGTCAATTACCTAACTGGTTTGTCATGGGCTGGATGGCATATTCTAGCTGTGTAATCTTGGGCAAATGTTCTCTTTTGGGAGTACAACAGTTTCCTCACGTGTAAAGCATGTTGCTACCTGATGGATCAACTGAGATAATGCTAGCAACAAGAATAGGTTTTTAAGAACTGAAGACCCAAGAAGCGAAGAGACTCTGATGGCTTTTATTCATTGGAGTTCTCAGTCTCGACTGGCTCAGAATGGGTTCGATGAACATTCATTGCGCCTTGACTACTATTATCTCTGCAATTATGTTTCAATGAGCCAACACACCTAAGATAGTGCAATGATGCGAGTGTGGACCTCATCTCGTGTTCCTGCCTCCCAGCCTTGTCCTAGCAGGTGGTGGTACTCTGGGGCTGTGTCCACGGGTGTCCTCTGGCTCCTCTGTTCCCTCTGCACTCCGCTTTTCCATCCTTAGGAGCTACGTGGCCCTCCCCGCCGCCCCAGACCCTCAAGTCCCAGTGGGGGAATGGCGCCCTCGCGCGCGACACTTCTTAGGTCCTCACCGACGGCGCCGTCCATTCCCGGGCCTGATCCACCCCGTGGTCGCAGACGCGGCCTCCGCTTCGGCCTCACCCTCATCCTCCGAGCCGCTGCTGCTGTAGCCCACCAGGGGCGCCACGCTCATGGGGCCGCGTCCGAGACTACCGGGCGGGTCCCGCGGGCAACCTCACGGCGCATCCGGAGTTCCGTGGAGCCGGAAGTGCTCCCGGGGGCGGGACCTGGTGTAGCACCGCCTCCGGGCCGGGCGGGGCCGGAGCGGGTTGGGCCGTGCGCGCTGACCGCCCGGGACCGCACGCTGCCGGCTCGCTGTCTGCGCGCGGAGGCCTGCCTGTTGGAGCTCCTCAGCTTCGGCGTTCCCGTCGCACAGGTTCCACGGTCCCCTCTTTAAACGGGCCCGTAATCTTGAGTCCCGGGGTCCCGCTCTTCACAGCCAAACCAGACGTTCCGCGAGGCCCCTCGCGGTCAGGTGCAGGCATCGCGCCGGGCCCGGGCGCCTCCTCTCCGGAAGCGGAGTGGGTGGGAACCGGGCGCCCTCCCCCTGTCAGCCGTAGCGCGGCGGCCTGTGGGCCGGAGCACCGCCCTCTGTGCGGGCCAGGCCGCAGGGCTCCCGGTAGGGGGCGCCTTCGCCTCGCCGCCACCGCCGCCCAGCCGCTCCTCCCCGGCCCCGCCTCCCTGGCCCCGCGCCGCCCGCCCGTGCGTCCGCCGGTCTCTGCAAGGCCATCCGTCGGTCCACTCGCCCTCCCGGCGCTCCTCCGCCCCAGCCCCGCTACCCCCGTTGCGCGCTTCGCTTCCTCTGTTCCGGCCGCCGCAAGCCCGTCCGCGGGCCGCCGCTACGCGAGGCCGTGGATTGGCAGCGTGCATAGGCCGCGCCGCTGCCGCTGCCGCTGGAGCCGGAATAAAGGGACGGCCGAGACAGCAGCTGGTCGCCGCTAGCCCCGCGCCTTGCCCCGCGGGCGGTCTGGAGCAGGTGAGCGGCGGAGCACCCGGGGCTGCGTCTTCGGGGATACTTCCGCTCCCGCCGCACCCCTTCCCCAAGCCGGCCCAGCCGTTCCCCCGCCCCTCAGGCCCGACCCACCGGCCGCTTTCCGGGTCGGGCCTGCGGCTCTGGGCCCTTCTCGGGCCCGGCCACCCCACTCTCGGGCCGCGGCGGCCCGGCCATCCTGCGCCAAGGCTGACAGGCGGCAGCTCAGTTGCACGGCCCGGGAGGGCCAGGTAGAGTGTGATCGGTTTTCATTCGGTTTCCCAGCGAGGTAGGGCTGGGGTGGGGCGCAGGTGGGGCAGGCCTCCCCTCCCATTTGCCGAGTGACCAGAAAGAATTCTTGGCTGCACCTTTTCCTGGTTGAAGACTGGAGTGGGCAGTGGGATTGCTGCAGGGAGGGGGTGGGGCTGGCAGCCATTGCCAGGAAGAAAACATACACTTGGATTGGCTCAGCTAGACCTAGACGGCGCTCTGAGCAGCCCACCTTTCCGCCTCCCTGCCCCACTAAAGGCTTAATATACCTGCCCCTCTCCCTGAAAGATGCTGAGGATGACAGCTCTTAGCTTGACATTTGTTTCTTTGCAGAACTGTTGGAAGCCAGTCTGGTCCACGGGGGCATCCTCTACCTTTCTTCCTTTCAAGAGCAAACATATACAAACTTTTAAATGCAAGAGGCTGGGAGCCTGGAAGTAGGCTGCCTCTGACATTAAGTACCTCCCTCTTTCTGGCATTACCTGCTGCTGCCACAAAGTGGTGAGTTAGAGGGTTGCCTGGGTTGGGTGGGCTTTGCCTTGCATTGATGCCTGGAATGTTACGGACTCAGAGCAGAAAGCCTCTGTGGTTAGATTGCTGCACCCTAGTTTCTGAGGGAGAGCAGTACAGTTTCCTCTGTTCTCCTGATGGCCTATGGAGACACTTGGAGAATTTAGAACTTTTTTTTCTTGGTGGTGTGCTAGGAAACAACTAGAGTAAGGAAGTTCTGCTTTGTGGCCATCCAGGCTGGGTGGGACTGTGAATTTGTCATCTAATGCCTATTGTCTATGGCTGCATATCCCAGCAACACCAACAGTCCTATTATATGGAGAGAGAATAGGCATGTGGCTAGGGTGGAGGGCAGTGTAGGCAGGATTGTCACACAGGAGAGGGGTTTTGAAACGGTGCGTGGCTCATGTAGGTGGCCTAACCTCCTTGGGTTAACAAGCACTTTCTCTGAATATGATGTCTTTTTTTTTTTTGGTCCGGTCTTGGGGCCTGAACTCTGGGCCTGGGCACTGTCCCTCAGCTCTTCAGCTCAAGGCTAGCGCTCTACCACTTGAACTATAGCGCCACTTCTGGCTTTTTTTCTTATGTGGTGCTGGGGAATTGAACCCAGGGCCTCATGCATGGAAGGCAAGCGCTTTACCACTGAGCCATCTTCCCAGCTCCTTTTTTTTTTTTTTTTAATTGTGAGAATACCTTACAGAGGAGTTACAATTACATGGGCAAGAATAGTGATGTCTTGCATTTGGACTTAGAGTGAAATGGGAACAAGGCTGACAGGCCTCAGGGACAGATCACTCCAGATTCTAACATGTGAGATATCTTACTGAGCAGCATTTTCAGGAAGCTAGAAGTGGACTCATGGGGGTTGGAGTTAGTTCAGGGATGAGGAACTAAGGTGGGTGGGAGTGGAGACAGCTCCCCTCCCCTTTGCCTGGATGAGCTGATGTGCCCTCAGTCTTCTTTGGTAGCATGTGAAGAAAGGCAGATTTTGCCCCTGACATCTGCCTTCCCTAATGGGGCTGATGTTTGAGTGGCACGTGTGGGCAGCACAGGGAGAGGAGCCAGGGAAAGGTTGTTTGTTCTTATCTCAAGTTCACAATGTCTTTCTTCCCTACAGAACTGATCACTGGGAAAGGCAGAGCCTCCCTGCCATTGCTGGGACCCTGCCTTGAAGAGCCCCCTGCCCTGTAAACACAGCCTTTAGTCTGTCTTCTTACTTAGTGACGGAGGCTGTTCGATCAGTCCTCTGCTGTGCCTTGTCTGAGGTCCTTGTCCATCCTTGAGATTGGACATCTTCTCTCTCTAGGTTGTGTCACCTTAAGCAGGAAACTGAAGCCGTTACTCTCCAAACCCTGTTTCATCTTCCCAAGCATGTCAGAAAGCTGGCAGCAGCCCCCACAGACGCAACCTCAGCAGCCCCAGCCACCGCAGCCTCAGCACCATGCGGAGCCACCACCAGCGCTGGCTGACCACACACTACCCCCTGGTACAGCTGAGAACCCCCTGGGCTGTGCTGTCTATGGCATCCTCCTGCAGCCAGATCCCGGCCTACAGCCTCCTCAACATGCACCCCCGCTTCAGGCAGCAGGGGAGCCAGGCCCTAAATGTGGGGTGTGTGGTCATGACCTGGCACACCTGTCCAGCCCCCACGAGCACCAGTGTTTAGTGGGCCACGACAGGTCATTCCAGTGCACACAGTGTCTCAAGATCTTCCACCAAGCCACTGACCTGCTGGAGCACCAATGTGTGCAGGCTGAGCAGAAGCCTTTCGTCTGTGGAGTCTGCAAGATGGGTTTCTCATTGCTCACCTCGCTGGCTCAGCACCACAGTGCCCACACTGGCCTGGTGAAGTGCTCTATCTGTGAGAAGACCTACAAGCCAGCCGAGTCAGCTGAGCCAGCTGCTAGTACGGGGGCCCCATCGCTCCAGGTGGCACCCCCTCCTCCTCCAGCTGGGGCTGCTGTAGAACAGCCTGAAAAGCCCTACAGCTGCCCCATCTGCCAGAAGCCCTTCAAGCATCTGTCAGAGCTCTCTCGGCATGAGCGGATCCACACTGGGGAGAAGCCGTACAAGTGCACGCTGTGTGACAAGAGCTTCAGCCAGTCATCCCACCTGGTGCACCACAAGCGCACACACAGCTCAGAGCGGCCCTACAAGTGTGCTGTCTGTGAGAAGACCTTCAAGCATCGCTCACACCTGGTGCGCCACATGTATGCGCACTCCGGCGAACACCACCTGTTCCGCTGCAACGTGTGCGAGTTGCACTTCAAGGAATCCTCGGAGCTGCTGCAGCACCCTTGCACCCCGAGTGGCGAACGGCCCTTCCGCTGTGGTGAATGCCAGAAAGCATTCAAGCGGCCTTCTGACCTGCGGCAGCACGAGCGCACACATAGTGCCGAGCGGCCCTTCAAATGCGACCTGTGCCCCATGGGCTTCAAGCAGCAGTATGCCCTCATGCGGCACCGGCGCACGCACAAGACTGAGGAGCCCTTCAAATGTGGCCTGTGTGAGAAGGGCTTTGGGCAGCCCAGCCATCTGCTTTACCACCAGCATGTGCACACCCTTGAGACTCTCTTCAAGTGTCCCGTATGCCAGAAGGGCTTTGACCAGTCAGCCGAACTGCTGCGGCACAAGTGTCTGCCAGGCTCCACTGAGCGGCCCTTCAAATGCCCAGTGTGCAACAAGGCCTACAAGCGGGCATCGGCCCTGCAGAAGCACCAGCTAACGCACTGTGCAGCAGCTGAGAAGCCCCTGCGCTGCACCCTGTGTGAGCGCCGCTTCTTCTCTTCCTCTGAGTTTGTGCAGCACCGCTGTGACCCAGCACGCGAGAAGCCGCTCAAGTGCCCAGACTGCGAGAAGCGCTTCAAGTATGCATCAGACCTGCAGCGCCACCGCCGGGTGCACACAGGTGAGAAGCCCTATAAGTGTCCCAACTGCGACAAGGCCTTCAAGCAACGTGAGCATCTCAACAAGCACCAGGGCGTGCATGCCCGAGAGCAGCAGTTCAAGTGTGTGTGGTGTGGTGAGCGCTTCCTGGACATGGCCCTACTACAGGAGCACAGTGCCCAGCATAGTGCAGCCGCTGCTGCTGCTGAGGGTGCCTACCAGGTAGCTGCATGCCTCCCCTAAGGCTGGGCACCACCCACCTGGCCCAGCCCAGCCTCACCTCCTTGCGGCTGCATGGCACCATCCCCCACCTAGCTCTATGTCCTGTGGCCCCTGAGAGAGGGCAGAAGGGTCCCATGCAGGTGGGCAGTGTACCTGCTCAGTCACCCTGGCACCAGCCTGGCAGCAAAGGACCCAGATTGCTGTGGCCAGTCCTAATTCCATAAACCCTTTTCCCATCATGGGATTTACCCTCTGAGAGTATCTACTTCTCTCATCTCTGGGAGCCTGGAGTCCTAGGGGCAGTCAGGTGGCCCCTGTCTACTCCAGGGGTGGAGGTAACAAGTCAACCTCCCCAAAACTTTCAGCTTCTTATATAGTCTGGAAGGAGGAGAGGGGTATGGCAGTACCTGTGACCCAGAGGTGGGCAGGTAAGGCATCTCCTTCAAGTTGCTGTCTGGGGGAAGGAGGGCAGATTGAAAGCTACAACCCTGTGTCCCAGCCAGGTTTTCTAATAAAGATGTACAGGATAGGGATCTCTGTTGCCTGGAGAGCAGGGGATTCATAACAGGAGGTGCAAACAGGTATGACACCCTCAATTAGGGACAGTGCACTCCATGGGAAAAAGAGAACAAAGCGGTTTGTGCCTGGGGCTAACCAGGTACAGGTGCTTTGGAAGTACCCCCGCCACTTGGGCAGTATGGGTCCAGTCTGTGGTGGGGGACATGTCCTTGCCATATAGAGCTGTGCATGTGAAAGGTGAGGTTGAGAGGAGGTAGGGCCAAGCCCATAATCTCCCCAGCAGACATAAATACATGTCCTCTTCCACATTGTATGAACCAAAGTGTTTAGGCTCAGAGGTGCCACAATGCCAAGGCCAGGCCTGGGTACCCATGGTGGGTGGGTACCCTCTCTGACTTCACAGTGCTCTCCTAGCCTGTGGTAACACCATCCCTCTATTAGTCTGGCTGTTGGCTTGACCTGACCTGAGGGATCTCTGTTGCCAAAATGCTCTCCCATTATCTGGTTGCTTCAAAGCCAGAACATTCTCCTTTGAGTCTTCCTAGAGTCCCCCAAGGACTCTGGCTGTCTACAGGGTCCTTAGAGAAGCAAATATCCAGGGTGTAGGGAACAGAAGCAAGATGATTTTGGAGTCCCACAGGCAGTGTTCCTTGCAAGTGCATGGTCAACCAATATTGCTGGACAGCCAGGGCCCTCCCCAGGAGTTCAGCCAACCTGCAGACCATTCTAAACCCAGCTCTACCCCCAACCCCAATCCTCCCTGGTTGTGAAGAGTACACAGCATGGGTGCAGTGGGATGGGAAGATGTGTCACTTCACCCGTAACTTCAGGAAGTCTGAACAGTCACATCCACCTTTTCTGAGCTCTCTCCTGGGCCTGTGGAGGCGCTAGCTCTTCCTCAGCACAGGTTCTTGTTCACAATGCCTCAAAAGACTGGAATGTAGGCTTGCAACAGTTCCAACAGCTAATTTTTTTCTTTCATTTTGCTTTCTAAAAGCAGTTTGTTATACTATTCATAACATTGTATAGTTTAATTTCATGTCATTTTGGATCTTATACATAAATGTGAATATTGGGATTTTTTAAAAGAATGACTCCATTTTAGGTAGCCACTTTTGATGTTAATATATAGTGAGTCCAATGTATGCTTTAGAAGTAAAGGCATTGACCATCATAGGCCAGACCTCTGTTTGTCTGATCATTCTTTATAGGAAGGGCGGGTCTTGGGGGGAGGGAGCTATGTGGACCGGAGTGGCGGGTTGGGACTAGACATGGGATAGGTTTAAATCCTAAGCTTTGACTGCTCTGGCTGCATAGCCTTGGCCAAGATCTTTTGGGGACTTCAAAGGCATATAAAAAAAGCTAGAGATGAGGGTTAATCCTTGCTTTGACCAGATATTATGAGAGATAAATAGAGTCATTGTTGAAGCTTTGGTGGGATGTCTGGGAGGATGTCGACGGGATACCTGGGGCCCTCAGGAATAAGCCTGTCCTTAGGGTTTAGGAGTGTATGCTAGTAAGGAAGGTACACAGCACTATACCCAGCTTCTCCCCATTAAGATGGAATCTTATGATCTTTCTGCCTAGACTGGCCTTAAGCCACTATCTTCACATTCATAGCCTCCCAAGTAGCTAGGATTAGAGATGTGAGCCACCAAAGTCTGGCTTCTTCCTAGAGCTCTGCCCGCCAGCCCTGCACCCCTCATTTGAGACAGTCTTGTTATGTTGTCCTAGATTGTCCCAAACTCCCAGGCTCAAGCAATCTTTTCCTCAGCCTTCTAAGTAGCTGGGGCTACAAGATGCCCCCGGACTCCTACAATTGCTTGCTACTGGATTTTTAACTTCTGAGAGCTTTCTGATGAGATATCCTATCCTCCTTAGCCCTAGTTGGATGACCTCAGCCCCAGGAAACTCCACCTTCACCCCTGGTCTCTTCCTTGCTCTGGGCTTGTCTCTGTGAGCAGGGAAGCAAAGCATCAAAATATAGTATAGCGGACTCAGGGACCAGATAGGTTGGCTTCAATTTCCAGCTCTGCCAGTCACCTAATCTCCCCAGGCCTACATCACCACCTGTAAGATGGGTTTAAAATTACCTACCTTCTATACCAGGCCTGCTTTTTCTTTCTACTCTATGCTTTCTTTATTCTTAGGCACAATTTCCTATATTAAATTGTTGGTAAGGATTGGTATCCAGGATGCCCTGAGCCAGAATAATATGGTTTTAGGTTTGAGTAAGCTATGCCTGCTTCTCTGTCCCAGTGGACCAGGAACACCTCCAAAGCAGCATCTGGTTAGCCACCCAGCACTAGCCCAGGCAAAGGCCTCAGATGTTTCATGGGTTGCATTCTGGGATGGACTTTGCCAGTCATACATTCCCTTCTACACATACAAGAAAATATTTTCCTGTACAATGTGGCAGAAGGTGAGATACTCCCAAGGGACTTTGTGATCGTAAACTACTTCCTGTCTGTTTTCTAGGCCCAGGCCTCTGCCCTGTCATCAGCAGAGTCCCATACTTAAGAGTAGAGATAGATACCATTTCCCCTCTTCTCTGTCCCTAGAAGAAATGACAAATCAGTGAGGCAGAACTTACTGTGTTATCAAGCCACAACACAACACCTTAATTAGCTTTTAAACTGAGCGGCAAGAACACTATCTGGGAATTTTTTTCTACATTATGTGCACAATGCCATGTGGTGTCATGAGACTTGAAACCTAGGTTCTAGGTTTGGCCTGAAGCTAGCCAGGGTTTGATTCAGCCTCTGTTTCCCCAGCTGTGAAAGGGAACACTGGTTCTACTCACTTCTTGGGAACGCTAGTGAGACCTAGAGGAAACTCCAGAAGGTGGTAATGTTTCCAATTGTATAACAAAGCTGGAAGGGAGGAGTTTAAATTCCTTCCTCCAGATACTCTGGCCTTGTGTACTGTAAGTTCTCAGTAGATATTAGTAGATGGGAAAGACAGGGCATGAACTAGAATTTCCAACCTCAGTGGACACAGACTCAGGTGGAAACACTGAGCCTTTCCACAGTAAATACACACGCAGGTGGATACACAACTTGGCATGTGATGACTGATTGATCAACATGATTTCAGATTGCCTAGGACCAAAAGATTTTCATGTGGGGGTTCTTGAGCTTAGTGGTTCTTTGTTCCAATATAAACTTGTTATGGAAACCTCTTCCCTCAAGGGCCAAGAATAAAGGTCCTACCCCTATGCCAGGCAAAGGATTTCTGCCCTAGGACTACCTGGTCTGACCAGGCTGTCATACCTGCCTTTCACATAAAGGATGCAGGACCGGGAGGTTAGGGACAGATGAAGTTTAGTCCTGCTTCCTCATGGATAGGACAGATGAGATTTGCTTACTGTGTTTATTGGTGATACCTCAGGGAACAGGATGTTTTCATCTCAGGGATCTTATACAAGTTTATGTTCTATATCATGCTGCTCCATGGGAAGTAGAGGCTACAGGACTAGCCAGATTCTCAGAGCCCACCTTTGTCTCTTCAGGGAAACTTTGGGGGCCAGGAAGCTCCCAGAGTATACTAATGTGAGAGTTTCAGAGATTCCCATAAGTCATTTTCTAGCCCCCCCCCCCCAACTCCACTTTCTCCATGGGGCTCAAGTTCAGGCTCTGATGGGTAGGAGTGGGGATGTGGTCGCAAGCATGAGACAAGAGCACAAGGAAGCCTGGCTTCCAGACCTACCCTGGCCAGGCTTGAGGCTTAGACCGTGGCACTCCTCCCAAGGGCACCAAGTATCCTTCACCAGTCCTCAAGGAGTGGGCAGGGGACAGACAAGGGTGAAAAAACATGCTATGGTCTTGACCTTCTAGCCACACACACACACACACACACACACACACACACACACACACACACACACACACACACACACACACACACACACACACACACACACACACACACACACACACACCCCCACACACACCATTCCCCACACACATAACCCTGAGGACCAATTAGATTTATTTGTAGGCAGGCTGAATTGAATTTCTGAGGAGATAGGTGGTGTCACAATACAACCCCTGTTCCACTGGGGGACCTGAGGTGGCTTGGTCCAGCAGTTTGGGAGTCATTCTCCTTTCCACAGATTAATGCCAGGGAGTCAGGTAGTTGGCACGACTGTGGAGAAAAAAAGATGCAAGAAATCCTGAGGAGAAATCAAGGCCTTCTTCAGTCCTTTCCTGTGTAGCCAGATTTCTACCCTCAAAGCTTTAAAAACACAGTTTTATTTCAGCCCGTGTGCAGTCAGGAGCTTTCCATGGCTCCCAATTTCCTTTTATATGTTGTGGCTGTTCTTGGCTTTCAGGCTCCTCCCCTTACCCCTTACCTCAGCCTTATTTCCACTGATCTCCAACCATGAACTACTTCACTCAATTTTTCTTTTAGTGAACCTCCTCTGTCAGAAGTAAATCCAAAGTTTTCTCTTGTGTGTGTACATGAGGAAAGCACCTTCCCATCAACAATGATAATAAAATAATCTGGGTGCCATATGCTAGGGATGCACAGGTGATAATGGAATGTGAGGTGGTCTCTCTTCCCTGAGCAGAGAGCCAGGGAAGACTTCATGGAGGAATGGGAAATCTGGGTTAGCTTGGAAGAGTGAAGAGGCATTTCCCATGCAGAGGAGGAAGGACTACTTAGTGCAAAAACAGTGCACGGTTGTGCTGGGGTGCCTGGCCAGCACCAAGAGTTTGGTATTGCTGAAGTGTGCAAGTAGGGCTAGGAAGGTGTGAGATGGGCAGATTGTGAAGATGCTTGAAGATCTCACAGTACTCTTCCTCCTTTACATTTGAGGACCTTTGCTCTAGGGTGACCCTGAGAGTGCCAACCTCTCCTACCAGGGCAGCCTTAAGCAAGCCCCAAACGACCAGATGGGGACATGGTCAGCCTTTGGGAGACAAGGGACAGGTCATTCCCTACCTGTAATGGGATCCGAAGGTTCTGAAAGCATTCCTGGAAACAACAAAAGACAAAAACCAACAACAACAAAAACCATGGAGAGAGGACCTCAAGTGGGAAGGGGCCTCCACCACCAAGGGATCACAAGCAACCTTCTCCGTTTAATGCCTCCATTCCCAAAGCAGAGAGACACCAAGGACTGGACAACAAGGTGCTTGGTTGGGTAGGAATTCGGTATTTTTGAAATAGCAATTTCCTGTGCTATATTGGGACTAATGGATACTTCTCAGGCTTTCTATTTGCAAAGAGCATTGGGCATGCGCCCGGGGAAGTGACCAAGACCCCACCTTCCCTCCTCCGGACATGGGGTCCCGGGGTGCCTGGCGTCACTTACAGCGCGTTGTAGGGCAAGGGCTTCTGTCCGAAGCGGTCTACATTGGGGTTCTGATTGAGACAGTACTGAACCGGGCCACAGGGAGAGGCTAATAAGATGGGGGATCCAGGCCCCCATCCGCGCCCCCCCCCCCCCGCGGCACTCCCTACTGGAGATCTTGGCCCTGGGGACCAGAGAACCCAGGCCTCAGCCTCCTCTGTCCCCCAACTTAGCCATTTCCCACCAGAACCCCCGGGGGGATATCCTTCTCTACCCGGCAGTTCTGGGTCACTTCGGGCTTCAAGCGTCGCACCCCGTAGCCGCAGAAATGCTCCACTGCGGAGAGAGCCCACCTTGGAGGACCCCACAGTCCCAGCAAGCCCCGCCTTCCGCACCCAAGCCCCGCCCACAGGCCCCGCCCCAACGCCAAGCCCCGCCCAGCAGGAAACCAGCCAAAGCCCCGCCCGCGCCTACGTTCTGCTCCCAGCGCAGCGCGCTCTTCACTGAAGCCCCGGGCAAGGCCCAGTCTGCAGACCCGGTTCCTCCCGTTCTAGAACCGTCTGAGCGCCCAGTATCAGACGCAGGGCTCACTGGACCAGGCCCTGGCCCCCTCCCTGCGACGAGCGCCTCCGAACCCACAGCAGGTCTCCGCCTCTCCTGCAGGTGGCCCAATGGCTCCTGCCTCGCAGGTCTCCGCTCCCCAGGGGCCGTCTGGCTGTCCCCGCCCCTCCCCGCTGTTCACCTCCCCCCCCACCGGCACCCCTCCCCGCTGTTCACCTCCCCCCCCACCGGCACCCCTCCCCGCTGTTCACCTCCCCCCCACCCCTCCCCGCTGTTCACCTCCCCCCCCCGCACCCCTCCCCGCTGTTCACCTCCCCCCCGCACCCCTCCCCGCTGTTCACCTCCCCCCCACCCCTCCCCGCTGTCCCGGTCTCCTTCCCGCCCTTCTCCCGCCCCAGAGCATCCTCTGACCCTTCTTGCTTGGGCAGGGCCTCTTGAACTTCTCTCCTGAGCACAGGAAGCGGGACCAGTCCTCGATGGCGTGCTTGTAGGAGGGCCACCTCACGCAGTTGATGCCTGGAGCGATGGGCTGCAGCTTTCCCTCTCGGTACTTATCGTGGAGTTTCTGGCCGCTTTGTGTGATGCCCTGCCGGGGTGGTAGGGGTCAGAACCACTGCAGGTGGCGAGACTCGTGGGCTGGGGGGCTGAGTTGGCATTTGACCTGTTGGTCTGAGGGATTGGTGGGTGGGGGGTGGGGGTGGGGTCCAGGCAGGCAGCTGAGGGCAGTCTTTAGGGGTAGAGCCCAGGACCAGAGGGGCTTGGGACCAAGTGCAGGCTGGTGTCCTGGAGCAAATCCAGGACCAGGGCAAAGGGCACTCACCAAGCACTGCAGAGGCTTGTTGGGGACCCCCAGGAGTGAGAACCGGACATTGTCAAATTCATCTGTGGAGAGAAGATAAAAGGAGAAGAGGTGTTCCCCCCACACAAGAGAGGTTTACTCACACTACGCTTTAAACTTAGAATAAAAAATGCTGGCTTTTCATCATCTAAAATGGCATCATATTTCATCTTTTACAATAGGTTCCATACAGATCAATGTAAATAAAAAAAATGAAGTCATAGAATTACTAGAGGAAAATGTGGGCATATTCCCTTATAAATAAGGAGCGTCATTGTAAATAGAAGCCAAATACAAGATTAATAACTTTGATTGCATAAACATACACTTCTGCATGACAAAATATGTTAAAAGATAAATGAAAAAATAGTTCTACCAATTTTACATGAGGCAATTCCTCTAATATTTGCAAGAGCTCCTAGAAATCAAGACTGAAAAAGAAGCAAAAGGCTACACAACATTGTATAGATAGCTCAACTTTATTTCATAAGAAGAATGTATATTTATTTGTTTTGTTTATTTTTGTGCTGGTACTGGGGCTTGAACTCAGGGCTTAGGTACCATCCCTTAAGCTTTTTCACTCAAGGCTAGGACTCTACTACCCAAGCTACAGCTTTTTTTGTTTGTTTTGTGTGTGTGTGTGTGTGTGGTTAATTGGAGATAAGAATCTTACAAACTTTTCTTCTTTGGCTGAATTAAAACTATGACTTACAAAGTTTGAATAGCTATACAGCTTCCTAAATAGCTATGATGACAAGTGTGAACCACTGGTGCCTGGCAAAAATGTTTTTGCTGAAAAGCACTGGTTCCTTACTTGGGCCCACAAATCAACCAAAGGCAGGAAAGAAGTTTGGCATCCCTACCTCCATTTTTGTGACTGTCTTTGAGCCATTCTTTTGTTTTTTGTTTGTCAGTTGTAGAGCTTGAACTCAGGGCCTGGGCACTGTCCCTGAGCTCTTTTGCTCAAGGCTAGTGATCTATCACTTTGAGCTACAGCTCCACTTTTCTTTTTTTTTTTTTTCCACTTTCAGTTTTTGAGTGGTTAGCTGGAAATAAGAGTCTCATGGGGACTTTTCTGCTTTGAACCAGGATCCTGAGATCACAGCCTTCTGGTGTAGCTAAGATTATAGGTGTGAACCTCCGGAGCCCAGCTTGAGCCATTAATCTTGCAGTCCTTGTAATCTAGGAAGGACAGGACTGAGGATAACCTGTCAGCAAGGAGGAAACAGCTCCCAAGGAAAGGAACAGCCGAGGGCTGGGAAGATAGCTCAGTGGAAGAGTGCTTGCCTTGCATGCATGAGGCCCTGGGTTCAATTCCTCAGCACCACATAAGAAGAAAAAGCCAGAAGTGGCGCTATGGCTCAAGTGTAGAGCGCTAGCCTTGAGCTGAAGAGCTGAGGGACACCCCTAGGTCCAGAGTTCAGGCCCCATGACCGACAAAAAAAAAGAAAAAAAAAGAGAAAGGAACAGCAGAGCCTCCTAGTACAGACCACTCACCAGGCAACAATGTCTTGCATATTCTGAGCAGTTGCTCTCTACAAATGATGACAGTGATAACCCCTTCTTCATGATCCCTTCAGGACCAACCAGCCACACTTTGACCTGGAGTGTTTAATAAAATCTTTTGTCTATTGAAACCTAAAGGTAATGTCTGTACCTGGAAGATGGACTGAAGTACTTTCATCCCGAGGCGTGCCTATGCCTTGTAATAAATCTTTCTCTGTCCTTCACCACTATTCTTTATTTGGTGTGTTGGGGCCAGTGGCTGAATCTAACATGAAGAATCCCAGGAGTCTGAGATCGGAACCTAAATCTCTAGTTTCATTTTGGTTCTGTGGTCCTATATGGACACAAGTGTTAGTGTGGGATGAAGACCCGTTGCAGTGTTGTGATAGTAAATGACTGGGAACAACTCTAATTTCTATCATTAAAGGACTGGTTAAATAAATCATACCACATCTGTACTGTGCAGTTCTTAAAGATAATGTGAGAGCCAGCTATAGTGGCACACACCTGTAATTTCAGGATTCAGGAGGTAGAGGCAGGAAGATTGTGAGTTTGAGGCCAGTCTGTACTACATGGCAAGGTCAAGGCCTGCCTGAGCTATACCTTGAGACCCTGTCTCAAAAACCAAGGCTAGGGGATGCCGAGAGCCAGTGGCTTACACCTGTAATCCCAACTACTCAGGAGGCTGAGATCTGAGGCTGGTGGTTCAAAACCAGCCAGGGCAGAAAAGTCCCCATGAAACTCTTAACTCTAATTAACCACTCAATAACTAGAAGTGGTACTGTTTGCTCAAGTGGTAGAGAGCTACCCTTGAGCACAAAGAGGCTCAGGGACAGCACCCAGTCCCTGAGTTCAAGCCCCACAACCAACAAAAACCAAACCAAAACAAAACAAAAACCAAGGCTGGGGATGTAGCTCAGTGGTAGAATACTGACCTATCATGGCACACGCTAAGGCCCTGGGTCCCATCAGTAGTATCACATACACAAACACACAAGTGATAACTTGATATCACTTGTTTAGAATTTGAAGCTTAAGATTACTGGAGGCAGAAAACAATATATGTTTAGGTCACTTCCTTAGCCAAGTTTTTAAACACAGCAGCATGCACAGTAGGTGGCCCAGTTCCTCTGTTGCTGTATTAGGGCCAACATGGCCTCTGTCACCTGTTGAAGACTCTAGCCAGCATTGTTTACCTGGCTGATCAGGACTCCACATGTGACCCACATCTTCTCCCTCATTCATGGGACAGGCCTTTGGGTATGCTTAGGAGGAGTTCAGGGATGAACTCCTAAAGGGGTGCTTAGGAGAGATCCAGAGGTTCAGGGGTGACTGGTCACAAGTTCTTGTTACAATTTTTATTTTTCCTACTATAGCAATCTCCTCACAGTTCTCTCTCCATTAATAAGACAAGAAAGACGCACTTGTCCATACAAGATTCTTGTCTCTTACCATGGGAGAATTTGCTGTGACCAGGCCATCACCAGCTGGGTGTGGTGGTGCACCACTGTAATCCCAGCACTCAGGAGACTAAGGCAGAATGATCAAGGCCAGCCTGGCCTTGAGACCTTAGCTCAATAACCCACACAAGTCAGGTGCCAGTGGCTCACACCTGTAATCTTAGTTACTCAGGGAACTGAGATCCAAGGATTACATTTTGAAGCCAGAAAGAAACAGAAGACCATGCCAGGGCAAGAAAGTCAATGAAACTCCTATCTTCCAACAAAACGCTAGAGGTGGAGGTGTGGCTCAAGTGGCAGAGTACCAGACCAACTAGTGGCAGACAAACAAAAGACCCAAAGGGGCCTGGTGCCAGTGCATGGCGAGGTGCCGACCTTTGCTGCAATAGGTGGAGGACTGGCAGTGTGTGTCGGGGAGGCAGGCCTTGACTGAGTCCATGTCCATGCGGCGCAGGGTGGGCAGGGCTGGGTGGTAGAGCTGATGCTTCACGCCGGCCAGCTGGTTGCGCTGCCGCTCCAGTGGGAGAAGGATGGCTGGGGACGCATACACATGGGCAGAACGGTCGTCACAAGGCACCACGTCAATGATGCGGGCCATAGCTGGGTAACCGGGTAAAGAGCGTTCAGTTTAGGCTCCTGCTGGTCAGAGACCTTCCACGCAGGGACACACCTTTAGCCTATGAGTCGAGCACTTATTGACTCTGATCACACACACACACACACACACACACACACACACACACACACACACACACACACACACACACACACACACACACACACACACACACACACACACACACACACACACACACACACACACACACACACACACACACACACTCTGCACCCAGGGCTGTGAAGGAGTCAGTATAGGAGGAGAAGAGGTCTGGCAGTATGGGAAGGCTGGTATTGGGTGTTCAGGGAATGGATTAAGAGAGGTGGCATTTGAGTCTTGTAAGGAATAAACAGGAAAAGGAAGCCACATACGAGTTGAAAAGGAGCTCAAGTCTAATTGTGGATATGCCTTTGCTTAAGACATCTGGCCTTTTCCCCAGACTCTCCAGAGAGATAGTTGTTTAGAAGAAAGGGAAGATTTGAACTGGAGAAACATAGCTAGAGATGTAGCATCTGCTTTTTAGTGTATGGTCTATTTTAGCTTGAATTGAAACAAACTCCTTTTTCTTTTTCTCTTTCTTTTGTGGTGCTGGGGATGAAAGCCAGGGCCTTTGGCATGTTAAGGAAATGCTATGCCACAGAGCTACATCCACAACTCTTAGTGTCTCCTCTTTAAAAAGCAGATATTCCCAGGACCTCCTTCCAGTCATTTACACTTTAGTAGGAATTTTAGTAGGAATTTTACTATCTTCCCTACTTCACGTTGGAGATGAGAGATGGAGAAGGGGCTGGGTGAGTAGAAAGGAAGATGGCTTTAGACTATGGAGGGTGACAAGGCCTGGGGAAAGTGCCTAGGGGTGGCAGAGGTAGGGGATGGGACTTGATGGGGGTAGAGCAGGGAAGGAAGAAAGGCTTCTCTGCTTCTACCCACCAACAATGCTACCTTGTTTTCAGGACACAGATCCAGGTACACAGGCTTATAAGGACCTTGTGTTCCTCCACCGTTCGGTGGGCAGGAGGGGGAGGGGAAGGACTGGGCTGATGCACAGCCAGAAGGGAACACTGTGCAGAGACAATGCCCGTTGCAGCTGGATTGTGAGGGCGCTGCGCTTAGCAACGTCGCTACGGTACCCAGACACTGGGCCACTCCCCTTCAGCCTTCTTAAAGACCAGGCTTGGGTGGGCCAGGGGCAGCTGCTGAGCTGACCTCAAGCTGTGTGATGCTGGATTAATAGACCTCTCTCTAGGCCACAAGGATCCCAGGCCCTGCATTAAGGCTGTCCCCTCCCGCAAACCTCAGGGAGGAGCATGTTGCTACTGCACTGTCTGCTGGCCCTTGGGGCTCTAGGGCTGGAGATTAGCTGTAGCCAGAATCCAGGGTCAGTGCAGGGATAAGGGAGAGTGGTGGCCTCAGCAGGCCAAGGATTAGGAGCTGATACTCATCCCCACCCGCCGCCTGCAGGACCCCAGGCCTCCTTTCTCCCAGGAAAGTCAGGCTGTGGTGCCTGATTGGAGGCAGATCCCCCTGGCTCCCTCCCCCACAGATAAAACAAACAAACAAACAAATTCTGGGAGAGCTTGGTTCATTTGCATGTATTGGGATATGCTTTGCATCTATCCTTCCAAGTACTCAGCCACTACCAGAGACCTGGTAGGACTTGGTTCCTAGTTGTTCCTTTCCTTGTCCTTCATGGGAAACCTGAATAACATCCCCAAGTCCTGCTCTGAGCAGAAAACCTTCCCTGAGATTCCACTATCACACTATCATAGCCCCAGCTTAGTTTTTAACTCTTAAAGTTATATAATAGATAAAAATACAGAAAACACATAGACATTACTAGTAATTTGTAAATCAAGACCCTCCACTACTTAGGACCTGCAAAACAGTAGCACTTTCTTAGAAAGGAAGCCGGGTGCTGGTGGTTCACACCTGTAATGCTCGCTACTCAGAAGGCTGAGATATGAGAATCACAGTTTGAAGCCAGCCCAAATAGGAAAGTCCGTGAGACTCTTATCTCAAACTAACTACTAGGAAACTGGAAGTGGTGCTGTGGCTCAAAGTGGTAAAGCACTAGCCTTGAACAGAAAAGCTCAAAGATAGTTCCCAGGCCTTGACTTTAAGCTCTACAATTGACAAAATCATTTAAAAAGTAAAACATGAAGGTTGGAGATGTGGGTCAGTTGGTAGAGCACTAGTCAACAAAAGTGGCATGTACCAAATTTGAGTCCTGGTCTCAAACCTAAAAAAAAAAAAGTAAAAAAGCATGAAGCTGGATGTGGTGGTAATGCACTGTTATATTACCAACACTTGAGCTTAAGGCCAACCTGGACCATACAGCAAGAACCATTCTCAGAAACCAAAGGAACAAAGGCACAATGCTTATGTGCATCTGATCCTATACAATAATATTCATCGAAGGGAACTTCAGGATATGAAAACAAGAGTTTTTTTGTTGCTGTTTTTGTTTTCTTTCTGTCTTGTTTATCTGTCAGTGGGAGGGTAAAAGGGGCACAGAAATGGAGGGACTAAGGGTGAAAAAATGCACCGGTGGTACTCACTAGACACTGTTGAAAGTGAACTGTACAACTTGTGAGTAGGGATGGGAGGGAAAAACTGGGAGTGAGGGAAGGGGTGACATTGTCCAAAAAGAAATGTACTCTTTACCTGACTTATGTAAATGTAACCCCTCTGTAATCATCTTTATAATAACAATAAAAACAAATGAACAAAGAACACCTGGGAGGTAGAGATGGGGAGTATCATGGTTCAAGGCCAGCCTGGGCATCACTGTTACTGTGGCATAGAGATCCTATGGAATCTGACCCTACCCACCTCTCAGCCTCATCTCTCCCTTCCCTGAATCCATCGAGATCTTCCCACTCCATCCCCCTATTTCCCTTTTTGGTCCCCAAGGCTCATTCCAGCCTAGGGACTTTACTCTAGCTCTGCCCTCTGTGGCTTGGAGCACTGTCCCCTGGATCTTGGCAGCTGAGTCTTATTGCATTTCTGGTCTCAGCCCCTTTCCTTGGGCTTCTCCTAGGCCTGCCTGCCCTTTGCCCATCACCCACGTCTCTGCCCTGTTGCTTTCTTTTCTGATTTTTCCAATACTGTGCAATGATTGTTTATTTCCTTTTTGACTTCTTCCTTTCTGCCTCTGCCCATGCCCTCAGGGCAGGTACTAAATCTGTTTTGTTCAAAATGCCAAGATCAGCCTGCTTCCAGGCACACAGGAAGAGCTCCAAAAATGTCAGCTGGTCGTGTCCAGCCCCTACATCTTTGTGAATACCCCTTGGCCCCATCCCTCATCCTGTTCCTGCTACTCTCTGAGCCCTTTCCCCCTAGGCCTCTGCTCCTTGTACACCTTCTGCAGAGGTCTCCGTCTCCTTTTGAGGAGAAGCAGTTTCTGGGTGCAGTCAGTCACCTGAGAGGACTTAGGTTCTGAGATGGGTAATGTAGCGTGTCAATTTGACCTGACTGAGGGATGTTCAGAGAACTATAGTGTGTTATGGGTGAGTCTATGAGGGGTATTTCTAGAGAAGATTGGCAGCTCATTAAGTGTGGAAGACCCACCCCTAATGAGGGCACCATCCAATCATCTGGGACCAGATGGAACCGGCTGAAACTGGAAGGTGAACAATGGGAAGGAATCCTCTCTCTGGTTCTCTTTTCTCCAGTGGCTGCCTGGGATCTTTGTTTCTTAGACTCTGGGACTTGTACCAGGCGCCCTTGGGGGGGCTGTATTGTCATTGTTTTTTTTCTATGGAGAGCCCTGGGTAATACAGATTTGAGCTAAATGGTCCACTGGGGCCAGGGGCCGCTTTGTCAGAGGTCAAACTATTGAAGACTATTATTGGCAAAGAGCCTACTGAGCCCCAGCTTGGGACTGGAGAATTGGGGTACATCTTCTGCATTGCTCACTGAGCTGCAGAGCCGTTGATGTCTGTGGTATCTTCCAGAACACACAGGGCTCCAAGCTGTTGCTCTCTCAGGAGCTTCTCTGTGGCTTGGCCTTGGTATGTGAGGAGTCAGGTCCCGGGACCTGGGCAGGTTCTCTGGTAAGCCAGGGAAGGGGCCCAAATCTAGGACCTAGCTTCCTGCTGGACACCACAGCGGAGAGGTGCTGCTTGCTCCCCAGATGTCAATTGCCTCCCCGCCCCCCCCTTCCCATACCCACTAATCCTTTGCACACACGACCTGTCTAGCTATTGCCAATTAATCCCTCCTGTGTTGGAGAGGCCAGCTTTGAGCAGCAGTAAAAAGACAACTCCCAGCCGGCAGCTGGCATCAGACCAGGTAACTCAGTTGGAGGTTGAGGGGGTGCCCTAGGGAGACCCCATGCTTAGCGTCTTGCCAGGCATTTAGCACCATGAAATCGTGCAGGTGGGAGACCTGGCATTTTAGGGACTATAGCATGCATTATAATCACCAGCTTGTGAAATGCAGGTTCCAGGAACCTCCGGCGGATGGGAGTGGGGACCTAGGAAACTCTATTCTCTCCAGCTCATCAAAGCTTCCAAAAAGGCTGCTTGACACCATAGTCTTCCAGGCCATCTTGCCGGAAGGTTCCCTTCTGGCCTGGACCTCTCTCATCAAAGTGGAATCAGCAGAGCCAGGGAAGCAAGATGTGTGAGGGTGGGGGTGGGGAAGGGAAAGAAGAAAAACTGTTCTTGGTGGTGGCTTGTTTGGTCATTTCTAGAAGGCTTAGAAATGCAAGACAGGATTGTTGTCATTGAGCAAATGTCAAGACCCTGTACCCGTCCCCCCTTCCCCTCGCAGATGTGCAGCAGCTGGAATTGGGCAGACTTGCATGTAAACAGGGCTTGATCACTTGCTGACCTGTTTGTGCTCCAAAGATGAGAGTATGTCCCTTGCTGGGGGTGGGGCAGGCATGGTGAGAGTGATCAAGGTGGGGAGGGGGAGATTCAGCTGGATTCATGCCCATGGGACTGCTGTGGGCTGGCTGGGGTTCATGGAATCTGAGCTCCCAAGTGTGTGACCTTGGAAATCTCTGTGCCTACCTCTGCCACACACATGCACACTCACCAGGAAAGTGGAAAAGAAGGGTCATATCTGGCTCAAGTTCGTATTTTTTGGAGGCTGATCTGACTCCCCATTGAACTTCACTTCTACCACAACCTCTTGGGAGAAAGGCTGCATGGCTGAGGTCAGAATAGGGTCAGAGGTCAGGGCTGCAGGTAGGTGGGGCAGCATGGCCTGGAGATGCGGGAAGCTGGCACTGTGGATGGATGGTAGGGACCCAGGTCATCGTCCTGCCCTTTCATCTGGGGCTGGCATTTCTAGCAGAAAGCAGTGGTAAGCAGAGTGTGGTTTGGTGTGTGCCTGTGTCCAGTGTGGTTGTGGAGGGGCTTGTCCTGGGCTGAGAGTTTGTACTCATTGGCCTGGATGGTGCCAGCTGGGCCGGGTCATCCTGCAGGGACTCAGTTCCACTGGCCAGTCCCTGAAGGTCAGCGGACTAGATATTGAACAGGTCCAAGATAAGATTGAAGTGTCACTGAAAACCATAAAAAAGAGTTTCGGTTGGCATTGTAAATACCTTATGAATTAAAAAAAACAAGAGCATAGGTTGACGTTGTGGTCTCATAATGTACTTTTAAAAAATTGACTGTGAGATTCTATGGTACATGAAGTTCCACAGTTAGCGTGTTCATTTAATGTCTCACCGAAGTTGGCCATGGCCAATTTTTGTGAAACCCTCAGCAGGTGCCTATCTCTGGCAATTCATTTTCTGCTCACAATCTGCCTGTGCGGTAGGTACCAAACAATACTGCCATTTTACAGACAAGCAAACTGAGGCCTGGACTGTCTCATAAGAACCCTAGAGCACATATACCTCCTTAGTTTAAGGACATTTACTTTTTTTAGATAGGTTCATGTATTCAATTATTGAGTACCTTAACTTACTTAACATATTTCCCTCTACCAACTTCTTTCTGCGTGTAGGTTTCTGGCCTCGAGTATTTCAATGTGATAAATACATACTTGGGGACATAGTTGCAGAAATATTTTTAAAGATGATGAGTCAAAAAGAAAATGTGATAACTCAGAGAAGTGACCCCCATGCTTGGCACAGCCACGAGCTCTCTGGCCCTTACAGGTGTGTCAAGATGATGCTGGGCTGGGTCCAGAAGGTGCTGCCTCAGCCCCCAGGAACTCCCCAGAAAACCAAGTTGGAGGAGGAGGAAATAACAGAACCACAGCCAGAGCCACAGGGAGAGCTGCAGCCAGAGCCGGAGTTACAGCCAGAACCACAGCCACAGCCTGAGCCTGAAGCAGCTCCTAAGGAGGCAGTACCAGAGGATGAGGCCCTGGTAAGAGGTGGAGGGGGAGGAGGGGGAGGAGGTGAGGCAGGTTGGCTTTGCTGCTCGGTGACTTCCCAGCTTGGGCCACTTGTTCCCCATGAATCTTCTACAGCAGAGAAAGTTGGAGCTGGAAGGACATGTGGTGGTTGTCTGGTCTAGTGATTGTACTAATGGGGCCACAAAGGCTCAGAGATTGGACAGGAACACCAGAGTTGTATCTTTAAATAGATCTGAAGGAAGTACTTTAGGCTTTGTGGGCCATGACATGTCTATTAGTTACTAAGCTCTGCCACATAATATGAAAGATGCTGGGCTAAACAAATGAGCATTGCTGTGTGCCAATAAACTTTATTTATAAAAACAAGCAAAAGGCTGACTAATACTCAGGAATCATATTTTACCATCCTCTAAAGTGCAACAGTCCTGCAAAGTAGCCAGTGCATGATCTGTTATCTTCCATGATGAGATTAGAGCATTACTCTAGAATGTAAAGGCACTATGGAACTAAGCAAGCACACCATTTAATTCCAACTTAATGTTGAAAGCAAGGAGTTAATATATACTCTGGTACAACCTATTTAGCCATCATGGACCACTGACAGTTTGCAGACTAGCACTAGTCCATGTGCCACATATTGAGGAGCATTTTTCTAGAATTTTCCTTTAAGCATATCAAAACTTGCCAGATCTGCATCTCATTCATTCAGGAGCCTGATGACAGGTAATTTAGGAGACTCAGTTAAGCAGATTTCATTCAGTGTATCTGACTGAGAATCATGGGAGTTCAGAGGAGAGCAAAATCTTAAGTTTGGAGCTGGGAAGCTGTCAGCAGTTCATCCTAGACACAGCTCTGGGCAGGGTTTTAACTGAGGGAGACACAGAAGCCAGCATTTCTAGAGGAGGAGAGGCCATTACTGAGAGCATGTTTAGGAAGAGGCACAGGGTTTGTGTGTGTATATACCTATGAGCATACAAGTGCAGGTGGTATGTCTGTGGCATTATATCTGTGTGCATGCATCTGAATTTGCAAAGTAGGCATGATGCCAATATATGCGTGCTTTCATATCCATGTGTCTTAATTATGTGTCTGTTAGTGTTTCTATAGTTCCGTGTGTATGTGTGCCATGCTTCTGTGTGCATATATGTATATGTTTCTGAGTATGCAAATATATCCAGATGTTGGTGTGTGCACAGGTATGTGTACATATTTTTATGTGTCTGTGTGCATAAATATATAGACACATTTTATGTGTCTATGTATGCTCAGGTATGGTTTTAGATACAGAAGTTTGTATCTAAGCAAGTACACTTATGTGACTTACATGTAAATCTGCATGCACACAGGTATGCACAGTAGCACGTTTGTGTGCCTGTGTGAACATGCACACATCATTGTGTCTGTTTCTGTGGCTAAGCATATATATGTATGTGTATACCATCTTTCTATGTCTATGTAAATATACAAATGTGTCTACACAATCTGTACATACTAGCAAGTCTATGCATCTGTGCGTGTATACACAATGGGTGTATTGCCAGTGTGTGCATGCATTTGTATATGCACAAAAGTATACTTTGTGTCTAGACATGTGTTCACATGTATGTGTGCTGATGCACTTAGCATGTGCACACATACATATGGTTATGTTTGTGTGCCACTATTGTATGGGTGTAGATGTGTCATGCTTCTATTTGTGTATCTATATAAATCTATGTGACTTACACTTAATCTGCGTGCACACAGGTATGCACAATAGCAGGTGGTGTGGCTGCAGAGGCAGAGGGGCAGATGGCAGAAACGGGACCCTCCCAGTTGCTAGGGAGGAAGGAAAGTTTGGGCCAGAAGAGGGAGAGGCTTGCGTCTACAGCTCCTTCCCTTTCTCCTTTCCCTTCACAAGTCCTAATCCTCTGTAACTCTGTTTCCCCTCTCTTTGGCCACTGAAGTTAGGAGCTTCCCGGGGCCCCTCTTGGGGTATGAGCCTCCGCTCTGGGTGAGAGGACCCTGGGCTGGGAGGAAGGATGTGATGCAAGTGGGAAGTGAAGCCCCTAGGACTTGCAGAGATGATAGTGAGAGAGGGCTTGGGGGCTGGGGTTCCCTTGTGGAGGAGTCAGGCAGGTCTCACCTGGGCTCACCTGGTACTGTTTGAACCCACCAGCCTCATGAAGAGCCAGCTGATGTGGAGGAAGTGGCTGAGTTCGACCCAGGCTTCCAGGGTGAGTGCTGGGATGCAGACCAAGAGGGCAGGGGGGAGGAGTCCTCTCCTCAGAGCCTCACAAGCAGCCTGGTTCATGGGTGGGGAAACCGAGGCTCAGGGAAGCTAGGCTCCTGGACACTGTTCAGCTTCCCACTCCTTGGGGGTGTATTCCTCCCTGCCTCTGACTTGCTCTCCCCAGCAGGGTGGAAGTAGGCTTTTCTGGGGGCCTAGATGTGAAGGCTGGGGGGCTTTTATCTTTTTAAAATTTTTTTCAGAGACCCAGGAAGCTGTTCCTTCCCTACCCACAGCTCTCCAGACACAGGTCGCTGTGACTCCTGGAGAGAACAGGTACTCCCCCTCCTCTCCCTAGGGTCTGCGTCCCCACTTCCTGACAACCAGGGAATTTCCCAGGGAACATAGGGTCTCCTAGGCCAGAGGAAAGGGAGGGTGGGGTTATGGCTGATGAGCTTCCTTACTATGGGGGCCAGAGGCATCTCAGGCCCAAGTCAGTGCTTCAGAAATCCCACCTCGTATGGCCTTCCTGCCGGCCAAGGTGCTTGTCAAACCTTGCGCATGTGATGCTGGGGCTGGCATTGGGCAGGGGGGCCTGGGACCCTCCAGGGGAGCTGACCAGCGGGGGACACCTCAACTCTTCTAGAGCACCAAGTATGAGAGTGCAGGGCAGGACATGGTGGTTCACTGGGCTGCACCATGCTGACCCCAAACAACAAGGGGCATACTAGGCCTCACCAGAGACTGGTGTCCCCCATTTATACAAGACTCAGGTGGGGGACCTGGGAAGGTGGCTCAGTGGTAGAGTGCTTGCCTCGCATGCATGAGGCCCTCGGTTCAAATCCTCAGCACCATATAGGCAGAAAAAGCTGGAAGTGGCACTGTGGCTCAAGTGGTAGAGCACTAGCCTTGAGCTGAAGAGCTGAGGAACAGCGCCCAGGCCCAGAGTTCAGGCCCTAGGACCAACAACAACAACAAAAGAGAGAGAGAGAGAGAGAGAGAGAGAGAGAGAGAGAGAGAGAGAGACTCAGGTGGGAGGTGTTACATCTGAAGTCTCACAGAGAGGTGACAGTCAAGCCAAGTCCTTCAGGCTACTTTGCTCATGGAGCAAGGTTGAGAATGGACTGGTGGCTTTGTCCCTTGGCAGTCCCAGCAGCTGGGTGCTAACCTGGCTCTGGAAGGGCATGGAGAAGGTGGTGCCACAGCCGGTCTGCAGTAGCAGGGCAGCCGCTGCCGGAGCAGAGGACACAGCTCAGGTACTGTGGTGCTGCAGGTGGGCTGGGGGGCAGGTTGGGAGGCTGTCCCCAGCTCCCTGCCATGTCTGCTGTCTGCATCCAGCAGGATGGAGAACACATCAAGGGGCTCTGCGATGCTGGAGACACAGGTACGACCAAGAGGCAGGACGGCTTTTCAGAAGGGAGCTGAGGGGCTGCTTGGGATGGGCCCTGCCCTAGGATGTCTGCATGGCTGGAGCTTCCCACTGATTTTCTGGTTGGAAAGATGGTGCCTGCTCCAGATCTGCTGGGCTCTGTGCCTTCTCTTGCAGCTGACTACCTCTTTGAATCCATTCTTTTCTTTCCTTCCTTCCTTCCTTCCTTCCTTCCTTCCTTCCTTCCTTCCTTCCTTCCTTCCTTCCTCTTTTTCTTCTCCTTCCCCCTCCCTTCCCCACTCCTTTCCTTCCTTCCTCATTGTTTTTATGCTTTTATTTGCAATTTGTCAATTCTTCTTCTTTTTCATTGCATTTGTTTCAACCGATACATAAACACAAAAGCTGTATGTGTTAATGGGGTGCCATGTCATTTCACTACAAGTAGACATTGTATAATTGGGTCAAATCTGTCCATCTCCTCAGACAAAAACAAAAGCACTCAAAATTCTTCTTTGAACCTTTTTGAGCTGGACAGCCCTCAGTGACTACGCAGTCACCCCACTGTGGGGTTGCACAGTAGAACTTCTGACATCTGTCTAACTGCAGCTTAACACCCATTGAACAGCCTTGTCCTCCTCCTGTTTTTCATCTGCAGATGGGGCCCTTGGGGATCAGGATGCTGGGTAAGTCCATGTCACCGAGTGTCACCATTGTGTGGGGTGCGTGGTCCAGAGCTGAGAGCCTGGGTCAAGGCCAGAGTCTAATGCTGCCACCTCCATGTGTAGCCTTGAGCAGCCTCTGCCCTCTTCTGGATCTTGCTTTTTTCTTCCATCAAATGGGACAATGCACATGTGCTATCCATGTGTCCCCTTCTGAGAATGGACAGGTGCACGGGTCAGCTCCTCACAGATGGGCTTCATGCAGGTGCTCTCGTGTGGAGCCTGGAAGGGCATGCGGATCACAGACAGAGTCAGTGGCTGTCCCCTCAGTGAGGGTGGCAGGCTGGGTGGGGACAGTGACAGATGAAAACCCTATACCCCACTCTACCAAGGAGCCCTGCTCAGATCCAACTGCCTCTGCCTGGTGCCAGGCAGGCCCAGTGTGGTTAGAGCCTCCAGCTTTTTAAGAAAAGCCAGAAGCTGGGTGCTGGTGGCTTACATCTATAATCCTAGCTCCTCAGGAGGGCTGATAGTCAAAGGATCAAGGTTTGAAGCCAGCCTGGGCAAAAAAGCCTGTGAGGCTCTGTCTCCAAGTAACCAGCAAATGCCAGACTAGAGGCATGGCTCAAGTGGTAGAGTGCTAATCAGCAAGCATCTGAGATCCTGAGTTGAACTTCCAATACCAGCAAACAAACAACACCCAAAAGAAAAGCCAGAAATCAATCCAAACATGGTATACACCTATTATCCCAGCTCTTGGGGAGGCTGAGGCAGGAGGATCCTGAGGTGGAGGCCAGTCTGGGCTACCTCATGAAACGCTGTGTTGTGACAAAACAGCAAACACATAAGTCAAAAATGCAGGTTTTTGTCTGAAGCCCTTCATTTGTAGATGTTGCCAATCAATGGAGAGGTTTTCAGGATGCGGTGGGCCTCCAAAGTAAGCCTGAAACTTCCACTTTGGGATTTATGCCAGAAATCCAGTCATGTATTCCACTGGATCAGTCATCTGGTCCACTCATTCCTTCACTCATTTGTCTGCTGCCTCCTTGCTGCAGCAAGGAAGGCTGGTGTGGCCTAGAGCCCCAGCAGGCAGTCAGGGTAGTATGGTAGACCCCTCTTATAGGGCACCCCCTCAGCTGACCACTAGCTCCTCCACAGACCCGGTCCATGGCTGATCAGGTGGCTGGAGCAGAATCTGGAGAAGGTGCTGCCTCAGCCCCCGAAACCCACAGAGGTAAGTGGTGAGTAGAAGAGGTGACATCTGACCTCCTGGCGGGGGGGTCAGAACCCTGGAAGGGGGGGTGCATACTCCAATAGCCTATTCCCCTCTGAAACCCAGGGCCCACTGAGGGGTTGAGGGGTGGGGAAGAATGACTGCCCTGTGGCTTGGGAATTGAGAGCCCTCCTGCAAAGGCTTCCGGCTGGGGCACAACTGGGGGTGTGCTCAGGGATGTGCTCAGGACTTGCTGTGATGCATTGCCTGTCCCCTCACTTCTAATCCAGGCCTGGAAAGCTGAGCCTGTGGATGCTGTCTTGGCCCCAGGTACTGGGAGGGCTGCCTGGGGTGGTGGTCACAGCCTAGGCTGGGAACAAACTAGGAACTAGGGATCTCTAGGAAAGCCCTTAGCCTGCACTAAGGGCTTGGCAGGAATATGATTGCCTGATTGCTGGTGGGGAGTGGGGGGTGGGGAGGGGAGACTGGAACCACTTTCCTAGCCTGCACTTAAGGTTGCATAAGGCTTGGTAGGCATGGCTTCTTTTGGGGGCAGTGGACCCTCCTCCCTAGTTTGAGCTGGGAAGCTGCAGGCCAGAGATAGACTTGGAAGATTTTGCTCACTCCCCATCCCAGGTGGGTTTGATGCTAAGGTTGTTTGGGGGCTCCCAAGGGGCTCCTCAGCAGGAATGCTAGTGCTTCCAATCTGGCTTCTGTACCCTGACGCCTTGCCACAGGGTCTTTGACTACTTGCCTCCCTGCTGCCTAGAACTCCCAGAACCATCACTGGAGATGGAGCTCACAGAGAGCCCCGCCCTGCCCAACCCGGGTCCCCTTGAACTCGAGGAGGAGCTGTGTCCAGAACCCCAGCCTGGCTTTCAGACATCCTCCCTGCCACCACCGGGAGACCCTGCTAAGTAAGCTTCCCCACCCCCTCCCCACAACCCCGAAAGTGCCATACCACCCTCAGGGAGCTGGATTTTCTTAGCCCCAGGCCCCGACCTTCACAAAACTATTTTCTTAAGTTATAAATGAACACATGTATCCGAGAGAAGATTCAGCCACTCTCTAGAAGCTTCCCCAGGCAACCACATCAGCAACTTCTCACCCCATCCCCTTGTTTCCTCCATCTGCCAAGCTGGTGACTGCCCTTTTCCTTTGAACACACCTAGAGCATGCACACCTGAGATCCCAAGCATCAGGAGGCTGAGGCTGGAGGATTGTGAGTTTAAGGCCAGTCAGGGCTGCATAGAGAATCCCTATCCTAAGCCAAGAAAAACCAAGTCAAACTCTACACTTAGTGAGAGCAAACTATATGCATTCTTGTCAGGGTTTTTTGGTTGTTGTTTTTTACTTACAAATGTACCATAAGGTAATTTCATACACTTAATCTCTGTTCTATGGTTTTATTAGCTGCAAACAGCCATACACTGCCCCAGTCCATTGGAAACATGGGCTTTTGTTTTTCCACTGAGTGGACACTTGGGTCCTTTCCACACTTTGGCTGTAGTCAGTACCATTGTATGCACATCCTCTGGCTTGTCATAAGTAAATCTGTGAATATACAAGTGGAATCAGATTTGCTTGGGCAGAGTCTACATACATTTAAAAGTATGATGAGCTAGGTGCTGGTAGCTGAGGCCTATAATCCTAGCTACTCAGGAGGTTCAGATCTGAGGATCAAGGTTTGAAGACAGCTTGGGCAGAAAAGTGAGTGAGACCTTTATCCCCACTTAACCAGCAAAACGCCAGAAGTAGAGCTGTGGCTCAAGTTGTAGAGTGCCAACCTTGAGTGAAAAAGCTAAGCGACGCACTAGATCCTGAGTTCAATAACAAGTACCAGCACACATGTGTGCATGAATGCATGCATGCACGCACACCCAAGGAGGGGTTTTCCAAGTACACTGAGCATGCACATGAGAGGCCTGATATGCAGTTCTGGAGGAGAGAGGCAGGATGGAAAACCAGACACGCAGCCTGGTGGGACCTGAGCTGAAGCCAGAACTTGCCTGGGAGGGGTGGGGACAGGAGGGCTTGGCAGTCAGGGGTTGAGAAGTGGGGTCCGCTCTGGAAGGCTTGTTATCTACTTGCCGCGAGTGACTCTGGCCACAGTTACCCTCCAGCCTTTCCGCTGGGAATCAGCCCCTTCCCTCTCATCACAGGCTGATGGTGTGGCTCCTACGCAGGCTGGAGATGGCCCTTCCACAGCCTGTACTCCACGGGAAGGCTGGGGAGCTGGTAAGTGCTGCACCTGGGGGCTGGAAGCTCTAGGTTGCAGGAAGAGGGGCATCTTGGGAGCTCAGGTAGGGGGCAATAGCGAGCCCAGGACATGGGGAATCAGCCTTGCCTCTTGCCCCTCTTCACACACACATTGATTCCATGTACATCTACTGAGGTTGGGGCCCCAGGGCAGAGAAGTACTACCCAGTCCACCTGTGAACAGTGTAGGTCCAGCAGAGAGGAAGGAAGGCCTGACCAAGTCCTGGGCCTCTTGGTCCCTCAACAGTAGGACCTGGCCCGCTGAGCAGGTGACTTGCTGTGGTTCTCTTATAGCACCCCCACTTTGACTCCCAGGTGAGCCAAGGAGATGGGTTGGGGAAGCTGATGAGGCAGTCATGGACTTCCCCCCCTTTTTTTCCTTCTGCAGCAGCAGCCGGGCTCCTTAGAGACGTGTGATGTGCAGACCAGTAAGTGAGACGTTAATGGGTCCTTGTGTGCATCTCCTGAGGGCTGCTGGGTATTCTTGGGTCTGAGTTTGGGACACAATTGGCATCCCTGGAGCTGAGCATCCCTCCTGCTCTATCTCCTTTCTCATCAGCCCATCCAGGTAGCCAGAGCCAGATGGTGGACAGGGCTGCCACTCAGGCTGGGCTTCCAGCTTCTATCCAGAGGAGTCCTAAGGTCAAGTGAATACCTTCTTCCTGTTGGCAGCATCCCCAGATATCTGGCTCCAGCCCTTGGTAGCAGGACAAGTGGTTTTGGCTGAGCCAAGCCCTGGTGATGGGGAAAGGAAAGGAATGGGTGTCCCTAGGGATCAGATCTGTGGGCTCCAACACTCCTGAGCTGGGAGGGGTCCCTCTCTTGCAGCTGGGTTAGGGAGGTATGTGCTGCTTTCTATTTCAGTCCTGAGCCAGGACTGGAGGACAGAGGATTGAGGCCAGGTAGAGTAGGTGATGGGCAGAGCCTGCTCTTTCTTTACTTCATGTGTCTCCCCCCCCAAAAAAACAATTGTAGACAATCATGTTTTCATTCAACAATTACCGATGGACAGCCCCACTGCATGCAGGCCTGTGATGAGTTCTCGTGGTGAACAAAGCAGCCCGTGGCCTGTGGGTGTGGCAGCCCCTTTTCCATCCTGGACACATGACGTTACTCTGAGTGACAGTCTTCCCAGTGATGCTCCCCACTGAGTCTGCAAAGCTGTGTCCAACCCCAGCCCCATGGGGGTCAATGGTCTTCATGAGTACTCTGAAGCCAGTGGAGCACTGTGGCCAGGTACACAAGCCAGCAGCTGACTGTAGGCCTTGGTCTTGACAGAAAAGCCAGGAGAGAGGTGTTAGGGTTCACGGTTGCCATAACAACAACATGAGAAGGAGAGCCTTCCACCTCAGGGAGGGACACACTGGTCTCTCATGGGGCTCACTGCCATCGTGGGGGGTGCAGAGTAGAGCTGTCCGGAGCTCAGAGATCTAAAGGCCCCACCCACAGTCACAGTGCAAATCTCATGGGGGTGAGGGGTAACAACTCTGTAATGCTGGCAATCGTGGCTTGGTCAGCAAAGTTAAGGGAGCCAAAGGGGCCTTCAGAGGCTGCAGAGGACTCAGGACAGGGCCCCTGTGCCTCTTGTCTTCCTCTCCACTGTCTTCAAAGGACTCAGGATTCTTAGCTCATTGACATCAGGGCTCGTTCCTGGGGCTGCCAGGATGAAGGAGCACACACAAGATGTCTCAAGACAGCAGGGCTGCATTCTCTCATAATTTGGAAGCCAGAGGTGGAGAACCAAGGTGCTGGCAAGGCCTGGTTCTTCCCAAGGTTCTGTGGGTGACAGCATTCCACCATTCTCCTGGCTACCCTTGGTGTCTGTTATCCCACCTGCGTTCTACCTGGCCTTGTCCATATCTCTGCCTGTCACATCTCCCCTTCCTCTCCTTTTGCTAAATCAAGGCTGATCAGATCCTTAATTTAATATATCTGCCAAGACTCTGTTTCCAAATAAGGCCAAATTCCAATGTGTCAAGGTTAGGACTTAGGCATATCTTTTGGAAGACACTATTAACTCACTCCATAGGTGACTGTGAGTCTTGAGGATGAGTGTCCCTCTCCTTCCCCTGTGCAGCTTCCTGGCCTGCCCACCCACCCATCCACCCATCCATTCATCCATCCAATGTTCAGTCTCTCCCTCCAACATTCCATTTCCCATTCCCATGTTCCATCCATCCATCCAACATTATATCCATTTATTTATCCAGTGCTCTGTATCCTCCAACATTCCATCCATACCTCCCATCCATCCATCCATCCATCCATCCATCCATCCATCCATCCATCCATCCATCTATCCATCCCAGTGTTCCATCTATCTATTCAGTGCTCAGCATCTTTCATCATGATTCCATCCATCCATCCAATGTTCCATCCCTCCATCCCACCACAGTTCCACTCATCAATCTAATATTATATCTATCTATATATCCAGTGCTTACCATCCTCCAACATTCATCCATCCATCCATCCATCCATCCATCCATATCTTCCATCCACCCAATGTTCCAGCCATCCCTCCAATATCCCATCCCTCTAACGTTCTACCCCCATCCATCCTTCCAAAGTTCTGTCCATTCACCCTTCTTTCCAATATTCTATCCATCCTCCTCCCCACCTTCCAAACATTCATCCCTCCCTCCCCACAGCTGCCCACCCTCTGTCTTCTTTGTTTCAGGGGTGGCGGCAGCGGAAGGCCTCTGAAACAAAGGAGAAGGGGATCTGGGGAGCACGGATGGACAAACGGATGGATGGATGAAGGACAAAAGGATGCCCTGAGAAGAAGACCTTCTGGGGGAGGGGGAGGAAGTGGATACTGACCCACACCCCAGTGGAACAATGAACTCCCTCCTGATCTCTCCATACTCCTAGGCTGGACAATGAAAACCAGTAGCATCCACAATAGCCCTAGAACCTCCTTTCATGATGCTAGGCCAGGGAGCAGCACCCAGACCAGCAAAGACAAGGCTAGCCAAGAGCAACCTGGAGACGTAGGCTAGACAGGAGGAGGACTTCCTCATTGGAAGCCTTCCAGGTTGATCATCTCTGTGACCAGAAGTTCTCAGCCCTCATGATGCAACATGCTCAGTACCCCCATGGGACTAGTTTGCCTCGAAGGAGTTCTCCCCAGGGCTGACCCCACTTTCTTCTTCGAAGTGTTGAGGACCAAAACAAAACAAAAACAAAAACAAAAAAAGTGTTGAGGACCACGGGTGACAGTAGCAAACATTGAAATTTACATTAAAAGCATGACTTAGTACCTCCATGCTGTCGTGGTATGATATTCTCGTTAGGATAGTATGGAAACAGTGTTAATTTAAAAAGGGTGGACAGAGTGAAGAGGCTCTGGCCTCAGAATCAGGGCTGCAGGAAGACAGAAGACAGGAATTAGCCCGTGTTCCTGGGCTCCCAGCTGCCCCCGCACGTCTTTATTTAGGCCAGGGAGAGGTTTTTAAAATTAGACTTAGTTGCTGACACTTGACAAGTCGGGTAGTTTTACACAGAGAAGCCTGCTTTCTCTCAGAACCTGCTGTCACAGGCCACATGCCTTAAGAGGACAGGCTGAGCAGCAGCTGCGGCTTGCCCTTTCATTCACAGCCACTGTTTGAGTTTGAGGCTCTTGGTGTCTAAAACTGGGCAGCCAGCCCTGGTAGAGGAAGTAAAGTGAGGCAAATGTCTGGAGGTAAGAGTGGGAGGGGGTAGTGGAGAGTGATGGACACTTCAGCTCATCTGGAGACCGCCTCCTTGATGTGGAAGATAAGACTAGAATGTTAGGTCTGACTTCAGGGGATGAAGGCGCTGGGCAATAGGAAGCCACCGAAGGTGGTTGAGCAGGGGAGGGATTCCACAAAAGATTACTTGGGTGCTGAACAAGCATTAGAGGCAGGGAAAGCAATTGAACCAGGGCCATAGTGAAAAATATCCTGCTCCCCTCATGAGAGGATGCACTGCCTGTGAATCTCCTTTTCTCAGATGATTCTGGGACCACTATTAGCAAGGCTAATAGTGAGGGAGGGTCAGTGCTCCAGGGCCAGGTGGGAGATGTCACTCACCTGCACTAAGGCAGAGCAAGTGCACAGATGCCCCGGCCTTCCAAAGAGGATGGCTTGGAGCCATCAACCTTGGGCTGCAGCTACTCCCCACCCACTTTGTTCTGCCTGGGGCCATATGCAGAGCCCCCACCCCTTCCCTTCTTGGCTGGTGATCCAAGCCTTCCTCTTCTCAGAGCTCAGACATCTTTGTAATAGGGGCAGTCTGAGGCACAGCTCACAGGCCTGCTGATGGGGTAAAAGGCAGAGTTTGTGAGGCATTGATCCCTGAATACCACCTAGATAGTTAATGCAAGCAGGAATCAAGGACAACACCCACTGTAAGGGCAGTGCCCTGTGTGGAGAGGCTCCGGTGCCAGGGAGCGCTCATCTGGGCCCTGTTATCTATCACCTGGGAGACTTGGCTCTTCTGTTAACTTCCTACATGGCCTTGGGAGAAGTTACTCACCTTTCTAAGCTCCCTCTTTTGTCTGTAGAAAGAGGGACAATATCATTCTCACTCTTTGGGCTCTCTGTTCCCTCAATGACTCCTGCTATGCCCAAGCATGGCACCCCAAAGATGTAGAGATATAGAAATGACACACAGCATGTCCAGCTCTGGATTTTATGTCTGGATTTGGAGGATCCCCAAATGTAGGTCTAGGAGAACCAAGAGCAACTACAGGGAAGGATAGTTAAGCACAGGACGGGGCAGCTTCCCAGGGCATTCTCCATGGAAAGCACCCCATGAAAGAAGGGGTTTGCTAGGCATTAGTGGCTCACGCCTGTAATCCCAGCTACTCAGCAAACTCCATCTGAGGACTGAGATTCAGAGCTAGTCTTTGCAAATAAAACCTTGCAACTCTTATCTCCAATTAACCAGCAAAAAGCTGAAGTGGGAAGTGTAACCAAAATGGTAGAGTGTCAGGCTTGAGTAAAAAAAGCCAAGCAAGAGTCCAAGGCCCTGAATTCAAACCCTAGTACTAGCATAAAATAAAGTAAGCATCTATACCTCAGTTTGCCCATTTGTAACATGGGAACACAATCTGAAAGAGAGGATAATAGTTGGTGTGAGGATGGACTAAGTTGATCCACGTAAAGCATTCTGCACACAGGAAGCACTCAGGAATGTGCTGTTACTATTATGGTAATTATGATAGTCATGAGGCCTATGAACACAACTATGTTATTGGGCGTCCCAGGAAAGGCTGTCTCCATTTAAATTGCCTCTTTGGGATGGAGGTATGGCTCGAGTGGTTGAGTACTTGCCTAACAAAGCGCAAGGCCCAGAGTTCAATCCCCAGGTCTTCCAAGAAATAAAAAGTCTATTAAAGTTACTATTATTATTTGTTGGCCCAAGGACCACCCAGCCCCTGGAGCTTTTTGGACAATACCTGGAAGGTGCCCGGAATGTTTCTATTTTCTCCTTGACACCCCAGGGGAGTTTCTGGTGATTCCTCTGTACCCACATACTGTTAGGGATCAGGGGACCTAGCCAAGGGCAGACCTCCATGATCCTTTTCCTACCCAGCAGTCAATTTCCTGGGAGGGTGGGGTGGCTGGGGGGGGAGGGGGAGGACCAGTGAGGAGGACTTCCAGAGTGCTAAGCTGTCAGCAAGGGGTGGTATCTAGAAAACAGACTGTAGTCAGTCTCCTCCTGAACCCCACAGGACCACATAGGCCATCTGAAGGTAGCAGAGCCCTGGCCTTACACACAATGCTGGGTTAGAAGCAATCTTTCTGCTCTGGTGATCCATCCACTGCAATCAAAGCTCTGTATCGTGAGGAAAAGAAGGGCGGAAGTAATAGAAAAGGGCAGGCAAATGGCTGGGGCTTTAGCTTGTTCCTGGAGCCCTGCTCTGTTGGTTGACAGTGCCTGAGTGTTGAAGCTTAAAGATGAAATGCTGTGGGGTGGCCAAGGTTCTCTTGGCGGGCAGGGGCCCAAGCCTACCCGTCTCACCTCACCAGCAGCTCCACCTGTGTCCATCCCCCCTCCATGCGTCCCTCCCCCCTTCTCCCCCCCTCCACGTGCCCCCCCCCCCACAGTCAGCATCCTCCCCATGGAGCAAGTAGAGCCTGACCTAGTCCTGGAAGAGGTTGATCCACACTGGGAGGACCCGCAGCAGCACAGCAGCCCCAGCCCTGTTCTAGCTTTTGAAGAGGAGATGGAAGTTATAGTGGAGATGCCCAGGTGAGGAGCCAGAGCAATCCCAGGGTGGGAGAGGGGTTCTTATTTGAAAAGTGACAGGCCTGTCATGTGGAATCCTAAATGTATGAGAGTATGGGGCAGAACCAAGCCAATCTCCCCCAGGCAAGCTGCCCTCTCCCCATGGGTACATCATCTATCAGCTTCTTGTGCTGTGTTCTAAGACAGTCTGGATACATGTGGGCATACCTCTCTCTCTCTCTCTCTCTCTCTCTTTTCCCTAGAAAAGATAACATGTTACATGTGCCTATCTGCACCTCCTTGTTTTCACTGCTGCATTGTATTCCATGGTAGACAGAAGCCAAATTACCTCCCAGGGGAATCTCAGGATCTCTATTCTCACAGTTGATTCTTAGTGACAGCTACTCAAGCTGGGAGGTTTGGGGCTTTCAGTCCCATGAGCTGCATTACTAAGATGGGGAAACTGAGGCTCAGAGAGGCTTAGGATTGACCTAGATTACCACCCAACAGTGCAGAAGGCTGCAGAGAGCCTGGGGCTGCTCTGGTGGGACTCCCCAGATCAGGTCAGGTCCCCCGCATCAATGACATGCTATAGAGAATGCTGTAAGCAGTGGCTGTATTTGTTTGTGGGTGCTCACTTCCTGAACTCACCCTGACTCAGGGAGCTGCCCCGGATTCAGGAGGAGAAGGAAGATGAAGAGGAAGCAGAGGAGGAGGAAGAGGAGGAGGAAGAGGAGTTGATGGAGCCTGTGTGAGTCACTTATCCACCTGGCTAAGGGGTGTGGGGTGGGGATAGGGTGTTACAGTCAGGGCTTCAGGCTTCTAGGTAGCACTGCTGCTTATATGATTGATTGATTGATTGATTGATTGATTGATTGGTCAGTCGTGGGCTTGAACTCTGGGCCTGGGTGCTGTTCCTCAGCTCTTCAGCTCAAGGCTAGTGCTTTACCACTTGAGCCACAGTGCCACTTCTGGTTTTCTGAGCAGTTTATTAGAGATAAGAGTCTCACAGACTTTCGTGCCAGGGCTAGCTTTGAACTGTGATCCTCAGATCTCAGCTTCCTGAGTGGTTAGGATTACAGGTGTGAACCACTGGTGACTGGCTATATGATTTTTTTTTTTTGTACTGAACTCCTGTCCTTGGTTTTGTGCTCTGTATGCCAAGCACTGGCCTAGAGCCACAGTACCTCCAACACACACACACACACACACACACACACACACACACACACACACACACACACACACACACACACCCCTATACTGACCACACACATGTTCTCAGATCAGTGCACACAGGTGCAGGATCTCCATGTATACCAGCTCACAGATACAGATGTGCAACATACCATGCATGTACGCATGTGTGCATGCACACGGCTACTCATGTATACACTAGCATGTATCTGCAGGCCCCACCCTTGCCCTGTGCTTGGGTCCCGGAGCACATGTATACAATTTTCCACAAATCTTCAGGCACACATGTTCAGGCAAAAGTTCCTGAGTTTAAAACTGAGGGAACTATGGAGCCCCAGGCCCAGAAGGAACAAGGTGCTGTGGGGACAGAGCCAGCATTCCTGGGCCACTGCCAGAGGGCATGAGGCATGGGGCAAGCTGAGCTGGGCTGCTTCTGCCTGGGGAAGGATGCTCTTGGCCAGCTTTGCAGAGGTGCAGGTTACTGATGACGTCAGGGCCCTGGTAACGCCACTGGTCACCTAGCAACCTTGTCTCTGCAGGCCGCAGCTGGGCTTTTCCTAGCAACCACAGCCTTGTGGTCCCCACCTGGCCTCCCTGGGGGCGGTTCTGCCGTTCCCTGCACATCCCCTCAGTGAGATTAGAAGCAGGAAGGACTGATGGCTCGGCTGCCATCTGAGCCACACTGGCTTAGGAGCTGCTTTCCTGGTTAAGCTGGGGTTGTCCAAGTCTCCACTTGTATGTGCCGACCCTGGGCTTGGGGTGAATGTCTGGGCCCCCAGGTGAAGTCCTGCAACATGGGCATCCTTGCTGGCAGAGACAGAGATACCCAAGTAGGTGGTTGCTTCTGCCTATGGCCTGCCTGCCTGCTTGCCTGCCTTTCTCCCTTCCTCCTTCCCTCTCCCCTTCTTTCTTCTTTCCTTCCCTTCTTTCCATCCTTCCTTCCCTCCTTCCCTTCCTTCCTCTCCCCTCTGTCCTCCTTCTCCCCCATTCCTTTTGTCTTTTCTTCTCTCCCTCCCTCCCTCCCTCCCTCCTTCCCTCCCTCCCTCCTTCCCTGGGGTTCTACGGCTAGAACCTACTGAAGGTATGTGGGAATTTAGTGGGTGTACAGTGTACTGGGACTGTGGAGGGAATAGACTGGAAATGGTCACAAGCTGGCTACAGCTAACCCCAGCTTCAACCCAGGAGCTACAGAGCCTCCAGGAAGCCCTGGACCCAGTTTCTGTCTGCTGCTGTTTGAACATCCCTAGGACTTGAGAATTCTCTAGAAGCTGATAGGCTGCTGGGCTGAGGGAGGGTAACAGATCTTGGGGATATTGACCAGGACAGTGCTGGGCTTAAGTACCTTGCTATTTGAGACTGAGATGTCCCATCCCTGTTACCGCTCCCCTCCCATCGGTCAGGTGCTAGCCCTGTGGATTGCTGCCTTCTCTGGGATTAATAATGACAAGACCAATAATAAAAATAGCTGATCAAGCCATGCACCAGTGGCTCACGCTTGTAATCTTAGCTACTCAAGAGGCTGAGATATGAGGATCACCGTTCAAAGCCAGCCTGGGCAGGAAATTCCATGAGACTCTTATCTCCAATAAACCACCAGAAAACTGTGATTCAAGTGGTAGAGTGCTAGCCTTGAGCTGAAGAACTCAGGGACAGTGCTCAGGCCCAAAGTTCAAGCCCCATGACCACCACCAACAACAACAAAAATAGCTTATCATCAAAGAGTTACTTGGAAGACTCATCAGAAAGTCAGAATGGCAGGTTTGGTTACAGACCTCCCACTTCACAGATGAGAAAACTGAGGCTCAGAGATGATGCCCTGCAGGTCAAGGGCTGCCCTGCCAGGAAGGATGGACCTGAGGTTTTGTCCCAAATCATGTTGGCTCCAAAGTAAACAGTTGGTATTGCACATAGGAAGTGGCTTCCAGTGTTAGGAGAATCCAGAACAATCCATCATGGTGTTTTTGTGGACTTTCCCACTCAATTTCACTGGTCCCTCTGCCCTCATTGAAATAAACCAGGCTGCTCAGGCTGGGGAATCCTGCCATCCTGGGAGACAGGGCAGCCTTTGGTGCCCAGAGGACTTGCCCAAGGCCATGTGGTGTGCCTTGCTGGCTGGATACTGGGAAAAAGAGGGTGCTGGGGATCCTTTAGCAGGGCTGCCATCTGGGGCAGCAGGCTGAGCTAGGAAGCACACTGTATTAGTTTAGGCCTCTTCATGCTTACTGTCTGTGGAGGACAAGTTCTTTTTGTTGTTGTTGTTGGTCGTGGGGCTTGAACTCTGGGCCTGGGCACTGTTCCTGAGCTCTTTAGCTCAAAGCTAGTGCTCTACCACTTGAGCCACAGCACCACTTCTGGTTTTCTATTGGTTTATTGGAGACAAGAGTCTTTCTTGCCTGGGCTGGCTTTGAACTGCGATCCTTAGATCTCAGCCTCCTGAGTAACTAGGATTACATGCGTGAGCCACCGGCGCCTGGCAAAGATAAGTTCTTGATAGTAAGCACAGTGCCCCAAATGTCTCAGGTCCCCATGAGAATGTTTGTTTCTTTGCTTGTTGTTTTTCATGGTGCTAAGGATCAAACCCAGGGCCTCTTGCATGCAGGGCAAGTATTCTAATTTCTTTTCCAATCGGACACCAAAGAAACACTTTTAGATAAAAGAAACTATTGCAAGATACAATATTAACATGCTGACCTATCAATCTTCATAGAAAGCCAGTTGTAAACATGATTGGGAATTTATATTTTTAGGGAGAAAAGGACCCAGGAATTATGCCAGGCATAAATGTGGCCTATTTTTGTGACTGAATCTTTTAGAAGATTGGGTGGGGCCTATTTCCCTGAAAACCCTGGCCCCCTGCAGAGCCATGTCTATAGAAGAGAGCTAAGAGGAGTCAGGCACTTGGATCATTAACCCCTCATGTCATGTGGGATGAAGTAGCAGCACAGAACTTCAAGCCCACAGCCTAGGGCCCTGAGATGCCAGTGTCTTACCCAGCTTCATTTGCCTGGGCTGTGTGGCTCAGGACCCACCATTAGACCTCCCCAAGTCCCTGTTTTCTAAGCTGACATGGGTTTAGCTGCAGCCCTCATCTCTCAGGGTTGCTTGGATGAAGTCAGATCCAGGGGTAGCCTGGTGGGCACAATGCCTGGCACACAGCCCCCTGAGAGACCATGAGTTTGGGAGCATTCTGTTCCCAGTCAGTAGGTTGCAATCCATGCAGGCTACACTTCCATCTCTACCTGCTCACCCACTTCAGCAGGGGACGGAGCCTTGGCACTATCCAAGAGGATAGACAGGTCAGATGTTCTAGGTAGCAGACATGAATATTCCTCCACGACCCCCTTGGTGACAAGAGTCTAAGGTGGGTGGGAGCTGGGGCTGTTAGGTAGCAGGCCTCAACCTAACTCCAGAAGTCACAGGAAATTCAAGTATGGTGGTACATACCTGTAACCCAAATATTCCAGAGGCCGAGACAAGAAGATTTTGAATTCAAGGCCAGTACCTACAGATATAGGCTCTTTTTTTTTTTTTACAGTTACATGGTAATATAGAGACATGAATCAGAATGATCAATATTCAAATATCAGAAACTTCCATTTCAAAAAAAATGTACAGTGAGCCAGGCACCAGGGTCTCATGTCTATAATCCTAGCTATTCGTGAGGCTGTGATCTGAGGATTGAGGTTCGAAACCAGCCAGGGCAGAAAAGTCTGTGAGACTCTTATGTTCAATAAATCACTCAGGAAAAAGCTGGGAGTGGTGCTATGGCTCAAAGTGGTAGAGTGTTAGCCTTAAGCACAAAGAATCTCAGGGACAGTGCCTAGGCCCTGAGTTCAAGCCCCAAGACCAGTCCCCCCCCCAAAAAAAACCCCACAAAAACTACAGTTCAGGCTTCTCTGGAAAGTCAGAAGATATGACCCTTCCCTCAAAGACCCGTTCAAAGTAGGTCAGATACCACCTTCAGGTGGGTACAGCTCTCTATTTGCCCCAGTCCTTGCCCTGCCCCTCCTCATCTCTCCTGTATACTGGCAGGGATTAGAAAAACTTCAGCAAGTATAGTGTGGCTCTGATTTATTTCCTGGCATTAAAAACAACCAAAGCCTTGGCCCAAGGTTTGTGTGGCTTAGGACAATTTGTGGTATGACTTTGGCCTGATCAGTTCACCTCTCTGAGCCTTGTTTTTCTTACATTCCCTGTCCTATCTGTCAAAGATGGTGGCCTGGAGACTGTGGGAGGAGATGAGATATATTCTGAACATCTGTGGTGATCTATGGACAGAACCTCCCCCCACTGTCACCCACACTCCTCCTGGCACATGCCACGCCCCTGATCCATTCCATGTTTTCAAATTGTCATCCTTGAGATCCAGCTCACATGCCACCTCTGTGAGTGGGATCCAGCCCTGTGCACTGGATATGGCTCGGGCCTGGTCTTGGGCATCTCTAGGCCCAGCTCCTGGCCAGAGCTCAACCTCAGCAGAACTCAGGCAATGTCAAACACTCTAACCCTTTCCTCTACCCCTGGCGTGACAGTGTCCTGCTGGATAGCTGCTTGCTGGTACAGGCGAGTGTGGACCAGAGTGGAGTAGACGGGACAGAGCTTCAGACAGCATCACTGCAGGTAGGAGAGCCGGGCTACTGGGTACCAGGTATCCACATCAGCTCTGCCCCACACACTGCGGTTACAGGGGAAATTCAGTTGGTGAGATGCCCACAGGACAGAAGCAGGGTGGAGGGTCCTGCCGTGTCAGGGTCAGACAGTCAGGAAGGGCGTTGGCCATGGCGGGTATCAGGCGAGCTGGCCTGGATTCTACTCTCTCCCTTCCCTACTCTGGGCCTCTGTAAGCTACTGGTGTCAAAACGTGCTGCAAACACCTCCCAAGGGTGCAAGAGGGCCCCAGAGGGGCCAGTACACTATGGGGTTCTCTTCTGGGGGCCCAGGTCTGGCTGAATGGGGAGTCCGGCAGGGGTCAGGGCAGGAGTGGCCTGGCAGGGCCTGAGGGGCTGGGCAGGGCAGGAGCAGAGCTAGGGGTGGACACCTTGAAGGATGGGATCTGAGCCGGCAGGTGGCAAAGGTCCAGCTTCCTAACTTGTGTCTCTGCAGGAGCTGCAGGAGGAGTCCCAGGCCAACAGCTCGGCAGGTAGGTGGGGCTGGGGAGGACTTCCAGGCTGAGGGTTGCCTCTCCTTCCTCCTCCTCCCAGTCTATGTGCGCTCCCCAATCCCCCGTCCTCAGTGAAGCCAATCCTCCGTGCCCTGGGGCCACGTGATCATAGCCACACATGTCTTTCATGGGTTCTGGGGGGAAGGGCTGAGGCCTAAACTCCTGGCCGGGGAGCCCCACTGTTCTGGCCCTCAGTGCAGCCTCTTCTTCTGGGGGAAGCAGCTTTAGGTACTGGCTCAGTGAGGGTTCCACTCAGCCATCTCCTTCTGAGGGGCAGCGGGACCAGAGGCTGTGTACAGTGGGACGTCCACCAAGTCTGTGCCCTAGGTCCTGTTTCTGTGGGCTAGATGTGGCTTCTGGGCCCTCCAGGCTGCTTTCAATGGTGAACTTGGCTCCTTGGGTCAAGTCTACCCAATCCTGAGAATTTCAGGAATGGTGGCAGAGTGTGGAGGGGGGGGTAGGAGAGCATTGCGGGGTGGGGGGTGGTTACAGGGCAGCCAAACAATGGCTGGGTATTTACACTCCCTTGGATGTCAAGCCCTGGTCTGGTTTGGAGTCCCTTATACCGCTTGTACCCCATTTTTCAGATGGGAAAAGCTGAGACTTGGCCAAGAAGTCAAGAAAGAGCTGTTTCATTCCTGGCCCTTCTCCTTCTCATAGCTAATCCGGTGTCTTCTCTGAATCATGACTTCCAAATCTAGAGAAAGGGAGTACAGTATCCCTCTCCAGAGCAGGGGAGACAATGTATCCCAGGTCCCCAGCCTGGGCTGGTCCTGAGCCAGTTGTCCTGACTCTGAGTGTCCTGAGCTTGCTCCTGGTTTGTTTGTTTTATTTGTGTGCTAGTAGTACTGGGACTTGAACTCAGGGCCTCACAGTCTCAAGTGAGGTTTTTTGGGTTTTTTTTTTTGGCTTGCTACCACTTGAGCCACAAGTCCACTTTCCAATTTTTGGCCATTAATTGCCTGAGCTGTCTTTAACCCAGATCCTCAGCTCTCAGTTTCCTGAATTTTTAGGATTGCAGGTATGAGGCCAACTGGGTTTTTGGAAAGTGTTCTCTGTTAGCTTGAAGATTTATCTGTATGAACCTACCAGGTCTGTGACCTGCTGCTGGGCCTCCATGTAGATGGGGCGGGCCGAGGACTGACCCGCTGTGGTGGAGCTGCCTCTGCATGCTTCTCCTTCCCAGGTGATTTAGAGAGCGTCTCCCCAAGGAATGCTGAGACAGCCATTTGTCCATCGCTATTCAAGGCACAGGCCTCATCCGGCTGCTTCAGCATCCTCTGGGAGCTGGTTAGAGACACGGAATCCTAGCTCCCACCAGCACCAGCTGGTTTGGAAATGGAGTTCACTCTGTGACCATCTGCATGTCCCCCCCCCTCTCTATTTGTGCCAGTCCTGGGGCTTGAACTCAGGGCCTAGGCACTGTCCCTGAGCCTCATTGAGCTCAAGGCTAGAATTCTACCATTTGAGCCACACCACCACTTCCAGCTTTTTCTGAGTCTCACAACTTTTCTGCCTCAGCCAGCTTTGAACTGCAGTCCTCAGATCTCAGCCTTATGAGTAGCTAGGATGACAGGTGTGAGCCACTGACATCTGGCTGGGTGACATTTTTCATGCTATGTTCCAGGGATGACAGTGATTCCTCAAGCTGGGCCTAGTGGTGCATGCCTGTAGTCCCAGCATTTGGGAGGCTGAGGCAGGAGGATCGTGAGTTTGAGGCCAGCCTGGGCTACATAGTGAGACCCTGTCTCACAAACCAATAAAAATAAGCAATGCTTTAGACCTTGGCAGGGCTGCTCTGTGCGAGCACTGGAAAGGAGCCCCACTCATGCCACTTTTCCACCTCTGCTCCTGACTGCAGCCCCCAGGGTCACACCTCTGCCTACCTGAAACCTTCTGGCCCCAGCACCATGGCTAACTCAGGCCGAGATATGCAGCTGAACCGTCTAGTCCAGGACCAACCTCCTGGCCAGGTGGCCCCCAGGCCTGCCCCCCCAAATCTGGCAGAGCATCTCCCCAATGTGCCCAGCTACCGCCCCCCAATCACGCGTATCCCTGTCCTCGTCTCCCGGAGAACGGCCTTGTCCAGCTCCAGCTTCGCCAAGGAGAACAGGAGCTCCATCCGGCGCCTTGGTAGTGTGAGCCCCACCCCACCCCACGGCCCTGCGCTTCTGCATGGCTTGAGCTGACTTCCTGCATGGCAGCAGGGGCACGGTGGAGGACCTGGCCTTGTGCTCAGGGAAAACCTGCTCTCTTCCTCAGGCCTTCTTCTTGTTTTCTGGTGGTGACCTAAGGGGCTTGGGCCCCCTTTTCCTTGTGCCTCAACTCCCACCATTAGCAATTCAGTATTTGATTTACACTTTGCTTTCTGTGAGTCATGTTTTTAAAATAAGGCAGTCCCTCATACTCTAGTTTAAATAAGCCACTCAGATCTTCAGTCCATGAAACTAGGGCAAGAAGCTGGTAGAGGGTCAAGGCAATGAAAGAAGGGAAATAGTGGAACAATATGGTGCCCACTGCAGATAGAATCTCCTGACCTGAGCTTATGAGTTTGCTGGGGGCTAGACTTTGTGCTTGACAACTCAGATTCAGGACAGTGAGAAGTCCCTGGTACAGGCAGGAGGGCCGGAAGGGGCAGATCCTCAGATTCACGGGCCAAAGGAAGGCATATCCCAGTGTTCCCAGATGGCCTTGAGGCTGCTGCTACTGCTGCTCACGAGGGGTTCCAGCCTCTCTCTGCCTTAACTCCAGTCAGCCCTGTGTACTGTTCCCTTTGGAACTGGCCGTTAGTTTCCTCTGGCCTTGGGCAGGGCTGGCCTCTCAGGTGAAGCAGAGAAAGGAAGAGACCCAGGGCTGTCTTCTCTTCCTACCTCTCAGTGGTCATGGAGGTGGGGTGAGGTGACATTTGGACTTAAGTGAGGATGCCCATCAGGTCTCCATTTCCTGGGGGGCAAGCCTTAAATCTCCATTCACCCCTGCAGACCACTCTCACTTTTCAGGACCAACTCTACCTTCATTTGCTTGCTGCTTTGAGACACTTTTTAAAATCACTAATTGAATAGGAAACTAGAATTTATTGCCACAAATAGAAGACCTACATAGAAATGACGGTAAACACAGAGCTGAGAATCCAGGTGAGGTACAAGGGGCCTGCCAGGGGTTCCTAGCCTTAAGGGGGCTTTGGCTGTAACTCAGGGCCCCTAGCGAAGGCCCTGGGGCCCTGAGCTGAGACCTCACTGGCTCTGAGGATCCAGAAGAATTAGAAGGTGAGTCAGGGTCTCAGTCTGCTACCCTTTGTACCTGGTCTATGTGGCTAAAATCTTCCATGTCCTCTCTGGGCCCTGGGGCTTCCCACATTGGGGGCCAGTGACTCACCGAGGCAATGGCTGATGGGACCACAGTGTGACGTACAGGATTGTAGGTACCCCAGGCAAGGACATGAAGAACAAGAAGGCCACTCCCGCTTCGGTGACATCGCCTGGCACCTGTGGAGTTGGGGCAGGGGGACAACATTTCCAGTGATCTCAAGGTGTCCCTTTCCCTCTCCCTTGGTGTCCTCCAGACCTGCGCCTGGCTGCTCCTGGGTATGCTGGGAGGAGAGGCACTGACCCAATCTTCGTGCTGTAGGAGCCTTCTCAACATCCCTGTGCCTCAGTTTCCTTATTCACACCATGGGAACAAGAATAGCTGGAAAGGTCAAAGAGTTAATATAGATTAGCATAGAGGTACACACCTATTGTCCCAACCAAGCAGGTAGCTGAGGCAGGAGGATCTGCTAGGTTCATGAGTTTGAGAGCAACTTGGGCAATATAATGAGACCATGTTTCAAAAATAAATAATAGGGCCAGGCATTCGTGGCTCACACTGGTAACCCGAGCTACTCAGAAGGCTGAGATCTGAGGATTGCAGCTCCAAGCTAGTCCAGGCAGAAAAGTCCCTGTAAGACTCTGATCTCCAGTTAACCACTCAAAAACCAGAAGTGAAGCTGTGGCTCTAAGTAGTAGAGTGCTAGCCTTGAGCAGAACAGCTCAGGGACAGTGCCAAGGCCCTGAGTTCAAACCCCACGACCGACAAAATAAAATAAGCATAATTAACATCTATAAATTACTTAGAGTTTAGTAAAACAAATCCCATCCTTCAGATATATTGGAAGTGCTTAATCATGGAAACATTAGTCTCTAAGGTAATTTAATAATGTATTACTGTTCTTTATGTTCCTAATGACTTTATTCTGTCTGTAAATCTGTAAATAATAATAATAATCTCATTTCTATTTTGAGCTCTTTATAGGGCGGGGAAATGAGAACCAGTCATGGGGGCTTTTCTCTCCCTCTCCTGGGGGTGGGGGTAGGAGGGAGGTTGCAGGCCTAACCCAGGTGGAGGAATGGGTGGGTAGAGGAGCACTCTCCCCCTCCCCCAGGCTCCTAGACAAACTTGCAGCCCATAACACTTCCTGTGTCTGGGACCATGCATCCCTTCCAGGAGGCTCTCTTGGAGCCTATGTGAGAAACTGCGGTGGGCCTCTGGCCTCCCCTTCCAGTTCGTTTTCTCCATGGCTGCAGGGCTGCCAGGTGAGAGCCCTTCTGTCTTATGTCCTCCTCAGAGCCTGGAGTCTCTCTCTCTCTCTCTTTTGGCCTGAAACTAGAACTTGAACTCAGTACTTGACACTTTCGCTCATTGGCTGGCATTCTACCAACAGAGCTACTTTTCCAACCCCAGTGTCCCTTAACATTAAAAAAAAAGTCTTTATTGGGCTAGGAAGGTGGCTCAGTGGTAGAGCACTTGCCTTGCATGCATGAGGCCCTGGGTTTGATTTCTCAGGATCACATAAGCAGAAAAAGTCAGAAGTGGCGCCGTGGCTCAAGTGGTAGAGTGCTAGCCTTGAGCTGAAGAGCTGAGGGACAGCACCCAGGCCCAGAGGTCAGGCCCCCTGACTGCAAAAAAAAAAAAAAAGTCTTTATTGCTACTCATCCTCTTCCCCAGAGGGCTTAGCGTTCAGTAAACAAGAGCCCAGAGTCTTGAGGCCCCTACTCATCAAACTAGAAAATAATAAGCAACTCTATAAACTGCTGGTTCCTTCCTGAGAAAAATCCCAGATGCAGCCATTTCCATGTGCTGTGCCAGGCCTGTGCTGGCTGCCACTGGGTGGTCCTGCCTAGGTGGGTGGGGGTAGGGGCGCCAGCCCAGCCCCCAGCATCCTCTGAACTTGGACTTGAGGACCTGTTCCAGGCACAGGCTCCCCGGGGAGGCCTTGATTCTCAGGGAGGTCTCAGAGGTCAGGACTGGACTGGCTGATGAATTCTGGGGGTTCCAAGCACCCAAATTGGGAGTAATACATATTGCTAAAACAGGCTATTGTGCTTAATAGAAGGAAACCTTGAATGTCTAATTGAGACTTTGCTCTCTCCTATAGTAGGGAAACTGAGGCTCAGGGAGGAGAAGCATCTGGCCCAGGCTGTGCTAAGCCAGGCCCAACCTTTGCCCCTACCTCATGCCTTCTGTGCCTGCAGCTCACTGCTGGTCTGCATTCTTCTAGTCCAGGCAGGACTTTGAAGCAATTTCAGTGGCATCCTTGCTTCTCTGTGGCTGGTGGTCGTTGGGGTGTGGTGGCACTCAGGGGCCTGTGTACGGCATCCTGCGCCCCCTGCATGCAGCTCTCCCGTGGGTTTCCTTAGCAGACAATGCCACCAGAGGCCTTCCACACGTGTGCCTGCCTCCGCCAGGCCCCAGACCTGGCTTCTCTCTCTCTCTCTGACTCTTCCTCCTTCCTCTCTCCCAGTGCCGGCCACAAATGAGCACCCAGAGGTGCAGGTGGAAGACACTGACGCTGACAACCACCCCCTCATCGCTGAGGAGAAGCCCCCCTCCCCTGAACAGCTGCCACCTTCGCCTGCCAAGTCTGACACCCTTGCTGTCCCTGGATCGGCCGCGAGCACTCACAGGTCCCCCTCCCCCTCCCTGCTCTCTTGGGCTTTTCTTGGGCAGGGCCTGGAAACCATGCTGATGAATGAAAGCACTAAGTTAGTCTTCATTGTATTAGATGGATAACCAAACCTGGAGCTCAATTTGGGACTTGCCCAAGCTCAAACCATGAGCTGGAGCCTGGGTGCCAAGGCCTTGCTCCGCGTGTGATAGAGAAGGGGGCAGGTGTGACTTCAGGCTCAAAGTAGAGGGTTGGGATGTTCAAGCTAAGACCTGACTCAGTGATAAGCACCCCATTATTTAGTGAGCTGGAATCAGTCCCATGTTATACAGGGGGAAATGGAGGTGGCTCAGAGAGTTTCAGTGATATTTGAAGATCTAGGGTGCAACCCCCCGGAGTCTGCCTGAAGCAAACCACAGAATGTGAGACTGAGGACCCCAGAGTGCTGCACCCCACTCTTTTTCTGGCCTCTCCCCTCCCCTTCTTCCTAAGGACTGGCTCTAGGTGACCTTCAGGGTCAAGGTCAATCCTGGCCCGCCCTTGCCGCAGCTGAAGGCCCCTGGATGCCTGCATCCTGCAGGAGGAAGCTGCCCTCCCCGGATGATGAGGCCGAAGAGCTCAAAGCACTGTCACCAGCTGAGTCCCCGGCGGTCGCCTGGTCGGACCCCACCACCCCACAGGAGGCAGAGTGAGTAGGAGCCCAGGGTAGGAGGGGGTGATGGTCTGGAGAGGGGGCAGACGGGGGAGGAGAAGGGATCGTGGAAGTTTTGGAATTCCACACACGGCAGACAGTCAAGGGTTTTGGAGCGGTCCATCTGGGTGTTCTTTGCAGGCTATTCCTGCTTGGCCAGGCGTCCTAACACTTATCAGCTGGGTGTAGACTCAGCCAGCTTGGTCCACACCAGCAGTGTTCCTGTGGGGTCACCAGGCAGATGACTCCCTGTAATCAGCAAGATTACAGGGACCCAGTGGGTCCCAACTTTTTGGGGGAGGAGGGTAGTACTGGAGGTTAAATTCAGGGCCTTGTACTTACTAGACAGAGGCTTTACCACATATCCCTAATCTTTTCTGCTTTAGTTAAATTTTCAGATAAGGTCTCATGGCTTTTTTATTTTTGCCTGAGACCAGGACCCCCATCCTCCACCTCCTACTAGCTGGGATGACAGCTGTGAACCCCACAGCTGACTTATTGTTGAGCTAGCAGCTGTTGATTGTTTGGAGGGAGGGCAGTACTGGGATTAGAACTCAGGTCCTCATGCTTTTGAGACACATGCTCTGACCACTATGCCACATCTCTAGTCTTGTTTTCTACTGGTTCTTTTTGAGGTAGGGTCTTTCTTGCTTCCTGTCTAGTGTATTCCTGGGTCCAATCCAATCCACTTGTTTTAAGCTCTGTGTCATAGCAAATAGGAGCATACCATCGAGTCTAGCTCTCCATTAAGAAAGACTCTCAAAACTTCCTTCCCTGGGGTGGCCTTGAATCATAATCCTCCCCATTTCAGTCTCCCAAGTAGCTGGGATTATAGGTCTGAGCCACAGGCATCTAACTAAGGTCTTACTCCCTCCTACACCCCTTTCCTCCTGCCCCATGATTGTCTGGATCTCTATCAGGAGCTTGTTTAGAATGCAGAATCCCAGGCCCCACCAGGCAGGACTGGATCAGAGTCCCAGCTAGTGACCCAGGGGAATCCACATTCCCACCTACTCTCCTGCAGGTTCCAACCAAGGCCATGTGTTGGCCCAGTGGTTAGAAACCACGGCAATGGCATTGGGACCTGGGTCTCTGACAGCTTCCCAGACTGGGCCAATGGGGAGGTGTTTTTCTGAAGGGTGTGAGTAACCTCGTTGACATCCCCATCATGGAAGCCGGCCTGGACATCCTGTCATACTGCCTAGCCATGTCACCTGCATCAGCCACAGGAGACGGCACTTCTGCCTTCATCCTTCTAGTCTTTTCTTCTCTCCTTAATTTTATGTACTTGTATTCAACAGAGGCATAGACAGTTCAGAAAAGAAAGAAACCCCGCAGCCTCAGATAGTTCAGTTGTCCTGTTAGCACATGGGGGTCACGTGTTATGCAGTAGGCTAGGGGCCAGGGTTTGGATTTATCACCAGAAAATGTGTCAGGAATCAAGTACAATAATAAAAATACCCTTGAGATTGCATAAGGAAGTCAGTAGGGAGGCCATATGTTCACCAGCTAAGCTAAGCTACCATCACAAATAGACCCTAAAGGGCCAACAATAAGGTGTTTCCAATGGCATGGCATGTAGTAATTGTTCATTTAGTCAGTGGAAGGCACTGCTCCATGGGCTCATTTAGGATCCCAGGTGATGGTGATCCCACTGGCGACTGACAACTAGGAGAGGAGATCCCAGGCCTCTCTTCATTAAGAAGGCCAGAAGTTGTACATCTCCTGTCTCCCCACCCCTGTCTGCTCCCCACAATGTCAGTACTAGGATTTGAACTCAGAGTCTTGTATTTCCCAGGCAAGCACTCTATTATATGAGGCATACTCCATCCTTTTTCGCTTTTGTTCTTTTTCTGGTAGGGTCTTACACTTTTGCCTCACATATATCTGGGATTATAAGGGTGAACCATGCCTTTCCAGGTCTCTTTTCTCTTTTTCAGCCTATGCATAAATGTAAACGCATGTGAATTAGGACCTACAGTGTGTCTGTGCACTTTTTCTGCCAGCCGTTTCCTAAATTCTAAAGCAGTCCGGTTTCCCTCTTTGTTCTGCCCCAGATGTGTATCTCATGAGAACCTCAGACCAAGTGCCCCAGTCCTGTTTCACTGCACTCTCAGCAGAGTTCAAGAGTTTCCCCCTGAATTACCAGCGGGGCGAATGTGTTTTGGGAACTGCCCATCTGACCAGGCGATGTGGCACATTTTCTAAGAACAAGGCTAGAGCAGCTGGGCGTGATTTCCCTCAACTGACAGTAGAGCGAGTGGGTCAACAGTATCAGCAGAGGCAGAGACAGGATTGTGTCCTTCAAGCTTGGATAGAAGCTGAGGCCCAGCTCTGGCTGGGGCAGGGGGTCCTCTCCCCGCCCAGTTGCTGAGAGAGATGGGCCTTGTCTTCACAGTGGACAGGACCGCGCAGCCTCCTCGGCCAGCCAGAACAGTGCCATCATCAACGACCGGCTGCAGGAGCTGGTGAAGCTCTTCAAGGAGCGGACGGAGAAGGTGAAGGAGAAGCTCATCGATCCCGATGTCACCTCGGATGAGGACAGCCCCAAACCCTGTGAGTGGGAGTGGGCACCCATGGTGAGGTTGCCTGAGGGAAGGCCCTACTCCCATCCTGGCCCAGCACCTAATGGACCCGTCTGCCCCTTCCCCTGGTGGTGGGTGGGGCTCCTGGTCTTGCATGTAGTGTGTCCCCAGCTTGCTCTGGATGTGGCGGTCTCATTGCCTAGAAGCATCAGTGCCTTGATGGGGCCCCCTGAGCTTTGCCTTTCTTCTGTCCTTGCCTTCTGAGACAGAATCCCTAGATAGCTCAGCTCATCTCCAACTCTGGCTCCTCCTGCCTCAGCCTTCCTCGTGCTAGTATTACAGGAGGGTGTCACCGAGCCTCAGGGAAATGCTTCCTTTCTTTCAGGAGACGGGGAAGAAATAAGAAAATATGCTCACTTGTCAGAGACCTTTTAAGTCTTTCCAAAGAAGTACGGGGCCTGGGAGCTCACAGTGCCCTTGGTGGGTCTAGCAGATCTGATTTACAGTCCTAAAATATAAACATCATGAGGAACTGTGGAGAGCAGAGCCCTTATAACCAAGCACCAGCATCATAACATGCAGGGATCCTAGCCAGGTCCACGTGGAGCCAAGATTCTAGCCCCACCAAGAACTAGGTCCAGGTTGATCACATGTACAGCAAGAGAAACTGAGGCACAGTCTGGGTCGCTCCCAGGTAGCGCGTAGGCTTCTGCACATGGAACTCATGGCTGGTTGAGGGCGAGTCCCTTGGTTCTGGCTCTGTAGGCAGGACCTTGGTCCCTGTAACCTCCACCCTGGGCCTCCCCAATGTCATCCCATAGCCCCAGCCAAGAAAGCCCCCGAGCCAACCGCCGTGGCAAAGCCCCCTGAGCCGGAACAGCCCGAGGAAGAGGAGCACTACTGTGACATGCTGTGCTGCAAGTTCAAGCGCAGGCCCTGGAAGAAGTACCAGTTCCCTGAGAGCATCGACCCGCTGACCAGTAAGGATTCCCCCCCACCCCGGCCCCGTCTCAAGGCAGCAAAGCAGGAGGGCAGGGGTGTGAGGGCTGGTGGGGCGGGGTCTAGGAGGCCTTAGGGTCATCACCTCTTGGAGTTTGGTTTTTTTTTTCCAAAGCACTTGTACACCTTCTTACTTGATTCTTAAAACAGCACCAATGAAAGTCCCTGGAGTTACAGTGTAAGAGCACACCCATCTTACAGATGCAGAAACCGAGGCACAAAAAACTTTGCCAAGTCTTCTCTATTACCACACTTTCTAGACCCCTGATCTGAGCAGGGGAGGGGGTGGATTCTACTTAGAGCCCCTTCTCCTCTTCCTCAGGAGTCATTTTATAGGTGAGCAGCACCTTGCAGTTCAGACCTGCTGCCCTTACCTGGCAGTTTCCTGTGACTTTTGAGAAGACCCCGGCAAGCACCCCACGGGACCTTCTCAAGGTCATACAGGAAGTCATTTAGGGGGCAGGACTGGTATCGGTGGGCTTCTAAAATGACAAGTGACCCAAAGTATCCATCCACATACCTATCCATCCATCACCTGTTTGTCCATCCATGTCTCCATCCTCTGTGTATGACTTAACACTCTATTTACTAAGACAAGAGATACATTGTTAGAAAATCTTCAAAGAAGCTGGGTATAGTGGCTCAAGTTTGCAATCCTAGTTACTTGAGAAGTGGAAATCAAGGGATTGTGATTCAAGGCCAATCTGGGCATGAAAGTTCACAAAAGAGTCCATCTCAGCCAATGGCTGTGCAGAGTGGTACACTTGTGTACCAGCCCCCAAAAAAGCACAGGTAAGAAGGTTGAAGGCCAGGCTGATCCAGGCATAAAGCCAAACAACAAAAGGGGGCTGGAAACATGGCTCAAGTAGTAGAGCACCTACCTAATAAACATAAGGCCATAAGTTCAATTCCCACAGTGATCAAAAACAGAAAGAAAAACTTCAAAACAAGTGAAAGTAAAAGGGTTTCTACCTCACTGTCTTTTGTCTAATAATAATGTCACCATAGCCTCTCCTCAGAGTGCTTGGAGAATTAGAGTCTAATGGTGACTTACAGTGTCCATCTATCCATTGTTATAAATGTGCTCTCCAAGAACCATTGGAGTCAAGATGATAGACATGAAAATAAAGAATTGTCTCAGCAAAATTGACCTCTGCAGAAGGGTGAGCCATCAGCCAAAAATCTGGCAAGCAAGCACACAGAGCAGGCGGGCTGTTCCCCTATTTATCCCTAACACAGCAAGCCCCTCTGCTGATTGGTTGAGCTCAGGTTCACAATCCACTCATGATTGGCTCATTTGAATAGAGTAAAATGTACTTACATAAGGTGACTTTAAATAAGATTAGCAGTAGACAAGTAATCTCAAAAAATATCTGCCTCCTCTGCTATTTCTTGAACAATCTGAGGTTTGTCTTCTGAAGTCTTAATTCATCTTGGGGAAAAAAATAGTTTAAAACCTTATATTTCAAAAATCCTTCCTTATTCCAAAACAGTTCCTCTTTTCCTTAACAAGAGCCATGCCACTAGGCCAAAGCAGGAATTTTTAAGCAACACACGTTGTTAGAAAAGCTTTTTCTCACACCATTCATCCATCCATCCGCCTGTCTTACATGTGACAAAGTTCCACTGATGGTACAGTTGAATAGCCCTTCTCTGGTGGACCTTCTAGCACATTCTTTTTTTTTTTTGTCGGTTGTGGGGCTTGAACTCTGGGCCTGGGTGCTGTCCCTCAGCTCTTCAGCTCAAGGCGAGCGCTCTACCACTTGAGCTACAGCGCCACTTTCGGTTTTCTGGTGGTTTATTGGAGATAGGAGTCTCACGGTCTCTCCTGCCGGGGCTGGCTTTGAACCTCGATCCTCAGATCTCAGCCTCCTGAGTAGCTAGGATTACAGGCGTGAGCCACCAGCGCCCGGCTAGCACATTCTTGCTCTCCCCTCAGACCTGATGTACATCCTGTGGCTGTTCTTCGTGGTGCTGGCCTGGAACTGGAACTGCTGGCTGATCCCCGTGCGCTGGGCCTTCCCCTACCAGACGCCGGACAACATCCACCTGTGGCTGCTGATGGACTACCTGTGTGACCTCATCTACTTCCTGGACATCACCGTCTTCCAGATGCGCCTGCAGTTTGTCAGAGGCGGGGACATCATTGTAAGTCACGTGCAGGCAGCGGGGCGGGGGTGGGGGTGGGGGAAGGTATAGACCTCAGGAGCTGTGACAATATCAGTGAGTGGGGATATTGCAAAAGGAGTTTCTTTGTGGCTTATTTTTGTCTTACATCTTCCTGTTCAAATCACACACATAAAATCCATTCACAAATGAACTGGCTGTGGGAATCACCTGAGAGAATGAAAGATAGGAAAGTGGTCCAGAGACTGGTCTTTAACACAGGGGTACCTGGTTCAGATCTCAGCTGCACCACTCAGTTGAATGAGACTTCTCTGAGCCTCGGTTTGCCTATCTGTAGAGTGGGGGTCGGTAGGGTTCCCCACACTGTGCAACCTTGCTGTGAGAACCAACATGGGATGTTGGTGGCTGCTCAGCTCAGGTAACTGCCAGCCTCCAGCATATCCCGAGGCAACTGCAAAGCCAAGTGACTGCACCGCTGAGACCCACGCTGGAGCATCACTCACCAGAGAGGCCAAGGCCCTCACGGAGACTTACTCTAAGCAGGCAGCACTGTTTCCACCTCCTTGTGCAAATCACTTTCTAAAATTGCACACCGAGGGCTGGGGCTGTGCAGTAGGGCACCTGCTTCACAAGCACCAGGCCCTGGGTCCCATCCTTAGCAGCATGGAGGTAAAAAAAAAAAAATTCCACACTGGCACACCTGCCCAGCTGTATGTAGACAGGTGAGGGAGCCTCTAAAATGACTTAGAGGAAAGAGGATTCTTTGGCCAACCTTGGTCCTGGCCTGATAGAAGTGTGGCCCCAGTGGCCTGTGGTCCAGAGAAGAGCTGCGTGCTGAGCGTTAGCATAGTGTCCTGCAAGACGTGAGCATCTAGATAGCTGGTGACCAGGGACCTTCGTGGGTGGACCGTGACTCTGGTGGGAAGGAATTTCATCTGCAAGGAATTTCATCATGGTTCTCCTAGGCCAAGCTCTAACACATTCACCACCATTCTTCCATTCCTTCCAGATGGACAAGAAGGAGATGCGGAATAACTACCAGAAGTCTCGCCGATTTAGGGTATGTGCTAGATATGTGGGTGTCATGCCTCTGGGGAAGCTGCGGGGTCTAGAGGGGCCCATGTGATATGATGCTGATATATGAGGGAATGTTGGGGCTAACTCCCTGGGGCTGCCCTCCAGCCTCCAAGTCCCCGCAGGCGGTGTGGCCCTCAGCGGCCACTGCTGTGTGTCACCTCAGTTTCCGCTGGGGGCCACAAAGGGCCGTGTTGGTGGGATGCCTTGTCTGAGGTCTCCTGGGGCATCCAGTTTTCCATGGAAGGTGCCCTCCCCCCATCCTTCCCGCCTCTCCCCCTCAACCATGGGGTTCTGGTGGTGACACACTGTGTTGTCCCATGGGGATTTCAGATGGATCTGTTGTCCCTGCTGCCCTTGGATTTTCTGTACTTGAAGTTTGGTGTGAACCCCCTCCTTCGCCTGCCTCGCTGTTTGAAGGTAAGGAGGATGTGGGGCACAATGTCCCCAGTGGGTGTCCCATGCATTAGTGGGAGTTTCTGAGGTATGTACCTCAGGTTTGTTGACACAGAGGGGCTGTTGTCACCTAGTAGGCCCTGGCCTCCGTCCCTAGCCCTGGGGAAAAAAGGTGGGAGGGGGGACAACTCATACTTCCAAAGTAAATAAGGAATAAGGTAATTACATAAAGTGACCATCGTATGGGAGGAGCTTGGCAAAGAAGAGTAATTCTTAGTATACTTTTATTATCAGGAGTAAGGCTTTGAAGGGCACAAGGGAGAAGCATTAAGGCTGCTGTTTCTCTAGAACATGTGTTTATTTTAATTTCAATTAGTTAATTAACTTCTTTGTTTATCTAAATAAACATTCAAAACAAGGCCTGGGACCCAGGTACCACTGAAAGCTTCGTGACAGTATTGGGAAGGTCTCAGGGTCTCCAGGCTCTGCAAACTGACGCCATCACGTGTCATTTCTGAGGAGGCATCAGAGGAGTGTCCATGCCCCCCTCCCACCTCTTCCCTCCAAGGGCTGAGGGCCTCCGGTTTGAGCAGTCATTGTCCAGCTGCTGCCCCCTAGGGAGGAAGGGCTTTAGTCCTGCCATGGTTAGGACCAGCTGGGAAGTTGAGGGCAGCGCCACCCACAGACAAGGCTACCCCTGATGCCTTCCTCTTCCTCCAGTACATGGCCTTCTTTGAGTTTAACAACCGTCTGGAAGCCATCCTCAGCAAAGCCTATGTTTACAGGTAAGACAGAACCCTCCACCACCTCTCCTGACATGTATACACATGTGTGCATAGCCCCCCCCACATACACACACATGCACACACAATACAACAGCATCCAGCATTTTCCACCCCCTGGCCTTCCCTTCTGGCTCCCCTACCTCTACCACCGGAAGCCAGGCCTATTCTTGGCCAGGATGTTTGTTTTCAGAGAACCAGAAGGTCCTGTTTCCCCCCATTGTAAGAGGACACAGGCAACTTGACCTGAATCGCTCCCAGCATTGGTGTCAGCCCAGAGAGCTGACAATCCTAACAAGGGGCGGGGGGGGGGTTGCTCTGTAAGAACACAGAGGCCACGCTCAGGAAACAGGCGCCTTGTGCCTCTCCTCTGGCCCGGTGGCCTCAGTGTCATCTCCCTGCCTGGAGCTCTCTCCCAGCTGCGCCCCTCACCACAGGCATTCGTCCACAGGGGCAGCTCAGCTATCCCAGGCCTAGTCCACCCTGACTCCTGACAATATTTTGATCAAATACTACTGTTCCTAACTAGCACAACCTGAAGTATAAAGAGCATCTGGGGGCAGGGCATGGTGGCCCATACCTATAATCTCAGCTACTCAGGAGCTAGAGCTGGATTTTGGTTTGAAGCCACCCTGAGCAAAAGTTAGCGAGACCCTATCTAGTTGTTCACACTTGTAATCCCAAGTACATAGGGAACACTAGTAAGAAGATGGAAACCCAAGGCCAGCCAATTATCAAGATCCTATATGAGGGATTGGAGGTGAGACTCAGTGGGTAGAGTGGCAGCCAATGAGCAAAGTGTCAGGTACCGAGTTCAAGTCTTCATCTCAGAACAAAAAAAATCCTATATGAAAAATAGCTAAAGCAAAACAGTAGAGTCGTGGCTCAAGTGGTAGAATGTCTGTCTACCAAAGGTGAAGTCCTGAGATCAAACCTCACTACTGCCAAAAAAATAAAAAGCATCTGCTAAGGCCTTTCTAGTTCTTCCTTAGTTCCACTAGCTGGGTGTTTACCCCCCTGGGAGGCTGGCAGAACTACACAGCTCCAGCAGGGGAAAGCTGTGAGTGGCTGGTCCCACAGTCCTTCCCCTGGCGTGAGCCATCCTAACAAGTCCTCTCACCACTGCCTTTGTACTCCGCCCCCTCCCAGGGTCATCAGAACCACCGCCTACTTGCTGTACAGCTTGCACCTGAACTCCTGTCTTTACTACTGGGCATCAGCCTACCAGGGCATTGGCTCCACTCACTGGGTGTACGATGGTGTGGGAAACAGGTGAGCTGGCCTGATGCTCTTGTGTGCCATACGCCAGGGCTGAAAGGGTCCTGGGAAGGAATCTCAGTTGCCAAGGCAACTTTGCTCCTAAGGAGTTGCTGACACATTAAGGTTCAAGGGCTTGGTCTCCACATCTTCCTATGCTAAATTTCCTGAGCCTATGCTATTTGCCACACAGCAGGTTCATCCCTGAAGGAGACCTGCTAGAAAAATCCATTCCACACCCCAAAGTCTAGAAAGCATGGCAAGTACACTGTCCAAAGTGGTGAGAGGACGAAGGTTTACATTTATCAGGTGTCCTGGCACCATGATGAAATGGGTGGCTACCAAAGCTATGGCTAGAAAAGCTTAATGATGAAGTTGGGTGAGGTTATTCACATCTGTAACCTCAAACCTTGGGAAGGAGAGGCAAGAAAAAACATTGAGTTAGAAACCAGCCTGGAGAGCTGGGAAGGTGGCTCAGTGGTAGAGTGCTTGCCTTGCATGCATGAGGCCCTGGGTTCGATTCCTCAGCACCACATAAGCAAAAAGAAAAAAGCTGGAAGTGGCGCTGTGGCTCAAGTGGTAGAGTGCTAGCCTTGAGCTGAAGAGCTGAGGGACAGCACCCAGGCCCAGAGTTCAGGCCCACTACTGGACCCCCCTGAAAAAAAAAGAGACCACCCTGGACTACATAGCAAAATCCTATCCCCCCCAAAAAAAAGCTATCGGTGACAAAAATCTATATAATAATACATTCTTTTTTTTTCCAGATTGGTACCTTTTTTCAGATTTCTAAAATTAGAATGTATGTTATAATCCATGTGCACGTTTAAGTTAATACCTAGTTTTCATTTTTTGATGGTACTGGCATTTGAACTCTGCAGCTCAGCCTTGTACTTGCTAGGTAGGAGCTCTACTACTTGAACCATGCCCACAGTCCCAGTTATAGTTCCAGAAGAGTGTCACATTTTTTTCCATGGGGCTGGCCTTGAACTGATCTTCCTATAGCCTTTGTAGCTAGGGCCACTATACCTGGCTAATTTTTTTCCCTAATTTTTTTTTGAAACTGCAATCCTTCTAATTTCCACCTCCAAGGAGCTGGGTGTAAGCCACTATCTGGCTTTAATACTTACTTTTGTAAGTAAGGGCCCCTCAATCCCCTTCAAGGACATGCCCCAATGACCGGAGGACTTCCTATGAGGATCCACCTGGGGCCAAGGCTTTAACACAAGGGCCTTTGAAGGACATTTCAGGTGCCAACCACAGCATCACTTCAAGTGGGCCTGGGCTGTCCCTACTAGTGACATAAAGTGCCTGGACCACCTGTCCACACTCTGTCTACCTCCAAGTGCTTGCTTCCAGCTGCATGGGAGACAGTGGATCCTTCACAGCCAAGGTGACTTTCTTTTCGGAGTGGTCATTCACCAGAATGGCCTCTTCTCAGGACCAATGCCCAACCCGGCCACATGGCCACAGCTATCACTTCTGTACTGGGCCTGCAGCTAAGGGAACTTATGTAAAGGACACACATATGGAGATATCCTCAGGATCTGTAGAATCCAGGCAGGCATGAAGTGAGTTCCTGACATCTACAGCAGATGGAAGCTGTCTGGGATGGAACCAGTGTCTGATACTCCTCACCACCAATGTTCTGTTCCCTGTTCCCCTCTGCTGAATCCATCCCCATTCCTGATCCCTGGCTCTTCTAGACTATCCACCCATCTGTCCATCCATTCACTCATGCACTCATCATCCATCCATCCATCCATCCATCCACCCACCTATCATCTGTCCATCATCCATCCTTCATCCATCATCTATCCGTACATCCATCTATCTGTTCATTATCCATCCATCCATCCATCCATCCATCCATCCATCCATCCATCCATCCGCCTATCCACTCATCCACTGAGCCCCTCACATGATAACAGAGAGGATATAAAGTCCCTTCTACACGAAGGGCTGAGCACCAGTTCCGTGTCAAATCTACCCTGTTGAGCTTGGTGGGGAACTTATTCTTTTGAGACTCAGTGTTCTCTTCTACAAAGTAGGGGATAACACCACATTCAGGATTCTTTGTCAGGAGGGAGAGGGACTGAGACACGGTTTCACTGTGTAGCCCAGGCTGGCGTTGAATTTGAAATCCTCCTGCCTTACCTTAGCCTCCTGAAGGCTAGGACGACAGGCACTTCACATTCAAGATAAGCTTTCCAGCGTGTGCCTAGACACTGGCCAGTCCTCTTCCCCCCACCAGCTGTGGGTATGGTGTAGCCAGCAAGGCAGGCAAGGGTTATTATTTGGTAGCCAGCATGCCAGAGAAGGGCTTCATAACCTCTGGTCCAGAAATTTCAACATCCGGTAGTGCGAAATTTAGAAAATGTAGTTCTTTTTCAAAAGTTGTGGTTTTTTTTATTTTGCTTTAAGTGGTACTTGGGTTTGAATTCAGGGCTTTGAGCTTGCTAGGCAGGTGTTCTACCACTTGAGCCATGTCCCTAGTCCTTTTTGTTTTAGGTTATTTTTCAGATAAGGTCTCAAGCTTTTTGCCTGGGTCAGCCTCCAACTGCAATCCTCCTATCTATCCTATGCCTCCAGCACAGCAGAGACCATTGGTATATACTACCATACCAGGAATGACACTGGCTATTTGTGTGTGTGTGTGTCTGTGTGTGTGTGTGTGTGTGTGTGTGTGTGTGTGTGTGTGTGTGTGTGTGTGTGGTGTGTTGTGGGGCTTGAACTCTGGCTTGGGTGCTGTCCGTGTGCTCTTCAGCTCAAGGCAAGCGCTCTACCGCTTGAGCCACAGCACCACTTCTGGTTTATTGGTTTAGTGGTTTATTGGAGATAAGAGTCTCACAGAGTTTCCTGCCAGGGCTGGCTTTGAACCGTGATCCTCAGATCTCAGCCTCCTGAGTAGCTAGGATTACAGGCATGAGCCACCGGTGCCCGGCTACTGGCTTATTTTTAAACTACAATTCTCCCCAGTTTCTATCTCACAATTAGCTGGGATTACAGGTGGGAGTCATCACACTTGGCCAAAGAATTTAGCTTTTCAAAGGGCCAGTTCTTGGTTTTGTTTCAATTCTCATGGGGATTCACATCCAGGTACTTTAAGAACCTGCTTTCCTGGATAGGGACAGGGCTGGCAGCCCTGGGGAAAGCTGACAAGGAGGGAGGGGAGGAAGGATGGAGCTGCACTCTGGGCTCATCTTGGGAGTTCTAGATGCTTTGCCTTGGGAAGGGCACACCTCACTGGCAGCAGCCTTCTTCCCCTATTGTTCATCAATGAAGTGTAAACAGGGAGAGGAAATACCTCAACAGAGCTGAGAGTGCAAGTAATAACTTTAAAATGAATGACCATTGCTTGTTGGGTGCTTGCTCTGGGCCTCAGTTTCTGCAAATGCTGCAAACTCTTCAGCTTTGACTTTGCCTGGCCTGAAGCACGTAGGGAGGAACTCACAGGTGCAGCACAGGGGACTCTAAGGTAGGCCACCCAGTACAACAATCCTCCAACTAGGAGTGGTAAAGGGACGCCAACGTTTGAGGACACAGCTCCTATGCTTTCTCTGTTCATGGCCTTGCTACAGTCCAGTCCTGCTGTGAGCCAGTGGCTCACCCCTTTCATCCTAGCTAAGCAAGAAGCTAAGATCAGGAGGACTGAGGTTAGAAGCCAATCTGGGCAGAAATGTCCCTGAGATTTGATCTTCAAAATAACTAGTAAAAAGTAGATGTGTGGCTCAAAGCACCCACTAAGAAAGCAAGCTGAACAAGTATGAGGCCTTGAGTTCAAATCCTAGTTCAAACCCCAGTTCAATGCCCCAAACACACAAACACCTAGACCCCCATGCCCTGTCCAATGGTTAGGAAGATCAAAGACGGCTCTGTTCAGCTAAAGGTTATTCTCTACGCCCTCTGCTGGCCAGAAGCAGTATGATAGGGACCTGACCATCAAGCTGGCCTGTTGTCCTGCAATGTCTAGGCAACAGATGACCCTCAGGTGTAGGAAGGCAGATAGCCCTGACCAAAGCCTTGTATGCAGAGCCCCCCACCCCAGCCTCTAACAACTGCTTCTTCTGGGGCACTCAGTGCACATCTCCTTCCTATCCCCATAGATCCCCAATCTTCCTGAGGACACAGGCCAGGCTGTTCACTGCAAGTACCCGGAAGGCACCTGGCTCTGTCCTAGCAGCTCCCGCTTTTCTTGCAGTCACCTGTGGAAGGCACTCCACTTAAGTCCTTATTAGAGGAGAAGGCTTAGAGTAGTAGAGAAATAGGTCCAGGCTATGTAGTTAGACAGTGACTTTGATCCCAGGCAGCCTGGCTATAGGGCCCAAATGCATAGTTAGCTGGTAGATGGAGCCCAGGAAGGCCAGGAAAGCTGACCATCACTGCCTGGCTGCCCTCCTGCTTTGCTGACTGCTGGGAGGGCTGACAGTGTGGACAGCGGTTCAAGGAGCTTTGTGATCATCAGCCACTGGAGGACCCTATTATCCATACTTCCTGTTCTGTTGGATTACCAGTCTGTGTTGGTAACTAATTGATGGTAATAAGACATCTCAGAGAATCAGTGTCCAACATTCCTGTTCCAGCTCTCGGACTTGCCAGCTGGTTCCCTTTGCCTTCAGGAGCCATAGTTTCACTATCTGGAAAATGGATGGGGAAGGGGAGCATCAGAAAAGATGGGCCTAGGTTTGAACTTGTGGTAGATCACCTACCTAGTAAGCACAAAGCTCCAAGTTCAAACTCCAGTAGTACTGAGAGCGAGAGACAGAGACAGAGACAGAGAGAAACAAAGAGAGGGCCAGAAGGTTGTCTTCAAGATATAGTTGTCCCTCAGTATTCATGAATATTGGCTCTATGATCCCAGGGGATAACAAAATCTATGGGTGGATGCCCAAGCCCTTTTATGAAGTGCAAATACACACACACACACACACACACACACACACACACACACACACCACACACACACACACACACACAGCCTCCTGAATTCTTTAATTCAACTCAAGATTCATTATAATACCCAATACAAATGCTATGTCAATAGTTGTTATACTGTGCTGTTTAGGAAACAATGAGCTGAACAAAGTCTGTTCATATTCAGTGCAAACCCAATTCTCCAAATGTTTTCCACTTGTGGTTGGTTGACCCTGTAGATGGAGGGCCGACAGTATCTTCCACCTTTAATGCTGCTCTGGCTTTCCATTAGCCAACACAAAAGCAAAAGAAAATTTTGTGGACCTTTTAGGGCCCAGCCATCAGGGCCAGTCTCTCCTCCCACCCAGCCTTCCGGATCTCCTGGAGCTTTGGGGAGTTAGTGTGCCATATACTTGCAAGTATAATAAACCTTAAAGGTTTATTTTGGTTCACAACTTCAGAGGTTACAGTCATGGTGGCAGGGTGGAGTCTAGCAGAGCATCTCACCTTATGGCAGCCAGCAAGCAGAGAGAGGAACAGACAGGAAGGGGCAGGGAACAAGGTAGATCCTTCACAGGCACAACACCCAGTGACCCACTTCCTCCATCCAGGCCCTGCCACTAAGTCCCCATCACCACCTCCCAATATTACCATCAAACTATGAGTCCATCCATGGACTTATCCACTGATGAGGGCAGAGCCTTCCTGATCTGGTCACATCCCCAAAGAGCCACTCTCACAAATAGTGCCTGCCTCAGAGACCAGGCCTTGGATATGTGAGCTTTTGGGGGTGGGAGGGGCATATCCAAATGGTATCACTGTGTGAGTGGGTGACCACAGGTCCCTGCAGAGTTGGCATAGAGCCACGTCTGAACTAGACCTTATCTTCAGACCTGCTCTGCAAACCTCTGCACCCTCTGCCTGGACTGGAGGCTGTTTTTGTGTATCCAGGTACTGTAACAGTACCCCCATTTTGCATCATGCAAAAGGTTCAGGAGGTGTCTGAGCCACACCCCCAAGGGTGGCAGAGCGAGTCCTGTGATAACCAGGGTTCCTTTTTTTCTCTTTCTAGTTACATTCGCTGCTATTACTGGGCCGTGAAGACTCTCATCACCATTGGGGGGCTGCCTGATCCCCAGACGCTCTTTGAAATTGTCTTCCAGCTGCTGAACTATTTCACTGGTGTCTTTGCTTTCTCTGTGATGATTGGACAGGTAGCTGGGACCCCACCCAAGCATCCTGGCCCCTCCCATGGGCCCGCCTCCCACCACAGGCCCCTCCCATCTATAGACACTCCCATCACAGACCCCTCCTACCTATAGACACTCCCACTGCAGGTCCCCCACCCCCATCTCTGTCAGAAGCATCCTCCTCTACACCCATGGCCCTGCCATGGGCACTGGACTACAAAAGGAGCCCAGAGTTCTGCGGGAGGGGGGAGAGCCTTCTCTGGATAGTGATATGAGTGTGGAGGGGGGGCCAAGAGGGAAGGCTACACAGTTTTCTGTAAGACTGAGGCCTTGGACTGTGTCCTTTCTAACAGGTGGGGCGGGAGGGAGGTCTTACATTCTAGTCCAAGCATGAGGTGACAATTAGAGTCCTCAAGCAACTTTTGGAGGGCAGCACCCTGAAAACAGAACTTGGGGCTCCTATTTCCTCCAGCACAGGGCGTGCATAGCTCCAATGAGGCACTCCCCACCTGGAAGAGCCCCTTCACCTGAGGCCAGCCTGAGCCAGCCGGCTTTCTCTTCCCACATCCCTGCAGAAGGCCGGCTTCCTCCCCCAGTAAAGCCTCCAATGTGTGGACTTCACTGTGAATGACACCTCAAACCCTGTTGTAGATGAGAGATGTGGTAGGTGCTGCCACCGCTGGCCAGACCTATTATCGCAGCTGCATGGACAGCACCGTGAAGTACATGAACTTCTACAAGATCCCCAGGTCCGTGCAGAACCGTGTCAAGACCTGGTACGAATACACCTGGCACTCCCAAGGCATGCTGGGTAAGCTGGCCATGCTCTGGAGGCCAACAGCCTCCCCCAGACAACCCTTGACACCTGGCACCCCATCTTGGGGTTCCTCCCTCATCCTCTGACTCTGAGGTCCTGACCCCTCGGGCCTCCTTGGCTGTGACCCCAATATTGGTGTGAGAGGCCCTAGCAAGGTCTGTGAGGTGAACGAAGCTGGACGGTCCTGCGTTCCCAAAGCCTGAAGGCTTTGTTTTCTGGATGCCCTTTCTCTATACCCGACCTGCCTTGAGACACAGCTCTATCCAAGGTCAACGTACAGATTAACCAGGGAAGCAATCAGGCATGATAGTCCACTCAAGGGGCTGGGGCAGGCAGATGGCAAGTTCAAGGCCAACCCGGGCTATAAAGTGAAACCCGTGTCATAAAAATAAATAAATAAATAAAAATCAGCCAGGTGCTGATGGCTTACGCCTGTAAGCCTAGCTACTCAGGGGGATGAGATCTGGGGATTGTGGTTTGAAGCCAGCCTGGGCAAGAAAGTCTGTGAGATTCTTGCCTCCAATTAACCACCAAAAAGCTGGAAGTAGAGTTGTGGCTCAAGAGGTAGAGCACTAGCCTTGAGCACAAAAGCTCAGGGACAGTGTCCAGGCCCTGAATTCAAGCCCCACGATTAGCGCGCACACACATACACACACACACACACACACACACACACACACACACACACACACACACACACACGAAAACAAAAAGGGCCAAGGGAGTATAAAACATAAAAATCAGAGAAGGAGGAGGTCTCCTGTCCGTCCATTTCCTCCCCCACCCTCCTTCCTCACCTGTGTTCTGCAGGTACTCCAGTGAGCCTGCTCTGGCTACAGCCTACCTCCACTCTGACCTGTGGCTGTGTGGCCCCATCAAGGCATTGCTGCTCAGGATGACAGCTGTTACCCATCTTACCTCTATTGGGGCTGGGAGGGCTGAGTGCAATGATCTTGGAAAATGCGCTCTAAACCCTGGCACATGGTCAGCCAGTTCTAACATCTGGTCTGAGGGGAACAGCCCATAAACAATTGCAGTTTGGGGGTGAGAGGTGCTATGGCACACAGACTGCTAACATAGAAGCAGAGGGGGGTGTGGGCAGGCTTCCTGGAGGAGGTGACATTGGTGCTGGATTTTGAAGAGTAACTAGGAGTTAGGGACGTTGTCAGAGGGACTGGTGTGGACAAAATCTCAGAGAGGAGACATCACTCTTGGGAGCAGGAATGGTCGCATGTGGCAGGGGAAGGTGTGAATGTGCGTTGATCTGTGCGGGTGGGTGAGCCGGTTGCAGAAGCTCAGCCTGGGTGTGTGGGGGCTGGCCTGGCCCTGCTCTGACCCCTCGGGGTCCCCTTCACAGATGAGTCGGAGCTGATGGTGCAGCTTCCAGACAAGATGCGCCTGGACCTGGCCATCGACGTGAACTATGACATCGTCAGCAAAGTGGCACTCTTTCAGGTACCCCTCCCCGGACACCCTCATCCTCAGGAGTGGGGCACCCCAAACCCAAACCTTCCTCTAAAGGGACTCCTCCCTCTCCTCCCTTCCCTGGGGCAGGGCTGTGACCGGCAGATGATCTTCGACATGCTCAAGAGACTTCGCTCGGTGGTCTACCTGCCCAATGACTACGTGTGCAAGAAGGTGAGTCTGGGCGCTGCCTGGGAGCCCGGGTGGCTCAGGGTCTGCAAGTCGGGCAGAGCCAGGCTCCTGGGGAGCTGCTGGCCTGGGAATGGGAGGCTGTGTCCAACTGTGGATGTGAATGCAGATGTGCACAGGGGGCTCTGCCAGGCATTTCCCAAGCTCCCTCTCCCTGGGGATGTGGTAGCTGGGGTGAGGGGTGAAGAGCCTGCCCTACAGGGGTGGAGGAGCCTGAAAGGGGTCCTGCCTGTGTCTCCAGAGAGGCTTCCAAGGCCTCAGTCTTCCCATCACAAAAATGGGGCCGGAGGGGAGGCAGCTCCCGAGGCTGCTACCTCAGCCTCTCCATTAGATAGTAGTAGCCTTCTGGTCCCACATCCTGGGATCCAGGACAGAGACGTGTTGATAGATGTTTTCTGATCTTTTTAAGTCGAACTATTCCCTAACCTTTAAAAATTGGAAGATTTAGGCCTGGCATTGTGGTATATGCCTATAATCCCATCACTCGGGAGGCTGAAGCAGGAGAATCGCACATTGTAGGCTACCTGGTGAGACTCTTAAACAAAACAAAACACAAAGGCGATATCACACTAAAGTCCAGATGAGTAATTGAAAAATAGAATAAATGCCCATTCAGGGTCCCCCTTCCCACAACATCCAGAGGAGGGGCTCCCCTAGCGTGGGGACACTTGTGTCCTCTCTGGATGCCCCAGGCCCCACTCCCCAGTTTCCTCCCAGGGAAAACATGGCTTTAAACCTGGGAAACAGTGTCCACAGCCCTTTCTGCTCCCTGCCTTTGGGATTCAAGGTCACTGAGGTCAAGGGGACAGAAACCTAGGTCTCAGTTCTCTTGGTTAGAGTTGTTCATAAGGCTGAGTGCGCATACCAGGGTGAAAATATTGCCCAAGCAGGCACTGTAAGATTGAGGACCCCTGTCTCTAGGTGGGTAGTGTGCCACCTAGCGTTGAACTTTCTGGAGGCAGAGAACCAGGGAAGAGGAAGAAAAGGGTGCTGCAGAGGGCTGAGATTTCTTTGTTTCTTTGTTTGTTTGTTTGTTGTAATAGGATCTCATTGTGTAGCCCTCCTGGCCTCTAATTCTCCACGTTCTTGTCTCAGATTTCCCAATGATTGGATCATAGGCCTGTACTACAATGTCCAGCCCAATGGCTGGGAATTTAAAGCTGCGACCTTAGAGACGATTCAGTGTATTGGAATAGTACTGTAATCTGCCAGACATTGAAGTGAGACTTCTCAGCTGCGCAGCCTTGGGCAGGTGGCTTATCCTCTCTGGGATCTGTCTCAGGGAGGAAGTAAGGCTTTCCGTGTAGTGGAGTTGTCAGGATTGGATAAGCAGGGCACTGTGCCTGGCACAGGGTGGGCATGATTGCTGCTGTTCTTGTCTGTGCGGTGATGTAATTTTCTGTGGGGGAGAGGAGGCCATTGTGGTGCTGGGGAAACTATAGTTGAGTTAAAGTGGGTGCCGGGTGAGCACTATGCCCTCTGCTTCCCTGGTCAGCACTGACATTCTCTCTGGAACATTGGTAGGCTGGTGGTCAGTGGGGAACCCTCACATCTTGATTCTGTGTCAGACCAAACACAGAAACAAGGAAATTCAACTCTCTTCCTTCCCACAGAGAGGTAGAGGTAAGGTGTGTGTGTGTGTGTGTGTGTGTGTGTGTGTGAGAGAGAGAGAGAGAGAGAGAGAGAGAGAGAGAGAGAGAGAGAGAGAGAGATGACCAGGAAACATTTGTTGAAAACAATAAAGTAACAGAGGACCAAGTGTGTGGTATGTACTCCTGTAATCCCAGCACTCTGGAGGCTAAGGCAGGCAGATCTCAGTGCCCATTCCTGATGCTACAACTTGTCTGTTATATGGAGTGGGGAGACAAGGGTTCTGTCCCCAGTGCACAGAGGAAGTGATCGGCCCCCACCTTGGGACACTGAGTGGTGGTGCAGGGCTTGGATGAGCCTCAATGTTTCCTTACTGGGTCTCTGTGAGGGACAGCAAAGGGGCTCAGTAGTCCTCTGTTCCAGGGGGAGATTGGCCGTGAAATGTACATCATCCAGGCTGGGCAGGTGCAGGTGCTGGGCGGCCCGGACGGGAAGGCTGTGCTGGTGACGCTCAAAGCCGGATCTGTGTTTGGAGAGATAAGGTCAGAGGGGCGAGGGTAAAGCGTGAGCTCTGAACAAAAGCTGGAGGGATTCTGGAACTTTGGGGGACTGGCCCCTGCTGCAAAGCACAAGGCTGGGACTCTCACGGGCCTTGGGGTGTGGCCCTGAGAGGGTAGGGGATGACAGAGTTGAATGTGGTCAGGACTACAGCCTCGGAGTGGCCTCACCTCCTTCCCTCTTCGTCCCAGCTTGCTGGCGGTTGGGGGAGGGAACCGGCGCACAGCCAATGTCGTGGCTCACGGCTTCACCAACCTCTTCATTCTGGACAAGAAGGACTTGAATGAAATTTTAGTGCATTATCCTGAATCTCAGAAGTTACTCCGGAAGAAGGCCAGGTACAGAATTGACTTTTTTTTTTCATTTGTGTGTGTGTGCATGTGTGTGTGTGTGTGTGTATGTGTGTACACTTGTGTGCCAAGTGCCAGTGGCTCATGGCTTATGGCTGTAATCCTAGCTAGTCAGGAGGTTGAGGAGGTTGAGATCTGAGGATTAAGATTCAAAGTTGGGCTGGAAAAGTGGCTCAGTGGTAGAGTGTTTGCCTCTCATGCATGAGACCCTGGTTTGGTTCCTCGGCACCACATAAGCAGAAAAAGCTGGAAGAAGAGCTGTGGCTCAAGTGGTAGAACGCTAGCCTTGAGCTGAAGAGCTAAGGGATAGCACCCAAACACCCAGGCCCAGAGTTCAAGCCCCACAACCAGAAGAAAAAAAAAAGATTCAAAGTCAACTTGAACAAGAAAGTCAGCTAGACTCTCCAATTATCCACCAAAAAGCCAGAAGTGGAGCTGTGGCTCAAGTGCTAGAGCACTAGCCTTGAACAAAAAAGCTAAGGGAGAGTGCCCAGCCCTAAGATCAAGCCCCAGGATCAATACACACACACACACACACACACACACACACACACACACACACACACACACACACACACACACACACACACACACACACACAGATGTTAAACTGGTATTATGGTATATACCTGTAATCTCTGTACTCAGGAGGCTGAGGCAGGAAGATCACAAGTTCAAGGCCAGCCTGGGCTCCATGATGAGACCCCCCCCTCAGCCCTCCAATCTCAAAAAATTAACAACAACAACATTCCCAGCAACAATTAAAAAAAAAAAAGAAGCTAAGAAGCTGGGCACTGGTGGCTCACAGCTGTAATACTAGCTACTCAGGAGGCTGAGATCTGAGAATCGAGGTTCAAAGCCAGCCTAAGCAGGAAAGTCTGTGAGATTCTTATCTCCAATTAGCCACGAGAAAACTGGAAGTGGCACTGTGGCTCAAGTAGTTCAGGGCTAGCCTGGAGCTGAAGAGCTGAGGAACAGCACCCAGGCCCAGAGTTCAGGCCCCATGACTGGAAAAAAAAAAAAAAAAAAAGCTAAGGATAGGACTGAGATTACTACAGCACCTTTATCAAAATCAGGACCTTTATGCTGGAGTCAGAGCTATTATCTCATCAGTAATCCATAGGCAAATTTTCCTAATTGTCCCAAAAGTATCACTTATAGTTTTTTGCTTTTCTTCTTTTCTTCCGGATCAAGTCTGGGGTCTTGCACTGCATGACGATACCCATATCCTTGTCCCCATGACCTGGGATGGTTCCTCAGTAGGTTGGGGGCTTGGCAATCTACTGGGGCTGTCTCATCATCTGAACAGGGGCATTAACTGCCCTCCTCTAGAATGTCCAGAAGCCGGCTTGGCCTTCTGAGCTGGCCAGCACAGCGTAGCTTGCAGCAGTTCCTGGGGGTCATTGTTTTGTGCTATTTTGCACCAGAGTGAGCCTTCCTGAATTATGGACTCAAATAACACAGGTGGCAGGGCAGGGCTGGGGCCTGTGAGGCCTCTGATGAATTATCCTGTTTGTATTCTCTGGCTGAGTGAGGAGGTGGGGGGGAGGGCAGGGAGAAAATGCAAATCTTGGTCAATTAATATCACTATGCACAATTTAAACCCATTGCCTCTGATTAGATAAGCAGCCAGTAATGGCCTCATTTTTAAACAAACAAGTTATGCTGGCAGCCTGATGAATGAATTTGCCAATTAGTAGTCTAGACCCGCAAGATTGCAGGCGAAATTCATTTGTTCTTGGGCCAAGTTGCTCATCACACATTCCCAGCACGCGGAGTCCCACAGAAAGACAGGGCTTCTGTGTGATGGGAAATTCTGCGTGTACTGAGAGACACTGGGTGCTCCACTGCAGTCGATCAGGGCTATGATGCTGCCTGTACCACTTACTGGCAACCTCAGCCATGTGGCTCCCACACCCACTCCGAGTCTCAGTTTTGTCCAACTGTCAGGGGCACAAGAATCAGCATGAATTAGAGGCATGGCTCAAGTGGTAGAGTGCCCACTGTGAGCAGACAAAGCTTTGAGAGAGCAAGAAGTCCTGAGTTCAACCCTGGTACACACACACACACACACACACACACACACACACACACACACACGTATCTAGGGCTGCAGGTGTAGCTCAGTGATAGAACACTTTTTCCAAGCATTCAAGATGCCTTGGGAAAATAATTATGCAAACAACCACAAAACACCTTTTCAAAGCTATCAGAATGCCTGATAATTGTGCAGAAGGGAAGAATCCATGAACACGCATTTGGTTAGCATGTGCAAGGCCCCAGCTCCCATCCCAACCCCTCAAAAAACCAGAGTTCTCAGCTGGGTACCGATGGCTCATGTCTGTAATCCGAGCTACTCAAGAGGCTGAGATTGACCATCCAGTCTCAAGGCTAGCCCAGGCAAGAAAGTCTGTGTGACTCATCTCTAATTAACCACCCAAGAAACCAGAAGTGGAGCTGTGGCTCAAGTAGTAGAGTTAAGTAGCCTTGAGCAGAAACGCTAAGGGACAATGCCCAAGACCTAGTACCCCTCCACATTCTCCCCCCTCCAAAAACCTACCCAGATCTCTTGCCCCATAAAGAGTATGGCTCTCTTTCAGGCGTATGCTGAGGAGTAACAACAAGCCCAAAGAACAGAAGAGTGTACTCATCCTCCCCCCACGTGCGGGCACCCCCAAACTCTTCAATGCGGCTCTGGCTGCAGCAGGAAAGATGGGGGCTAAGGGAGCCAAAGGCGGTGGCAAGCTCGCCCACCTCCGGGCCCGGCTGAAGGAGCTGGCGGCGCTGGAGGCAGCAGCAAGAGAGCAGCAGTTGCTGGAACAGGTAACTGGGGTGGGGGCCCAGTCACAGATTTGCACCAGGGAGAGGTTGAGACCCCTGAGCAAGGGCCATTCAGTGGTAAGGACTGCTTCCTTGCAAATGACAGAAGGCAAGGAAGTTCAAATTAGCTTGAGAATATAGAGAGATTTGGGATCCACTAATTGACAAGTTCTGATCAGACTCCATCCAAAAGCCTGGGGCAGCCAGGTACCCGTGGCTTCTGCCTATAATCCTAGCTACTTGGGATGCTGAGATCTGAGGATTGTGGCTCAAAGCCAGCCTGGGCAGGAAAGTCTTATTGCCAATCAATCATCAAAAAGCTGCAAGTGGAGCTATGGCTCAAGTGGTAGAGCGCTAGCCTTGAGCACAAAAGTTCAAGGACAGTGCCCAGGCTCTGAGTTCAAGCTCCAGTACTGGCATCACACACACACACACACACACACACACACACACACACACACACACACACACACACACACACGGCCCAGCTTAGCCTATGGAACTAGTTTTCCCAGGTAGATGGCTATGTGTGGGAACTCACCCTCCTTGGGGTAACCCAACAGGAAGCACAGCCAGGACAGAACCAGAACACATGCAAGTTCCGAGGAATGTTCAGTAATCTGGGATGGGGTTGGGAGACCTGGGTCACACATGTGCCCAGTCCTGGGCCAAGAATGGGGGGAAGGTGAGCCCCAAGGGGAACCCCTGGCACTCTTGCCGAGGTCTGAGGATGGAGGCTGACCTCCCCAGGTGACAGTGGTGTTCTCCTCTGCTCCACACTGCGTCTGTGACAGCTGAAACTATTTGAAAGGAAAAATCCCACAGTTAGGCACAGGACCACTGCCCCCCACTCTCAGAAATGTAAAGGAAATATTCAAATGAGCTCTGGGACTTTTTTTTTTTTCTCTGTGACTAAAGCCAAGAATGTCAAGTAGAATAATTGCACTAATTATGTCTGTTCATGACTATCCTTTGGGAAGGCTACTTAGTGAACGAGGATTGGGGGAGGGCAGGGGAGACTGGCAACACGGGAGCGACCGAGCTCAGAGGGGGCCCAATAAATTCAGCCTCAATCCAGGCTACTGTGAGTCAGAGGATCCACTCTGGGGGTCATTTGGCAGCCAGAGTCTGTCACGTGACATCCAAGCTACGTGTCAGCTAGCTGCTCAGAGGTGAATGCGGTGTGCATGCGTGTTCTAATAAAAGGCTTTCTCCTGCACTTGACAACAGCCAGGGCTGAATAGCGGGAGCTCAAGGCAAATCCCAGCGCTGTCACTGTGAACCAGGGAGGTCCCCCAGCTCTCTGAGACCCACGTGCTCATGGTGGCCATGCGGGCTGTAAAGCCTTTGGTGACAGCTCTTCCTCAGCCTTCCCATGGTTCTCCTGGCTCTGGCCTGAGTTCTGCAAGTTCAAAATCCTGTCTGAGCATCCCATCCTAGAAGGGCATTGGCAGGGCTTAGCGTGAACAGAGCAGGGTGCAACCGGGCGCCAAAGCACCCAGGAACAGTGAGACAGCAGATCACCAAAGCCACCGTGGTGCCTTGGCTTCTAGAAGAATCCTGTCCCCTCCTACTGCCATCATCCCCTTCCCGCAAAGCCTTACTGTTGAGCAAATCTTCGGGGAACTCTAGTCCTCATAGCCACTCTTCTTCCAGGGGTGCTGAGCAGCTGAGGCCCCCCTCTAGACGCACACACTGGGGTCTGTTCCCTCCCCAGTTTCCTTCCCTGTACGGATAGGGCCAGAGAGAGCCACAGGGCTCACGGGCATCCACAAAGGCTTGTTCATTATACCCAGCTACAGCTCTGCCAGTGCCTGTTGAGGCTGCACAGGGTAGAGGCTGTAGGCACCCACCAAGTCCCCAAACAAGGGTCAGTTCGGCCCAATGGCAGGCCTCAGAAGGGTGGCCAGGCTGCCATGCCAGTCCCCTGCTTGCGTCACCTTTACCCAGGTCTTAGATTTCCTCACTGCCCCGGGACTGGCTATCCAAAGTAACAGGGGAGGGCAGGGGAGGGGGCAGGCAGGATGGCTCAGCCTTTTGAGGCCCTTGATGGCCCTTCCTCATGGGCATCCCTCACCTCCATGCATGGGACAGGGCCTGAACTAAAGCCTTCACCCGGGCTTGCAGCCTATGACCCAAGAATTAAAAATGTCCCCAAGGCTTTCCATGAAATGTCACTGGGCCTTTCATCCTTCAACGTTCTGGTGATCCATTCTGTGCCTCCCAAATGCCGGTGATGCTCAGTTCCAGGACCCTGCCAGGCCTCCCAGGGCCTGTCTGTCTAGTCTCCTGGGAAGTGGGAACAGGAGCTGGCTCAGGCCCCTCCCAGCCCCCGGAGGAGATGCCTCACCACACACCCTTACTGGATTTCAGGCCAAGAGCGCACAAGAAGCCGCTGGAGAGGGAGAGGCAGGCTCGGGCCCTGCAGATCAGACGGCTCCCCCAGAACCCCAAGAGCCCACAACCACTCAGCCTCCACCCCCACCAGCATCCAAGCCTGAAGGAGGCAGCGAGAAAGACGCAGAGGCGGCCAGGCCCTCGCAGCTGTCCGTGGAGGTGACGGAAGAGAAGAAGGAGGAGGAGGCAGAGTGAGGTGCCAAGTGTGCCCCGCTTCTTCCCTGCCTGGCTGAGCCCGTGTGTCCCCATCTGTGTAGGTCCCCCCTAGAATCCCAGGACACCTTGGGTCAGGCCGAGGTGTGGAAATCAAATGTCACCACATGATGTCCCTAAGCTCCTGCGGTCCCTGGGGACCCCTGGCTCCTCCCTCTCCCCACCCCGCCGATTACTGTTTTATGGAACAAGATGATTTTCCACTTTGAACGTTGCTGGGCAGAGGTCAGAATGGGGTGTGGACACCAAGGGAAGTTGGAGAAGGGAACCCATGGCAATAGGGTCCTACAGAAATAGCCTCTCTGTTCCAACGCTACAAAACAAGCCAGGTGTGGTGGGACACACCTGTAACCCTAGTACTAGGAGCTGAGGCAGGAGGGTCTGAGTTCAAGTCCAGCCTGGGCTACATAGTATCTCAAAACAAGCAAGCAAACAAAAAGTAGAAAACACTGCAGGAGAGAGGGGGCAGCTATGCTGGTTAGCAGCACAGGAGTGCTGGCATCCTGGCCTGCACATGGGGCGGGCATGCCCTTGCTGGATGGTCCCTTCGGAAGGGCCAGGCAGCCCAGCCGGTGTCAGGCTGGGCTCCTTGGATCAGCCTCCCTGAGTAGCTGTGACTACACTTGACCACATCCAGCTCCAGGCACACATGACCACATCCAGCTCCTTTTGTTTTGTTTCTGAAATCTAAACTGTTGTTTCCAATTTTGTTTTGGAATCTGTTCCTCATCAGTAGATACAGGATATGCTTATAGCTTTGGGATAGTAGTGCATGCCTGTAATCCCGGCACTCAGGAAACTGAGGCAGGAGGACCATGAGTTAGAAGCTAGCCTGGGCTATATAGCAAGACTTTTGTCAAAAACAGAAACAAACAAACAAACAAAAAAATCCAGGAGCTGGTGGCTCACGCCTGTAATCCTAGCTACTCACGAGGCTGAGATCTGAGGATCATAGTTCAAAGCCACTCTGGGCAGAAAAGTCCATGAGACTCTTATCTTCAATAAACTACTCAGAAACAGCCAGAAGTGGCACTGTGGCTCAAGTGGTAGAGTGCTAGCCTTGAGCAAAAAGAGGCTTGGGGACAGTATCCAGGCCCCGAGTTCAAGCCTCAGGACCAGCAAAGAAAAACAAAACACAAACAGAAAAGAGAAAAGCTGGGTGCTCATAGCTCGTGCCTGTAATCTGAGGATCACATCAAAACTAGCAAGAGCATACAAATCTTATCTCCAATTAACCAGCAAAAAGCAGAAGTGGAATGCGGCGCAAGTAGTAGAGCACCAGCCCTGAGCAGAAAAAAACAACAATGAGGCTGGCATGCCTGTTTGTTCAGTTCTCAGTGCTGGCATACGTACATACGTGTGTGTACATGCAATGTACACTCATTTACTCATGGTGGGAATCTATTTGCTTGGTATGAATGTATTGTGACATCAAAACCACTCAACTGCAATGTTTCCCAACTTACATTGTCAATATTATTGCTACAAAAAAAAAAAAAAAAAAAGTCTTGTCCAGGGCCTGGAGGGTAGAGTGCTTGCCAAGCATGCATGAAGCTCTGGATTCCACCCCATTCTATACTTCAAATACTTGCTACTCTTTCTAACTGCGGGGAGTCTTGGAGTTGGGGGAAATCTTTTCACCCTTACCATCTGCATTTGTCATTCACAAATTTGTATCATCTCTTCGAAGACTGAGCACAGAGTTGCTGAAATACTTTAGCAAGAATTTCAGATATTACTATAAAATAAACATAGCTTCCAGTAGATGGCAAAATGTTCCAACAGCACCTTTACACTGTGAGATCCTATTTTATAAGGAGTCTTTTTTTTTTTTTTACATGAATGTACTTAATCTTTTAGATGTCAGTCCTGGAATATCTAGTGCTTATTATATAAAGTAAGAGATTCATACATTTCTTAAGGATTGTCCAGGAAGGAAAAATTCATTGGAAACGAGATTAGCTGAGTCTCAGATAAATTGAGTTGGAGACGAGTTATTCTCCAAATGATTCGGACTGATTGGTTGCAGAGGTGTGAATGGTACAGTTGCAACATTTTGCAAGTCTCCTGTAAAAGCAGAATGTTTATGGATATATCTGCCTCACTGCTGAGTAAAATGCCTCGGTGTTTCTACGTCTTTCTAGAAAATGAATAGCAAGATATTTTTTTAAACTATGTAGATACTTTAAGCCAAGAAGCTGCTTAAAATTTTATTCTCAAAATGTTCAGTACTGGGACTATTTAAATAGGTTTTCTTAGTCATCATGAACACTTTATGTATACTCAGACTTTCCTATTACAATGCATTTTAATTAAAATATTTAGACAAATAGTCTGGGCTGGTGGATTCATTTTGAAAAAAAAAAAAGTTGAAGGGGGTGGGGGAAGAACAGGGGCCTAATCCTAGCTACTCAAGAGGCTGAGATCTGAGGACTGAGGTTCGAAGCCAGTCTGGGCAGAAAAATCCCCAAGACACTTATTTCCAATGAACCAGTAAAAAGCTGAAAGTGGAAGTGTGGGTTAAGTGGTAGAGCACTAGCCAGTCTTGAGTGAAAAAGCTCAGAGAAAGCATGAGGTTCCAGTACACACACACACACACACACACACACACACACACACACACACACACACACAAACACACACACACATACACACACACACACACACACACGAGTGATGTGTGATAATACCTTTGTAGAACTACTGAGTCTCCTGTCCCCTTGATAAAGCTCAGGGGTCATCTCCCATAGACATCCTTGGGCCTTGACTCTATCCTGTACCCCTGCAACTGAGTGATGTTCTCAGCAAACCTCCACGATCTCTAGGACTCCAAGCCCCTCCGATCATCACCCCCTTCAAGTCTGGTTTGTAAGCTGACTGTCCACAACTTCCAGGTCATTCCATGACACAGAGCACTAGTGCACATGGGCTCTGGATTCATACTTCCAGGCTTCCACTCTCAGTCTGGTCAGGGACCATGGACCTGCCTGTGCCTGGGAGCCCTCATCTGCAAGCTGGAGAGAATGACAAGGTACCATATAGGAGGACTTCAATGGTCAAATGGCAGACAGCTATTGCCACATTCTGAACTGGTATGTGAGCAAAGGCAGCTTGCATGCCCTTTGTTCTGCCAGGTTCTGCCTGGAATAGACAGGATGTTCCCTGGGAACAATGACTTCTCTGATGTCGGCGTCTGCCCAGGGTCATACACTCAGAATGGAAGGGATCATCCCTTCCCTGGCTTTCTATCTTGTCTAGCTTTCTCTACCATAGACCCGACAGCATAATGACAGGCCTACTTGCCTGGGACACTCTGTGCTGGGACAGACCCAGGACAGGCATCCTGGGCATGGGATCTGGGAAGCCACCAGGGCCCTGTACTCAGAAGGACATTGTAGTTTAAATTCTTAATGATCCCTGAACCAGGGTCCTTACATTTTTATTTGTATTGAGCTCCCATCAATGAGAGAGCCTGTCCTGGTTGGGTTGGGTTAGCATCAGATCTAAAAAGACTGAGTGTGTGTGTGTGTGTGTGTGTGTGTGTGTGTGTGTGGGTGCTTCAAGATGTCTTCTCTGCACTCAACTTCTACCCCTCCCTCTAGTCCAGGGATCCTTCTGGCAGATTGCCTTTGGGTCAGGCCTGGTGACTCAGACAGGGTGAGCTCAGCCAGGCCCTTCGGCTCTCTTCACTGGGAAGTGGAAGCTTGAGGACCCTTGCCTCTGTCTCCTTGCTAACAGAACGCTGAATTGGTGACGGGCATCAACACGCCCAGCCCAGGAGATGAAGATGAAGCCCTGGTCCAAACTGACTCCTGTTCACTCTTCTCTTGTCTGATACTTGCCTTCCTGGTCTTCCCTGTAGTTGGCTTGGCCATTGGGGTCAGTTCAATCAATTAATTACAAAGGAAGGATGACAGGAAGCCTTCCTAATAAAGGCAACCTCCATCACTGCTGTCCTTTCCTCTGCTTGTGACAGTGTCCTGAGAATATATTTAGAGCTGCGGCAGCCATCTGGTTTCTGAACAGCCAGATATTAAGGCTAGGCCCAGAGCTCAGTAGCAGAGCATTTGTTCAGTATTAAAAGGCCCCTGGGTTTGATCACTAGCCACGCAAAGCAAAGCAACACTAAACAGGGTCAAGTGTGATAGTACATACCCGTAATTGCAACAACTCCGAGGCCAAGATAGAAGGATCTTGGCCTAAGGCCAGTCTGGGCAAAAGTGTGAGACCTTATCTGAAAAATAAACGCAAAACGACTGAGTTGTGACTTTTATGGTGGACTGCTTGCTTAACAATTTTTGAGCCCTGAGTTCAATCCTAGTCTCCCCATCTTTTTCTACCCCTTTCAAAAAAAAAAAAAAAGAGGAAATAAATAAATAAATAAAAAAGATTCAGATCGTGACACATTTGTGTTATCAAACCAACCCCAAGACTCCAGACTACTTATTATAGGAGCTTTATTCTATTGTTATTTAAGCCACTCTCTGGGTTTCATATCAATAATAAATGGACAAGAAAGGAAAGAAAGAAGGAAGGAAGGAAAGAAGGAAAAAAGGGAAGAAAGAAAACGGGAACAGATGTATCACGATCCCCCCTACCCCTTCCTCCCCCATCTGGCTGGACAGTAACTACAGGAACCACAGGAACTACAGGAACCACCTGCTTGCCGCCCTGTGTTCCTGTCCTTCTAGGCTGCTCTTCAGCCTTCCTTGAATGATTTGAATCATGTTGTTCGCTTTGCATACACTCCCCTTCTGCTTCAGTTGGTCAGATTTGGTTTCTGTTGTCACCAGGAGGAGGAAATTGGGATTTTTCTGGATGATTTAAGTCTCAAGTTGCAGACCACCCACTCTGGGTGGGTCCTTTCAGTTTAGCACAGGTACCTGGTTTAGGTTTCAAACCTGTTTACAAACAGGTCTTGGTTCCTAAATATAAACACCAGGAAGAGGGCACTCTGAGAATGAAAGGAGGAAGGGCTGGGGAGGAGACAGGAAGCTGAGCACCCAGATGTGTTTCCCATCAGCTTTCCCCACTCCCTCTCAAGTGGAGGAGGGACTCACGGCAAAAGCCCATGGTGATCCTGAAGACCCACCCTGCCCTCTGTAAGTGCCGATTACAAAGGTGACTGGGCTCTGGACATGTGGTTGGTCCTGTCCACAGCTCTGCCAAGTGGTCAAGAAGGAAATGGGAACTACATTATAGATGAGAAACTTCAAACGTAAGACAGGCAAAGGAAGCAGGCGTGCATGGTGGTGCACACAACTGTAATCCTAGTACTGAGAGGCTGAGGCAGGAGCATTGTGAATTCTAGGCCATCCTGAGTCACATACCTTTCCTAGGACTGGGAGTATGGCTCGAGTGTTTGAGCGCCTGCCTAGCAAGCATGAGGTCCTGAGTTCAATCCTGAGTGCCATGAAAAATCTCGGGGCCAAACATTGTTCTGCTTATCTTCTGGTTCTCAGAGGTAACACAGAAGCGATGGAGCAATTCCCTCCAGACTGCGGTAAGAACATTCAAAGGTTGTTTGATAATGTAGCCAAAATCTATGGCTGTGAGCATGCTGTGAAGATTTGCTGGATGCCAGATCCTGGGTGTTATCCCTTCCATCAACCCAGAAACAAAGGGCAAGCTGGCCTGATGGCCCTTCCTACTTCAGTCTTTCTGTGGGCATGTGCTGTGCGCATGTGCAGGGGTCTTCCCTGGTCATGGTGGTGCCAGATTCAGAAAATCAAACACAGGATGTCCAGTTCGTTTGAATTTCAGATAAACAATGAATTTTTTAAAAATATGTCTCACTAAAAATCTCATAGGGGGTATGCTATGCTAAAAACAAGTTATGGGGTGGATACTGGTGGCTCATGCCTATAATCGTAGTTACTCAGGAAGCTGAGATCTGAGGATCAGGTTGGAAGCCAGCCTGGGCAGGAAAGTTCATGAGTCTCTTATCTCCAGTTAACCACCAGAAAACTGGAAGTGGAGCTATGGCTCTAGTGGTAGAGCTCTAGCCTTGAGCAAAAAAGCCTAGGGGCAGCATCTAGGCCCCAAGTTCAAGCCCTACAACTGACAAAAAATTAAAACAATTATATGTGGCTAATACAAACTTAAATTGGGGTGGGTGTATTTTGTCTAATCCCGGTAGAGACCAGTGTCTCCTGCTCTGCAGAAAAATATATACAACCTGGGTTATCAACCTGGGCACAGAGGCACTTATACCCACAGGACTAGGCTTTTGATTGGATGCCTCAACCCCCCACCTCCCACAGACACCTTCTCCAGAGCCAGTTCTGATTGGTGGAGGAGGAAGGAAAATCCCTCCCCAGTCTGCAGTCAGTGTTCCGTGCTTAACGTTTATCTAAATTAAAGTTCTGAGTGCACACACACGAGCTGTTCTGAATCTGTAACCAATTGCCCGTTAATAACCTTCAAGGAACAAATACCTCCCCACTGCGTGCTCCATGCCACAGGCCTTACTGCTGGCCAGGGAATGTCCAGCACGATAGCCGGCCACTCCATAGAGGAAGGAGCAGGAAAAATGTTTCTCTGCCAAAAAAGTGAAAGGGTCTGACACCTCACCCCACCCCTTTGGTGGGTAAAGTCTCCTGGGTGCTGACTAACTAGGCCTCAGGTGACTCCTAAGGTCTGGTCATGTAACTGCCCAGCGAGCTAGCTCTGGAATCTTCCCTGCACCTTGGCCAGCTGCAGCCATTTGCACACCCACACCACCCCCAGACTTTGCATGCGGTTTGTTTGTCTTTCAGATGAAAGCAATTAACGAGATGCCTGGCCGCAGCGGGTGTCAGCCCCTTCTTCTCTCCTCATTTCCTGAGGTCTAAAATCGAAAGGGTTGATTCTTGAAGAAGAAAAATGTTTTCTGACAGATCCGAAAACGGCTGGCAACTTCCGTGGAACTTGCTGGAACTCTAAAATAAAGTCTACGGTTTTAAAAATCAGATTGACCTCAGTTCAATGGAGGGCAGGCAGTACCCTGATTTTGCCTGCTTTCCCAATCAACACTTACTTGAAGGTACAGAAGTTGAAGCATGGGAAGTTGGGGTGTGGGGAGTTGGGGTGTGGCTCCAGGCACGGAGGAAAAGAACTAGAGGTGGAGATCAGACCTTTCTTCTGATTCCTCCCAGGAGTAATTATTTGATGACCATAGAGAAGACATTTTAAAAGAAAGGCTGGGGTTGGGGAGTGGGGGTGAGGAAGAGGTGAGACCCTTCATATGATTCAGACCTGAAGAATCCACAGTGGTGGGCAATGATGTCCCAGATGTGAGTCATGGCTCCAAACAATGGATGAAACAGAGGCAAATACTGTTGAGTCACAGGATCTCTCAGCCTTGCTTAGAAGGAGATCACAGGGCACCCGCCCAAGTCTAATGAGTGGAGCCCTAAAAATATCTGCTCGATATTGCTGATGGGAAGACGTAGGACTCTCACGTCAGCCAGTGATGACACTCAGCCTGGCACAGTCAACAACACCCAAAGCTCTGGGCGCTGGAGGATTCTGAGTTGGTTTTCCTTGTTGTGTTGGATATTTGCAGAATTCCTAGCATGAGTCACTATAGAATCATATGAGACAATTTTTTTAGGCCAGTATAGCGAGAGGAAGAAGTCGATCAGCTGTGGATCCTATGTGCTTCAATGATTAATTTCATTGCCATCTCTGTGTGTGTGTGTGTGTGTGTGTGTGTGTGTGTGTGTGTGTACACGTACTAGGACTTGAATTCAGGGCTTGGGTGCTGTCTCAGCTTTTTTGCTCAAGGCTGGCATACCTCCACTTCTGGCTTTTTGGAAATAAGAGTCTCATGCACTTTCCTTCCAGGGATGAGGATCTCAGCCACCTGAGTAGCTGGTGATACAGGCATGAACTACAGGTACCTGGCAACAAGCTGTCATTTTTGAGGTAGGTGATCAGAGAACAGGAGGATGGGAAACAAGAGCCAGGATTTTAGAGACAAAGCTATATTCATGAGCAACTTGGTTAAAAGCACTCAGGCACTATTTGCTTTGCTTTAAGTCTAATTCATGTCTCCCCTGCCCCCAACCTGCAACACTCAGTAAAAATGTAAGAAACAGCCTCTCTCTCCTTCTGACCCTGCCTGCTTACAAGGCAAATAATCCCTGTGCACTGGGAAATGAGCAAGGATGTTTTAAAGACATTTTCCGGTGGGGGATGGGGTGGCTACAAAAAGATTTGCAAAGGAAAATACTTACTTCAAGGATGGACGTCTGTCTTCAAGGTCTGGCAGAACTCCATCCTTTGTTTAAAGAAACACTCAAAAATCTGTCAAAGTGACCCAAGGTTAGTCAGTAGGTCAACCTTGAACTTTCTAGGCCCAATTTCTACAACTACAAGAATGACAGAATGTACCAGATGTCAGAACACAGGGGAGTGCTCATCCTGAGGTAAATTTGGGCAAAACCCCAACTTGCTTTTTCCCCATAAATACGCGCAGTGCTAGAGATGTCACTGTACCATTCCCAGCTGTGCCCGCGCTGTGCCTGCGGTGTATGCCAGCTCTCCACCGTTCCTTTGCTTTACTGGTGAGCTTGCTTGGTCTGTACCTCGCAGTGTCCTCCAATTCTCTTCTGCAAGTGTCTTCCTGAAGCATCACTAGTTCGGATAATAGCTTTTTGGTGGCCACTTCTGCTGAGCGCTTGCTTAAGTCCATTTGTCCCCCTTCAGTGGCCCTGGTAGTGTGGCGTATGTGTGTGTGTGTGTGTGTGTGTGTGTGTGTGTGTGTGTGTGTGGTACCCTCAGGGAACTGTCAAATATCGCATTCTGTTTATCTGCAGTTCTGGTCACTGGAATGTTTCTGGATGAGGTCTCTAACAGTCCTGTGGCTCGAATAGGTGAGTCAGTTGTGAGACTTGAACTCAGAGCCTGGGTGCTGTCCCTGAGTTTTTTTGCTCAAGGCTAGAGCTCTACCTCTTTGAGCCACAGCACTACTTCTGGTTTTCTGGTAGTTAGAGATAATAGTCTCATGGATTTTGCTGCCTAGGCTGGCTTCAAACCACCATCCTCAGATCTCAGCCCCCTAAATAGCTAGGATTATAGACGTGAGCCACCAATGCCTGGCCTTTCTTATTGTTTTTTTTTATACCATTGGAGGTTTTTATGGTTCTGGAAATGGTATGTACATGTATCCAATAGACGGAGACTTCTATTTTGTACCTATGCTCCCAGGCACAGAAGTGGGGTTTGTTTAGTTTGTAAGACAGGGCTGTGTGTGTGTGTGTGTGTGTGTGTGTGTGTGTGTGTGTAAGACAGGGCTGTGTGTGTGTGTGTGTGTGTGTGTGTGTGTGTGTGTGTGTGTGTATGGCGCGCGCATGTGTTATTGTGATGCTAGGGATCAAATGCAGGGCCTCCCAGCATGCTAGGCAGGTACTCTACCACTGAGCTATATCCCAATCCTGTTTGACTCATTAAAACAAAATAAATACTCTCACTCAGTGACTTTTCTCCATTCAAAATGACTCTATTATTGAAAGCCTTTTTCTCCAGGCAGAATCTAGAGGGGGAAAAAAAAAAGTAGTGTGTGGAGACAGATCTATACATTGATTTCAATGGCTGGGTTTGCAGTAGGGCTGTCAGGAGTGAAAAATGGCAAAGGAAACCCACCCGCCCATCATAGGAAGCTCATTATTTGAACCAAAGAAATTCTTTCTAGTGAATTAAATAATTTCAATGACCGATTCAATTTGTTAACAATAAGGCATCCCTTTGTTATAAACAAAACCCCCAAAGGAATGCTAGGTACGTCTGGAAGGTTCATACAGCTTATCAGACAAAAGGGCTGGGACGGCCAGGATAAGAAGGGCCATTTTCCCTGCTGAGCCTTTGTTGGATGATATCAGCTCAAGGCTGTGGCAGGCTCATTCATCAAGCTCCGCTCACATCTAGCAGGCTGTAAGGAGAGGCAGGATTGTGCAGTGTCATTGCAGGAAAACAAACTCTTAGGAAAAGCTGGACTTTGAGACAAAGCATACTTATTAAAGAGCAAAAAGGCGATAAGGGGCCATCTGTGGGCAGACAGAATTTCCTAATGGAATTGAGGGACCCAGGCATTAAGGGAAATATACAACAACATTTACATTTCAATGGCGGTGAATATAGAAAGGTCATTTTCACCTGAACTTGATGTGTTCTGAAGGAAGTGGGATTCATTTGCAGGTGTCTTTCTTGTCAGACAATATGCTTGGGGCATCGATCTTAAGCATTGGGAGAATTTTCATTGCTTCTTTATTTAAAGTTTGGTTTTCAGACTGGTGCAGTGGTGCACAGGAGGCCTGGATACTGTCTCTGAGCTTTTCTATTCAAGGCTAGCAATCTACCACTTCCAATTCCCTGGTGGTTAATTGAAGAGAAGAGTCTCAGACTTTCCTGCCCGGGCTGGCTTTTAACCTTGATTCTCAGATCTCAGCCTCCTGAGTGGCATGAGCCACTCACACCTGACTGAAACTCTTTTTGCATTTGTCAACTAAAACCAAGCCAATCCAAATGGGACATATTGTCTTTATGTGTATATGAGCCACAAAAGAGGCCTAGCTGTAAGCTCATGGGTCAGGGCATATGTTGAAAGACAGGTAAAATATAAAACTCACGCAGAGGCCTGCTTCTGTCACCTATACACATGTGTTCTTTGATGTCTGACTGGTATCTGACACACAGGGGCCCAGAGCTACTCACAGGATTCCAGCCTCAACCATAAGCATGCTGACTCATTTTCCCTGCTGGCAGTTCCTTCTTGTTTTACTTTGGGCATCAAACCCAAGGCCTTATGATGTAGGTAAATGTTCTTCCACCAAGCCGCATCTCCAGCCCTCTGTTTCTTGCTCTTTCAAGCAGGTTTAAGTTGCTCACACATGGGCCAAGTAGGAAGTCATCTGTAGGTGGCTTTTCCCCCCTGTTGCTAAATATTCACATCCTTGTCAGTTCAATTGGCTTTATTTGGGTTTGGAAAATACCATACTATTTGTGATAGTATATGTTCCCAGGTTATGCATTATTACATGTACAGTAATACTGAATGAGAAGCTAGCAGAAGCCAATGAGAGAGATGAATAACAACAGATTTAGAATGTAATATATAGATATAGGTTACTGTTTGGAATGTAATATATAGATATAGGTTACTGTTTGGAATTGTGTAATGCAATGAAATCTCACTTTAGGGTTTCTTTTTTTTTTTTTAGGGTTTCTTTATATGTAGGGCTGATTTGTCTTGCTTCCATTTATGTGCCCTTATTATTATTTAAGGGCCTATAAAGTACCTACTTTCACAATGTCTGTTTTGCCCATAAAAAGTCAGAACATGGCTCTGAGGACAGATTATGCAAAGCTTTCATGTATGTTCATTAAATTGTCTAGGCTTAAATTCATTTTATTTGTTCAGTTGGCTGTTTGAATAATGCAGAGTTGGGTGTGATAGCACATGCCAATAATCCCAGCACAGAGGAGGCTAAGGATCAAGAGTTTGAGGCAGGCATGTAGAGAAACCTTGTCTCAAAGAAAAGTCCCAAAACTTATACTTAAGCATTGGGATAAATAGCAATATCTATCAGAAATGTTCTTAATTTGTAGTAGTTGAATCATTGCAGTTCAAAGTTATAGCTCCTTGGAAAGTATGTTTTCTGGGCAGGGAGTGTGACTCACTAGCAACTCTGCTAGAATTTAAAAAGTGCATTTCTTCCGAAGGAAATTGTTTCATTAAAGTAAGCTGATCAAAGAAGAAGAGAACCTCAGTGCCCAGGCGTCCTTTGGTGGCTTCATCACGTCCCATTCAGGTGTTAGAAGTTAATCAGTCATTCTTTCACCTGGACGAAAGTTGTCCCCCTCCCAGGTTTCCCTTCCTCTTAGCAGATTTGGCCTAATTTGTTGACTGTGTCACAGTGTAATAGCACCCTGCTCTTCCTCCCTTGCCCGCCACCCCCTTCCTAGTGGTCCTGCTTGCTGTGCATGCAGATGACCACTAGGTGGTGCTAAAAGTCGGGTTATTGCAATGGGAGATTAGGACGTGGTCGCCCAGGGCCCAGCAGGCTGGAAGGGAGATCTGGAAGGCGCTACACAGCTCACTGGATGGAACTCTGGTTTTCCAAATGGGCAACAGAAACCCAGGGAAAATAGGCAATTGCCAGAGTCCCCCCACACACACTCCTTTTCCCCCTCATTATTTGTTAAAAGATGAGCTTTGTCATCCAGAAGCAGATGTTGATCAAAAACATGAGATGGAGGGTCCTAAGAAATCAAGAAATATAGAAACAACAGCAACTACAAAGAAAACAACAACAACAAACCTATGTAGGCCAGGCACAGGTGTCTCACACCTGTAATCCTAGCTACTTAGCAAGCTGAGAGCTAAGAATCTGTAACCCTGAGCTTCAGCCCCAGCCCTGGCAGGAGGGAGGGTTTTTGAGGCAGCATTGGACATCTGGGATCTACAAATGGGAGGCAGCATCCTGGGAGGGCCAGGCCAGGCTTGGCTGGGGAGCAGTGGGTTGTGGCTGGTCTAAGGGCACAGGACACAGGGACAGAGGTGTCCTGAGGAGGAGTCCCAGGACTGTGGACTTTAGTCTGAAGACTCTGGAGCCGCCCAGGAAGGAAGAGGACTCAGGGAATGGCCTGGGTGGAAACGCTCCTTGGGAAGGCCGCCTCCTGGAGACCCAGAGACCAGAACAAGTATGAACTGAAAGCTGGGGTGGCGGAGGTAAGGACCGGACCTGGGCTGGGGGCCGTGTGTGGTGCTGGTGCTGGTGGTGTGCATGCTGAAGAGAGACTTCCTAATTCACCAGCTTCCCTGGGACACAGAGACTGGCCTTGTGCATAAGAGCCTTCGAGCGTTCTTAGAACTCTGTGGCCTGAATTACTTACCAGGCATTGAAGGGAAGGGATTGTAATGAAATGTACTTCATCTCTCCTTAGATTAAAAATTTGAAATTGTTTTTGTTAACGCAGTTGTAATAGCATTCTAAATGCCCCCTTTAGAGCCGGTCCCACTGGACTACAAGAGACCACACAAGAAAATGCTTCCCTCCCTGGCTGCGAGCTAGGGAGCTCTAGATCCCTCCTTGCATTGTTATGTGCACCCCCCCTTTTTTGGGGACTCACTCTGGCATTTTCCTTTCAATGGTCAGAAATCTGCTTCCAGCAGAGCCCTCTCACTCATGCCCACCACTACTGTGGCTGTCTCCTGGACCTACTGTCATCAAGGGCAGCCGGAAGTGGCCTTGTTGGTGGCAGCCTTTGTGTCAGGAGAAAGGGGCTTGCTCTGGTCCTTTCCATGGAGAATCTTGTCTTTTGAAGAATTTCTCAGTGCAGAGACTCCCATTTCCCTGTGGCTGGCCAAAGCACTAACTGTACCTTCTTATTACTACAACTATACCGGCTACCAGATTCAAAGTTCTGCACACTAGGTGGGTTGTATGTCCAGTGAATCTGGGGGGCAGTGATTCAAAAGAGGTAAAGTCTGGATCCTTGGGGGGGGGGGTGTTTGAGACTCATTTTACAAGCCTTTTTTATTTTATTTCATTTTTTGTCAGTTGTGGGGCTTGAACTCAGGGCCTGGGAGCTATCCCCAAACTTTTGAACTCAAAGCTAGTACCCTATCACAGACCCACTTCTGGTTTTCTTTATCTTTTGTTGTTATTGTTGTTGGTTGTGGGCCTGAATTCTGGGCCCGGGCGCTGTCCCTCAGCTCTTCAGCTCATGGCTAGCGCTCTACCACTTGAGCCACAGCACCTTCCAGCTTTTTCTGCTTGTGTGATGCTGAGGAATCGAACCCAGAGCCTCTTGCATGCAAGGCAAGCACTCTACCACTGAGCCACCTTCTCAGCCCCCACTTCTGATTTTCTTGTGGTTAATTGGAGCCTGGACTGGCTTTGAACTGTCATCCTCAGATCTCAACCTCCTGGGTAGCTAGGACTACAGGCATGAACTGTGGGCACCCAGCAGCTCCATTTCTTTATTCTGAGACTGGAGGACAGGAAGGAGAGCCAGTGTGAGATGGGCCAATCCTGGAGCTTCTGGGTGCAGAGAGGAAGTCAACTCCCCTGCCCCCACGTGCTGGGATTTGTTCCCAGCAGCCCATCTTCATTTCCTGATGGTGTACACACACTGCTGATCAATACTCGACTCCCCGGCCTTGAAAATATTTTACCTGCTGGGAAAGCTATTTCGGTCATACACACCCTCTGCCCTCCTGGATTCCACTGTGCACAGCACTTTATCAGCGTCCACTGGGAACGCCCAGCTGCCTGGCTCAGTCCTTCCAGCTGCCTACAGTGTCTCCTGGGGAACTTTCCGGAATGTTTGCCCTGGTCAGCTGCATTTGATTTATGAGAGAGAGAAATCATCTCAGTCTTCACAGTGACACGGTGGTAGGGAAGAACAGGCCATAAGAGTGAGTGGGGACGAATGGAAATATGTAAGCTATTTCATTTGAGAGTCCAGCATGGCTTGTGAAACCATACTCTACCTTTCCATGGTTTCCTAGCAGGGATTAAGAGGTGGTCATCTGAGCCCAGTGTGGTAGAGCACACCAGTAATCCTAGCACTCAGGTGGTGAAAGGCTCTGCACATTTTCTCTCTCTCCCTCAGTGTAACTGTAGTATTACTTCAGGGTATAGGAAGAGAATTAGATGAGTGAATTGTGTGTGTGTGTGTGTGTGTGTGTGTGTGTGTGTGTGTGTGTGTGTGTTGGTTCTGGGGCTTAAACTCAGAGCCTGGCTTCTATCCCTGAACTTCTTTTTGCTCAAGGCTAGTGTTCTATCACTTGAGCCACAGCTCCACTTCTGATTTTCTGGTGGTTAATTAGAGGTAAGAGTCTCACTGACTATCCTGTCCAGGCTGGCTTTGAACCACAATCCTCAGATCTCAGCCTCCTGAGTAGCTAGGATTACAGGTATGCGTCACCTGCACCTGGCTTGTTTTGTGTTTTACTTTTGGTGTTCACTGAGCCATACTCTAGCCCTTTCTGTACTTGGAACTACAACCATTTCGGTGGTGTTACCCCAATCTTTGGAGGAGGGGGGTGAGCAATGCGGATTAAATGTGGAAGCGGAAACAAGGGGAAAAAAACTACATGAGCAGAGTTCATACATCAGTCAACTATCTATTTTTGGTCTGTGGGAAGCAAGTGTTTTTAGTGCAGACATATTTGGAAGGGCTTCATGTCTGCCCTGGCAATCAGGGAAACTATCACCCTTGTTTCCTGATAGTATAAAGTCATGGGACAGACATAGATAATAAATCAACTCTAATTTCCTCAGAACAGAAACTGCTCTGAAATAAGAAGGGGAACGCAACCTTACAGCCCTATATTAAGTCACAAAAGAGTGCAAAGTAAAAGCCTCATGTTATTTAAGCTTTTTGTGTGTGGTGCTGGTGGTACTATAATTTGAACTCATATCCTTGCCCTTGCTAGGCAAGCGCTTTACCACTCTCCACACCCCCGACCTTAATTCACCTTCTTTTTCATAAAGCCAGAGCATATGTCTGCAGAATATTTTTCTATTCATTTGTCTTGACACACATGGAACTCAATCTCTTTTGAGAATTCTACTGTGTTTTCATTTAAATTTGTCAAAGGACAGGAAGGTTTTTGTTTGTTTGTTTTTAAAGGCATGCCTGTGAATTACTGAGGTAAAGAAAGTCAATGACCCCGAATTATACAACCTGGAGCAAAAACAAAACAAAATAAAACAGCAAAAGACAACATTAGCTAAGTGTGCTAGTCTGGGTCTTACACCTGAGACGGAAGCTATAAGCTGGAGAGTTAGAGGCCAGGCTACTCTATAGTGAGACCTTGTGTCCAAACCAACCCCCCCCCCCACAAAAAAAAACTAACCACGTAAAAAAAGGCAACACAGGCCGTTATAATGCCTGTTTATATTTTCTGTGAGCAGATCATGGGTCTTTCAGCAGCCATCTTTCTGCTATTATTATTATTTTTTTTAGCAGTACTAGAGTTTGAACACTGGCTCTCAAATTTGATAAGGAGGTCTTCTATCACTAGAGACAGAGACAGTAGAGTATTAAGGAATAAGAAAAGACTATTAGCCAGGCACTGGTGGCTCATACCGATAATCCTAGTTACTCAGGAGGCTGAAATTTGAGGATCATAGTTTGAAGTCAGTCCAGGCAGGAAAGTCTATGAGATTCTTATTTCTAATTAACTTCCAGAAAATCAGAAGTGGTGCTTGGCTCGAGGTGATAGAGCACCCTAGAGCACTAGCCTTGAGCAAAAGAGCTCAGGGACAGCACCCCAGGCCCTGAGTTCAAGCCCCTCCACCACCACCACCACTACAACAACAAAAAGACTAGTGATCAAAGAATGGAGAAGAGGGAGCTGAGTTCATAAATCAACTTGTATCTTATTAGGATAAGAATAATGAGGGAGAGAAATAGGGTAATAAGGGGGAAGACTGTGCATGTCTTCTGGGAATGGGTGGAGACCTTCCAGGACCTCAGTCAGATGTCCCCTCCTTCCACTTCTTTCATGGCTCACATTTCCAGTCATGGTAGCCCAGGATGTGATGTCAGCCTCCAAGGCGGGGAGAGCAACTTAGCAAATCTAGGTCAATTTAACCCTATTTTATAATATTGGTCAGAACTTCTCCAGTGTCTGTGTGTAGTGATGAATAAAGTCTGACCCCAGAGGTAAGGCAACAGGATAAACACACAATATGGAGTCAGGGATGCCCCACACCTCCTCTTTCCATCCAGTTGCCATCATACCTCTGCAAATGAAGAGTATCTTTCAGCCAGAGTGGCCTTTGAGTCCTTGCAAAGTACCCCGAGTGACATTGTTATAGGCATCCAACACAGTGAGCTCTAGCACAAAGTTAGGGGGAAACTTAAGTGTGGCCCAATTGTGTAACCTCCAAGATCAGTGATCTTGCAGTCAACTAAGAGCTGACCTAGAAGCTGGATCACCCCCAGGGAGGGGGACTGGACATGAAGGGCCTGGGATTCTCTCGGATGGATGGCATGACATGGGAGTTGCTGAGGGTCCTGCTGAATTTGCCTAGGTCAGGTCACAGGACAAAGTTTTCTCTCGCGAGAGATTATGTAGCGCCCCCCTTCACCCCTTGCTGGGCTGGTTATTCTGATGTTAACACAGCCACTTCAGTCTTTTGTTTCCATGGTCTCTATTTTCCAGTCTTTCCATTTCTAACCTATAGAGGGCGCTAACTTCAGCTCAGCCCACACGGACTTTCAGATTTCCAGCCGCGTGCCCCCTGCACACACGGAGCTCTTAATAAGAATTTCAAAATAATTAATCCTGTAAGGATAAAGTGAGCACACACAACCCCTGCCCCTCCCCTGCAGCGTAACTCAATGAATCTGCTAGTGTAAGTTTGCATCATCATCTAGATTCTAGAAGGAAATTGATCTCTGTTAAACTGGTGTGTAGTGGATACATTGACCTGTGGAATCTGGGCTTTGTGGCTTTGCTTCTGTACAACTCACCCCAACACTGCGGTCACAGAGCTGCAGGTCCAAGCCCGCCACACTTGCCTTGGCCCCATGGCTGAGCCCCATGCCCCATCACTGAGAAACTGTTGGTTTCTGCTTAGACAGAGGACAGGAATGTGTTGCTTAGCCTGACACAGGCGGGAAGAACATTCAACCCCAGGATTCATGTTTAGTAGAGCAGGAGAAGAGAAAGGAATTTAAATCATCCTAGAAATTCTCTGCCAAAGCCATGTTTTTTGTGGACTTTTTTTTTTTCATGAATATTTTCCACCTTGGACACAAAACAAACTTGAATGTCACCTACTGCAGGGAATCTAGAGTCTCTAGATTTTCCTTTTCTAACAGAAACTGTACTACCTTGGAAATGTGAATCTCAACCTCTACAGTTTTTCTTTCCAGCTGCCTAGAGACATCACAGGTGTCTAATAGTTAAAAATATCATGCAGCTGGCTGGGAATGTGGCTTTAGTGGTAGAGTGCTTGCCTAGCATGCATGAAGCTCTGGGTTCGATTCCTCAGTAGTACATACACAGAAAAAGCTGAAAGTGGTGCTGTGGCTCAAGTGGTAGAGTGCTAGCTTTGAACAAAAGAAGCTCAGGGACAGTGCCCAGGTCCTGAGTTCAAGCCCCAAGACTAGCAAACAACAACAACAACAACAAATCATGCAGAGCCGGGAGCCAGTGGCTCATGCCTGTCAAGCCTAGCTGCTTAGGAAGCTCAGATCCAGACCACGTAGTTTGAGGCCAGATGGGTCACAAAAGTCTGAGACTTCATTATCAGAAACTGGCTCAAACTGGCTCAAGTGGCCTGGCTCCTTGGCAAAAATCTATGTTTAGCATGTGTGAGGACCTAGATTTGATGCCCAGCACCATGTAAACTTAAAACACAAGGCTAGGGCTGGGAAGGTAGCTCAGTGGTACAGTGCTCGCCTTGCATGCATGAGGCTCTGCGTTCGATTCCTCAGCACCACATAAGAAGAAAAAGCTAGAAATGGTGCTGTGGCTCAAGTAGTAGTGTGCTAGCTTTGAGCTGAAGAGCTGAGAGACAGTGCCCAGGCCCAGAGTTCAGGCCCCACTACCGACAAACAAAAACAAAAACAAACAAGCAAGCAAAAAAAAAAAAAAAAAAAAAAAACCACAAGGCTGAGGGGTGTAGCTCAGCAGAACTCCTGTCTAGCAAGTGCAAGGTCCTGAGTTCAAATTCCAGTGCTGAAAAAAATAAAAGCAGTCATCCTTAGGTCTTTTGTTTAGCAAGCAAGACAGTGTAGTAGTTTCCACATTGAATTGGAAATTAGCTTCCTAAGATTGTTTTTTTGGGGAGGGGTAAGAGAGGGTGGGAATCACCCCAGATCCTTGCACATGCTAAACAGGTGCTCTAATATGTAAGGCACCTTGAAGCTGGTCCAAATTCGGCTCTTGCGGTCCTTCCTCCATCACTGAAGTCACTCTTGGTTCCCTTCCAGCTTTATGCTAAAGAAACAACCATTAAATAACAAAGCCACCCCGACTTGGACATCCCCAGGGCATCACAGAAACACACGGGTCCCCATCTGGGCAAAATGAGCTGAGAGTTTAACTGACTCCCTCAAAATGTATGACAGTTTCCAGGCAGTTAGACAGGAAAGAATGATTTACTAACAAAACCTTGGCTTCTGATTTTTCTAGTTAACAGCAAAGATGTTCCAACTGTAATTGCTCAGAGTATTTTTAAATTGTTTTGCAAAGGACTCTTCAAGCATCTAAACTCAATCTAAAAATATAACTTCTGTGGCCTGGGTGGTAGCTATGAGGTAGAACGCATGCTGGAGGCCAAAGATAAACTCTTAGCCAAGCACTGGTGGCTCACACCTGTAATCCTGACTACTTAGGAACATGGTTCAAAGCCAACCCAGGCAGGAAAGTTTGTGAGATTTTTGTGTGTGTGTGTGTGCTGGTTGTGGGGCCTGAACTCTGGGCCTGGGTACTGTCCCTCAGCTCTTCAGCTCAAGGCTAGCGTTCGACCACTTGAGCCACAGCACCACTTCCGCCTTTTTTCTTTTTGCTTATGTGGTGCTGAGGAACCAAACCCAGGGCCTCAGGCATGCAAGGCAAGCACTCTACCACTGAACCACCTTCCCAACCCATTTGTGAGATTTTGTTATCTCTAATTAACAACCCCCAAATCCAGAAGCAGAGCTGTGGCTCAAATAGTAGAGTACAAAAGCTCAGGGACAGCACCCAGGCCCAGAGTTCAAATCCCAGGACCAGCAAAAGCAAGCAAGCAAACAACAACCAAATCCCAGTACTTAAGTGTTTAAGACAGAGCTTGGAACCAACATGGACTGCTGACACAGCTCTAAACTTGCCTCGTGGGTGATGTTTCTAATCTGCTTTGTGCATTTCTCATTAACAACCAGATGGAGAGAGAGAGGAGAGGGCTGGGCTGGGTGGTCCAGTGCAGGAAGTACTTGACCAGAGAGTTTACACCTATGTGTGCTGCACAGCATGGCCCCCAGAGGCTCAGGTGAGCGGGTTTCCTTGGGCATGCTCAGTCTAGAACCTTCAGCTGCGGCTGGCCTTCAGTATTTAGTCTTGCCATTTAACAGCTGTAAGGCTATTTATCTGTACCAGAGGCCCAGGGTCACTTTACAGCTCAAGAGCTGGTCTCTGAGGGTCCCAGGACTCCGGGGGGTGATCATCACAAGTCCCATCCAGAGACAGAGTGGCCCCTTTAGTGTTTGTCTGGTGGGGCGAGGGCTCTGAACTGGAGAGTGATGGGGATTGTCTTCAATTTGAACACGGTCGCGCTGGCTGCTGAGGTAAGAAACGGTTACGTGGGGTCACTGTGTTATAGAAGTCCAGGTGAATGGTCGGAGCTGTGAGAGGTGGTGAGAGTGGCCAGATTCTGGGTTACATTTAAAGGCAGAGTCCATTGAATTGTGAATGATAGGCTGCCCAGCGTGGTAGCTCATGCCTGTAATCCTAGCACTCAGGAATCTAAGGCCAGAGGATTGAGAGTTCAAGGCCAGTCTGTGCTACATCGTGAGGGTTTTGGATGCCTTCATTTCCACTCGGAAGCCAGGAGCCCGTCACTGTTTCTCTCCTCTGTTGTAACAATTCTAATTCTTCTCAAAGCTGCATGGGTACCAGCTAGCTAAGTACCCTAAAGAGTCACGTCTTCAGGCCCATGCTAGTGACCCGTGTCATTTTGTGGAAGAGGGGGGTGGGAAGCCAGTCACCCAAAGACTTAATTGCTGGGCTAAAGACTGAATGCTTGCCTTGTTCAACACGGTCATCTCTGAGTCCAGAGAGAAATTGGGGAATCAAGCAGAAAATTCCAGGCCATGGGCTGCTGAGGACTCCAGACTGGAGGGAGACAGCCTGGACTTAGAGCATCATGTTTGTAGTCCCGGCTCTGGTGTGGCTGAGTTGGAACAGCTGGGGCTCAAGGAGTGGAGATTGCGAGAGAGACTCCCGCCCAGACCCAGAGGAGGCCCCTGGCAGGGGCTGGTCAGGCCCTGGGCCCTCCAACCATGTTTCTAACAGGCTCCAAACCCCTTTCCCAGGAGGCGGCCTGGGCTCTGAGATCCCAGGCCCTGGCCTACAGGTAAGGAGTCAGCATTACCCAAGGGGGTTGTGTGGTCTTTAGCTAAAGGGAGCACCTTCTCGGGGTGGAAGATGATGTTTTAATTCTCGTCAACGTGTCTAAATGTACTATATTGAGATATTTCTAGCATTTTCTACTCAAACTCTTGCCCAGCTGTAACTCTCAGAGGTGTACCAGGTGTTTCTAATGAGTACGGAGGTTCTTCTAGAAGTCTAGAATTACCAGCGCCGGCACTGGTAATTGAGTCAGACCTGATTTGCCCTCTACCCAGGGTGCCAGCCACTGAGGATGGGTTTTGCAATAGGAAAGCAGTTTATACAGGAGGCAGTTAATTTAGGGAGTTGGAAGAACCAGCCTCACATCTGTCTCTGAGAGGAGAAAGCAAAGAGCAGGGCGGTGTGAGGCCTGAGAGGAGAACTCTCCGCGGGCTGCTCCACGGATTCAGCACTTCAGTAGAATCTCTGTCCAGCGAATGGCAGCCTCTTCCTATCTGAGGGTGGAGTTTTGCCCACTGGATGGCCCAAGAGCCTCCACTGGACATGGGCGCAGGTGTAGGGTCAGGGATTTCAACCTGTTAAAAGATGGACAAATGGCCTCTGCATTTCTTAAGCAGCCTGGGGCCTTTGCTAGACAGCAAAGCTTGTCTAGAGACCTCTTAATTTGGTGAGGGCTGGGGATGGAGCTGAGCAAGAGTGCTCTGGGCACAGCCCTGGGCTCCACACAGCTGTTCTCCTGGGTCAGGCCAGCATCCCCATTGGTGAGATGGGGTGGTCACGGGAAGCCTTTTGAGTGTGTAATCCTAGCCTTGTGCACAGCCACTGGAGGGTCACACCTGTCACCCTAGCTCCTCAGGAGGCTGAGATCTGAGGATGGTGGTTTGAAATCAGCCCAGGCAGGAAAGTCTGTGAGACTTTGTATCTCCAATGAACCACCAAAATTTCAAACAAGGCAGAAGTGGAGCTGTGGCTCAATTGGTAGAGTACCAGCCTTGAACGAAAAAGCTTGGGGAAGCTGGGTCCTGGAGGGTCACACCTGTAATCCTAGCTACTCAGGGGGCTGAGATCTGAGGATCATAGTTTAAAGCCAGCCCAGATAAGAAAGTCCTTGAGACTAGTATCTCCAATTAACTATCAAAAAAATCTGGAAGTGGAGCTGTGGCTCAAAGTGATAGAATGCTAGCTTTGTGCAAAAAAGCTTAGGGATAGTGCCCAGGCCCTGAGTTCAAGCCCCATGATTGACAAAAACAAAAAACAAAAAACAAAAAAAAAAAACTTGGGGACAGTACCCAGAACCTAAGTTCAAGCCCCAATCCCTTCCCTTCCCCATAAAAAGGAGCATTTAAGATTTCCACTCTGAGACCATGGTCAAATCATTAACAAGTGCTTCTGAATTTGTTGGAAGTCTTGTTATCCAAAACACTTGACTCCTGTTTTGCCCGGGATTGAACACGTGTTTGAAATCAGTGCTCTACACAATGGAAGCACGCAGTAGCCGCTCTAAGCTACTTACTTGGAGGATGCAGTGGGGGATTGCAGGCAGGCTCTGCCCAGCTGCCTACTGTGATCTTGGGTAAGAAGAATAGGTCTGCTGGATCTCCACTGCCAGTCTGTTAACCAGGAAGTCGCGTCCACCCCCTCCCTGCGCTGTGCAGGGAAAGCTACCAGGGCAGGGGCTTAAATATCAAATTATTAGTACCGTGGACAATAACTGAACAGAATTTGTGACTTGCCTTCTTGTGACATTGTTTGTCTTGCTATTGTTCTTAGAGACAAAAAAAAAAGGTAGTCTGCAATGGGGGTTGGCTAGGTTTTGAGTGATGTCAGCCTTGCTGTACCAGATTGCATGAATTATTTACAAGTTGGTTATCTAGCTCTGTTTGATTGATTGAGTCCTGCACCCCATAAATATGCATTGGAATGTTTGCTAGTACTGGAGTGGAGGGGGGGCGCAGTGTTTCTGGCCTGAGGGATACTAACCTTGGACAGGCTGATGCTGGACTGACCCTCCCTGGGAGTCCGTGTTCTGGTGGGTGGGTGAGAAAGAAAAGATCCTTTTAAGTGGGTGCTGGTGAGGATCTGGCTTGGGCTGTCATCTGTCTTGCAGGGTAGGTCCCCTGGACTTGATGATGGCTTAGCGGGTGGGGGGGGGGGCTGGGGATGGAACCCAGGGCCTTGTGCATGCTAGACAAACACTTGGCAAGCAAGCTATGTTTTTAGCCTTAGCACTAGGTTTTTTGGTTTTTTTGTTTTTGGTTCAGAGTAACTGGGAAGGGACCATCCAATGAGGGTGTGAATTAAAGCAGCGTTGTCAGTAGAAAAAGATGGCAATGAGCAGAGAAGTGTGCTTAAAATAAGAGAAACTGTCAAACTGACAAACGTGAGTGGCTCATGTATAAATTTTTGATTCCAGAGGGAAAAAAAATCCCTGCGCCTAAACCTGACATGTACTGTATTCAAGTGCAAATATAAAGCACTGAACAATACTGTGCGTCAATATGCTGACATTTTTCAAGTTATAGGAAATTCTGTAAGGTAAATTTCAATGACATAGAAAACAAAATGAAGGAATGAGAATGGAAGAAGCCCCCAGCTTATAGGAGTTTTTGCTTGTTTTTGTTTTGGTGGTGTTCTTTGGAGAGGGAGGGGGCATTTCAGTTAAGAGACATTTCAAATGAATTTTAGGGCCAGGTATGGTAGCTCACTAATGTAATTCCAGCTATTTAGAAATTAGAGGGTAGGAGAAGAGCACAGGCAAAAAGTTAGAGTCCTCCTTTCGAACAAGAAGTCAGAAGAATAAATACATCCCTATTAGCCCAGCTATCTGGGAAGAATAGGTAAGAGAATTACAGTTTCGGGCTGGTCTCGGCAAACATGGGCAAAAGTAAGCGAGGTACTGCCTTGAAATGAGGTCTCTAACTTTTTTGCCTGAGAATGCATCCGTATCTGGTGCTGCCTTGTTTATTTTTGCAGAGATTCTATAGACTTTATTTTTTTGAGATTTGTAGTGACTTTAAGAGCAAAGTCCATGAAGAAATGGGGGTGAAGCCAAGCCATGATGGGGCTCCGCAGCCTGAACATCTAGTGTTTGGGAACACTTAGCAACTTTGCAGCCTGCTCTTTCCCTCCCAGTGAAGTCACAAAAGCAATATTTTCCACTTTAAAAATGTTTCCTATCCCTCACAAAACTTGATATGCTGACAGGTCCTATTTTCCCATCCTGATCTGTGCTTTCTGAACACAGTCTCGCCTACGTTCGCTTGGTAACAGACACGCACCAAGCCAGACAAGCGCAGGCAGGGCTGTAACCAAACAGCCGTGTCGACAACTCCCTGGGCTGTGTTTAGTATTGCCTGTGCGTAGTCCTCCAATCCCACGTGGCTTTGAGGACCAAGCCAGGGCTGCCGGGGCACAGGGATGCTTGGATTTGCCCTGGCAGGTAAAGCCAAGTTTTAACTGTTCCCGCTTGCTGAATCCCTATCCATTTTCCTGTTTTATTTTGGCAATGGGAGATCTAGTGCAGAAAAAATGAGAATGTTGGGAAGATAAAAGGGGGTTCCCACATTCTTTTTAAAAATGCATTTTTATTGCTATTAAAGAGTTGTGCAAAGGGGTTACGATTCCATCAGTCCGGTCTTGGACGTCCTCCCTTCCTTTGCTTGATTCCTGAATTCTTGATGAATGCCACACTGCCTTTTTACCCCATTTTTCCCAACTCTCCCTACGAAACTTGGCTCACCAAACCAGTGTGGAGCAGCCCACCAGGTGTCACCAGGCTGTATGGTGACCACTCTGTGTGGCCCTGTACTGAGCCACTGTCCCATCCATGCATTGGGCGAGGTCAAGAGCCTTTACACGGTGGATGCTGCTCATGGTGGAGGCTGAGATGGGGTTCTCTGTGCACTGACTAATAAATCCCCCCACTGGAGTCTTCTTGGAATCAGTGAGGAACACAGGCAGGGGGAAACGGGGACATGCTCACCCTCCCCCCTCCCAAGAACACATGTCTGCCCCACCTGCCCAGAACAAATAGCTGGGGAAATGGAAAAAAATGTCAACTAAGCAGTTGCTATGGCAACCTCATCTCACACTGGCTGCTACTTTTGTCACTTAAAGAAAAAAATCACACACCACTGCTCACCTTGGTGCATAAAGATTAACACAGCTGATGAGGTTTTTTTTTTGTCCCCCCCCCCATTTTGGCAGTGTTGGAGTTTGAACTCGGGACCTTGTACTTGCGAGGCTGGCTTCTCTCCAACCCAGTCTTTTGCTGGTTAATTTTGAGATGGGATCTCACATGTGCCTGAGCCTCCAGCCTCCTGCTTTAGGCTCCTCATTGTCCCTGGAATCACAGGTACCACCACTGTGTGCGTCCAGCTTCTCTCCACTGAGATGCAGTCTCCTGGACAGGCCTGGAACTGTGATCCTCCCATTTTCAGCCTCCAATGTAGCTGGGGTGACAGGCACCATGGCTAGAGGTTAAGAAGGGGGTCTCATGAAATTTTCTGCCCAGGCTGGCCTTGAACTGTGATTGTCCCGTTCTCACCACTTAGGGAACTAGATTATAGGTATGTCTATGCCTGGCTTCCATGATGCTTTCCACCCCCTATACCCTGGTATGGCTCACTGGGCTTGCTTGCTTGTTTGCTTGCTTCTAGCACTTGAGCCACACCTTCAGTCTACCTTTGTTACTGGTTATTTTGGAGATAGACTCTCTCAAACCTGTTTAAGCCCAAGGCTGGCTTCAAACCATGTGATCTTCAGACATCAGTCTCCTGATGCCCATTCAGTGGAGCATTTTGAAGGGCTGGAATACAAGCTAGGAGAGAGGTCTTCCTGCCAGCCTTGCTGCTCCCAGCCCATCCCTTCCTGCATCCACCCTGAGCTCCCCAGAGGAATAGCTTGAAGGTCTGACTTATGCTGGAGCCTAGCATACCTGGGGTTAGAAACAAGGGCCAAAGGACAGCCTGGGCTTGTATGGAATTTGGTTAAGCACAAAGCTTTGGTCCTAGTGTATGAAATGGGCTGATCAGAGTACTTAACTGCTTCCCAGGTGGGGAGTGTGGGAGACTTGGCGTAGAGCACTTGCCTTGAATGCCCAAGGCCCTGGCTTCCATTCCTAGCAATGGCTAAAAAGAAAGTACTACTTCCCTTGTGGGGTGACAACTAAATTTATCATCAGACAATTCTGCTTCATGTTAAATACTCTGTAGATGTTAGTACTTTATTAAAATGAGTCCAGCCGGGTGCTGGTTGCTCATACCTATAATCCTAGCTACTCAGGAGGCTGAGCTCTGAGGATCCCAGTTCAAAGCCAGCCCAGGCAGGAAAGTCCATGAGACTCTTGTCTCTAATCAGAAAACTGGAAGTAGAGCTGTGGCTCAAAGTGATAGAGTGCTAGCTCAGGTATAGCACCAGCCCCCAAGTTTAAGACCCATGAGCGACTACACACACACACATACAAAAATCAGTTCCTGAAGAAAATCCACAGAAAAGCACACTGTAATGAATGGAAGGGATGCACTTTAATTCTCTATAAGGTGATGTTGCTGCCTTTTCTCCTGTCTGGTGCTGAGGATGGAACTTAGGGCCTCATGTATACTAGTTGAATACTCTTCCACTAAACTGTATCACTAGTCCTTTCCTCCTTTATCTTTTTTTTTAGCCCATACTAGGGCTTGAACTCAGGGTCTGAACACTGTCCCTGCGTTCTTCAGCTCAAGGCTAGCCTTCTACCACTTGAGCCACAGCGCCACTTCTGGCTTTTTATGGTTAATTGGAGATCAGAGTCTCACAGACTTTTCCTGCCTGGGCTGACTTGGAACAGTGATCCTCAGATCTCATCCTCCTGAGTAGCTAGGATTATAGGGGTGAGCCACCAGTACCAGGCCTCATCCTTCAGAGCAAGCTGAGATACTGTAGGAAAACATTTCCTCTTGTCTCCTGGTGGATAAATGAGCTGACCGCTTCTGAGCCTCCCTTCCCCTTCTCCCCAGCCCCAGTTCTGACAGTGGAACCCAAAACCTCACACATAGTAAGCACACTCTATATCTCTGAGCTACACCCCCACCCCCAACACATGTCTAAAGTTTTCTATTAAAAGAAGGCTTAGAGCTGAGTGAGGGTGTGGCTCAGGGCTCAGTGGTAGAGGGCTTATGCTGGATTTGGTCTCCAGAACCATAAAACAGTTTTCTTTCTTCCTGATGAAGTCACCTGTCACAATTTCTCCCAGATTAGCCCTGAAACCCCTTGGGGACAGAGGCAGGATCTCTCCCATGACTGTCCCAGCAACGAAGGATGGAACCTTCCTTACTCACAGGGCGGAGGCCCGCAGGGAGTCAGCCTTGGCAAAGAGGAACGCCGTGAGAAAACCGTATTGCTTATTCCTCCCGACGATTACAGTCATACCCCTGTATCTCCCCCAGCCCCAAGACTACCCCTGGGGAATAGCTCTACAGTAGTGACACCAACCAAGGTTGGAGCCTAGCTAATGAATCATTGCTATGTAGCATGAGCCAAAGGGAGAGGCCAATAGGTGACACTCATCTAGGTGCTTCAGAATTCTAGCATTCTAAAAAAAGGGTCAGACAGGCACTGGTGACTCATGCCTATAATCCTAGCTGAGATCTGAGGATTATGGTTCAAAGCCAGCCTGGGGAAGGAAAGTCTGAGACAAGATCTTATCTTGAATTAACCAGCAAAAAGCTGGAAGTGGAGGTGTACCTCAAGTGCTAGAGCATCAGCCTTGAGGGGAAAAAAGCTCAGGAATGAGCCAGGTGCTGGTGGCTCACGCCTGTAATCCTAGTTACTCAGGAGGCTGAGATCTGAGAATCACAGTTCAAAGCCAGCCTGGGCAGGAAAGTCTGGGAGACTCTTATTGCCAATAAACCACTAGAAAACTGGAAGTGGCGCTGAGGCTCAAGTGGTAGAGCGCTTGCCTTGAGCTGAAGACCTGAGGGACAGTGCGTAGGCCCAGAGTTCAAGCCCCACGACCGACCAAAAAAAAAAAAAAAAAGCTCAGGGACAGTGCTCAGGCTCTGAGTTCAAGTCCTATGTATCAGCACACACACAAAAATCATGGTGATAATGCTAGTGACTAACAAATGAGCTATTATTACATATACTACCTTTGTCATCATTTACATTCCAGGGATGGGGAGCACCTGTGGATCACACCTATGATTCTCATTACTCAAGAGGCAGATTAGGAGGATTGCAATTCTAGAACAGCCCAGACCAAAAAAAAAAAAGTTTGCAAGACTCCATTTCATCAATAAAAGCTGGAGATGGTGGGTTTTGCCTGTTATCCCAGCTATGGAGTGAAATACAAATAGGAGGACTGAGGTCCAGGCTGGACTAGATAGGAAGTGAGACCCTACCTTAAAAATAACCAGAGCAGGACGGGTGCTGGTGGCTCACCACTGTAATCCTAGCGACTCGGGAGGCTGAGATCTGCGGGGTGGGACATCCTGCCCCACTCTGACATCACCACCACCCATGCCAGGCGGAGGGAGGGGGCAGTCAAAGGGCAGCTTGGGGGGGGTGGGCCACCAGAGGAGTGGGCTCTGGGGAGTGGAGATAGAGAAGGGGAAAAAAACACTGCAAGAAACACGCAGCAAGGGAAGCACCTCCCTGAGCGGAGCAGTGTCCCCAGCTCGCTTGAGAAGAGCCTGAGCTGGCCTGAGGGGAGACCCAGGCCGGTGGAAAGGCCTGAGCTAGCAGAGAGGCCGGGCGGAGAGGCGTGCTCAGGGCCGAGAAGTGCGCAGAGCTGAGAGGCCTGTGGAAAGGCCTGCAGAGATCAGAGGTTTGTACCAGAGGCCTGTGGAAATCAGAGAGGTCTGTGAAGTGTGGAGAGGCCTGCAGGGAGCCAAAAGGCTTGTGAAGAGGCCAGTGGCCTGTGGAGATTGGACAGCCCGTGGCAATCAGAGAGTTGGAGAAGCCCTTAGAGAACCGAAAGGCCCCTGAAGAGCTGAGAGGCCTGTGGGGAGGAGGAAAAAGGGGGGGAAAAACTTGCCCCCTTGGAGATTGCTAGGCCTAGTTCTGAGGTAACTCAGGACAGGGTTGCCGACCAACTAATAAAACTCCTTTGTCACCTTTAACCATACCTCCGTGGATTTTCTCACTGGTTATTACAATCTGGGGAGCACAGTTCAAAGCCAGCCTGAGACCCTAATCTCCAATTAAGCACTCAAAACCCAGAAGTAGAACTGTGGCTCTACTAGAACTAATCTTGAGCAAAAGAACTCAAGGACAGTGCCCGGGCACTGAATTCAAGCCCCTCAACTGTGGAGGGGGTGGGGTCGGGGGGGGGGGGACAGGCACATTGGCTCATGCCTATTATCCTAGCTACTCAAAAGGCAGAGCTCTATGGCTTCATGATTCAAAGCCAGCCTGGGCAGAAAAATCCACAATACTCTTATCTCCAAAATAACCAGCAAAAAGCTGGGGTTGGGGTGTGATTCAATCAGTAGAGTAGCAACCAACACAAGCACACCTAGAATGAGCCTGTTTAAACCCCTGTACTGGCAAAAGAGAGAAAGAGAAAGAGAGAAAGAAGAAAGAAAGAAAGAAAGGAAGAAAGAAAGAAAGAAAGAGGTTTGTTACTTTTTTTTTTTTTTTTTTTTTTTTGGTTCTGTTTGTGGGCCTGAACTCTTGGCCTGGGTGCTGTTCCTCAGCTCTTCAGCTCAAGGCTAGCGCTCTACCACTTGAGCCACAGCACCACTTCTGGCTTTTTTCTTTTTGCTTATGTGGTGCTGGGGAATCAAACCCAGGGCCTCAGGCATGCAAGGCAAGCGCTCTACCACTGAGCCACCTTCCCAGCCCAGGAAGGAAGGGAGGGAGGGAGGGAGGGAGGGAAGGGAGGGAGGGAAGGGAAAGAGAGAAAGAAAGAGAAAGAAAAAGAGAAAGAAAGAAAGAGAAAGAGAAAGAAAGAAAGAAAAAGAAAGAGAAAGAAAGAAAAAGAGAAAGAAAGAAAGAGAAAGAGAAAGAAAGAAAGAGAAGTGAAAAAAAGAGAAAAGAGAAAGAAAAGAAAGAAAGAAAAGCAAGTGTTATGGGGTCAGGAGAAAAGTCCACCACATAAAGCTCAAAGATCAAAATTAAGCTTTATTATAGAGGAGCTCAGCTGACTGGCCAGGGATGCAGCACAGAGGAAAACATAGTCTTTCAACAAATTACATTGCCACAGATGTTAACATTCAATTTATTTTTATCCACTTCCCCCCCCCAGTTCCTGTGGGATCTAGTTGATACTGGTAGTTCACTTAGGGGGAAGGGCACCCCAAGATTTCACTGGGACAGGAGGATCGTCAAGGGCACACTGATCTTTAGGTCCTCCCTGGGGACCAGGTGCTAGCACTGTCCCAGGTAATGCGCATGCGCATTATAGTCTACAGAGAGCAGCCAGGGGATGGCGTGACGGGGGTGGGGGAGTGGGGGGGTGCTGTCATGGGAGGAGGCTGCCACAGCCACAGGCTTGGGGACTCCTGGAGAAGCTTCCAGTTAGCAAGATTCAGCCTGGGATGGCAGATGGAGTTCCTGGTATGACAGGCTTACCTGCTGAGCCCTGGGGTGTGCTGGTTCCTCAGCTTTTGTCTCGTTTCATGGTTTCTGTGTTGGTGGATTGAGTAACCTGGGGCTTGCCAGGCTCAAGTGTGGTTTAGGTCACCTGAGCTGAGTGCATTTCCGGCTCTGCTGCCTTGATTGAGGCCAGCTTCCCTTTCATCCACATGATCACTACCTCCCTTCTCTACTGTCCTCTGGAAGGCCTGGGGGGATAGAAAGGCTGAGTCCAGGTGTGGCCCAGTTTATATGGCTTGGTGACCTCTCCAAATTTGTCGTTTGTCTCCTGCAAGCCCAGTTACTCCAACCCTAGGGATGATGGGATCAACTTTTTTTTTCTTTCCTAAACAAATGAATATGCTGGCTTTTACTCATCGTAATGACTTTTTTTCTCTACAAAGAAAGTATTTTATTTCAGCTTCCTCTGACTCTAACCTTATGGGGCTCTGGGTTATCATGCTCACTTGATAAAAAGAAGAAAGGAATCAGGCTGAGTAGCTTTCATTTAAAGCCATCTAAACAGCAGAATGAAAATCAAATCCAAGCCTGTGTGCCTTGAAAACCAATTTCTCTGATCATCTGGACTTCCTTTTTTTTCCCTCTTTGGAGGTACTGTAATTTGAACCCACTAGGCAGGTGCTCTGCCGCTTGAATCATGCCCTCAGCTTCTTTTGCTTTAGTTGATTTTACAGAAGGTCTGCTTTTTGCCTGGGGCCAGCCAGCCTCAGCCCAACATCCTTCTAAGGAGCTCTGCCTCCTGCAGCATGTAATTGTGATTTCAGATGCTGTGTACCACCATGCCCAGCTTGTTTGTTGGGGTGAGGGGGAAGGTAGTCTTATTATTTTTTTTGTTTAATCTCCTCCTTCTGTATAGCCAGAAAGTCTAGGCATGCTACCTGGACTTTCAAAGTCCGGTGGTGGAAGCTGGCTGTTGTATTTTTTGTATGTATATACTGAAGCCTTGTGCTAATTCAGCTTGCTTGCTTTGTGCTCTACCATTTAAGCCATGTTTCAGTCCTGCCTTTTTTTTTTTTTTTTTCAGTAGTAGGGCTTGAACTTAGGGCCTGTCGCTGAGCTTTCTGTCTCAAGGCTAGTGCTCTACCATTTTGAGTCACAATGCCACTTCTGGTAGTTAATTCGGGATAAGAGTCTCACAGACTTTCCTGCACAGGCTGGCTTTGAACACCTCAACCCCCAGATCTCAGCCACTTGAGTAGCTGGGATTATGGGCATGAGCCACCTGCTCCTAGCTCCTCTTTTGATTTTAAGTGAACTTCAAACATTTTCTTGCTACATAGCCCAACCTGACCTTGATCTTCCTGCTTTAGCCTCTTGAATGCTGGGCCTATAGACATGAGCCACTATACCTAGCCAAATAAAAAACATTTTCATTTGCCCCTAAAACTAATCTAGTCCTAAGTATCGTGCCCAGGACTATAGTTCCTACTGGAGAGACCGGACCTGTGGTTACCTTGTGGTAGTTGATGTCTCCTCCTCTCCTCCTCTGACCTCTGGAATTGAACCCAGGGACTCCTGTATGCTAGGCAAGTGCTCTACTACTGGGCCAGCTAGATTGACTCTTTCAAACCTGTTTTGTTATCTGTAAAATGGGTGAAATGATCCATCAGCTTTAAAAGGAGAGAGCATGGAGATGTGACACTAGTGATCTTGCCCTCTGTGGGGTCTCAGGTGTGTGTGTGTGTGTGTGTGTGTGTGTGTGTGTGTGTGTGTGTGTGTGTGTGTGTGTGTGTGTGTGTGTGTGTGTGTGTGTGTGTGTGTGTGTGTGTGTGTGTGTGTGTGTGTGTGTGTGTGTGTGTGTGCATGACTGGACTTAGTGGAAAGGAACATCTAGAGAAAGGGTTGGTGCTCTGGAATTCACTTTCCTGTCTCCCACTCTGCATCACCAAGTATTAGGGCCAGAAGGTCACCAAGGACCACTCCTGTGCCTGCCTTGCAGAGCCTGGACTTACCAGGCAGAAAGCTAGGACCAGCAGCCAGGCTGTCACTCAAATGTGCCTGGCTGTCTCAGGGTGCCACCCTCAGGGTGACCTTGGCAAGCAGACCTTGACAAGGACAGAGGCGAGACTTTTTGCCATCAGCCTCCCTTCCCCCTCCCTCCTCCCACAGTGCCCTCCCCTGCTCGCTCTGTTTTCTCAGGCCACGTGTGCACATGGGCGGCCACGTGCGATGCCCAGCGAGGACTAGAACAATGGCGCAGCCCTGGGGCTGTCTGAGTTCTGGTTCTGACTTGCCGGGCAGGCTGCTTCATGCCCGAGTCATACTGGGGCCTCACACAGGTGATACTAGGTGGCCACTGTGAGGGTGAGGAGCCCCAAGAATGGCCCTGAGGGAGACCCCAAAAGCAGTAAGCTGCCTGGGTGACAGATCCCCTGCCCCTTACTAGTGGTTGACTGAGCTAGTGTTTTACCTTTCTATGTCTGCTTACTCACCTGGAAATTGAGGATACTCACCCGTGCCACTCAAGGTGTGGCTGGGAGGGTCCATAGGAGCACATTAGTGCAGTGCCCGGCCTTTTTGCTTTTCCTAGCCCTGACATTTTAACGTTGATTAGTAGGGCAAGGGGTTTTATCTTGACATGCCTGTATATATACCACGGACCTTAAGCGAATTCATGCCTCTGTCCTTTTCCCTCATCCTCCATTCCCCAAACCAATTTGTTTTTCTTAGTATACATCAGTTCTACAAAGGAAGTGGTCTTTTATTTTGTGCCAGTACTGGGACTTGAACTCAGGACCTCCTAGCTCTTGCTTAATCTTTTCTGCTCAAGGTTGGTGTTCTATCTCCTGAGCCTCACATGCACTTCTGATTTTTGCTGGTTAATTGGAGATAAGAACCTCAAGGTCTTCTTAGCCTGGGACTGACTTTGAACTTTGATCCTCAGATCTCAGCCTCCCTAGTAGCCAGGATTATAGGAGTGAGCCACCAGCCACCCAGGTCAAATGGGTTTTCATTGTGACATGTCCACACATGTAAATAATGTAGCCTGATCAACCTCACCTCCACACTGTCCCTTATCCCACACCCTTATTTTTTTTTTTAATCTTTGAAGAATTTTTGTTTGTTTTTGTTGGTCGTGGGGCTTGAACTCTGGGCTTGGGCACTGTCCCTGGGCTCTTCAGTTCAAGGCAAGTGCTCTACCACTTGATCCACAGCACCACTTCTAGTTTTCTAGTGGTTTATTCGAGCTAAGAGTCTCACGGACTTTCCTGCCCGGGCTGGCTTTGAACCAGGATCCTCAGATCTCAGCCTCCTGAGTAGCTAGGATTAGGTGCCCGGCTATCTTTGAAGAATTTTTGTATTAGGTTTCTGTGCTTTATTTATTTTTGCCCCTATTAAAGCAATTTCATCAAGTTTCATGGTTCCATCTTCATTCATGCAAACATTGTTCAATCATATTCATCCTTATTCACCCTCTCTATAAGCCTCCCCTCCACTCTGGTGCCCACCCTGCCAACAGCCCATATTACTTTCCTGTCTTTTTGTTGTTGGTGGTGGTCATAGGGCTTGAACTCAGGGCCTGGGCACTGTCCCTGAGCTCTTTTGCTCAAGGCTAGTGCTCTATCACTTAGACCCACAGCTCCACTTCTGGTTTACTGGTAGTTAATTGGAGATAAGAGTCTCATGGACTTCCCTGCTTGGGCTGGCTTGGAACCATGATCCTCAAACCTCAGCCTCCTGAGTAGCTAGGATTACAATGTCAGCCACCAATGTCCAGCTGTCTTGTGTGTGTGCATTAATAGTAGCAAAGGGTTTCACCAAGGCATTTCAGATAAGTGTATGTTTTGCTCACAAGTAGCCCCCTCTTGATTTCTCCTTCCCTCTGCTTTCCCTGAGGTTCTTCATGCTGTCAACATACCATTTGTGATGTATTTGGATTTTTCACCCTCCATCTTTTTCCCTCCCTCCTTCCTCTCATCCTCCTCAGCAATGGCACCACTAGAATCATATTCTATGTATGTGTGTGTGTATATATATTACATCTGGATGTAATATATATATATGTAATATATATAATATAGTCATATATACATAATGTACCTAAGTATGATGTTTAAGTCTAGCCTCACTGTTCCATTTTTACACAGGCACATAAACTATTTTGGCCATATTCACCCTCCCCTGGATCTTTCCCTTCTTCCTTCCTTTCTTTCTTGGCACAAATTATAAGTGGGAAAATGACAGAACCTTCCAGAACTGGCAGTGGTTCCAGGAATGGGAATCCTTAGCCCCTTCCTTTCTGAGGTGGGAGAGATCTGATCTCCAGCCACTTGAAGGGCTGGGGCTCAGGGAAATTCCTGGCCGCTCAAGGCTTTGTGATTGCTAAAGCTTCATAGGTGGCTGTCCTCAGGGGGACCAGGGCAAGGGGAAGGCCACAGCATGGGTCCAAATAGAACTTTCTCCAACTCTGGAGAAAGTTCTAGCCTCAGGAATATAGAAGGAAAGGAAGAAGACAGGAAAGGGGAACAGATATCCAATGCCCAAACTATCCAGGCGGCTCTTTGCCCGGGCACCTGGCCATCTGCCTAGCAGGTGGTAGCCAAGGTCCTTGACTCTCCAGCCTCCACTCTTACCAGGTCTCCATGATGGGCTGCACCCACAGACATGCAGCCTGCTGGACACCAAGATGTGGCCAAAGGTGGCTTCAGGGGTCCTAAGACTGCAGTCAGACTGAGCCATGGACGCCAGGCTCTGAGCAGCAAGGGCTCTTCACAGCATGGCTTCCTCCTAGCTCTGCTGGGCGCCCGGCACTGGAGCTGATGGGCCTGTGCATTCCATGCTTTCCTGAAGTGGCTTGTTTCCCTGAGTCCTTATAAAATATTAACGCCTGGCTGAGGGTGTGAGCTCTGGAGCCTTCCTCCAGCAGGGTCTGGTTTCACAGTCTGAGGCAGCAGCTGTTGTCCAGGTCTAAGGCAAACCCCAGGGCTCTGTACCTCGGGACCAAGTGGGGTGCCTTGAGGGACAGTCACATCCTGGCAGTTGGAGGCTGGGGTGCATGGCGTAGAGGACAGGTAGGGGTACTCTGTGGTGTTGGTGAGGGAGATGTGAATGCTGAGTTCCCATCCTGTTGGCAGAACAAGCTGGTGACTTTCTGAGTAATGACCAAACCGAAACATGTCCCCCCTCCCCAAGTGAGAGTTGGATGGGACTTTGCTGTATGTATTGTCGTTCCCTGTTCCATGATTTTTGTGTACATATGTGTCGGGGGTGTGAGCTGGTTTGGGGGCTTGGATCAGAATCTAGGTGCCGTTCTTTAGCTTTTCATTCATGGCTGGCTCTCCTACCACTTGAGCTACACAGCTCTACTTCTGGCTTTTTGGTGGTTAATTGTTGAGTCTCATGGATTTTCTTGCCCAGGCTGGCTTTGAACCTTGGTCCTCAGATCTCAGGCTCCTGAGTAGGTAGTTAGGATTACAGGCATGAGCCATCAGCTTCTGGCTTCTCCCAAGGTTTTGTTGTTGTTGTCAGTCATGGGGCTTGAATTCAGTGTAGGTGCTGTCCCTGAGCTCCTTTGCTCAAGGCTAGTGTTCTACCACTTTGAGCTATAGTGCCACTTCTGGTTTTCTGGTGGTTAATTGAAGATAAGGATCTCATCATGTACTTTCCTGCCCAGACTGACTTTGAACCAGGATCCTCAGATCTCAGCCTCCTGAACAGCTAGGATTACAGATGTGAGACACCAGAGCCCTGGCCCAAGACTCTTAATGTGAACCCTGAGCCTCCATCTAGCCATTGAATGCAAACTAAATGACTATGGGCTTTTTCTTTTCATAAGACTCTCACAGGGGGAGATGGTTTTTTGCCTATAATTTAAAAAGGATTAATACTGAAATGGGGAGCAAAGCTTAGCAAGCATGAGGTCCTGGCTTTGATCCCCAGCTCTAAAACAAAGCTGAGAAACAGAGAAAGATTAAGGCTAGCCACACTGTCTGTGCAGATCCCTCCGCCTGTAGATGAGTGTGGAGCCGGGGTGTAAGGCCATTCCTATTAACAACATGGTTGGAAACAACTCCATCAGCTGAAATGGGTTGGTGGGCACCCTGCCACAGGGGGTCGGGGGACAAGGCTGTGTGTGGTGTCAGGAGCTTCTGGAGAGAGTTAAGTACAGAAACCAAGCAGGAAAGGATGAGCACTGGACTCTTATCTGTGGAGTCAGGAGATCGTTTTTAAAATGAGGACATTCTGGACAAGAAGATCCCACAAGCCTTCATGACAGTGATCGTCTCAGAAGAGGGGGGTGGGGAGGGGTAGTGGGGGCGGGAGGAGACAGACTTTCACTATAGTTTACTGTTTGCACTCGAGTAGCTTGAAAGCAGTCAGACAAGAAAACAGCCTCTTGGTGGTGTGCTAACTTGTTTCTTTCTCCCCCTCACATCTTTATTAGTGCACAGGAATTGTACAGTGTGGGGCGTTTCATTGTGGTATTTCCATAATCTCATGGAAATAATATCCTGTGCCTCTAATCTACTTGGTTCCCACTGGTCCTTCTCTTTCCTCTCTGTTTCCTGTCCCCCCCTTCCCCCCTCACCCCACTTGCTTTTCCAAAGAAGCAAAGTAGCAGGACCAAGGCGGTGCAGGTGCGGCTAATTTGGGTGGGCAGCTGCCGCCTCTCTAAATTAAGCAGGCGACAGAGGCCAGAAAGCTTGACTCACAGCTGGCCCCACGTGGCTGGGAGTTACGCAGAGTGGCGTCCTCTTGCCCTGGTGTTTACCAGCTTGTGGCTCATGGCTTGCTTGTTGTGGTCACAGACACCCCAGCTTTCATGAATGGAGCTCAAAGCTGCTGGCACACCCCATTCCATCCGGGGAGTCCTTCCAAGCTAGGACCTAGCCAGTGGCCTACAGCCCAGCACCAGGCCTCTGGGGGTGGTGCCGTGCTGAGGCAGGAAGGGACGCACAGGCCTTAGTATGGGGGGAGGTCTCCCAGGAGTCATCTGGGTTGGGAGCAGCCTGATACTGCCCACAGGCTGGGCAGTCCCTCTGCTGAGCCGGCTGGGCTGCATCAGGCTGTAGGTCACATTCCTTGGACACCAAGTGCCCTGGCCACAGCCACGCATCCTCCACCATGGAGGATTCAAGCCTTAGTGTGGCTTGAATAGGTTTGAAAGGCAGGGTAGCTGTTTGCCGGCATTCCTCCCACAGGACCTCCGTGGTCATGCAGGAAATGGGCTGCCCAGGCAGCCTGGAAATCTCCCTCTGTGCAGGGAATTGATCTGATTTGTCCTGTCCCCAGTTTGCCCCCCCCCCCCGTGTCAGCCCTGCAGGTACTGCCTGAGCTGATGGAGATACAAGCCTATAGTTTCCATGGACTGGTTGGGTAGATCTTGTCTGAAATGCTTGGACTCAGAAGTACTTCAGGGTTGTTATTGTTTTTTTATCTCCCCGATTTTGGAGTATTTGTATATACACAGTGAGAGGTCTTGGGATGAGCCCCAAGCCTAGATAGGAAACCCATTCCTGTCAGATGCACCTCTTGTACATAGCCAGAAGGTAATTTTGTAAGTGTTTGGACAGTGACCTGTCCGTGAGGCCTTGTGTGGGATTTCCCAGTTGTGACATCAGACAGCTGATCCAAAGGTCTCAGCAAAGCCCGGTCTGGGAGTGGTGGTCATACCTGTAATCCCTGCATTGCAGAAGGAGGTTGAGGCAGGAGGATCTTGAGTTCTAGCCAGCATGACCTAGATACCCAGACCTCGTCTCGACAGACCTTGTTTCAGTTTATGGAGGATTTGGGGTGGCTTAATCTGATAAAGTTTTCCTGGAAGCAGGTGTGCACAGGGCTAAGGGCCTTCCTAGGATGGATGGGGCATGGCTGGTGATCAGGATGGTTCCAGGCAAACATGGATGGCAATCTCCTCCATGGAAACTGCCACCAAAATACTCTGCCTGCTTCAGAGACCAGGACCATGCATTTCTGCTCCCTTTTTATCTTTCATAATTACAGCTTTTTCATGTTTTGTAATTACAAATAGTTTCCAGATGTTGAGTATAGTGGTACACACTTGTAATCCCAGCCTTTGGGAGGCTAAGGTAGAAGGAGTTCACAAATTCAAGACAGTTTGGACTATATCAATATCCTGTGTTTCTCTGCCCCAAGAAATAAGGAATTCCCAGATACATCTATTTTGTTGTTTTTGTTTGTGTGGATGTGTAAACAGTGTTGGGTCTTGAACTTAGGGCTTCATGCTCTTCTTTCGTTTTTTCACTCAGGGGTGGTGTTCTACCCCTTGAGCTCCACTTCTAGCTTTTTTGCTGATTAATGGGAGATAAGAGTCTCTTGGATTTGTCTCTTGGGCTGGCTTCTGGGATCCTCAGATCTCCTGAGTAGCTAGGATTACAGGCATGAGCCACCAGGGCTTGGCTTTGTTTTATTTTTGAGACAGTCTCATGTTGTATAGTTCTCTAGGCTGGCCTGGAACTTGTGATCCTCCTGCTTCCATGCTGGGATTACAAGTGTGCCCTTCCATGCCCAGCACCCTCTGTACTGTTTTAAGAAGTCTCAGGCCTAGTGCCTCTTTCCCCTTCACTGCCTCAATGGGTACTTTCTTAAAACAAGAGATTCTCATTTATAACCAATGTCCAGCAATTAGAATCAGGACACTGATGCTGACACAATCCCATTATCTAATCTACAACTATAAGGGATCTTTGCCAATTGTTGTAAGAGGCAAAAGGAACAGTGTCCTTTGTGCCCTCCACCTGGAACAGCCCTTGAGGGTTTCTGTGTAGCTTTGACTTGGACATTGGTGAAGAGGCCAGGCCAGCTACTTTGTAGAACCAGGGAACCTCTGGCAGCACCTGGCACATAATGGCCCCGAAGCACTGCCACCATATATTGAGCTCTCTAGATCCTGGGTGTTTTGTATGTGTGTGTGTGGGGGGGGGGGATGTTCATCCTTCCAAGCTTCTTTTTTTTTTAAAATAATTTTTATTGAGATTAAGTGATTACATGAATTTCACAAATTTCACAGTATTGTGGGATAGTGATACTTAGTTAAAGTCGCACCCACATTTCCTTCCAGGCCTCTTTGAGGAGCTCAGAGAGGCCAAGAGGCCTCCTGAGGTCATTCAGCCAGCCACAGGCCTGATTTTTTTGGGGGGGTCCGATCGTGGGCCTGAACTCTGGGCCTGGGCGCTGTCCCTCAGCTCTTCAGCTCAAGGCTAGTGCTCTACCACTTGAGCCACAGTGCCACTTCCGGCTTTTTTCTTTTTGCTTATGTGGTGCTGAGGAATCGAACTCAGGGCCTCAGGCATGCAAGGCACGCGCTCTACCACTGAGCCACCTTCCCAGCCCCATGGGCCTGATTTTTTATCCCACAGAATTTTTCTCTTAATTGCTAGGCCACTGTGCCCTGGACAGCCTTTTCTTGGTTTTTCAGTTGCAGGTTTTGTGGGGGTTTTGTTGTTGTTGTTTGGTGGTGGTGGGTTTTTATTTTGTTTTTGTTTTTGTTTTTTTGGTGCTGGTACTGGCTGGAGCCTGAACTTGGGGCCTGGGGATCTTGTTTGGCTTTGTGGCTCAAAGCTGGCTCTCTACCATTTGAGCCACGCTTCCACTTTGGGCTTTTTGCTGGCTAACTGGAGATAAGAGTTTCATAAACTTCTTTTCCCTGGGCTGGTTTTTAAGCCATGGTCCTCAGATCTCAGCCTCCAGAGCAGTTAGAATTACAGGCCTGAGTTCCCAGCTCCCAGTGTGAGGCACTGTGACAGGGGCTGGGGGTTCAATGGGAACAAAAGGGCCTAAAAGCACAGGGTAATTGCAAGTAGGGGTAACGGCAATGAAGAAATTAGAGAAAAGATGGGGCTGTGGGGATGGGGGCCACTGACTGAGATCCTAAGGCTGAGAAACCAGCATTCAGGGTGTGAGATATGGCATTCCAGATATAGGGAACAGTAGGTACAAAGGCCCAGTGGCATGTTTGAGGGTCTGGAGTTGAGCTGTGGTGGGAGAGGGCGTTGGGCCAGCCCTATAGTGCTTGGTTGACCACAGGGAGGAGTTGGGATTCTCTTGGAAGCTCCATGGAAGCTATGGGATCCTAAATGGCTCTTGTGATATAGCCTAGGCTGGCCTTGAAGTTGAGATCCTCCTGACTCAGCCTCCCAAGTGCTGGCATTACAGATGTATACAACTATGCCTGGCTCTCATAGATTCTTGACCCTGTCCTCCTCCACTGTGAAACCCTCCTGGGGCTGGCTTTCAGAGCAGAGCAGGGGCAAGGCTGAGGCCAACTGGGAGGCAGATTAGTAACACCTTTTTGAGCTTGGCAGGAGTTGTAGGAGTGAGTGTTTTCTGTAAGCGGAGCAGTGCCATTGATCAGAATGACGTAGCAAAGCCTGGGAATGTCCACGCACAGGACCTACGTGCTGGAATGCCAGGAGGGGCTTTGTGAATGGTGACTGCCAGGCCCCTGTGAGGAGATGGTGATGACGGCCATGGAGGACAGTGTAGTTTGGGGTCCCAGGCCTGGCTGTGTGACCTCTGGAAAGCTGCTTCTCCACTCTGAGTATTTGTAAGGTAGAGAGGTAAAGGAAGGATCAGGCTTGTTGAGAAGATAACATGGGATGTATTGGGTTGAATAAAGTCTATCTGGGACCTGCAAATCCGATCTTATTTGGTAACAGGGTCTTTGTAGATGAATGCAGAGGGCAATTTGGGTAAGAGACATTATGTGTAATACAAGTATCTTGTGTGTGTGTGTGTGTGTGTGTGTAAAATACTGGGGCTTGAACTTGGGGCCTGGTGTTCTTATTTATCTTTTTCTGCTCAAAGGTGATGTTGTATCACTTGAACCACAGATCTACTGCTGGCTTTTTTGCTGGTTAATTAGAGATAAGAGTCTCTTGGTTAGGGCTGGGAAGGTGGCTCAGTGGTAGAGCGCTTGCCTTGCATGCCTGAGGCCCTGGGTTCGTATTCCTCAGCACCACATAAGCAAAAAGAAAAAGAACTGAGGTCTTAGTATCAGATATCCTTGGGCTGGGAAGGTGGCTCAGTGGTAGAGCACTTGCCTTGCATGCCAGAGGCCCTGAGTTTGATTCCTCACACCACATAAGCAAAAATAGCCAGAAGTGGCGTTGTGGCTCAAGTGATAGAACGCGAGCCTTGAGCTGAAGAGCTGAGGGACAGCTCCCAGGCCCAGAGTTCAGGTCCCACGACCGGACCCCCCTCCCCCCAAAAAAAGAGTCACTTGGTTTTGCTCTGAACCCCAGGCTGGTTTTTAACCCAAACCTCAGATCTCAGCCTCCTGAGCAGCTAGGATTGCAGGTATGAGCCACCAGCAGCTGTTTCTACAAGTGACTAAGTAGAGGGAAATTGGGGCAGAGAGTTATAGAGAGAACATCGTGTGGGAAAGCCAGTGACAGGAGAGCTCTGTTCATAAGCTGAAGAAAACCAAAGATGCTTAGTAGCCCCAGGAGCTGGAAGAGGAAAGCAAGGATGCTCTCCCCCTCAGACCTGCCAGGGCAGCGTGGCCCTGCAGTAACCTCGAGTTTGGACTCCCAGCCTCTGACCTGTTGGATAGTACATTTCCATTGCAGCCATCTGGGTTGTGTCATTTTGTTACAGCAGCCACAGTGAACCTCGTACACACAATGGCTCTGCACCACCCCCAGCAAGAGCAGGCATTGTGAGTTCTATGAAGCCTGGCTGTTGGAACCATTCCTCCTGTCCTTGTCTTTAGGGCTCAAGATGGGCTATCGTGGCTGCAGCTGTGGGGTGAGGGCAGCTTCTAACACTCTGGTCTCAATCTCATTGAGGGTGAGGTAGGGTAGCTTTGTCCTGCTGGGAGGAGGTGGCACTGTGGGCACAGTGGCTGAGTCCTGAGCCCTGGAGGTTCCTCCATGCATGCTGGTTATGAGGCAAGTGGGGGCTGCTCCCCCTGGCCTTCCCCTCCCCATGTGCCATGCCTCCTGCACCTCCTGATGTGGTAAGAGCCCAGCCTGGTTTCGGAGCAGCTCGGCCGTGCCCCATAAACCTGTCTGGCAGCGGCATTCCTCTGGCATGGAGCAGAGCAGCTGGCTGTGGTTTTGTAAGGCAGATGGGGACGTCAGCTGCTCCCTGGAAGGGTGTGACTCACACCAGCAGAGTGGAGCCCAGGTTTCCCCAGTGGCATCAAAACCCAACTGTTCGGAGCCCGTGGGTGGGTGGGACTCCCAAAGCCTTCCTCCAAAGGAGGGAAGAAGACCGACCGTGTGCCCCAAGATGCTGCAGGAGGGAGGATGGGCATCTACTTCCTGACTTCCTCCACGGCTTGTGGGCTAGGGGAGTGGAGAGTCATGGGTGGCCTCTATCCACTTGAGCAGGAGACAGAAGCAGCCTCAGAATACCTGGCTCTGGCGGGGTGTGGTAGCGCACGTCTGTAATCCCAGTTATGTAGGAGGCATAGGTAAGAAGATAGTCATTCAAGGCCAGCCTGGGCAAAAATTAGACTTTATCTCAAGGAAAAAGCTGGGGCATCGTGATTCCTGCCTGTGATCTTAGCTATGGGAGGCCATGGGTAGGAGGTACTGGCCCTGGGTAAGAACAAAAGTAAGAATAGAGAAGATGGGAAGTGGGGGGCTGGAGGTACTGGAATGCCAGCCTAGCAAGTACAAAGCCCTGATCAAACCCAGTACTGCATAAAACAAAACCGAAACCCGGCTCTGGGCTTTACTTTGGGCTGACCATTTCATCTTTAAGGCATGCTTCTAAGGCCTTAAGCTACCCTTTCTTCCTTGCTTCCTGACCTCTAGGGCATATTTGTTGAATACTTCCAAATAGCAGGTCTAAGGTCTCAGATCCATTGGCTAGAGGGCTGGGCAGCAGCCTTTCCTCTTCCATGTGTACCAGTTATGGTCACTAATTTATACCAGAATGGAGGTGGCTAGACCTTGGGCAGAAGTGGGCAGAATCCCTGAAGCCCTCACCCCAGCTGAAGTTCAAGGACGGAGGTCTGCGTTTAGTAGAGGTGCATACCTGCATCCAGGGTACAACTAGCTATCTGCCAGAGGCCTGGGCAGCCCTTGCCACAAGGCACAGACTTCAGATAAGTGCCAGGCACGGCATGTGTGTGTATGCTGGGCCTGGGCACAGATAGAGGATCTGAGGGTGTTTGGGGGTATAGGCATAAGTAGGCGAATTCAGTGTTACCACAGCAGCTTTGCTGCAGGATGAGCCACAGCTGGCCAGAGTTAGAGCAGACTGATCTTGTCTCCCCATCTTGTCTGCCAGGCCCCCAGGGTGGGCTACGTCACCTCCTTTTTACTTTGAAGTCTGTGTCTCGCACCTCAGGGACAATACACACTGGGGCTCCCTCAGCCTGGCTGGGGAGGGGCTCAGGTTGCACCTTGGTTTTGGAAGGGGTTCTATAGGAGAGGTGAGACAGGTGTTGATACTGTCCCAGCTCAGCCTGGTTTGGCAGATAGAACCTTAGCAAACAGTCCCCAGGGCATATGGAAGATGTTTGGAAAAGGCAAGAGAGCACTGATTGGTTGGAGCCCCCAAATGTGGGCCATTCTGCCCTTGTGGCCTTAAGCTATTGAGATGCCAGATGTGTAGCCTCCTGGGATCCCAGCCTGGTCACCACTGACCCTGCCAGCCTGTTTACTGCAGGGTCATGGGGGTCCTGTCATGGGGGGATTGGTCACGCTCTGTGCCTGACTGGGGGGAATGAGAACAGGTGACAACCCCACCCCCCAAATTCCTGGCCACCACTTTTTGCCAGCACAGGCTCCAGAGATGATACTTGCCCTCATCAGGACAGAGCTGGAGCTCGGCAGCTAAACCTCAGCATTCTAGGAACCCTGTTTCTATCATTCCTTCCCACCCAAGCCCTGCCCATTTATGTCTACATTTGTGTTCAACAGACTCTGAGTGGCTGCTGTATGCTAGGCATTGTGGCAGGCAGAATAAAGCAAATAATGAGAATGGTGTTAGTCTCCACTGAGATGATATATGCATCTGTCATGTAGACACTACAGTACTTGATTCTTGGGTGTTGGAAGGATTTAAGGAGCTCGCACACATAAAGTACTTAGCATGTAGTACCTGGTACATTGTAAGTGCCTAATGAATATTGCCCATTGATAAGGTGTCCCCATAATCCCCATTCTAGCACTAGAGGAGCTGAGGGAAGGGAAGGCTTCTGATGTGGAGATGTCAGAAGGACCTAGACTACAGATGAGGGCTGTTGCCATGGAGATTAAATGTAAGGACCAAAGGCAACCTGGAAGGAACAGATAAACTCAAGCACCCAAGAGAGGGTGTCTTAGGCAGGGTGGCTGTGGGTCAGACATGCAAGAACCCTTGGTGACCGACCTCATGGATGACCCTTGAGGTATATACAGCAGGTGTTCAAGCCCTGGGCTGGAGTCAGCCTGTTGGAGGCTGAGTGCACAGGTAGAGGCTGTTTGCCCCACATGCAGCTCATGACAGGGAGAATGAGGCTAGAGTGCCCAGAGCCCTCTACCTGGTGCTGGCAAGTGTGCCCTTTGTCAGCCACCTGCCAGACACCAATGTGGCTTTTCTGCCCTGGAAATCATCAGGTCCTGTGGCTTGGCCTCGAGTCTCCTGGCCCTGGCTGTCTTCCCTCTGGGCATATGTTGCAGAGTAGGGAAAGCACTGAGCTGGCCTTGAGCAGAGCCTGGGTGCAGGGAATTGTCAACAGTGAGCAGGACATGGGCTGCAAGTAGCTTAAACTTGAAATATTGCCACCCTTGGCAGGCCCACAGAGAAGGACCCAACACTGTGTCCCCAGAGATGGCTGGGCACCGGGAGGTCTTACCCAGGAAGTGGTACTTCTAGTACCCTGTGGTTCTTTCAACAGCAGGTGTCCCTAACAGAGGAGCCTCATGAAGTCTGCTTCTTATTGGTCAAGTCTATCCTGCACCTGTGCCCTGGCTCACAGTCAGGACTGGCTTGTCATGGCCTCAGGGAGGACTGTGCTTGTCTGGGTCCCTGGGCTGTCCCCAAATTATGGCTGTGCTAGCTGGTAGCATACCCAGGAGCACAGGTACTAGGTATTCTTCACCCCAACTTCTGGGATTGCGCTGTATGCATCTCGGCTAGCTGGGCTTCCCAGCCTGTGCTAAGTAGTCCTGGCCTTGAATGACCAGGTTCCTCTTGTGCAGATTCCATCCATTTCCCCCAGTCTCCCCAGCTCCACACACACCCAGGACAATGAGTGACAGAGGACAGGTGCTCTCTCTGTCCCAGTCAGCAGTGAGTGTTGGCACCTGCTCCTTAGGTGTTGCCTTCCTCCTATCCCTATTTCTGGAGTAGAGATTCCCAGGGTGACTGAGAAGGGGCTGGATGCTAAACTTCTCTCACATGAATTCCTGGGCGGGGCCCTCTCTCTCATGACCGTGGTGCTGGGAAGGCCGTCAACCACTCATTTACCCAGAGAAAGGCATAGGAGGTAACACAGAGGATCGGGGACATGGTTCCTGCCACCAGCCCACAACAACTCCCAATGTAAACATGCATGGGCCTCCCCTTTGCCATTCTCCTAATCTTGTGCCTCAGAGTTTCCATCTTTACAGTGGGGATGTTAGCACTGATGCACATGGCCTGTGAGGATGAGTGGAGGGGCAGTCATGCAGGTAGGGTACAGTCCAGGCTGGGCACATGGTGGTCTCCAGGAGGAGAGAGCTAGGCTGGGTAAATCTTCATACTGGCGTCCATGGCCCCGCCCATTCTGGCTGTGTGGGACAGGGAACAGACAAACCCATGAACATGGGATGGATTTTTGGTCCCTTCTGCCCGGTTGCCTGGACTAGGGCAAAGTCACATGCAGAAGGTTGAGACTTGCAGGGATGACTAATAGCCCAGAGCCGTGGGAGCCCGGTTAATCAGCAGCATCAAAACTTGCCTTGCTGTTTGCAAACAAGAGCCACCCCCAGAGGAGGAGCTCAGGCAGGGGAGAGGCCCTGGGTGCCACACAGCCTGGCAGCCTGGTGTGTAGAAGGACAATTGCAGAGGGGGGTGGCAGGCTGCTCAGGGGCCACTCCTGTCCCCCAGCCCCTGAGGAATTTCCTTCTCAGGAGTGACTGACATATAGCAAGAAGCCAGGGCGGAGCCAGGACAGGAAGGCCAATGGCAGGCCCCACAGAACCATCCATCTGGGATTTCCCAGTGTGTGGTAGAACTCAAGATGGTGGGACCACCTGGCTGGGGACAGGGAGCCTGAGCCAGTGCAGGCCAGCTCACCTGCCTCAGCACGCTGCCATCCTCCTCTCAGATCTACCTCTCTTGAAAGACACCTTTCAGACATCTCTTAATGGGTGTTGTAGGAGAGCCAGCCAGGATGGGAATTCCAGCCTAAGAGAAGTACTGTAAATTAGTGTAAAAAGTAGTTCTCATTTAAAACAACAACAACTGCCAAACACATTTAGTGCAGGCTTTCTAAGGGCAACCTGACAGCTTGCGCTGATGTGAACACCAAATGCTAAGGCTCTATGCAGAAAGATCTCATAGAATTGACAGCCCTTTCCCTACTCCCCCCCCCCCACCCCATTCTCCTACCCCTGTCCTGGGTAGCACAGGCTTGTGGGAGCTGGAGGCATGGAGCAAGGCTGTGTGGAAAAGTGGAACTATGCAGATTTGATCCTCACCAAATGTTTGGCTCAACCAGGGCCCAGCCATTCAGTGAAATATTAATGCAGCTATTTAAAACAATGGTTCTTGGGCTAGGATCACAGGTAATCCTCAGATCTCAGCCCCAAGTAACTAGGATCTGAGGATTTCGGTTCAAAGCCAGCCTGGGGAGGAAAGTTCATGAGACTCTTTATTTCTAATTAACCAGCAAAACTCTGGAGCTGTGATTCAGGTAGTGGAGTGCCAGCCTTGAGTGTAAAAGCTAAAAGAGATGGCCTAGGTGCTAAATTCAAGCCCCAGTACCAAACAAAACAAAAACAACCCAGTCATTTAGATACTACCCCAATGCTAACAGGAGGAAACTGAGGTCCAGAGGTCCAGACTTGAAACCAACATCTGCCAAACCCACTTCTTTTTTGGTGGTATTGAGGTTTGAACTCAGGGCCTTGTACTTGCTGCACAAGTGCTCTGCCTCTTCAACCATAACCCCAAGTCCCGTTTGCCCTCAATATTTTTCAGATTCTCCTTTGTATGCCTGGGAAGGTCTGGACCTTTATTCTCCCCTGATCTCAGCCTCCTATGTAGCTGGAATGAAAGGCACACCCCACCATATTCAAGTATTGACTGAGATAGGGTCTGGAGTTTATTTCTGGGACAGCCTTGAATGAAGATCCTCCTGATCTCTGCCTCCTGAGTAGCTAGGCTTACAGATATGAGATACTAGGCCCCTAAACCTCCTCCTAACCAGCACTCTCTTCTCTTTACTGTAGAAATGGTGTGTGCTCAAGGTTGGTTACCAGGAAGAAAATCCAGATGAATGATATAAAAGTGGGATTTGGGGGGCTTTTTCCTCTCTTGGTTTATATATATATATATATATATATATATATATATATATATATATATATATATTTTCTCTCTCTCTCTCTCTCTCTCTCTCTCTATATATATATATATTTATATATATATATATACACACACACACACACACAAAGTCTTTTGCAAGTGATTATAGTCCCAGCTACTTGGGAGGCTAAGGCAGGAGAGAATACCTTGAGTCTGGGAGTTCAAGATCAGCCTGGGCCAACAGGGCAACACAATGAGTCTGTCTCCAAATAAGAAAACCAAAATTACTGCTGGGAGTGTAGCTCAGTGGTAAAGCACGGTGTAAAGTGGTAAAGCCACTGTGCAGTTGATTGAGAGCAAATGAAGGCTGATGGGGGACAGAGCATGCCGGAGGAGCTGGTAGCTTCTGACTGCCTGGGAAGGTTGAGATGGAAGAAGGGCCAGGACAGATTTAGCTGACTGGCTTCTCCCACGGTCATTCTTGCTCAATCATTTCATTACCTGGTGCTTAAGCACATTATCTCCCAAACGCTCGCATTCCTCTCATTTTTTTTAGACTACAGGAAATGATAAAGCAGAAAAAGCGAGTGCTCCCTTATCACCCAGGGAGTGCAGGAGGGCATCTGCCAAATTCCTCAGGGGATCGTAACAGGTCTTTATTTCACCCCACCTGAGAATCCAGTAAGTAGCACGGGATTCTGGAGCAATGCAAAAAGGTGGCCATTGAGGATTTTTAAAGCCAGGTGGCCTGGCTAACGGGAGCTCAGCCTTAGATCCTGCAGACAGAGGTGAAAGGTGCTACTGATTCAAACATCTAGGACATTCCCCTTCCTGCCCCTGTGCTTACTGAGATTACAGCAGACAGTGTTAGAGGAATTTATAGTCCAGCCAAGGCTGGTCCAAGACCCCTGCTTTTCATGGCCAGAGGAGCCTGGATTGCTTCCTATAATTAGAGGCTGAGTGATATCAATCCTGCAGCTGATGAAGGGCAAAGCTGAGAATCTAACACCTGTTCTTGGGGCTGGGGCCAGACTGCCCTCACCTCACCCAGATCCACTTCTTTGCTCTGTGTTCAGGATAGATGGTGACAGGGCTACTGGAAGGTTGTGGGTTTCAGCCAACAGCTAAGCGTCCAGATTACTTAGCACAAAGCTCCTGTCCTCCACATAGTCTCTTCCAGAAACTTAGCAGGGAACAATGGCACACGCAGGTAGTCTCAGTTACCCAGGAAGGCTGAGGCAGGAAGATCTGTTGAGGCTATCCTGGGAAACATAAACAAGAACACATTAGCCAGGCTGGGCAGATGACAGATCTTCACACAGCTGTGGGCACTCTCTGTGGGGATGTTTCACGCATTCGCTTCTCTCCTGAGTCCAACATGCCATGCACGTCGTGGTGAATGTGTGTGACTGCAGGCCCCAGGACTGAGACTATTAGGCCAGAAAAGGACTCTGTCCTCTAGAAAGACTGAGACCTCTATAATCCAGTAAGGGGGGAGAGGGGACCTCTGCAATCCAGTAAGGGAGGGAGGGGGGGGCTCTTGCTGGTGCCAGGGAGGTGTCATGGAAGGTGATCACTAAGCTTGCTAGACCTGTAACACAGCTCCCACTGGTCAGAGAAAGGTTACTGGAGGCAGGTGGGAGTTGGGGGAGGGAAGAGGCTTTTGGGCAGGGAGGACAGACATTTGTAAAGGCCAGAGGTCATTAACTCACAGGGTAAATCATTGCAACTGGAAAATTGTGTTGCTTATCTGTACCGGGCTCTGGGCTGCTAGGAGAGTCAGACCAAGAACAATGTATTTTTCCCCCCTTTAGAAAAAACTGTTTTCAGGCTCTGGATTTCTTCTTCAGTGGATGCAGAGGTTAGGCATGTCAGGCCCTCTGATGGGGTTGTGGACCCCTCCTTGGGGGCCCTGGTGGACCTTGGGTATGGAGTGGCAATGTCTGGCCCTCCCTGAGTCAGCTCAGCCTCTGTTGGAAGTGGGCCACGAAGGTCAATACTCAGGTTGGGCTGGCCAGCTTGCTGGCAAATCCTCCACCTTCCCCTTGGCCAGGGGAAGTAGGGGGAGTTGGCAGGCTGTCTAGAAACCACCAGTGAAGTTTCTGGGATAGAAATGACCTTGGTATTGGCATTTAGTTCCCGGTGATATCATGCAATCGTAAATGCTAGTCATTGAGTGATTTCTTTTTATATTCATTTCAATCTTTTACTAGAATTTAAAAAGTGCTTCCTCATAATATCTCACTTTTCTTTTTCCTTCATTAGTACCTTGATTTCAATGAAGTCTTAAATTTATTTACATATAGTAGTTTTGTGTGTGTGTATGTGTGTGTGTGTGTGTGTGTATCTGTATCTGCATGTTTGCATACCTGCTGTTGAACTCAGCTCCATTCTGACACAAACTGGGCTTGTGAATGAACTCTGAGGTCCAGTCTGCTCACCTGAACAAATTGGGATAGGATGGTGCCCACCTCATAGAGTGATCAGAGTTAAATAAGATTGCATTTGTAAAGAGCTTATGCTGTGCCTGGCACTCTGTTAACTTTGAATAAATGGCATTTATTATGCACACATACACACAAAAAGGAGGGCCAGTCCAAAGTGTTGGCAGCATTTATCTCCAAGGGATGGGATTACAATGAGCATCTATTACTTCTCTACTTAGAAGAAAAAAAAAGAACAATAAATGGCATTATTAATTTAAAAATTCTGCCTTTGGCTTTACTGGAAGGAACGTGTAGTTAAGGTCAGTGTCGCAATCCTCAAGCAAGACAAAGCCTCTGATCTTTGTTCTCAAAAACGTTAAAGACCAAACCCTTTTCTGCACCAATCAATCAATAGGGATTTTTTTTTCCTTTTTTGTGCCAATTCTGGGGCTTGAACTCAGGGCCTGGGTATTGCTCCTGTGCTTTTGTTCTCAAGGCTAGTACTCTATCACTTGAGCCATAGCTCCACTTCTAGCTTTTTGTTGGTTAATTGACAGTAAGAGTTCTATGAACTTTCCTACCAGGACTGGCTTTGAACTGTAATCCTCAATCTCAGTCTCCTGAATAGCTAGGATTACAGGCATGAGCCACCAGCATCTGGCTCAACAAATAGAGATTCTTGTTTAGAAATCCCAACCAATTCTTTGGTTACAAATGTCAAATAATTATGCCTTCATCCAGCCTTGCAGGATTCTTGAAGAAAGGGTAGGAATCTAGAGAGAAACTTTCCAATGGTTTTCCTCACCCGCTGGGAGGGCTCCCAAACCTTAGCTGGAACTAGAACTCTCCAGGGGCCAAATTCCAGGAAAGCTGAATTTCCAGTCTATTGGCCTTAGGAATCTCAGAAAATAGCACGGGGCAGCTGGGGGATCCTGACTGACCTGCTCTGGCATCCAGAACAATGATGCCCAAGCCCTTGGCTCTTCTCTGGTCCAGATTCTCCACCACCAGCAACTGAAGGTTGGGCAGCCAGCAGAAGACAGGCCCACCTGGAGATGTACCACCCTCCAGTGCCTCCAGCTCCTGGGCTCCATCCTCTGCCAAGCAGAAAGGGGCAGACTAGGGCCTCCCCCCCCCCCCACACCTACTTATCTGGGGATCATCAAATTGAGCTGTGCTGGCTGCAGAGTTACTTCTTTGCCCTTCTTCCGCTGGCTGGAGGGGACAAACCCAGGCTGAGTCAGTGCAGAACTAAATGCCTCCACTGTTCAGGAGACAAAGAACAGAGTGGCTCCTCTTGGTCAGCTGTGTCTCTTGGCTGGCTGGGCCTGCTCTCCCCCATGCCTCTTCGGAGCCACGTGAGGAGGTTTTTAACGACAGGCTGGGAGCTGCTGCAATCCAGCCGTGTTTTCACAGGAGCTTGAAGGAATGTGTTACCTTATCCCCATCCCAGCTCTGGAAGGTGGTCGGTCATTGGCGGGGGTAGGAGCTGGGTGCCACCGAGTGTGAGCGCACGTGTGCACAGTGGAAGTGCGTTGCACGGGAGCTTGTGACAGCGCGAGCACGTGATCGTGCACGGTGTGCACGGGGACTACCCGGTGTGCTAGCCCAGGTGTGCTTAGAATGGGAAGCAAGCATGGAGGCCAGCGTCTATGAGCCTGCGTGCCAAACACACGTGCCAAGCGCCGCTGGAGTGCGTGAAAGTTTTGTACTCGGGTTTAAGGCCGCGCACTAGTGAGTGCACGGCGTTTCCCGCTGGATCGGCCGTGTGCAGGCGTGCGCCGCGCTGCGGGGCTGCGCCGTGCGGTGAATGGGGCGTGAGCCCGTTCTGGGTTCCGGTGCACCGCGCGTGCACCAGCCGGGAGCGCACGCACGTGCGCGCCGTGTACGCGCCGGGGAGGTGGGGGTGTCCCGCCGTCCCGGCCGGCTCGCGCCCGCGCGCGCGCCCCGTGCCCCGCTCGGTTGCCATGGGAACGCGCCGCGGCTGGAGTTAATCATTTCCTGTGGAAAGTGTGCGGGAGGGGCGGGGAGCGGGGCGGGGCGGCGAGGCGGAGGCGGAGGCGGCGGCGTGGAGCGGCCTCCCGCCAGGCGGGCCGGGCGGGCCGAGCCCCGGGCGGCGCAGCGGGGACGCCGGGATCCTGCCTCCACCGGGCGGTGAGTCGAGCCTGGGGCCGCCGGGGGCTGACTGGGCAGCCGGGCTCCGCCGGGCCTGCTGTTCCCCTCGCCGCGTTCGGGACGGCCCTGCCCGCGGGACCCCTCTGTCTGGACCGGCGGGGGACACGGATCCGGCCGGGACCCCCAGACCGAGTCCCCACCCCTGGGCGTCGTCCAGCCCAAGCGGAGGACCTGCCTGGGAGTCGGGCATGGGGGCGGCGCGTCCCCCGCGATCGCGGGAGCGGCCGAGGACCGGGTTCGGCTCCTCCGGAGGGGGAGGGGAGCGTAGCCCCCACCTGGGGGGCCGCGTGTCCTCGGCGCCGCCCGCGCACCCCCACCCGCGCACCGCCACCCCGGTCTGCCGGGGTCTCCACCTGGGAGGCTCACCGCGCTCCTGGGGGTCGTTTGGCCTCTTCCAGCCCAGCGCTGGGGTGTGCCAGCCCCAAGATTAGGAGGGAGGGCCTGGTCCTGACAGTGAGGAATTGAGCATTGACAGCTGCACCTGGGGGGGGGGGTCCCTGAAGGGGGGCGAGCCCGGAAGCCACCCCTTCCTCCCCTTGCGAGTTAGGGCAGAACTCTGGCTGGCCCTGTGCAAGGGCCCGGTCCTGGGAGATTTTAAGGAGCTAGCTCTAGTCTCAAGCACTCTGCCAAGCCCTTCTCCCCCCACCCCCACCCCCAAATAAAGCATCTCAGGTTTGGGGGTTGTGACCATGGCTGGTCTTGTACATTCTCCAATTTTTCCTCTGCCCTCAGGCTGGCCTTGCTGGGACTGCTGCATTTCTCCTGTCCTTGATGAAGTAGTCTCTCCTTGGCCAGGGACAGTCATTTGCTAGGAATGCAGCCTCAGAACTGAGGCTGTGTATTTGCAGCGTTTGGATGTTAGGGACACGGGGTGGTGAGTTCTGCCTGCACGGGCACCAGAGAACAGAGGGCTTGAAATGGTAGGTGCCCTGCAAAAGCCAGGACGTGTGACTGCATGCCAGAGAAGCCTCAGCCCATACTGTCTAGCCTTCTCCCCCCCTCCCCCTCCACTGCCCTCCCAGTAGCAATCTTTGGGTAACTTGTCTGTTCCCACTTTTTGCAATGTCTCTAGTCTCAGGGGCTGGGGCTGGTGTTGATTACAGCTCTGCCATCCTCTCCTAAACCCTTGGAGGCCATTGCCCTCTGTATTCTACCAGCACTAGAGTGGAGGCACAAATTGAGTTCCATGTATATCCCAGCATTGTTCTGAACAGAACAGGCATTGCCTAATCTTTACACCAGCTTGTAAGGTGGAGTTCTTCCCATTTTATAGACAGAGATAATGAGACCCAGAGCCGCAAAGGAATTCTTCCAAGCTCACACTTACCAGCAGAGCCAGATTCTGGACCAGTCCCATGAATCCTAGGTCGGTAAAAGTCCTAGGATAGCAGGCTTGGCGTCAAAAACTCATGCAGCAGAGGAGAGAGGGTGTCCCACTCTCTTGGACTATAACCCTGAGCTTGAGATCCCGTGATACTTTTGACCTTCATGGTCTTCCAGTAGCTAAATTCAGCAGCTTTTTCCTCTCTGGAATCTTACACACCCTTCCTCTTTCTTCTGGACATCTTCCTGGCTGTGTCTGCAACTTCCGTTTCTGATAGTACAGAAACATGGTTGCCCCCTGCTCCTGTCTACCCCACTGGATTGAGCTGCTTTCTCCCCAAATCTCCTCTGTGTGCCACTGAGCACCCCTGCCAGGAGCTGGGCCTGCAGGGGACCTGTCTTTCTTGTGCTTGTCCTTTGGTCTGCAAGGTTGATTCTCAATTCAGCTCTGTGTCTGGAGCCTGGAAAAGGAGTTCCTCCTCTCCCTTCTGTTTTTCCACACCACTCCATTTCCTTGTGTTGGTGGTGCTGGGCCACATATTTGGATTAGACTCTGACCCATCCTATAGCCTATTTTCCTGTCCCCTTTCTCACCTCCTCCAAGCTGCCTTCCTTAGTTGAGGAAGAGACCATAACCCCATCTTCCCAGCCTCAGCCCTGTAAGCTTCAGGCCTTCTGACCCAGACTTTGCTTTTCTGTGCTTCGTTCATTCTTACCCCTCTGCCCATTATGTCACCTCTACCTGTTCTAAATAGCAGATCCTGGGGGCTGGGAAGGTGGCTCAGTGGTAGAGTGCTTGCTTTGCACTCCTGAGGCCCTGGGTTCGATTCCTCAGCATCACATAAGCAAAAAGAAAAAAGCCGGAAGTGGCGCTGTGGCTCAAGTGGTAGAGTGCTAGCCTTGAGCTGAAGAGCTGAGGGACAGGGACAGCGCCCAGGCCCAGAGTTCAGGCCCCATAACCGGACCCAAAATATTAAAAAATAAATAAATAGCAGATCCTCTCCGTTGTTCCCCTCCTTCCCATGCTAGCCAAACTTCCCCAAAGAGAACAGAAGTGGCTTTACAGCCTTTCTGAACTTTCCTGAACCAAGAAGCCTTTGGCTTGCTTGGAATCCTTCACCTCTCTTAAAGGGTCCCAGGGTTTTCTCTGTGTGTGTCACACGAGATGGTAGTAGGGCTTGAATTTAGGACCCTGAGTTATTTTACTCAAGGCTGGTGCTCTTTGAGTCACAGTTCCATTTCTGGCTTTTTGGTAGTTAATTGCCCTGGCCTCAGATCTCAGCCTCCTGAATAGGATTATAGGCATGAGCCGCTTGTGCCTGGCTTTCTTCCTGGCTTACACTTTGATATGACCACCTGACCATCCTCCCCTTTCCACCTGCCCTCTGGTGACTTCTGAGGACTCTGCATGTGCCTGGGCACCTGCTACCTTCCTGACCTTCCTTCTCCAGCGTCTCTTCCCACGCAGGGCAGAGAGCCCTCCCCTTGCTCAACCTTTGGTGATTGCATTCTTAACCTTTGACAGTGCTTTTGCACCCAGCCTTTAGCTCTAAGTCTTGATGTCTAACCCCTGACCTCTCTTCTAGCCCTGACCTCTTTTCTGGGCATCAGTCAGAGCTTTTGTATGTTTAGTTCAGGACTTTCATCTAATAAGCCTCTGGTGTGGGTGTACCTCCAGGCTGTGGGCTAGGGGGCTACAGAAATAGGTAATAGGTGTGGTGAGCCTTACTCTCAGGAGCCTGAGCAGGTCAGGGGAGGTAGGTCCTGTTCAAGTAGATGTTTTTGCTGGCAGACAGGAAGCGCTCACCTCAATGAGCAATGAGGAGAGTAGTTCACAACCTAGAAAGCTCCAGAGAAAGTATTTGGCTGCCCCCAATTTGGTCTTTTCTGCTGTTGTCTCACCATATAGCTCAGGCTAGGCTAGGCTGTACTCAAACTCATGATCTTCCTGAAGCCCAGCTTTCTGAGTGCTGGGATTATAAACATGTGCCACCGGGACCAGCTCCAACTCACCATGAAAACCAAAGTCCGTGTTGCCTCTCCCACCTGACTTCATATCTGTTGTTGCTACCACTGGCCGATAGGGGATTATAGCTCGGTTACTTTGAATGCTCTCAGAGCTGCTCTGCATACAGTTGGTGCTCAATAAAGACTTGTGCAAGAAGGGAGAGGATTTGTGATTTGAGGCCAGTGAGACACTGTCTTAGAAAACAAACTACAAACAAAACACAACCCCTCCCCCGCCCCCTCAAAACAATCTTGTGCAGCGAATACAAGCTCCCACAGGGCTTTCTACTCCTAAAACCTCACCTCCATTTCTGCACCACCTGCTGGTGCCTGGCACACACCTCCAGTCTCCCCGCTTTCTATTCACATTGTGAGGGTTTGCTGACGCTCACGTGTAGCTCTCTTTTCTGACCTGGTGGGTTCCTAGAATGAAAGAATGTTTGCATCTCACACCTGGCAGGGTGTCTACCTCACTCAGGGTTCAGAGTGGAGGTTACTCCAGTGTGAGACGGAGCTGCCTGTCAGAATTGGCTGTGTATAAACCCAGTTTACCACAGCCACGGTCCCTAAGGAGCCCCTCCTCAGAGCAAGCTAATGGAGCATTCTCCTTTGGGCCAGAGGCTTGGGTCAGAGGAGCGTAGAGGCTAAGGGTTAATTAAGCACACCGCAGAGTACAATTAGAAAATGCGATGTCGTAGAGAAAAAGAATTTAGACTTACCACTGGGGTGCTGTGGGCGCCTGGCGCTTCCTCTTTGTGGGGCTCTGACCTGGCACGTGCCCCTCCCCGCACTCAGGGCTCAGGAAGAAGGACTGAAAGTAAGATCTCCATAGTACATGGCAGACCCTCCCTAAGTCCACCTCAGGGCTTAGTAATGAGCACCCTCAAAATGAAGACAGGACCCATTTCCCTCTCTTGTGCCAGGGGCTCCTAGGTGACGCTGGCAAGGTCTTCTTCAAGCTCTTCTCCTCTTGCTCTGTTCCACAGGCTGCCCGGACCCCAGAGGAGGCCTCCGTGCCCCGGGCCATGGTCCCCTCTCGCAGGACGTGGAACCTGGGAGCCACGCCCTCACTGCGGGGCCTGTGGAGAGTGGGCCGAGCCCCGGAGCCCGAGCTGGGGATGGCTCGCCCCGCCCCAGCCAGCCCAGCTGCCCGCCCTTTCCCACACACCGGCCCGGGGAGGTTGAGAACTGGTGAGTCCGCATTTTTAAAATGCCTCTTTATTTCCCTTCCTTCCTCCAGATCCCAGAGATGAGACTGAGGTTTCTCGGTTCCTAAACTCAGAGCTGTCAGGTAATTACAGGGTAGCTGGCAGCCCAGGGCCGGGCGGGCGTCAATCTGGCAGAGCTCCTTCCCTGCATCCTGCCCGGGAGGAGGGCAAGGCTCGGCAGCGGGTTAAACTTTTTAACAGTCTGCAGTACAAGGGAAGCAGCCACGTTCTCCCTGGCTTAGCCAGGTTGGGGCAGGGGGTGGAACTCCGCGATCTTGCCAGGGGCTCACCGGTCTCTACCAGAGGCTGGTAAACAAGGTAGGTGAAGTGGCCGCCGGGCTGGGCACGCTGTGTGGTACTGACACCTGATCCTGTCCAGACTCACCCTGGGTTGGTGCGAGGTGTGGACTCCGGCGGGATGTGGGTGTCCTGTGCTCCAGCTTAGCCCTGCCACAGCCTGTGGTACCTTCTGTAGAGACCTAGACAGCAGGTGTGCAGGGAGAGGGTCCCTCTGTGTGGGTCCCTGCTGTCCCCTGGGGAGCTGTCAGTGCCAGCTCCCCTTTCTGGGTCATGTCCCAGGTACTGTGAAGGTGGAGGAGGGTGGATTGCCCAGATTACCCTCTCCTGCCTCTTTTGCTCTCTTGGGCAGATGGCCCTGGTTGTGTGGGGAGATGGCTTTCCAGGTCAGCTGGACTTCAGGAGTTTGCTGTCTTTGGCTTCTGATCTGTAGGGAGAGAGGTTCAGATTACCAGTCTGACCCTCTGGGCCATTATTAGGTCTAAACCCATCTGTGTACAGAAAGGGAAACTGAGGCACAGCACACTTCTGTCTTCTTCCTCCACATTTGCTCCTTCAGTGGTGGCCACAACAGTGCCTTCCAAGGTCTCCCAGCTCCTGGGGTTGCCCGAGGCTGGCACTGGCTTCTCCCAACACCAGAGCTGTTCTGGGGGAGGGATCCCTCCAGGGATGGCTGGGGCTTGTGATAGGGAGACCTGGTCATCTGAAAGGGGCAGATGGTCTCCCCCCAATGATCTCTACTGAGGGGTGTATAAATGTGATATGAGTGTGGCATCTCTGGTTAAAAAATAAAGCAATAGCATTTCTTCTTGGAAAACTTTAAAAGCCTACAGAAAAATAGATGTCATTGCGCATTTTGCGCACTTCTTTCTGGTTGTATTTATGTGTATGTGTGTGTACACATGCTTGATTGTGCATGTATAGGTCTTTGAAATCAATGGAATGACATAAACCTTTGTCTATTTTTTTTTTTTTTTTGGTCAGTTATGGGGCTTGAATTCAGGGCCTGGGCGCTGTCCCTGAGCTCTTTTTCTCAAGGCTAGCACTTACCACTTTGAGCTTCGGTGCCACTTCCAGTTTTCTGGTGCTTAATTGGAGATAAGTGCCTTACGGACTTTCCTGCCTGGGCTGGCTTTGAACTGTGATCCTCAGATCTCAGCCTCCTGAGTAGCTAGGATTACAGCACCCAGCTGTTTTTTGTCTACTTTAAAAACTTAAACGAAGGTCAAATAAAACACCCTGTATGGAATGTGGGTCCAGAGCCCGGCACGGGGTGGGGAGGGGGGGAGGGTCTTAGCCTTGAGCCCTGTGAGGCCCCTCCCACGCACTCCCTATTGCCATCCTGAGCGGGGTAGATTGGAAAGGTCAGTTGGTACAGGGAATTTGAGTGCTGGCTCTGACTGAGCACTTTGTTGATCTTGTGATTCTTTACCTGTGAAAGAGAAGAATGTTCTCCTCCCTCCTCAGTGGTCATGATGAGCACATTAGCTCGTCACCTTGATGGCCTGTGCTGGTCATTTCCTGTGTACTTGACACCAAGTAGGCATTTAGTCTTGGTACTGAGTAGGCACCGTCTGTGTTTGATCTCATTCAAGCCTCAACCGAGGGCTAGGTAGTTGGTTTGTTGTCCCCAACTTCCAGACAAACACACTGAGGATCCAGAAAGCTCTGGGCCCAGGGCTTGGCCCTCAGAACCTAGGTCTGCCCCTGGGGCCGTGGCCCTGCAGCGTGCCCACTTCCCTGCCCTGTCCTGGCTGCAGTGGATGTCACGTCCCGAGGGGACTCAGTTTAGCTGGCTCTCTAAGTGTGCTTTTGGAGAGAACAGGAACCAGGCCACCCAGTGTGGGTTTTGGTCTTAATAAAGGCTGGGTAGAAATTGCCACCTAGAGGCAGCTTGGGTAATGAAGCCACAGCCCTGGGGTGCACCTCACTGCTGGCATTGACTGCTGGCATTGGCTTCTGGCTGCTTTCCACAGAGCGCTTCTGAGCAAGTGGGGGTCCCCAAAGCCACTATGCGGGAGAGGAGCCCCCTAGAGGTATCTTGGCACCCTCCAGAAGAGAGTCGAGCCTGCCTCAGTGCCTTTGTGCATGACAGACATATGAGGCGAGTAGGATCCTGCTGGTCAGGGTGCTGGGCTACAGCAGGGTACAAAAGCTGGACTCAGCGCGGCCCTGGCCAATGGTCCGTAGCCAGCTGTCCCAGAGTCTCACTTATCTCTCTGTGCTGGGACAGGGCGTGGAAAAGACACCCTGGTCAGTGGTGACGAGGACCCCAGCACTCGGATTGCAGCCCGCCCGGCCCTGGCACAGTGCAGAGCCCTCAGCGTGGACTGGGCTGGCCCGGGGAGTCCCCACAGGCTCTACCTGACAGTGCAGGTAAGCACAGGGGCCCTTAGCAAGTGTGTGTGTGTGTGTGTGTGTGTGTGTGTGTGTGTGTGTGTGTGTGTGTGTGTGTGTGTGTGTGTGTGTGTGTGTGTGTGTGTGTGTGTGTGTGTGTGTGTGTGTGTGGTTTGGGGGGGTATGAACTGGAAGGTACTGACTCCCCCCAGCCTCCCCCCACCTTGTGCATGTGTATGTGGAGCCTTGTGTCCCAGCCTGTGTGCCAAAGTTGGCTTCCTCAGCTATCACGCCGCTGATCTCAGGGGAGGTGACCTGGCCTTCCAGCCACGCCCAGGCTGAGGTGTTGAAGTGGGAAGATGAGATGGGCCCGAAGGGAGGAGGAGCTGGGAGAACAGGCTGGTGTGGGGTAGCACTTTGTGTCTGCTGTGGCTCCCGTCTGTGAGTCTGAGGACCATTGCTCACATTTCCTTGTTTGAAGCACGAGAATCACATCTAGACAGAGTCTTTACCAGAACCCCAGTTGCTTCCCCTTGCAGTTGCCACTGACTCTTTGAATGTCTGTGCTGGTGCAGGGGCTCAAACTCCTCTGGGCCTCTGGATTGGCTTTTGTTGTTGTTGTTGTTGTTTGTGGCTGCTGCCCTACCATTTGAGCCAGGCCTCTGCTTATTTTTTTTTTGTTTTTTTGGATATTTTTTGTTGAGTGTTTTTGCTGGTGACTGGAGATCAGCATCTCTCTGATTGTGTCTGTGCAGCTGGCTGTGAACTGGGATCCTTTCATCTCAGCTTCCTGGGTAGCTAGGATTACAGGCATAAGCCCCCAAGCCCAGCTTATCATTGACTTTTACTAGGCATATCGTGGAGATCTATGTGTGTGCTTGGTTGTAAAAAAATAGCACATAAAGATAGACACAATGATTACTATTCGCTGATTGCTGTCCCTGAATACAGGCATTGAGCATCTGATTGGTTCTCTTCATCTCCTAAATCTCAAGATAAAGGTACTAGTTTTTTTCTGAGTTGTGTGAGTAAAAGAATGGAAGCCCAAAGAGGTGAAGTAATGTGCTGCTGGTCACACAGTGAACCAGAACCTAAACCCCAGAACACAACTAACTTTATAACACATGATATGAAAAAATCACTGTGCAGCAATGCAATCTCTACAAAATGAATGCTCTCAGTTGTGGTCTTCTATCTTTGAAAAATCTCTCATGAAGGGTTTGGTGTTTGTATTTTCAAGACAACCTCTTAATTACATTTGTATGATTTTGTATGACTATGTTTGTGTTATTTGTACATACTATTCTGTGATTGGCTCTTTCCCCTAAGAGCTGTCTTTACATCAGTGTATAGAAAACTAACTCATGCTTTTGAACTACTGTATAATATTCTACTTGAGGATTAACTATAAGTTACTGTTGGGTTGTGCATATAGGATGATAATGGAGGGGCCACCTAGCATTCTTGAGGCCCTGGGTTCTATCCCTAGCACTGCAAAAATATTTTTTTCTTCCTGCTCCTCTGTGCTGTTCCTGACTGCAACGAGCTCCTTAAACTTGAGCACCCGGTAGCTTTGGATGTTTTGGGGGCAGCCCAGTTTTCAACAGTACTCACAAAGTCCCTACTGTGTGCCAGTGTCTGGAGCACAGGTGCAGTCATCCAGGGAAGGAGAGAAATGACCGAGGCTGTCTGGTGGGGGCGCCAGAGAGTCACCTGATGATCACAAATCAGTGGCAAAGGGTGAAGTGTCAGGGTTATTTGGGGTGTGGCTATGAGGGCCCACCATCCCCACACACAGATCTGCATGGCAGAGCACTTCCACGCGGGCAGGATCCGTGCACCCTGACTGGAGCAAACCAAGGTCTTGGGGCCCCTGATCTGGGTAGGGTCACACATGGATGTTTCTGGAGATCCTCTTGTGTTTCATAGCATTTCTTGGGTCTTCGCACGTGCTTCTTCTGTAAACAAGAGGGTCTTCCTCATGTGATCGGAAAGGTCTGGGAAGAGAGCGGTGCAGGCGAGCAGAGGGTTAAAGAGCTGTTCTTAGCCCTGACTGGAGCCACTGGTAGTTAAATTGAGAGGTTGTGGTCAGAAGCCTCCAGCCTGGAGCTGGGTGGTGGCCCTGTTCTTGAGTTTTGATTACGGGATGTTGGGCTGGGGCTGTAGCCAAAGCCTGGGGTCAGCAGATCTGCTAAGGATTCATCTCAGAGGCTGCCGCCAGCTACTGCTTCCAAGCTCACACCCTCCCAGGCTTCTGTTTACAGGTGTGGCCCGGCTGGGGCTGTGGAGCCAATGAGGTGACCTGGGGGGTCACACTTGGGGACCCCAGCTTCTGTTCCAGTAGCTAAAACCTTCCATGCTGCCTTGTCCCAGACTCTCTGCAGAAATTCTCAGCCTCCCAGGCCACTCACCCTTCCGGTCCCTCGGCCCACAGCCCAGAAATAGTGTAACCTTTGCTCCGGTTAGTTTTGGCAAATGGAAACTTCCAGATGCTGCTGTCACTGCCACCTCCAGCCAGCATGGTTGTGATAGGGTGGCAGTTGGTTGAAGGGTGAGGACAAAATAAAGTCAGGGGGAAATGGCTTAAATACAAGAGGGGAAGGAGGGCCAAGGAGAGAGGAGGGCGGACTCAGTGGGCTGCTCGGGGCACTTTTCCATTCTTTGCAACTTTTGATTGGCTTTTTAATGTGCAAAGTAATAAGGAAGATGACAGAAACGTTATGATGGTCACAGCCTTATGCCACCTCTTCCTGTGTGCAGTGCTTGTCCTGTGGTTCCTCTGCCCACTAGGGCTAAAAGGTATAGGTTCTTATTATTTCTACATGAGAGAAAGAGCTGCAGGGGTGGCAGATCCCTTGGTCACAGCCACATAATACAAGGGACAAGCTATCTCCCTGGTTAGCTCCCATTCAAAGCTGAGTCCCCCCCCACCCCCGTACTGAGGGTTTGCTTGCTTGATGGGTGCCTTACCACTTGAGCCATGCCTCTGGCCCTGCTTCTTGCTGGCTAGTTTGAAGTGTCTAGTGAGCTTCGTTGCCCTCAAATTGAGATCCTCCAGATCTCGGCCTCCTGAGTAGCTACACTAACAGACGTGAGCCACTGGTGCCTGGGTTGAGTGTCTTTTTAAGAAACGTAATGCTTCTCTCCTGGTTTTGAAAATAGAGGTTGCAAAGCCACATAAAACCTGTCTTCTGCCTCTTATCCCAGACACCTCCCAGGACTTTAAATGACAAAAAAAATGAGATTGTTGTATAAAAAGAAAATTCCAAATGCTGAAAGTGGCTGATGTGGAGGGAGGGGCCACCTTTTCTCTTCTCCGCTTCCTGTCTTGAAGTTACTTTCTGTTCCCTAGAGTTGAAATGGTGCTGGGTTCTGCTCCTAGACCCTCTCATCACCCCAGCCCCTGCAGAACACCTACCTCTTACTCTGGGTGACTCTGTTAGCTCTTCCCTGGTGACTTCCATGGACTGCCCTTCCCAGGCCATTCTCCTGCTTTCCTAGCATCATCTTGGGTGAGCTGTGCTGATGTCTCTGGATGAAGCCCGTCCACCCCCTCTTTTGTGCCTGCCCACTGGGCAGCAGCTCCCCAGCCTCCTTTGGTTCAGTCCCTCCTTGGCCAGGGGTCAGGTTCTATAGTCTTTGGATAGCCCCATGGGACAGGGACTAAAGAAGGAAGGGGTGGGCTGGGGCTGCCATCTGCAGGCTGAGCCATTTGCCAAGGGGTAGCAGCAGCTACATTGGGAGTTGTCCTGTGATTGTGTCTCTGGTTGAACGTGAAGCCAAGCAGGTTTTTGCATTGGTGTTTCCCATTCCATGGAACCCAGGGACGGCGGAGGGTCCCTGGGGCTCTTTAGGCAGTGCCGAGGGCTGGGACTGTGCCGCCACTGGCTTGCTGTGGAATCTCAGACTCAGGGCCTGTGGTCCCCTCCCTGCACAATGCAGGGCTTGGCCGAGTGGGCTCCTGCCCGCTGTGGCTCCACAAGGGACCTCATCCTTGCTGGAGAGGGTCCCCTCTCTAGCTCTGACCCTTCATGTGAGGATTCTGATTGTGTCTTGGCAGCAGGCCCTGCAGGACAAGGGGTGCGAGAGCAAGAGTCAGGGGACAAAAGAAGACAAGCTCCTGAAGAGGCCGGCCCCCAGGCGGGACCGCGAGGCCCCAGAAGCTGGTGGCAGAATGAATATAGAGAAAACAGGTAAAGGAGGTCAGTCTACGGGCCTGGAATCACCCTGGTCAAGCCAGCACCCAAGGGAGGCTCCTGCAGAATCCCAGCTGTCCCCAAGCCCTGTCTTCCCCAGCCAGACTGTCCACCTGACGAATTTGAGGTCCTGGCCTCCTGCTCCCTGGTCCAGGGACAGTGTGGTCCGTCCCTCTCTCATCCCCCTGCCCCTGCCAGGGCCACCAGGGCCCCACCCAGTGATAAGAGGCCTTGGCCAGCAGGGGCTGGGGTTGGATTTCCCTACTTTTTTTGTCTTTTCCGGGTGCCTGTCAAAAGCAGGGCACAGATGGCAGCCTCCCAGACGCCACCACGGTCTGCAGAGAGGCCTGGCTCGCTTGCTCTCTCTGTGTCTTGGCCCGGGGGGGGCGTCCAGAGGCACCCCTAGCCCCCCAGGACAGAGCGTTGATTCTGCTGCCCGAGGACTAAGGAAAAGTCACTGGAGGCTCTGCTGTTCCCTGGCAGTGCTGCACTGTTCTGGAAAAGCTGCCTTGGCTCCCAGAGGCTTCCTGGTCCTGGAAGATTCTGTGGACGCCTTTGTAGTCTAGAGGATCTGGGCCAGGAGTCCTCTAAGCCCAGTGACCCCTGGGAGGGAGCATCCTGGGGCATCCGGGGAGACCAGGGCGCACAGAGGAAAGCACTGGTCTCGTGATGTGTGAGCTTACTGGCTGCTGAATGTGGCCACTCCCTCTTCTAGGCTGAACCCCAGTTGTGTCCTCCAGCTTGTACCCTCCTGTGTTCAGGGCAGGTGTGGGGGGTCTGGCTGAGGGACACCCTAAAAGAGAAGGTCAACTCTCCTTAGCAGGGAGGCCTGGCCTGCCTGCCCCTCCTGAGCCTGAGTTCTGTGATGGCCGGCATCTTGGAGCATGGCCCTCTGGGGTGGTGTGTGGCACTGTCTGCCCGAGTCCCTTGGGTCTCACTTTGTCCTCCTCCACCCTTTCCCTTCCTAGCTTCTTCTGGATCTTTCCTCCCTTCCAGGGCTCACAGGCCCCTTTCAGCTCCGGGTGTCTGGGCCAGCCACAATGCTGAGGTTCCGTTGAGCCCCACTGGGATGGGGTCCAGGTTGGGTCAGAGTCTCTTGCCTTAGGAGTTGAGTCCTGAATGACAGGGCTTCCTGAGGCCCGTGTGTCTGTCCCCTGGCTGGCCACCCAGGCTTCTTTCCCAGGGCAGACCGGGATCAGGCACACTGTTCCCATTTCCCATAGGACGCCCCTGTCTACAGGCCTCTTGGGGGACAGAGGCAGCGCTCTCGGGTGCAGTCCAGGACGTTCTGTACTACACCGCAGCAGTCTGTGGAGGGCCACACTGGTCACACAGCCCCCGTGGCAGCCCCGTGTGGGGGCCTGGAAGCATCTGTCTGCCCTCACACTCTCTAGAACAGATCACCGAAGCTCAGCCAGCTGTGTGTGACTAGTATGCCAGGTCACATGCAGGCCACACAGCCAGGGTCACTGTCCAAGCAGAGGGCTCACTGGTCAGCAGGTGTCCTGTCTGCTCTCCACTCTGGGGGAGCTTTGTGGGGCCAGCCCCCAGCTCTCTGGAAGTGGAGGCAGCTGGCCCCCAGGTTCCTCCTGTCCCTCCCACCCCACCCAGCCCCTGCTGGGACTGTCCCGTCCTTTCCCGCTGCAGCCACTACTACTGCTGCCCTCTGCTGCTGGCCACGGGGCTCTGCAGGCCCAGGTCCCACTTGCTGCTGGCCATTGGCCACAGGCAGTCCCTTATCACCCCCGAGAAAACCAGGTGGGTAGGCTCACTGAACAGCAGCCACTCCCTGGGAAACTTTCAGGGGGCACCCTTGTCCCTCTCCCCCTCCCCCCCCCCATTCCCTTGAACTGCTGTCAGCTCCACTGCCCACAGGGGCCCAGGCTCATTCTTGGCACTCAGGGAGCAGGCTGTGACAAGCACCCCAGGCCCCAGGAGCAGGTCATGGGGCCTTGATTCCGTGTCTTCGTCCTTTGTCCACCTGTCTGTCTTCTCTCTTGCCCCTGGTGACAGGACAGTGGAAGGCGTGGGAGGAGGAGGACTCAGGCTGAGGCCCCGCCCGGCTCCCCGGTATTTACCCCATTCCTTGTGCCTGTGTGGTCCCCACGTGCAGGCGTGTCGCCCCCGGAGCTGGCCTGGCTGCTCCTGCCCCACGGGCTGGTCTGTCTGTCCTGGTCTGTTGCGCTTGCACACGCTCCCCTAGTTCCCTCTCCGGGCACAGGTGACCACTTCCTTCAGGGGGGCATCTGGGGAGTCTCTCCTCTCCTCTTAGGGCTCCCCAAGCCTGTGTTTTCTGCGTGGAATGCCTTTCGCCAGAGGCAGTTGCCTTCAGCCCATCCGTGGCCAAGGGGGTCCAGCCCCTCCGTCCTGGAATTCATTCTGAGAGGAATAAGTCTTGGTTTGGGATAGTTCTCTCTCTCTCCTGAGTGCTTCCTCTGAGGCAAACACGGAGGTCCCCGCTGACCGCCCCCCTGCCCCCCATTGCTGCTGCCTCCAGCCCCCACTCCCTGCTTGCCTTCCTCCCCATCCCCCAACAGTCTGCCCTGCTGTGATGGGCCCTCCGCCCGCCCACCCGTGCAGGACCTCAGGCCCTGCTCATCGGCGGCTCCTTTGCTTGTAGGTGGGCGGCTCTTTGGCAGCGGGAGGTGCTCCAGCCTGTCGGGGTCACCAGGTGCGGCCCCTGTGGTACACAGGATGGTGGAGGCCATGTCCCAGCTTCAGGAGGAGAAATCCCAGCTTCAGGAGGAGCTGGTGGTCCTGCGGGAGAGGCTGGCCCTCCATGACAGTGACCAGCACGCCACATCCACCCAGCTGCAGAACCAGGTACCGGGAGGCAGGGATGGGCAGAGCGGGTCAGAGGCGACTGCCCGGCTGCCAGGGCCCCACCAGGCCGTTGGCATAATAGAAGTAGATTGGGGGCTCCTGTCCACTTGGAAGGTGCTAGAGCTTGGCCCCTGATTCCTGCCACAGACCAGGTCTCCCCTCCTGCCTCTCCTGCTTCCTGTTACTTGGGTCTGCACCTGCCCCTCGGAAGCACAGTCCAAGGGCTGTCTCTCTGGCTGGCTAAGTCTCCTTCACATGCCCTGGGGTCCCCAACACCGTCAGCCAAATCATCCTCATGTGGGCTCTGGTGCCGTGACCAGGCCACAGGGTCCCTGATCAGGGCCCTCCGTGGATGGTTCTGCTGTGAGCAGCGCTCAGTCTCTGTCCCGTGAGCCAGCAAAGGGACCCCCATGGGTGCTGTGGTTTGACCTCAGCTCAGCAAGCAGAACGTGCACATGTGTTTCTTTTTTTCTTTTTTTCTTCGCTGGTCCTGGGGCTTGAACTCTGGGCTGGGGCACTATCTCTGAGCTCCTTTTTGCTCAAGGCTGGCACTCTACCACTTGAGCCACAGCACCACTTCTGGCTTTTTCTGTGATTAACTGAAGATAAGAGTCTCACTGTTCTGCCCGAGCTGGCTTCGAACCCATAATCCTTATAGATTTCGGCCTCCTGAGTAGCTAGGATTACAGATGGGAGCCACCAGCTCTGGCTTCTTCTGGCTCTTCTCCAGAGCTGCTCCCCATGTTCCTCCCCTTCCCCCAGTACTTTACCATCACCCCACTGACTGGGGTCAGCCCTGTATTCCTCCTGCCTGCTCCAGGCCTGCTTCCGTTTTCCGTATCTCTAGACCAGGGCATGGAGCTGGGCACCAGGGTCATCCAGGAGTTCGGGTGGCTCCTGCCCTGTGTAGGCTCTAATCTGGGGGAGATTGGGAGGCATCTGTTGCAGCCATGTAAAGGAGGGAAAAGGACAGGGCTCTGCCCGATGAGCACGTGTATGCCCTGAGGCCAGTACTGGAGCTAAGTTCTAGTGCACCGCAGAGGGGAAGGTATTCTGAGCCGGAGGAACAGCCAGTGTGTGGGGATGGTATGAGTAGAAATGGTGGTGAATGCAAGCCCCAGGTGCTTCTCCAGGGGGCTGGGTTGGTCCAGGGCCTGCCCCGCAGCTCACCCTTGGCCCAAGGCTGCTCTGTCCCTCCTGGAGTGGGCTCCCAAGATACTGCCTGGAAGCAAGAGTGTGTTTCCATTGTTGTTTTGACACAGGGCTTCACCACGTAGCCCAGGCTGGTTTCATGCTCCATGATTCCCCCTCCTCCACTCCCGAGTGCTGGGATTACAGGAGTGCACCACCATATTTGGCTCCAGTTTATTGCTGCTTTGAAGAGCTTTGTTGAGGTAGAATTCACGTGACCATAAAATTCACCCTTTTAAGGCAGACTAGTGTTCATAAGTATATTAAGATAGGGAGCACCTGTTGCTTTATCTAATTTTAGGCTGTTCTTATCACTTCAGTTTAATGTTTTTACACAATTTTTGTTACTTAAAAGTTAAATCATTTTATTCGTATTTAATTTTAAACCTGTAATGCACTCTTCCCCCGACCTCTCTCCCCAGGCTCTGGCATCTGATAATCTACTTGGTATTTTTTTTTTTTTTTTTGCCAGTCCTAGGGCTTGGACTCAGGGCCTGAGCACTGTCTCTGAGCTTCTTTTTGCTCAAGGCTAGGGCTCTACCACTTGAGCCACAGGCCACTTCCACCTTTTTCTGTGTATGTGGTACCGAGGACTTGAATTCAGAGTGCATGCTAGGCAAGCACTCTACCACTATGCCACATTCCCAGCTCATCTACTTGGTATTTTTACGGATTTCTTTCTGATGTTTCATATAAATGAAATCTCGTCACACGTGAGTGGCCATTTACAACTTCAACTGAGGGGAAGGCAAAGGTAGAACACCAGTTTTACCTGGCACCCGGGTCTTTGCTCAAGTTTTAGCCAGGAACTTTCTGACTGCTAGCTCTCTTCTAGAAAGTTCTCAAAATGTGGTCCCTGAAGCTCCAAGTCTCTGAACTGCTCTCTCAGTTCCTGCCCTGTGGCTATATAGCCAACCCCATGGGCCTGGACCATGGGGCTACTGCTCTGTGCCTCAGTTTCCACATGTGTGCAGTGATAAACCAGACGAGTCCCTGGTGCTGCTGCCGAGCCTTCTGCCATCCCCAGGAAGACTTTGGGATCCAAACCTGGGAACAGAGTTTAGTTCTGGCTGGGCCACTGGCCAGAGACCCAACCATAGGATGTCACCTCTGAGCCTCATTTCCGAGTCCTTAATCCTGTGACTAATAACTGTGGCTTTGTGGTTGTTGGGGCATGGCCAGGAACACGGATGGCAAACTGCAAAGTGCGGTGCCTCCTGGGGTGGCACTCCTGGGGTGGTACTTGCAGTGTGACACTAGTGGGTCCTCTGGTCTCCTGGAGCCTCACAGCAGTTTGAGGCTGACGTTGATGTACCAGGTGTTCTGAATTTGCTTTGCTCAGCAGCCCCCACATCGGGCATATCCCACTTTGTGTTCCTGGTGCCTGGGTGCTGCTGACCTTGTCCAAATGCGCCTGCGTCCTGTGGCTGCCTTCCTACCCCCAAAAGGCCATGAGGCCTAGCACAGGGCCAGGGCCCGGCAAGGGGCAGCCGGACTTGTCTCTCTCTAGTCCAAGGCCCAGCACTCGGCAGCCAGGTGACCACAGGGCAGTCGCTCAGTTAAGGCTTCCCCTCCAGGAACCCTGGCTTTTCTCCCTACCCAGTGAGACCCGAGCACCTGCTTCTTGGGACAAGGGGTCAAAGGTGAGCGTCTCCAGAAGCCTCCTGCCCCAGGCAGAGCTGGAAGGGTGGATGGAACTGTGCTGCCACGGTTGGAATCTGGGCTTGGGAACTTTTGCAGGCATCTCACTATTGGCACAAGGAGCCCTGGCACAAGGGTCTGCATGTCAGGCACCTGGGGAACCCAGGCCACAGGGCCACAATGGGCCTTGGTAGGAGGGGGAGAAGGTTTGTAGCTGGTTCCCTTGGTTGTTGGCCACAGCCCCAGGGCCATCCAGGTGGCTTTGAGCTCCCCTGTGCCCTTGAGTCTTCAGGTTCCTAAGATCCTGTCAGGGCTACCTGCTGCTCAGGTGCACCCACTCCTTCCCACCCCTGCACTAAAGGTGGAACTTGCTAGCTGATTCTCAGTTCTGGAAACCAGAGGACTGGCCTCTTATCTATGAGATTGTATAGTATGAGTCCTTTTATGATTGCTGTTCAAATAACAGCATCAAGGCTCCTCCGAGTTGTAGCAGTTGACGAGATATGTAGTGTGTGTGTGTGTGTGTGTGTGTGTGTGTGTGTGTGTGTGTGTGTGTGTGTGTGTGTGTGTGTGTGTGTGTGTGTGTGTGTGTATTTAAATTTTAAAGTGCTGGGGCTCAAACACAGAGCTTTACATGTGCTAGGCAACCAAGCTCTCTGCCACTAAACCACATTCCATCCTGTTTATTGTTTTAATTTCTTTGAGATAGTCTTTCTGTATAGTTCAAGCTGGCCTCTAACTTGGGATCTTTCCTCCTCTACCTCCCAATGCTGGATGACAAGAGTAACCACCACTCCACATCTTTTTTTTTTAATTGTTGTTGTTTCTTTTTGTTTGTTTGTTTGTTTGTTTGTCGGTTGTGGGTCTTGAACCTCAGGATCTAGGTGCTGTCTCTGAGCTCATTTGCTCAAAGCTAGCACTCTATCATTTTGAGCCACAGGACTACTTCTGGTTTTTGGACTGGTTCATTAGAGATAAGAGTCTCATGGGAACTTCCCTGCTATAGCTGGCTTCAAACTATGGTCCTCAGATCTCAGCCTCCTGAGTAGCTAGGATTACAGGCATGAACCACTGGCACCTGGCATTTGTTTCTTTTATTGCTTGTGTTTTGGAGGTCATATCTGGGACATTACTGCCAAATTCAATGTTACAAAGATTTCTCCTGTTTATTTTTTATTGTTTTATATTTAAGAGTTGGAGTTTTTATGTCTGTGACATTTAGGTTTCTGATGCAATTTGAGTGAATTTTGGTCTCTTGCTTAAGGGTCCAGCTGATTGCTTTGAGGGTATTCAGTTTCCCCAGCACCAAATGGCAACTTGTCAAGGGCCATTTGAGTGTACATGTGGGGTTTATGGCTGTGTTATGCCAGTACCGCGCCGCTTTGGTTACTGTAGCCTTGTAAGTTGTGAAGTCAGAAGTGAGACTTCTTCAGTTTTCTTTTTCAGAGTCATTTGTCCACTTAGTATTCCTTGAGTTTTTATGGGAATTTTAGAATGGATTTTAAATTTCTTCAGAAAATGGCAGTATTGTGGTTTGAGTTCAGGGTCTTGCACTTGGTAGGCAGACACTCTACTGCTTGGGCCATACCTTATCCTATCCCCTTTTGGCATTTAGGTTATGAATCCCAGAGAATGTCTCCCTTTTTTTGCTCAGGGTCAGGCTCAGACCCTGCCCGTCCCTCCCCCTACACACAAACACATGTCCTGAGAGGCTAAGACCTCTTGTGTATGCCTCCATGTCTGGCTTGTGTTTTTGAGATGGAAATCTCTGTATCTTTTGTCTGGGCCAGCCTTGAACCATGATCTTCCCCGATCTACATTCCTATGTAGCTGAGCAGGCATGAGCCACTATGTATTACTGAAATCTTAGCACTGCTGTGAAGGCTGAAACCTAGGGCTCTGTGCATGCTTGACCACTGAGCTACCACTGAGCCACACCCCCAGCCCTGACATCTTAACAGTAACTCTTCAGCACATGCCCATAGATGTCTCCCACTCACTGGCCTTCCAGCCATGCTCTCTAGTTGTCAGCGTGTAAGTTTTTAAACTTCTTAAATTTATTCCTAACCATTTTACTCTTTGGCTTGCAATTGTAAGTGAGATTATTTTATTTATCTTTTACTGATATAAAAATAGTTGGGTTTTGTGTGTTAATCTAATATCTCACACCTTAGTACAATTTCTTAGCTCTAACTGGCTTACCTTTTAAAAATCAAATTAGTTGCCAGCATTTTTATGTGTGTATATATAGGTGTGTATGGGAGGGGGTGCTGGTACTTGGGCTTGAATTCAGGGATTGGGCACTGTCCTTTAGGTTTTTCTGCTCAAGGCTAGTTTTCTACTACCTGAGCCACAGCTCCACCTCCAGTTTTCTGGTGGTTAATTGGAGGTAAGAGTCTCAAGGTGCGCTGATGGCTCATGCCTGTAATCTTAGCTGCTCAGGAGGCTGAGATCTGAGGATCATGGTTGAAAGCCAGCTCAGGCAGGAAAGGCTGTGAAACTCTTATCTCTAGTTAACCACCAGAAAACCAGAAGTCGAGCTGTGGCTCAAAGTGGTAGAATGGGCTGGGAATGTGGCTTAGTGCTAGAATGCTTGCTAGCATCCATGAAGTCCTGGGTTCAATTCCTCAATGCCACATAAACAGAAAAAAACTGGAAATGGTGCTGTGGGTCAAGTGGTAGAGCACTAGCCTTGAGAAAAGAGAGGCTCAGGGACAGAGCCCAGACCCTGAGTTCAAGCCCAAGGACCAGCAAAACAAAAACATCATCACAGTGGTGCTAGCCTGAGCAAAAGAGCTCTGGAGCAGTGCCCAGGCCCTGAGTTCAAGCCCCATGACTGACAGGAAAAAAAAAGTCTCAAGGACTTTCTTGCCTAGGCTGGCTTTGAACCAAGATCCTATATCTCACTCTCCTGAGAAGGTAGGATTACAGATTTTGCGAACACTTAAATCTGTTACATTCACACAAAAATTGTAATGACTTTTTATTACCAACAGTTGGCATTCCCACGTGGTAGCCATCGGCTGGACTTGAGTGGGGTGAAGGTCATGAGCATACTGCAGTCCACATTCCTCCTGTCCGTCACACCCTGTGCCAGCCTCCCCCACAGACCCTGCTCCGCTGCACCCTCAGCCACCCAGCACTCATCCTGCATGCACTGATTAAGTACCTTTGCTGCTAGGCACTGGGAGCACAGCACTGCATGGCCCTGCTATTCTAGTGCACACTGGGGAGCCCTCATCCCAAATCCTAAACAATCTCCATGCGATGTGCTGGGTTAGAAGGCTGGGGATGCACAGAGTATATGCACAAGATGACTAAAGTATCATTGAAAGTTACAATAGTTTGCCATTCAGCCCGTGTGTGTGTGTGTGTGTGTGTGTGTGTGTGTGTGTGTGTGTGTGTGTGTGTGTGTGTGTGTGTGTGTGTGTGTGTGTGTGTGTGTGTGTGTGTGTGTGTGTGTGTGTGTGTGTGTGTGTAAAACACAAATGAAATTTGTACTTACACTTGGGTCCTATCCCTGAGAATACTCCAAAATCTTTAAAACAACCCTGAAATACAAAAGCAATTTCTGGTCCCAAGCACTTCAGCTAAGGGAGACTTGTTGTTTAATAGAACATACTAGGAATGCAGGACCTTCCTGTACAGTTACGCATATCGGCTCATTTAATCCTCAAGAAAGCTGGGTCGAGGTGGCCCCATTACATGAGGCAATCGAGAGGCACAGAGAGGTGAAGAGACTTGTCCGAGGTTACCAGTGGATAAGCTGAGGCCGTGATCAACCTGGGCAGTCACTGCCAATTGGCAATCTCAGTGCTGTTCCTGCCCATTAGCATCGGAAGGACCCAATGTCATCCCTTGGTGGTAGAGACGTCTGTGTGGCAGTGGCTGGTCAGTCCAGGCCAGCAGTCACCTGGGCAGGATGGGGATGGGTGGCTGTGAAAGGGGTGCTCTTCTGGCCCCCTCAGAAGGGGGGGGGCAGTTTCTTGTGCTGACTCAGCAAGGCTCAGCAGTGCTGTTGGGAGAGCCCGGTCCCCTGCCCCTCCCCTTTCCCCAGGCTGCTGATGCACTGGCTGGGCATGGTGGGAGGTAGGGAGTAATAGGCAGGTTGGCTCAAGAGGCCACCCTGGAGCAGACAAGCTCTGAAAGCACAGACCTGAGCAGGCGTACCCCACCTCTGCTGAGTCTGTTCCACGGGGGCGTGTAAATATAAATGCAGGTTTGTGTCAGATCAGCAAGGAGACAGGCCTCGGCTCCCTCCACCCCCAGGAGGGCAGGGTCTCAGTGTCTTTAGCTTGAGCTGGGGGGGGGTCACCCCAGCCCTAGCCAGCAGACTTCTCACCTCTGGAGTGTCCTCTGTGCCCTCCAGGGACAGGAGGCTGCTGTCCCCTGCTCGCTGATGCTGGAGCATGCATAGCTGCCCCTTGGTTGCCACTGTGGTATTTATTGAGCATCTATTGTGTGTTGGCTCATGGGCACAGGCCTATGGCTGGGACAGCTGTGGTGGTCGCGGGGAGATTGTAGGGCTGGAGAGCTGGTTTTTTTCTGCCCAGGGCCAAGTGGGTATTTATACCATCCTTCGCGGGCCTTACAGAGTGACCAGTTCAGGCACACAGCCGCAGCAACTGATACGCAGCACAGGAACATACCTGTCTGCCTGTGTCAAATGATTTTGAAGGGCTTAGATACCCGTCACCCCTCCGCTCACCACCCCTGCGGAGGAAGACCCTTCTTCTGGCCCCTGTCTTCTACCCTTACTGCTCCTAGCCCTGTCTGTGTCTGTCCAGTTCTCTAGACATTTTGTTTGTTTCTAACTTCTTTCCTGCTGGCTCTCAGGGGCTCCAATGAGTAGCATAGTGGGACAGGCATGATGGGGTGCGGTCACCTTGGCCCAGATGCCCTGTGGCGTCCATCCGCCTCTCAGCTGGGCTCCCCTGTCTGCTGCCCAAGATGCACCCCAAAGGTGTGCTCAGGATTTGACATCTCTGACCCAGAGGCTTTTTACAGTCTCTTCCTCAGCACCCTTCCTCATGGCCAGCTCATCCTTAGCAGCAGCACCTTTGCAAGGGTGCCTCACAGGTTTCAGCAGAGCAGAGCACCCCAGGTCCCCATTGTGATGTGAGAAGGGGATCTAGCTGGTTATCGGCTGGGTAGGGGAAGTGGTAGCTCCAGCAAGCACCAAACCCCACTTGAGATGGTCCCAGGAAGTTGGGGCCTGGCATCATCCTAAGCAGGAAGAGTCCCTCTTCTTTCTGGGTGGGAGGAACAGTCTTTGAGACTTAGCCATTACTGGACAGCGTGGAGAATTTGCCAGCTCTCAGTGCAGCCTGAAGACTCTCCGCTTGTTTTTATTATACTCAGTGTTCTCCCTGGTTTTTGTTTGTTTTTAGTGCCAGTACTGGAGCTTAAACTCAGGACCTCGCACTCTTTATGACTATGGAATGAGAGGCTGCCTCTCGTGAGCCTCTCTTCTTCCCTCCAGCCCACAGCACCCCTCACTCCAGGCTCTCAGTCAGATTAGGCATTAGTCCTGGGCACTTGAGTCCACTGGTCCAAGTTTGTCCCTACCTGCTCAGCCCATGGCCCAGTGCTCTCTAGGAAGGAGTGTAGACCAAGGTAAATGGTTGCAGGTGACCATGCAGGACCCGCCCTTGTTACCTGCTCAGCCTCCAAGAGGCCCTGAGCCACTGTTCCACCTTGGGGGATCCAGGCTGCCACTGCTGGCCTGGGCCTTTGCCTGGAAGTAGGGATGGATTCCATGGCCCACTTCCTCGCCAACCCCACTCTAATGTAGGGTAGCCAGCTCAGGGCTTGTGGGGCCTGCAGTCCATACAAGTTGGAGGCTCTTTGTTAAGACAATGTGAAATTATAGATAGGGCCCTCAGATGGGGCATGTGCCACGAGGAGGCCCAAGGCTCCCTGGGCACTGCTCCTGGGGCGGCCAGGCCAGCGGGCTGGGCTCCCCTCCAGCCCTCCCTGAGAAGCACAGGCTGGCTCTGTTCCTGCGGGAAGAGCGCATGGACTGCGCTGTTGGGAGCAGACTGACTTTCTCTTATCTGGAGTGCCAGGCACAGTCTGGTGCTGAGGCTGTGGGTCACAGGTCACTGGAGCCACCCCCAGGCTCCCAGTGCCCCTAACCCACCCTGCTCTGTGCCCGCAGGTGGAGAATCTGAAGGAGAAGCTCATTAGCCAGGCGCAGGAAGTGAGCCGACTGCGATCGGAGCTGGTGAGGCTTCCTTCTGGTTCCAGCCCGAGGAGGGGGCAGGTGCCCAGTCTCTTCACCCCATCACTGACCCCTCCCACCTCGTCTCTGCCTTGAATCCCTGCCTGGCCAGCACCCTCAGTGGGCATGTGCATCCCAAGGGCAGGAGGTTGGATCTGATTCGCTGATGTACAATAGGAGTGTGAACTCTGCATAAATGTGACTTCTTGTTATTTTCACACTCAGGAAAATAGACCCAGAGGGGCGGGGGCAGCAGGGAGGGAGCTCCAGCCTCCCCCTCCTGCCTCCCTTCCGCTGTCTGTCTCACTGAGCTCCTGCCTTCTTCCCTCTCCGCTCCTCACCTTTCTTGTCTCTCCTCACTGCTCCTTTCTCCCTGCCCTTGCCCCATGCCCCCGCTGGGCCCCGGCTCTCCGCAGGGAGGCACAGACTTGGAGAAGCACCGGGACCGGCTGATGGTGGAGAATGAGCGGCTGAGGCAGGAGCTGCAGGAGCTACGGGCGCAGCCTGCGGCGCCCTGCCCGGGCTGTGAGCACAGTCAGGTGAGCTGGTGGGGTGAGCCCTGACCCTCGGTCCCTAAGGCTGTGTCCCTCACACTGCCCCCGCCCCTCCCTCTGTCCCCTGGGCCTCCTGATTGTCTGCAGGAAAGCACCCAGCTCCGAGACAAGCTGTCCCAGCTGCAGCTGGAGGTGGCAGAGAACAAAGGCATGCTGTCAGAACTGAACTTGGAGGTCCAGCAGAAGACGGACCGGCTGGCCGAGGTAGAGCTGCGGCTCAAGGACTGCTTGGCTGAGAAGGCACAGGAAGAGGAGCGGCTCAGCCGGCGCCTGCGGGACAGCCACGAGACCATCGCCAGCCTGCGGGCCCAGTCACCACCAGTCAAGGTGAGCCACAGCGGGGCAGCCTTGAGCAAGTGCCCGGAGCAAGCCCTGGACTCAGCTCAGGACTGGCACAGAAGAGGGGCTTGTGGCGAATCACCTGGTCTAAATGGTTCCTTTGGGTTCTTTCCTGTTTTGCTCTGCCTAGAGCCAGGCAGAGGGAACTAGTACCTCGAAAGGGCTGTTCATGCCAGATCCAGGTGCACCAAAGCTTCTAGATTCTGCCCTGCTTGTCAGTGGTGCCCAGGCTGGGCACAGCCGACGCCCAGCAAGCTCTCATTAAGATGAGAGGCTCCTGTAGTTTCCACCAGGGTTTCTTTGTGGGTGATTCTTGGAATGCGGCTGCTGGCATCAGAGGGCGCCCATGGTGACATCCTTCCTACATCCTGTAGTACGTCATCAAGACAGTGGAGGTGGAGTCATCGAAAACCAAGCAAGCCCTCAGCGAGTCCCAGGCTCGGAACCAGCACCTGCAGGAGCAGGTGGCCATGCAGCGGCAGGTGCTGAAGGAGATGGAACAGCAGCTTCATAGCTCACATCAGCTGACAGCCCAGCTCCGGGCTCAGGTGTGCAAGCCACTGTGGGGAGTAGACAGGCTGGGTGAAAGCCAGAGGCGAAGCATTTGGGGAACCCACAGACCCAGGGTCCAGTCCTTCTTCCCCTTCATGTCTATGGGACCAAGGGAAGGTTTTGCTCAAGTCTCTGTTTCCTCATCTCTAACATGATCTGGTCACAGGAACCTCTTTCCAGGGCGGGCTCAGGTGCATCACAGGATATACTCTCTTCCTGGGGCACACGGCTTAGATGCCTGCTCTGTGCCTGGGACAGACTGGGCTGGTGCCAGACAATGGCTAGGAGGTGGTGGGACAGAGAAGGCCATTCCACCCTTTTACTCCAGTGTGTGGTAATGGGCCTGTAGCATTGGGAGGACTTACAGCAGGAGGGTGGGACTTCTAGCAGTGGGGCGGGACTTCCTTCTGCACCCAACCCTGAGCTTTCTCTTGTCCTGGCCACCAGATTGCCATGTATGAGGCAGAGCTAGAGCGAGCACACGGACAGATGCTGGAGGAGATGCAGTCCCTGGAAGAGGACAAGAACCGGGCCATCGAGGAGGCCTTTGCCCGAGCCCAGGTGGAGATGAAGGCTGTGCACGAGAACCTGGCAGGTGAGCCTGCCAGCTGGGCTCTGCCTACCCAAGCCAGGCCCTGTAGCCGGTTCACATCACAGCTCACCCTGTGTTTCCACAGGCGTCCGGACCAACCTGTTGACACTGCAGCCAGCCCTGCGGACCCTCACCAATGACTACAATGGGCTTAAGAGGCAGGTTCGAGGCTTCCCAATGCTGCTGCAGGAGGCGCTCAGGAGTGTCAAGGCCGAGGTGAGCAGGGAGTGTGTGAGCTGGACCACAGAAGCCCTGCAGCCATCAACCTGAGGCTGCCTTTCTGCCCCAGCCCCCAGGCTACAGCCCCATCTGGCTCCCAACACATGGACACGCCTGTTTAGAAATAGATTGGGACAAGATTTGTATGTTTGTCTTACTATGATTGCTTACTCCCCCTACCCCCTCTTTGGAGACAGGGTCTCATTTTGTAGCTCAGACTGACCTTGAGGGCAGGGATTGTAGGCATGTACCATCATGCCTGGCTCTGTGTGTCTGAGCACACACACACCCATGCGCCAATAATGGAGCTTGAACTCTATCCCTGAGCTTTTTCACTGAAGGCTTGTTAGTGTTCTGTAACTTGAGCCACAGCTATACTTGTGGGTTTTTTGGTGGATAATCAGGGATAAGAATCTCCTGGACCACTCCTGCCTGGGTTGGCTTCAAACCATGATCCTCAGATCACTATGATTATAGGTATGAGGCATTAGTGCCTGGCTTAGAACTAGCTTTTTTTTTTTTTTTTTTTTATCATGGGGCTTGAACTCTGGACTTGGGTGCTGTCCCTCAGCTCAAGGCTAGTGCTCTACCACTTGAGTCACAATGCCGCTTCTGGTTTTCTGGTGGTTCATTGGAGATAAGGGTCTCAGGGGCTGGGAAGGTGGCTTAATGGTAGAATGCTTACCTTGAATGCATGAGGCCCTGGGTTCGATTCCTCAGGACCACATAAGCAGAAAAAGCCAGAAGTGGAGCTGGGAGCTCAAGTGGTAAGAGTGCTATCCTTGAGCTGAAGAGCTGAGGGACAGCGCCCAGGCCCAGAGTTCAGGTCCCACGACTGACCAAAAAAAAAAGTCTCAGATCTTAGCCTCCTGAGTAGCTAGGATTACAGGTGTGAGCCACCAGTGCCCGGCTTGTGCCTCGCTTTTTAGTTATCTTTTAAACCAAACATGTTCACATAGCACAGCCGTGCTACACATAGCCTTAAGTTTGAGTTTAATTCCTTTTTTTTTTTTTAAGATAGGTTCTCACTATGTAGCAAAGGCTGGACTCAACCTTTCAGTTTTGTTGCCTTAGCCTCCCAAGTGCTGGTATTCTAGACAGGCATACCATAGCCCAGATTTCTATGTTTAATTTTTCCCCACCTTTGATGCTAAGATGGAGCCAGAGGCTCATGCATACCAGGCAAGCATGGTGCCATGTTCCCAGCCCCTCATTTAGTTTTCTAGAGCTGTAGTTACACAGTATGAGAACAGCCGGTTTTACTTGCCTCTTATGTGTCTCCCCTGTGCTGAGCTTTTTTTTTTTTTTTTTTTTTGGTCGGTCGTGGGGCTTGAACTCTGGGCCTGGGCGCTGTCCCTCAGCTCTTCAGCTCACGGCGAGCGCTCTACCACTTGAGCTACAGTGCCACTTCCGGTTTTCTGGTGGTTTATTGGAGATAGGAGTCTCCTATCTCCTGCCCAGGCTGGCTTTGAACCGCGATCCTCAGATCTCAGCCTCCTGAGTAGCTAGGATTACAGGCGTGAGCCACCAGTGCCCGGCTGTGCTGAGCTTTATACCTGATGGCTCCTTGAGTTTGTGTGACTGCTCTTCAGAGACTTAATCTATTCAGAGAACAGAAAATAGTTCTTGACTGGGTACCAGTGGCTCATTCTTGTAATCCTAGCTACTCAGGAGGCTGAGACCTGGAGGATACCAGTTTGAAGCCAGCCTGGAGAGGAAAGTCTTGGCTAATCTACAATTAGCCAGCAAAATAATGGATTGGAGGCATGGCTCAAGTGGTAGAGCACCACCTGTGCATTTGAGTCCAGCTGAGTTATGTAATCAAGTGTTTGTGCTGTGCAGTGAACGCTGAGCCCTACTCTTTGCTTGTTCTCGGTTGCTGGCACTCAGTTTCCCCCTCTGTAAAATGGGTGTTCTTTGAGAAAATGCTGAGGTAATGTATGCCAAGTACTCAGCTTGGGCAGGAGACAGCACCTGTGGTGGTTAAGGTGAGGCTGGTGGAGCCAGCCCCGTGGTGGCTTTGTCATCAGAGTGTGCATGCCCCCAGATTGGCCAGGCTATTGAGGAGGTCAACAACAACAACCAGGAGCTGCTGCGCAAGTACCGCCGGGAGCTGCAGCTGCGCAAGAAGTGCCACAACGAGCTTGTGCGGCTGAAAGGTGAGTGCAGGTGGTCCAGCAGGGCTTGGACCAGCTCCTCCCCGCCTGTGCACCAGGCATCCTCAGAGAAATATCCCAGTCCTCTGTCCACAAGGAGCTTGGCCCAGGGCCAGTGTGTGGCTGGTCATGATCCATCTTGCTCTTGAACTTGAGTCAGTGGTCAAGTTTCTTCCCATGGCAGTTATTCCTAGGCCTTACGTGGCTGAGGGGCGGGGCAGGGCAGTACTGTGTGGTGGCTGACCTGGAGCCCCCTCAAGCCTGAAGCTCACAAGCTCTGAGAAGCATCTGCACCTGCCCAGTGCATAGACTATGGCAGATAAAAACGCCCTTGCCTTCTTCATGCTCATTTTAGTTGGAGTAGGGGTGATCATTAGTCACCCCGAGAACCCCAAGGGTTCCCCCAGGATTGAAGGGAGCCCAGAGAGCCAGCCCCTGGGTACAGGTGGGAGGGCGTTGGGAGCGTTTCACATAGCTACAGCCAGAACTGGAGGGGACAGGTGGACGGAGGGAGGCAGGGCCCTGCTGGCTTGGAACTATAGGGTAGCATGACCATCTTGTGCCACCAAGCACTCCTGTGCTGGCCCCTGTCAGTGCCCATCAGCTCTCTACCTCCTGGCTGGTCCTGTTTGCTCATCAGGTGCCCAGGCCCTGTACTGGCATTCGGTGCCCTTTAGATCAAGTCCTGTTGCTCAAGGAGGAGACTTGAGTCCATGGAGGAGAAAGTGCCTGAACCCTACCAGTGGCTTTCCTCTAAAGCCACAGCACCCTGTACCGCCCCCACCCCCCCCCCCCCCACACACACACCTGAGTGAATCCATTCTGTGTGAGACTCACTAGTTAGGGCTTGGCGGGCCATCTTGCCCTGGTGAGCTTTTCTTTAAAGACGGGGACCTCCTGTGGCTGCTGATGGGCCCCGGGTGACAGAGTGGAGGCAGTCTGTTCTTGACCCAGCTCCATCTCCATCCATCCCAGGAAACATCCGGGTGATTGCTCGTGTCCGGCCAGTCACCAAAGAGGATGGGGAAGGACCCGAGGCGACCAATGCTGTGACCTTCGATCCTGATGACGACTCCATCATCCACCTGCTACACAAGGGCAAGCCTGTGTCCTTCGAGCTGGACAAGGTCTTCTCCCCAGGGGCCTCACAGCAGGACGTAAGTCTCACCCGAGGAGAGGGGGCAGAGCTAACAACAAAGTATAAGAGTGGGGAGCAGGATGAAGTGTGGAACTAAGTCTCGCAGTGACTGTGGCCTCTGTCCGGCCTCCCCAACTAGCAGCTTCCTCCTGCAGCCATCACCCTGGAAGCCCAGTGGTGAGCCTCAACCATGATAGCACCGTGGGGTCACATCTCTGCCCAGGGCTAGCCTGCCAGGCCCATCTGGCCTATGTCCTCCTTTCCCTGGGTCTGGCTTTCCCTTTGCTGTTTACTGGCAGGCAGGCAAGCAGGCCGGCAGGCCAGCCCAGGCCTAGGCCTGAGGTGGTGCCAGGCACATAGTAACCTCTTTTTGTTTTCTTGCACCCTTCCTTGACAGCAGAGGAGCCGAGGGTGGGCCCTAAACTCCATGATGCCATCGGTGGGCAGCAGCCAGGCTGCCCACTGCTGTCCAAGGCAATGACTTCAGTATGAGCTAGATGGAGTACCACATGCTGTTACCAGTGAAGGAGACTGTGGGCTGGAAAGTGGCAGGGCCTGCTGGGACCCCTGGTCCCAGCAGCCTTAGAAGCTAAGTTCCTCACTGACTCGTGTCCTCCAGGTGTTCCAGGAGGTGCAGGCCCTGATCACCTCTTGCATTGATGGCTTCAATGTCTGCATCTTTGCCTATGGCCAGACAGGTGCAGGCAAGACATATACAATGGAGGTATGGAGGAGAGCGTCTGCTGAAGGGGTGGGGTTCTGAGTACGTGGACCAGTCCCCACTGCCACAGGGGCACAGTGCCACCCTGGGGAGGTGGCATTGGGGGTCCCAAGGGAGCTGATGGACCTGCCCTTGGCATCTGGATAGTTCTGTGTAGGAGGGAGCACTGGGCCTCAATCATGCTAGGCTAGAAGAATCAGGCCTCCAGGCAGGACTGGGAGTGGGGAGGGCTGTGAGAGGGGGAGGTGGGGCTTCTAGGGCCCAGGCAGGGACCCTGAATTTCTTCTAGAAAGGCAGGTGAGCCCATGGCTCCGTGGGCACATCTCCACCTCTACTACCCTTCCACACCCAGAGCCTAAGTCATGGCTACCTGACATTGAGCCTGAGAGAACGGTGGGAGGGAATTCAGAGCAGCCCAGGAGGGGCCCCAGAGTCTGTGATGCTCAGCTGTGTGCAGGCCGCGCCAGGCCCACCCCCTGCTCCGTGACGTCTCAGGGCTGAGCTCTCCCAGAGTGGTAGTGGTGAAGTCACATGGAATGGGTACAAGGCACTTGGCACCAGCATGTAGATGGGAGCCTGAGGCTAGGAAGCTGGCCAGTGAGGACAGCTGAGGGTGACATGCTGTGTGAGCATGAGCAGGGTCATGCAGGATTTCCTTCCAGGGAACCCCCGAGAACCCCGGCATCAACCAGCGGGCCCTGCAGCTGCTCTTCTCTGAGGTGCAAGAGAAGGCCTCCGACTGGCAGTACACCATCACTGTCAGTGCAGCCGAGATCTACAACGAGGTCCTCAGGTGAGCCTGGGCCCTGGCCACTGTGGGGCCGTGGCGTGGGGAGGGCAGCAGAACCTTCTTGGTGGAGTCGGGTTCTTTGCCACAAGTAGGGTTGACTCAGCTCAAGAGGGCATGGTGGTGGTGTTGGCGGTGGCAAGATTGGGCAGAAGGCCTTGCCCAAGGGCACCTCCCTTGGGCTCCATAGGGCTAGAGAAGAGGCCAGCCTGGCCCTTCTGTGAAGGTGTGATGGGGTGCGGGAGGGGCACCTTCTAGGCTGGGGTCTGGTGCAGGTCCGGCAGAGGCCAGATGTTCCCATCTATCCAGGGATCTGCTGGGAAGAGAGCCTCAGGAGAAACTGGAGATCCGGCTGTGTCCGGATGGCAGCGGGCAGCTGTATGTGCCAGGGTTGACGGAGTTCCAGGTGCAGAGCGTGGAGGACATCAACAAGGTGAGGGAGGGCCCGGGGGGGTTCTAGGAGCTGGGGAAGTGCTGCAGGAGAGCTGCCCTAGAGCAAGACAGAGCACCAATGGTGGGCCTGACACAGCCCTCAGCCCCTGAGCCTGCTTCCTCATCTAAAAGGCATAGAGCAGCGTGTTAGCCTTCAGAGAGGAGCTCAGGAGTGGGGTGATTCTGAGGCCCCCTACTTCCAAGCCTGCACTCCTCCCCCCAGGTGTTTGAGTTTGGCCACACAAACCGTACCACGGAGTTTACCAACCTGAATGAGCACAGTTCCCGCTCGCATGCCCTGCTCATCGTGACGGTGCGAGGCGTGGACTGCAGCACAGGCCTCCGCACCATCGGTGAGGAACAAGGACAACCTGGCCTGAGGACCCCAGAGGTTCCCCCCAGGCCTCCAGCAGTTTTGACCCACCCCACACCCTCCCCACAGGGAAGTTGAACCTGGTAGACCTGGCTGGGTCTGAGCGCGTGGGCAAGTCGGGGGCTGAGGGCCACCGCCTGCGGGAGGCACAGCACATCAACAAGTCCTTGTCGGCCTTGGGGGACGTCATTGCTGCCCTCCGCTCCCGCCAGGGCCACGTGCCCTTCCGCAACTCCAAGCTCACCTACCTGCTGCAGGACTCGCTCAGTGGAGACAGCAAGACACTCATGGTGGTACAGGTGAGGGGTGGGGAGCAGGCGCCCCGCCCTCGGGCCCAAGTTCACCCCTCTGCGCCTTGGGCTTTCCTGCCACGTTTGGCCCTAGAACTCCTGGCCCCTCCACCATCCCCAGGGGTGGCAGCTCTTCTGTCCCCTAGGTGTCCCCTGTGGAGAAGAACGCCAGCGAGACACTGTATTCCCTCAAGTTTGCTGAGCGGGTGCGCTCCGTGGAACTGGGCCCCGGGTCTCGCCGCACAGAGCTTGGGTCCTGGTCAAGCCAAGAACATCTGGAGGTGCGGGGGCAAATGCAGGACTGTCCCTAAGGGGAGGAGTGTGTGTGTGTTGGGAGGGGGGCGGGGGAATCTGAGGAGTGTGTGTGTGTTTGGAGGGGGGTGGGGGAATCTGAGGAGTGTGTGTGTGTGTGTGTGTGTGTGTTGGGAGGGGGGCGGGGGAATCTGCCCAGAGGTGTTTGAGTTAGAACTTGAACCCAAACTCATCAACCTCAGTCATTCATCTTTCCTCTTGGTCTTAGAGGTGGGATGGGGGTGTTGTATTCGAGGTAAGTTTGCAGCCTGGGACATGGTGAAAACTAGTTTCCTTCTTTGTATGACTGCATTTGATGCCTGCAGTAACTTCTCCACGAATGAGGGGCCTTCTTCATATGCCCATTTTGCAGATGAGCAAACTGAACTTGAAGAGTGGAGGGAGGCCCAGTGGGGTGGGAGGGGAGGAGCCAGGGCAGCCTGGGCCCCCAGCCCACCCCTCCTTCCTGTTCACAGTGGGAGCCAGCTTGCCAGACACCACAGCCCTCAGCACGGGCCCATTCAGCCCCCACTTCTGGAACCAGTAGCCGCCCTGGCTCTATCCGGAGGAAGCTGCAGCCCTCAGGTGAGCCCGGTGGGGAGTGAGCCTTCCCCTCACAATCACAGCCATAGGGTTGCCCATACCTAGTTGAGCTATTTCTTTACCTCATAAATTAACACGGTGGCACATACCTATAATCCCAGCAGATCACAACTTTTGAGACAAGGTCTAGGTTACAGAGCCAGCCTAGGTAACCTAGACCTTGTCTCAAAGTAAACATTCCAGAGGACTAGGCAGGTAGTTCAGTGGCAGAGGGTTGCCTGGTAAGTTCATGGCACCAAGTTCAATCCCCAGAATCAGAAAAGGAAAAACAAAACAGGAAACTTGAGACCTTCTCCTACCACCCTGTCCTGCCTGCCTGCCAGCCAGTACTGTGGAGAGGATTCTCACTGCCTCCTCCAGCATTCCCCATGCCACGCTGGGCTGGGTACCCATGTTCTAGAGAGGGTCTATAGTCTAGGGCAGACGCACCTGACTGGGCTCCTCAGAAGAGGGCCTGAGTCTAAAGGGGCAGGGGCAGCAGTGTCCTGTGTGGGAGCAAGGCCCCCAGTGAGACGCCTGTTGCTTTGATTTCAGCCTGACGGCTGGGGCTGATGTCTCCAGGTGAGTGGGGCCAGGGGCCTGGGCTGCCTGCCTGCCACCCACTGCCACCCGGCTTAGGTTGCAGGGTTCTGTGGGAGCTCAACTGCTCTGGGCTGGGCTGCCTTTCGCTGCCTGCTGTCTGTGTGCTTCTGCCAGCCTTGGTTGCTCTTGCACCTCCTTTGGGCATGTCTACCACGCCAGGAGGCAGCCGACGGTTTGCCTTTCCTTACAGGGAGGTCGAGGCCAGTGCCTGTTTGAGGATGCATCATCCTGCTGGGCCTGGAGCTAGGCCCATAGACCTCGCCACCTGCTCCTGCTATAGCACCGGGACAGCAGGAAACAGGCCCGTGGATGAGAGTTCGCCCACCATGACTGCTCAGATGAAGACACGCGCAGAAGGAAAGCAGTGTCTATGTGTGGCTCTAGGCATGCGTGGCAGGGTCTGGAGGGCCCAGGAACCATGGGAATGGGGTTGGGCTGGTGGCACCTTGGCTCCTTTCACAGAAGGGGAACCTCCCACACATCCCCAGTGGGGCATGTACATAGTGTTCCTAGGTGTACATAGAGCCTGGCTCTGCCCAGGGCTGGGCTGTATTTATAGACGCAGAGGCCAGTGGGTGGGGTTCTGTGTCCCCTCGTCTGCCTGGCCCCACTGGCTTCTTGACATGCTGCTCTTCCCTCCACAATCCTATTTAAGAACTTTTGGAAGCTTAGCCATTTTTGTTAAAATAAAAGCTTTTTTACACACATGGAGTCTGGCTTGGTCACCCCTGTGGTACCCTCCCTTCCCACAGCTGGCTAGTCACCACAGCCCTGCAGGACCTGGACTGCCAGGAGTCCTCATGGCCCCCACCACCTGGGTAAGTGCCTTCTGCTGCCTAGTGTCCCTAATGACCAGATGTCTACAGTAACCTTCCCATCCCGCAGTGGTGTCAGATCCAGGGAGCTTCAATGAGGGGCTGTCAGTCCTGGCTTCCTGTGCTGGGGACCTGGACAGGGGCTACCTTCAGGGATGGTATCTAGCCAGCCAGCTCCTGCAGGAAGTGAAAGTTAGGGACCCCATGGAGGAAATGCAGGTGTCCCAGAGGCCTGAGATTAGAGAAGACTGTATGAACCCTTTCCTGCACCACTGTCACGGCTGCCTCCTCTCCCCTCCCAAGCAGGGTTTGTAGGGCCTTGGGCTCAAGTCTTCAGCGTGGTCCTCCCACGCTGGCCTGAGAAGAGCCTTTTGGCCAGAGATGTCCCTCTTACATGAAAAGACAGGGAATAGTTACAAATTTAATAAATTTCACCTTATAAATTACAGCAGCAGCCCCAGAGCTCGGTTTGCTGTCCCAAGAAGCAAGAGTTGGGCAAAGCTGGGCAGCCATCGCTGGAGAGGAAGTTGTCTCAGTTCAGGGCTGTGGAGGTGCCAGTGGGCCTGTGCTGTTGCCTCCAGTCTAGCCCCAGGAGCAGCCAAGGGCACCAGGCAGAGGCTCACTGCCAGTGGCACACAGGGAACAGGAGTGTAGTAGCAGACACTGGGGGCTGCCAGGCGCCCCCTACCCCTGCAGGGCTCCTCAGTCCAAACTGGCCATGAGCAAGTGCAGCTCCCGGAAGGCACTGCCGTGGCGGCCGCTCAGGCTTGACTTGGTCTTGACGAGGCCACTGATACTCTTGAGTTGCTTGTAGCAGAGCCGGCACTTGTGCAGCCTGGAGACCGAGGGGCAGCATGTGAGGCTGCGGCCCCAGGGCCACCATGACTGCACCAGGCTTGGGCAACCTCTGCCATGCAGCCCTTCCCACCAAGGGTCTGCAGCCTAGAACATGGGGGGACTCAGCCAGGCTCTGCCACAGGTTGTGGGGACAAGGCTACCACCCAGGGAGGCCCAGCCTTACCTCTCCTCGCGGCTGATGTCAACCCCCACAGAGGGCGGGGCTGCCAGGATGTCAGTGATGAGGGGCAGAAACCGCTGCAGGATCAGCTTCAGGGAGGTGCAGCCTGTCTGGACGTAGCTGAAGAAAGCCATAGAGAAACACAGTGAGGTGTGGCTACTGCACAGTGGGGTGCAGATACGTGAGCCATCATGAGTTCCATGATGGCCACTGGAGGGGAGAGGGGTACTAATACTCCTTACAGGACCCCTGAAAGAGCTGCACCTCCCTACCTCTCATACTTGCTCTGCAGGAGCTTCTCGATCTGGGGCAGCACTGTAGTGCACAGGTCCAGCTTCCACAGGGAGCTGGGGAGAGGTGGAGCGTGATGCAGTCGGGCTGGCCCCGCCCAGCCCAGCCCAGCCCTCCTGCACAGCCACTTACGCCTTCTGGTTGACGATGTTCAGGAGGTCCACGACCACAGACAGGTCATTGATGGCTACCGCAGAGTCCACCGACGTCTGCAAACAGAGCTCAAGTCAGGAGGAGGGGCAAAGGTGAGGGTTAAAGAGTGCAGGTCTAGCCTGGAGAGGGGTGGTCAATAAATGTCAGAGTGGGATGAAAATGCAGAGCTGTGCGTGATTCAACCACTGGCTGCCTATTTTCCCCCCAACCCTGTATCTCTGCGTTCAGCCCCAAGTCTGCGTGAAAGGGTGGGAATGAGGCCAGGCTTCGGCAGGCGGGGCACTTGCCTTGATGTCACCTGTGGTCCACACGGCCCGCACTGTGTCCAGGTTCTTGTGGCGGCTGGTGAGCACCACACACATGGTGTCGTGGCCTTTGCGAATCTGGGACATGGCATCCTCATCCACCAGCTCGGCCTGCTGAGGGATCTTCACAGCCTGCGTGGATGGCACAGATACTGGCACAGGAAGGGGCTGCAGATATGCCCTCCCCCATCCCTCAGCCAGGGTCCCCACTCACCGGCAGGAAGTCAGAGGCCTTCAGCCCAATGGGCTCATTCCTCGTGGCAGGGATGATGGCAGGCTCACTTTTGGGAGCTGGTGTGGGGGTGATGACTGGGGGCCGTGATGGGACCTCAAGCTGAAGGGTTAAAAGCTCAGCAGATGCCAACATGAGGCCCTCTACCTCCCATTGGAGGCACTGGCCTCCACCTGGAGCTCCAGCCCCCACCATGCCTCCACTTGGACCTACATTTGGCACCAGAACCTGCACGTCCATGGGAGGGCTGGGCTTCGAGGCCTCCTTTGCTGTGGCCGTGTCTGGGGGCAAAGGAAAAGCTCATTGGTTCAGGGGAGGCTGAGGAGGGTTCTTCCTGTCCTCAGGGAGATTCTACCACTAGGAGTGGAGTAGGCATGGGAGGTGAAGAGGTGAATGGGTAGTACGTAGGGAGAGGGAAGAAGGTAGAGGCTTAGGAAACCCAGCCTCCAGAGAAGGGAGGAGAGGATACCTATGCCTAGAGAAGTCAGGAGAGGCTATGGTAGACAAAGTGGCCCAGCCCTGCCCCTTCTCCCAGTCACAGCCCATTGGCTCCAGGCCCTGGGCCCAACCTTTTCCCACCTCTTTTCCAGGCCCCCTCAATGTGCCTCACTGTCCCAGGGCAGGCCCCCCTACAGGACTGTCTACTGTTCCTCTCCCCACCCTTGGCTATTGGCTCACGCTCTGGGCCTGGAACGTAGTGGAGGCTTTTAGGCAGGTGCGGGGGAAGCCAGAGATCATGCCTGGGGAGACCTAATGGAGCCAGGGCTTCTATAGGCAAGGGGCCTCTGTGTGACTCACCATCCTCCGGGGGTGCTGGGAAGGGCTCACTCCTCCGGGGTGGTGTCCGGCCTGCCGAGGCAAAGGGAGCTAAAGCCTCAGGTGCCATCATGAGTCCTTGCTGGATGGCCTGTGGCCCGGGCCCGAGCACATGTAAACCTCCTCGGGCCCCATGGAGCCCTTGGCCTGCTTGGTGCTCCCGTGGCCCCTCTGTTAAGGGCAATGGCTGCAGGGCGCTGAGCCTATGCCAGGGACTCCTGCCATCCCTTAGTCCCATGGGAGCACAAGAACAGTGTGTGGCCGCACATTGCCATAGGGATGTCACCCACACCTCAGGCCTGAGCAGACCTTCCATTGGGAGGTTGGGGGAGGGGGAGAGGAGGCTCACTGATGCTGTTCTTGGGCTGGAAGATCTCGTTGTAGTCCTCGGCATTCTGGATCTCAGCCTGGGACTCGCGCTCCTCCCGCTCCTCCTCACTGCTGGGACTACGCCGCTCACTCTCTGAGTTGTGTTTCACCCTGTGGGTGTCCAGCCCAGCAGAAGGAAGCCAGTGTCCCCAAGGGGGGCCAGAGTGCTCCAGAGCAGTGCCATGACCCACCGTCTGCACCCTCCTAGAGCCAAGCACCCACCTCTGAGGCTTGCTGCAGGTCGTGCTGGGCCGCTCGTAGATGCGACGGAGAGGGATGCTGGGGTTGGGCAGCTGCTGGGTCAGGTTCCGGCTGTCCTGCACAGGGTCCTGGGCCACCGTGCCTGTCCTGGTGACACGCGTCAGGTCCACCACATAAGAGGAGACGTTGCTCTGGGAGAAGGCCACACCTATCTGCAGGAAGCAGCAGAGCTTGGTGGGGCTGGGGGCTGAGAAATGGGGGACCAAACCCCAGCATGGAGGTGGGGAACGGAGGGGCATGAGGTAGAGGGCGGGTGCCTCAGCACTCTTACCAGCTGGTCATTGCAGATGGCTAGGTCAGCCACCTTGCCCCAGTTGACGAGGACCACGTCAAAGCAGCGCTCGGGCTCCCAGCCGTACACCCGCAGCGAGTCCTGGCAGCCACTGTACAGGCAGCAGCCGTCGGGGTTGAAGAGCACACTCCTGGGCCAGGGGAGAGCTAGCTGTAAGTCCTGCAGCACTGGCCTGACCCCTCACACCCCAGGGCTCAAGGCAGAGAAGGTGGAAGTGGAGATGGGAAAGGCCACCTTCAACTCATCCCGCTGCCCAGAGCAAAAGAGCAGGAGACAGCAACCACCCCACCAGGCAGTCCATGTGCTGGGACAGGCCCAAGTGGCCCACATACCTTACAGGCCCTGGCTCCCCTTCAATGCAGCTCACTACCTGGAACTTCTCTAGGTCCCAAAAGCGGATTGTCCTGCAAAGGAGCCATGTTGTGTTGGCAGTCAATCCCCAGGCTGACTCTCGCCACACTCAAGGCCTGGGAAAGTGAGCTGCTTTCCAGAATACTCTCCCCCGCAGCCAAAGCTACAGGAGCCACGTGCAGGGCAAGGGCGGCCACACTGGCGGAGGGAGAGCAGACACGGCGTAAGGCAAGAGGATGGGACAGCAAAGGCTCCCTTGTCCTGAGCTCTGCAGGGCTTGGATCCTCACATGCCCAGGCCAGCACAGCCCATGACAGTGGGGCTGGGGAGTCAGAGCTGGAAAGGCACAGGCCCACGGTCCAATCTGCGTAATATAGGCCCACACAGGTGAACACCACACAACAGACACACAGGACAGAGAGGAGGGATGGAAGTCCCAGGTGTGGTGCCCTGCTACCTGTCAGAGCTGCCAGAGGCCAGGAGATACTCGTTGGGGTGAAATTCTACCACATTGACAGGCCCTGTGTGACCAGGGAACTCGGACATCATCTTGCCAGCAGTCAGGTCCCAGAGCTAGGGCAGGGCAGAAGGTGGTCAGGGCCAGGCTGGCACCTGATTAGGAGCTAGACAGGGTACAGCCTACACGTGATCAGAACCCAGCCCCTGACCCTGGGCCCAGGTACCTTCACTGTGTGGTCGTCTGCAGCTGATGCCAACCACTTCCCATCAGGGCTGAACCTCAGACACCGCACAGCCTGGCTGTGTCCCTGTGGACAGAGCACCGAGTTCACCCAAGAGGCCTGGGCAAAGCTGCACCATGCTTCCCAACGTATGTCCTCTCTCTACTGAGGAGCAGCTGCACAAGGGGCAGAAGTCATGGCTAGAGGTTTCTCCATGTCCTCCTGGAGGACTCCAGGAAATCAAGGATACATGCTCCTATCATTTGAAAACCACATATTTCACAGCCTCTTTTAATGTCAGAGGCTCTGAAAGCCTTCTAACATACTGTACTCAGCAGAGTGCTCCTCTGAACAGGCGCCCTTCAATGATGTCAGTCACACACCTGCAGAACCTCAGCGTGGGGCAGTGATAAACATGGCTAAGCAGGGCTATGGGGAGATGGGGGTCCAGGTCTCAATCCACCTATAATGGACTGTAGCCTCCCACCCCTAGGGGATGCCAAGTGGTGCCTGTGATGATGGGCAAGGGAGCTGTCCTTACCCTGTACCGGAAGACACAGCCTTTTCTCCTGATGTCCCAGAGCTGTGGGGAAAGGAGCCAAGGGGCTGTGTCAAGAGTGTACCTTCTCAATGCCCAAAGGCCAGGCCAGAGGGCAGTGTGAAGGCAGAGCGCTTGCCTGGACACTTCCACGTCACCACAGCCACAAAGACAGAAGTCAGGATACTGCTCAAATGACTCACATAACCCCATCCTGCGGAGTGCACCCCCAACAGATGGCAGACCACCCCTCATGCAGGCCGGCTGCTGTCAGCCCACCTCACCTTGATATTTGTGTCCTGGGAACCGGAGGCTACAAACTCGCCATAAGGGTGGAAATCCAGGCTGCAGATGTTGGCTTTGTGTCCCATGAGTGTGCGCAGAACTGCCAAGAGAAGACAGAAGTGATGGGGGGACAGAGATGGAGGAACTTACTAGAGCCTTGCCACTCCAATGAACTGCTTTTTTCTTGCTAGGACAATCATGTCTGCTGTTTCTCACAGCTCTGGAAAAGGCACTGTGCTTCCCCATGATTTGTGTGAAGGCCAAGGAACGATGGATGTCACGTCACCATGTGGCTGTGGGGCCTTTTGTGCAGGACAAACCCGGGGAGTGGCAAGAAGAGAGCAGAGAGAGGCCGCTTGGTTGAAAAAGAACCCAGGAAGGAGGCGGACGTGGTGGTTCATGCTTGTAATTCCAGTTATCAAGAGGAAGAGATGGAGAGGATTGTTGTTCAAGACCAGCCCAGGTAAAAAGTGTGTAAGACTCCATCTCAACTAACAAAAAGCTAGGTGCAATGGTGTGTGCCTGTCGTGCCAGCTGTGTGGGAAGTGTAAACAGGAGGATCGTAGTCCAGGCCAACCTCAGCACGAAAGTCAAACTTTACTAGAAAAATAACTAAGGGTAGGCCTTTAGTGGTAAAGTGCCTGCCTAGTAAGCAAGTACAAGGACCCGAATTCAAACCCCAGTACTGGAAAAAAAATAATCCAGGAGGGCTTTTGGGAGGTGGGGTGTCTGAACAAGAATCGGAGGGTGGAGTATGGGACAACTGCTACTGGATGGACAGCATGGGGGGTACAGGGGAGCACACCCGGGAGTTCCACACTCCCTCTGGGGTGACATCTATCTGGGGATCTTGTGGAAGACCTTGAGAATGGAAAGGACACAGGAGGACACAGCCAGGGAAGGACAGGTCACCAGCCTAGCGGTCCGAGGACCAGGTTTCTCATCCGTGAAGGTGGGGTGGCAGCTCCAAGCACAGGCTGGAGGCAAGTGGGTCTCAGCGAATTCTCTGGAACCATACAAACCTGTTGCCTATCTTTCAATATGAGATTTATACTTGAGCTGCTTGGAGGAAACCAATCAGCTCATGAGTGCTGGGGCTGTTGGACGTGGGAGCCCAGCCAATCTTAGGTTTGAGCCATGGTGAAATATGGTGAGTTGTGAGGTAGTGAACTCTCTGTGCAGAGGTGTTCAAGACTCCAGATTCGCTGGGCGCCAGTGGCTCACACCTGTAATCCTAGCTAATCAGGAGGCTGAGGTCAGAGGATGGTGGTTCAAAGCCAGCCTGGGTAGGAAAGTCTGTGAGATTCTTATCTCCAATAAACCATCAGAAAACCGAAAGTGGTACAGTGGCTTAAGTGGTAGAGTGCTAGCCTTGAGCTGGAAAGCTCAGAGACAGCAGCTAGGCCCAGAGTTCAAGCCCCATAACCGACAAAAACAAACCAAAAACTCCAGGTCTAAGCACAGGTGAATGAATCTTGGCTTGTGATTTTCACCTATCCACATCAGGCTGTGGGCTCAGGAGACAGATAGAACCAGAGTCAGTCCTGGCTCTCCTAGATTGCTATGTGACTGGACAATCACTTGCCCTCTGAGCCTAATGTTGGGAGGTGGTAAGAACGAAGAAACTGAATATTGTCCAGCATGGTCCTGACATAGTAGTCAACAAGGGCCAGCTGTAAATTATTCCATTCTCATTTCTCCCTGCACAAGGCCAGTCTTCATCCTTCCTGTGTGTCCCCGGCTGGCCTTGCTTCCTCCTCTTCAGGCCTCAGTGGTGACTATGGCCATGAGCACCTCCTGTGTCCCCAGATGCATTCTGACCAGTTCTGGTGACTGGTGGGCTGGGAATTTTCCCACACTAGACCACAGCCCGTGCTGGTGCTAGGCAGTGACTCAAGAGTGAAGTAGTCAGACAGAGGCCACAACATAGGTGCAAGTGAGACCAGCCTCTGCCTTCTGGGCAGCAGCTGTTGCAGCCTGGGCTGAGGGAGAAAGTCCAGGTCACAGTTGCTGGCACAGGTAAGAGCAGCAGAAAGGGAGCTGGTATCAGCCTGGGTGAGGAGGCCCGAATCACGGCTCTACTCAGCCCAAGTGCCTGTGGCGGCAGGCTCTGTCAGCACTACAGCTGGGATCACGTGTCCCATACCTGAGGAGGCTGCCAAGGCCCTACCTATGTTGGTGAAAACCCAAATTCGCCAGCAGCCCTTGTCGCTGTCCAGTGTCCTGTGCTGCTGGGCCTGGCACATGCTGATCAGCCCCATGTTAACTCCTGCCCCCATCCTCTCCTTTGTAGCCTTCCTGTGGGATCTGCTGGGTGGAACACGCTCACCCACTGGCTGTACTGTGGGAAGCTGGCAGGACCACATTCCTTCTGCCCTTGCTCATCCAGACCAGAGATGCAGTGAGGGGGCACCAGCTGCCTGTGCATGCAGGGCCAGTAACACCCAGCCACTCAGCCCCTCCAGCATCCTCCAGCGCTGGCTCCACCTGCACCCTCGCAAGTGGAAAAGAAGCGGGCCTGGATCCCCCATCTGGGCAGCAGATGGCAGCAGAAGAGTCCTGCCAGCAGTCCTGATACAAGTCCCAGACTAGGCCACCTGCAGCTAACAAGTCTTCACCAAGCACTGCACCTTCCTTGGCCTCCATTTTCCCACCTTTCAAATCAGGGAGCCCTGCCAACCTGGTTCTGTATCTGAAGTACCTGGAAGCCAAACCACTCTTGGGTTTGGCTCTTGGGGTGAGGTTCCCCACAAGCTGTGTGTGAACAGCCCCAGAGCCCAGTGGCCATCCACTCCTACGCCTCAACACAAGGAACTGCTCGCATTTCCCTGAAACAGAGTGGCTGAGGAGGCCTGGGTGGAGGTGTGCACACTTGGGTCTCCCTTTGCTCTGCACTATGGTGTCTGATAATGACAAACAGGGCAGATGTCACTGTCCTCAAGCAAAGTGAACTTCAGACTGGGCACGTGTGGCCAAAGGCTGCCATCCACAAAGCATGTCCCCGGAGGGCCTCTCTCTGGAAAAAGGGGTGAAAGCTGTACTCTGGAGCTGTGGTGATGTCCGCCTGCCTGGCTCACTGAAGGTCGAGACTGGAGGCTGCCAAGCAGCAGCAGGCAAAGAGCCTCAGCCTGGATCTCCAGGGGCACACCTGCTCCAGTGTATGCAAAACACAAATGAGTACTCCATACTGAAAAATGGGTGCTTCCAGGTCAACTTCTGGATTTCTAGTTTCGTTGTTAACTGTCAAATTGGGAGCACTGCACCACTTCAGCCACGTGGTGGCAGCTTGGAGCCAGGGAGGCAGCTCACCTGCAGACTCCCATGTAGCTGAGGGCTCAAGCTTCCAGATAAAGGACCCCACAACAACCCAGCTAGGGATGAGAACCAACCACTGGGAAAGGTTGGAAAGGTAGGACAGAGATCCTATGAGCTTGCGGAGAAAAGAGATGGGGAGGAAACACATTCCCCAGGAAGGATCCAGCCTAGAAGCACTGACAACAGCAACCCTGGATCCAGAATAGTGATGGAGCGAGGGAGTGGATGGATGGCCAGATGGGGCAGCCCCTTCAAATTCCCGAGGGTAAATACCTCAACTACAAAACCAAAGATGGGGAAGGGGACTTTCTTCCATAGCACACAGCCTGCTGCAGCACACCTTTCCCAGCCACAGGAGAAACAAGATCCATCCCACAAGGCAAAAACCAAAGAAAACCAAGAAAGAGGACACCATGGGACCCAGTTCCTGCAGGCCAAAGTGCTCCCATGCATCAGGTCTTGGGGACAGAGACTCTGAGAAGAGAGCTGGATTATGGGATGTGCTTGAGAAAAAAGGAAGCTTACTCTTCCGGTAGAACATTTGGGATGTGCAGGGTCAGAGCTATAGAAGGCAGAGGTGGAAAAGGAAAGTGAGCTACAGAAAACAATCTAATCAGTTCTGGGTAACATCCAGGTGGTCCTGACCACAGAAATGTTCAGTGATGGGGTGGGGGTGGCTCTAAGAGCCAAATCCTTGTCTTGCATAGTATGAAATCAGTGTTTAATGCATGCAATTTTTAAGAGAAAAGAGAGAAGTTGCAGTGTCATGATGTTGCTTAGAAAACTGGAGAAGAAGCCCAGGGAAGAATGTAGTGAGATACTATCTCAACCACCAAGCTGGGTATGGTGGTGCATACCTGTCCATCCCAACTATATGGAAGTCAAAGGTTAGAGCGGTAGGATCCAGACCAGCTCCAGGCAAAAAATGGGAGGCCCTGAGTTCAAAATCCCAATACTACTAAAACCAGAAAAACAAAACAAAACAAAAAAACCAAACAGGAGTGAAGCAGAGGCTTTTTTTTCTTTTTTTTTTTTTTTTGGGGGGGGGTCCAGTTGTGGGGCCTGAACTCTGGGCCTGGGCGCTGTCCCTCAGCTCTTCAGCTCAAGGCTAGCGCTCTACCACTTGAGCCACAGCGCCACTTCTGGCTTTTTTCTTTTTGTTTATGTGGTGCTGAGGAATCGAACCCAGGACCTCAGGCATGCAAGGCAAGCGCTCTACCACTGAGCCACCTTCCCAGCCCCAGCAGAGGCTTTCTTGATCCATCATGATTAATTCTGTAACTACGATTTTTTTTCCAGGTGCCTGCTAGGCAGTCACTATGCCACTGAGCCATGCCTCCAGCCCTTTTTTGTACTGGTTATTCCTTAGATAAGGTTGCACTTCCTGTGCGGACACGCCTGAGCTGGGATCTGCCCATTTCCAGCTTCTGGTCCTAGCTAGGATAACGGTCACCAGCTCTGAGTTGAGAAGGGGTTCTTGTGAACTTTTCTGTCCATCTGGCCTTGAAACAATCTTTCCAATCTCAGCTTCCCAAGTAGCTAGGATTATATAGGTTTGAGACACCAGCATCCAGCTACTAAGTTTTGAACTGTGTGTTACTTCCATAAAGATGAGAGCTAAACAAAAACAAGCAAAGAGAAGATCTGGCTACTCCAGGCCTGCCCTGGGTTTGGTACAACATGGTGACCCCACTTTTCCAGGTGCCCTGCAGGGCCCCTCCCAACATGTGACTTCCTTCTAGATTCTGAATCCACACCATTGTTCACTGAGGTATTTCCTGGGAACCACCTCAGGGCCAGCTACTTGGGACAGCAGTACCCACTGCAGCAGGCAGATGGGCACAGGATGGGTGCTGTACCACCTGCTCACGTCTCCAGCAGCAAAGCACAAGCTTCCTGGAGGAAGCAGTGGGGTACACTAGGACAAGCCAGCACGCACACAGTGGGGAATTGGGGAAAAGCGAACAGAGGCCTACTTTTGGCAGCTTCCAGGTCCCAGACGCGGATGGAGCCTGACTGGGAACCAGCCACGATGAGCTCCTCAGGAGTGTTGAGGCGGACACTCTCCACAGGGGATGTGTGACCTGTGAGGCTCTGTGGAGAGAAGGTGGCGGCTTCAGTGTAGCATGAGCTGCTACCCCAATTCAGGGTTCCTGGGCCAGGCTTCAGCAAGCAGCAGCTAAGTGGGGAGGCTGCTCCCTGGGGCCACATCTGCTCCTTCGGCAATCAGGGCTGACAATAAGCCAAACCTGTCACGTTTCAACAACCTTCATTTCCCATGATGCTCCTGATGTGGATGGCACCTGGAGAAATGGCCCTTGGTCCCTTGGAGAGATCAGTGGACCAAGATAGGCACACAGGACTGAGAGACACACAAAAGATAAGGAGGTGGAGGTGCTGACTCATTAGTCTCAAGTTCACATTGGAGTCACATCTCCAGTCCTGCAGCCAATTTTTTTTTAACAAGAGACTGGAGACAAGTTAAATGTCCCTTCACAGGAACGTAGTAAGCGAAGCAGGGGTCCCCAGGGTTCCCCATGCAACAGAAACCCATTCAGCCACAGAAGTGGATGAGACTGATCTCAGCGTGGTTCAGTGATCGAGCACCTGTCTAACATCAGCACCTGTCTTGAGTTCAATCCCCAGTATAGCAAAAATAAATTTAAAAGAGCACCTTTTGCACTCTGAGGTTAAAAATAGGATGGAGGACCGTGTTTAGCATGACACACGTGTGAATAGTGGGAGAAAGGAACGGATGTGCACATTTTCTCACCTATTCACAAATAATTCTAGAGAGACACAGAAAGCATTTGGAACTGTGGTTGCCTGAGGAAAGGATGTAGAAGTCAGGGGAGGAAAGGAACTTCTGGAGGTTGAGCCATATGTGTGTATCCTATACTCCATAAATAAATAAATAATAAACAGAAGTGGACTGCCAACAGAGGTACCCATTCCCAGGCAAGAGAGAACTTGGCAGGCTTACAGCATTGAAAGGCCTGGGGGCAGGGGGTGGTGGCATCTGTGGTGAGTGAGGCTGAGGTCAGACAGAGGCTGGAAGACTGAACCCAACATCCTAGGAGAAGTCTGAAGCCAGCCCCAACACCCAGGGCTGCTCTGGGAGGCAAGATGGGTTGGATCATGTCCTGTGTTTGGTTGCTTTTTACTGATTCATTTTCAATTTGTGTATGTTAATTTGTATTTTGAGGGAAAAGGAAACAATTGAACCCTTACACCTACAGTAAAACAAAACCCCTTGGATTCTACTCTTCCTGAGCCCCGGCCCAGAAGCTGCTATCTGGGTACATCTTGGTTCTTCTCTGGATCTCACCAACAACGTGTCTAAGTTTCTGCTAGTAGACTCACCTCCCACCCATTTCTTCTTTGTCTATTTGAGCAAGAGTGAAAAGCTGTGGTGGTGAAGGAAGAGGGCTGAGGGACAGCACAGGCTCCTATGCAACGGGGGAGAATGGAAACTGGTTTCTGGAGGGAACTTTGACACTACATTTTGAATGCTTTAAACTGTGTGCACCCATAGGTTAGACACGACATCCACGCATTTGCTCAAAGCTTTGGGAGGATGAAACTGTCCATTGCAGTGTGGGTTAGCAGGGCCCAACAGGCTCCAGGAAGAGGGCAGGGCATGGCTACACAGCTAATTGCAGTTCAGACCTGCAATGCACACCAGGGGACTAGTAAAATGCATGTTGTAAGAGCATTATTTTTGACAGGGGAAATCCTCATGATATTATTATTCTAAAAAACTAGGTTACACAAGAGTAAAAGCGTATGCCAATACATTTTATATAGATTTGTGTGTGCACTTGCATCTGCATTTTCATGTGCATGCATGCATGTACAGCCATGCGCATTCATCCCATTATCTAGAAACATTCAGACCAGATACCAATGGTAATAGCTTTTGGAAAACAGAACATCTTTATGAACTTCTTGTGTCTCCCTTCCTTGGAGAGCAGTCAGTATCCAGCCTGGAAGATGGGTGTGTAACACAGGAAACTGCTAGATCTGAACTAGCTCCTAACCAGCTCCAGCTGGTCCTCTCAAATTCTTTTTTGTGTTCCATGCTAGGAATAAATTACAATAAACACCCATGTGTAGATGGCAGGCAAGTAGATGGTCAGGTGGAAAAGAGGTACAAGCTTTCTGGTCAACCACAGGGCTCATTGGAACAATCCCAGTAAACTCTAGTCCTGTCTATTGTAGGAACCCCATTCCTGGGGGCTATTGTCCTAGCCATCCTGGGCTGCCCGCACCTGCTTACCATGTCCTCAGCCCCAGCCTTTGCTGTTGCAGGGCCCTCCCAGCCCATGCCTGGTCCCCACTGCTAGCCCAGACTCACCATGATACAGTTGGGTTTGTTGATAGACCACAGGTTGACGCGACAGTCATCCCCTCCCGTGGCCAGCAGTCGCCCAGAGGCCTTTCCCAGCACCAGAGAGGACACATTGCTGGCATGGGCGACAATCTCCTCTATGTGGGGAAGGAAAGAGAGAAAAGGCAGTTAGGGGACTGGGATGAAGACACCAGAGAAGGGTGGCCCTGTTCAGACTGGAAGCTGAAACTACCCTCATGGGTTACAGGACCAACACCAGGATGTGGGCCTGACATTTAAATGACCATATCTCAACTTCAGTTCTCCCCATGGGCTTCCTGAGTTTTTCCTCTTTCCACACATCCACTGGTAGTATGGACTGACTACGCAGTTGGCCCTCCACATGCAGATCCAACCAAGTGCCAATGGAAAATATTGGAAGAAATGCATCTGTAATGCCGGCTGTGGTGGCACATGCTTGTGATCTCAGCACTCAGGAGGCTGAAGCAAGGGGATGGCAAGTTCAAGGCCAGCCCTGGGATACATAGTGAGACCCTGTCAAAATGTATCTGTACTTAGCTGCACAGAAACAGTTTTATCTTGTCTGATAGTATTCCACAAATGTGCAATACTATTCTAGCGCACACAGACTGCTGGGTGGTGTATGGAATCTAGAGGTGATTTAAAGCACAAGAAAGATGCACCTGCTTTCTGTACAGCCACATTAGATAGAAGGGATTTGAGGACCCACAGATATATCCTTGCACAGGGGTCCTGGAGACAATCCAGTGTAGATATGGGTGTTTAAACTCAATTCTTTACATTGACTTGCTATTTTTAGCCAACTTGGTCTTAAGTACTAATATTCTCTAGATTCAAAAACCTTTGTCTATGACACAGAAAGAATAAAAACAGTCACTAAAATAAAGTGGCCAGGCACAGGTGTGTCATACCTATAACCCTAGCAGAAACATGAAGAACTGTGGTTCAAAGCCGAACCAGGCAGAAAAGCCTGAAAGACTCCATTTCCAAAACAAAGCAAAGTTAACTAGGCACCAGTGGTTCACACCTAAAATTCTAACTACTTGGGAGGCTGAGATGTGAGGACTGCAGTCAAAGCCAGCCCAGCCAGGAAAAGATTGTGCGACTCTTGTCTCCAATTAATGAGCAAAAAGCCAGAAATGGAGCTGTGGATCAAATGGTAGAGTACCAGCCGTGAACAAAAACACTGAAGGATAGTGCTCTGGCCTAAGTTCAAGCCCCAGTTTGGGCACGTGCCCAACCCATGCACACACGCATGCACACACACACACACACAAGCAGAGTTAGAAGCACGGTTCAAGTCATAGAGCACCAGCCCTGAGCAAGAAAGCCCAGTGAGTGCCGAGGCCCTGAGTTCAAACCCCCCAATAACTGAAAAAACAAAATTGAGTAATGAGTAATTTAACTCCAAAGTACTTCTCAGCTGATGCTAAGTCTACAGGAAGCCTGACTGGGGACCCACTTTCAGAATGACTCAAGTCAATGAACTCCAGGTGGCTTTTCCCAGGGGCCCTTGCAACTCAGAACACCAACCAGGTGTGGGTTTGAGCTTTGCTAGCTGCTGCTGTGGGGCCTCAGACAAGGCACTGTCTTGGGGCGGGAGGCCTTATCTGGTGAATGAGATCACAACATGGTCTACCATGTGGGCTTACTCAGGGGTGGCTGGGCATAGGCCCCGGGCTGCCAAGTAGGGAGCAAGTGCTGGTAATTACTAGGTTGACTAAGGAGCAGGTCACGGGGGAGACAGTGGCCATGGGGGCCTCAGGCTGAGTTGGCTCTGTGAGAGAACACAGAAGGCCATAGATTAAGTGGGTGAGCTGACCAGACAAAATGAAAGATAAGACATGTGGAGAAAAGGTACAGGGCCCTTCAAGAGCCCCTGCTTTGATTCAGCTTGAAGGATATCAACTAGCAATGCCCATATATATCTAAGTGCTGATATTATTGTTGTTGTTATTATTTTAGACAGCATTCTACTATGCAGCCCAGGCTGGCCTTGAACTCAGAGCTTTCTTGCTTCAGCTTCCTGAGTCCTGAGACTCTAACTCCAATTGACCAACAAAAGAGCTGGAATAGATGCCTAGCTCAAGTGGTAGAGCACCAATCATAAGGAAAAAAACTCAAGCAAGAGCTGGAAGCTCTGAGTTCAAGTCCTAGTAGCAACACACACACATACACAAAAAAGAGTCTTGGACTGGACATTCAGAATAATGAGTATAGAGTAATGGTGGTGGGAGGGGGGAGTGGTCAGTGTTCCTGCTCAGTTATATTCCAGAGCCCAGTAGGCATCCTTCTCTCTCCCTTTCCCTCCACCCTCCATCCCAAGATGCTTTCATCTGACAGAGGAGGTCTGACTTGTAAGATATTGGAAATGCCTTGAACATCTTTCAGGATTTTCTATTCCATTCTGTCCATTGCCCACCTAGAGATCCGGCACAGGGTGTGATGTGTTCACAGTCTCACTAGATCTCACAGCAACTAGAAAAGGCAATTTCATCTTTTGGAGGAAACAGACTCAGAGAGATGAAGTCACCTGCCCACCTAAGGAGTGCCACAGTCATGACTTATAATAAGTCCCCTGCACCAAGAAGAGACAAAGTTGCCCGCCAACAAGCAGCTAACAAAATAACCAGAGCCATACAGAAAAAAGTACTTACGCAACTTCCAAGCCGTCTTGGTGACCACAGGAGTGGCCATCCTTCAGGGACTGGCACCTGAAGCTCTACCCACAAAATGGGTATTTTCTTCTTGGGGTGGGGGTGGATCCCCCCCAGACCCACCAATCAAGTTGGCAGGGAGTTCCCACACATCCAGGCACTCCGCCTCTCCTGGCCCTGGACTGGCAGGTGGCTTAAATCATCCACAGTAGTAGTAGCAGCAGCAGCAGCAGCAGCTGATGTAGGATCCTGGATCATGAATGTCAGGCTTGGGCCATCTCAGCTCAACACTGGGCTAAAATACAAATAAAAGCGATGGCTTGTTAGGAAGCTGAGGTAAGAACTCCAGCTCCCTAAGTCACCAAGGTCACTTGATAAAGGATCAACATCCACCCGTCACCACTGCCAGAAGCTGCAGTGCAAACGGGGAGGGGGAGGGCACACCTTCAGGTAGGATGACTTGGAGGAAAGAAGATTCCAGAAGCCGAGATAATGGGGAAACAGACACGGCTTCGGGAAGGACCCTGCACTGGGAATTGACGTGGATCTCGGCGAGTCATTCCAGTCACCTCACTTGGGATGAGAACTCAGAGGCTGAGCTTTGGGGTCCATAAGAAGCACTCTAGAGATAAGCCAGTGAGGTCCTCTCTCTGGGGAGAATCTCCAAGAGTCTGAGGGTCCAACCCAGATTTCTCCTGGCAGAGTTGCCAAGCACAAGAGCAGGGAATGAGGCCTCAGGTGTGGGTATGAGGTCATCTAAAAAGCCACCTCTCACCCTTTCCCGCGACCCCCTGCGCGTTCCCCGGGCCTCCCTTCCCGTGCACACCTCATCTCCCGAGTCGGCTGCGGCCCTATCGGACTCCCTTTACCCCCTTTCCTTGCGGCTACCGTGTTTTCATTCATTCTCTCCCCGGCTACAAGCGCCGTCCTCCCGCAGACCCTCAGCTCTGCTTCCGGCCTCCACGGTCTCCCCAGCCCCGCTCCGCCCCACGCCGGCTCCGCGGGCCCCAGGGCCGGTCCCTCCGCCGCGCTCATCCTCCCGTCCCTCGGGCTGGCTGGACACCGGCGGTACCCTCCCCGCGTCCGGAACCCGTTCCCCAAAGCCTGGTCGGCCCCGCCAACCCGGCCCAATTCCGGGGCCATCTTCGCCCGTCCTCCCCGCCTCCTCGCCCCCAAGCCCACTCACCTGCAGCCGCGGCTCCCGAGGCCGAGGCTCCGCTCCCGGGCGCGACCCTTACTTGCCTCCATCCCCTGCCCTGATTGGCCGCTGCCTGACAACCGACCCTCACAACAAAACCTCCGGCCCAGAGTCCCGCCCACATCACCTCGGGCACCAATCAGTCGCCGCAGACACTGCGCCTCTCGCCAGGATTGGCCAATGGAAGCATGCATTTCTGCCGCTTTGGGTTAATTACCCGCCCTCCTAGTCTTGAAGCGGACTAATCACGAGGAAGAAGCGTTCTAAGAACCACCCTTCCGTCTCTAATGAATCCACGCGGGCTGCCAATTTTCTTTGTTGTTGTTGGTGGTCTATCCGCCTCGAACTTTCCCTTCCCTCCCTCTTCCCTTCTCTTCCTAGGTCAGTCATTATTTGAAACATTTGCTAATCGCTCTCCAATGGCGGCTGCGCCAATCGCTTTAGCAACCGCCCTGGATGGGCCAATCAGCGTTCTCTTTATTGGAGAACCAATTCCTAGTTATCCAATGGGAAGGGGACTTCTGGAGCAGCGTGAAGCCGTGGATCTTCCATCTTGGAACCGGGCAAATGGGGAAAAAAAGCCTTCGCTTATGTTTTGCCGTAGTTCCTGAATCCCTTTGCCTGACTGAGGACGATGCTGCCGCGGGCGTCTCCGGACGAGGCTTCTCTTCTTCGATCTGGACGCCGGCTTGAGTTCCCGAGGGAGGCTTAGAGGACCAATGGATTCCCGGGCCGAGTTGGGCGTGGCACCCTCCAGTGCCACGGGAGAAAGGATGAAAGGGCGAATGGCTGCAGCTGTGCGGGGGTCTGGGGTTCCCTCAACACGAGGGGAGGCCCCGGTGCCCGGGCTGCTCCGAGGGACTTGGTCTGCAGCTGTGCGGGGCCTGGGATTCCCCTTTACCCACCACGATGGGAGGCTTCCCCCCCCCCCCGGCCCCCCAGTAGCAACTCTGCCTTAGCCTTAGAGCCCGGAACTGCGTGGGCCTGCTTGGTCTCGCACCTCGCTCAGCACACCGCTACGGAACACTTTCCCTGTACTGATGAGGAAACTGAGACCCCGGTGTAGGTGCTTACAAAAGACGTGGGGACAGAAAAAACAAATGGCTTGAGTCCTCAAATACTTGTTCTTAAAGGCAAAGCCTGGGCAATTCCCAACTGAACGGCAGCCCCTTTTGCCAGCAACAAGAAGCAAAGGTCCGTTGTTAGCTGGCATATTGGGGAAACAGCTCCAGAAGGGCCTTTTTAACAGAGGGCTGGATTAGGAGAACATCGGATCAAAACTGTCCAGCCTGTGTCCCCTCAACTTTTAATATATATATATATATATTATATATATATATATAATATATAATAATAGGGAAATCTTACGAGTGTATTGATCAACAAGACTTTTTTCTTCACCCCTATTTATAAATTGTAGACATCATGACATTTCTATCTTGACGCTGATGACTCTGTAGCTCTTTAAAACAAGGCCCTTAGGCCCATACCATCATTACTACCCCTAAGAAAACTTAATTTTCTAATATCCAGACCATAATCAAATGTCCTCAATCATTTCCAAAATATTTAATAAAATTGTTCTGCTAAGTAGAACACGGGCTACAGGTGTAGCTGATCTAGTATAGAGGCAGCCCTAGATTCAAACTCAAGCAGTAAGCGGGTAAAGGAAGAGTCCTAGGTCGGGGCTCAGTGGTAGAGTGCTTGCCTTGCGTGCATGAGGCCCTGGGTTTGATTCCTCAGCACCACATAAACAGAAAATGCCGGAAGTGGTGCTTGGCTTAAGTGGTACAGTGCTAGCCTTGAGCTGAAGAGCTAAGGGACAGTACCAGGCCCAGAGTTCATGCCCCATGGCCCACAAAAAAAAAAAAAAAAAAAAGCTTGTAGCTAGGCACCAATCTGGATTTAGCATAGCTTTTGTTTGATGTTACTGATCTCTTGAAGAAACAAAGCCATTTGTGGATTGGCCTAATGATGAATTTGTCTGTTGCCATTTGGATTTGAAATATGGCCTCCAGGTTCAAGTATTCAAGGCCTGGTCTGTAGCTGAAGGTGGCTACTGAGAGGTGATTGGATCATGAGTCCATAGCTAGGTGGGCTCTGGAGGTGGTACGGCTTAGCTGGAGTAGCTCACTGGAGGCATGCCTTCCAGGATGCATCTTGTCCCCTGCCCTTTTTCTGACTCTCAGCTTCCTGTCTGCCATAAGACAACAGTTTTGCACTCCCATGTCCTCCCTCCTATGGTTTATTGTCTGCCAGTCCTGGTTGCTATCCCAGAGTTGTTTTATTTATTTATTTTTTTGGGTTGGTCATGGAGCCTCGGTGCTGTCCCTCAGCTCTTCAGCTCAAGTCTAGTGCTCTACCACTTGAGCCAGAGCTCCACTTCTGGCTTTTTTCTGCTTATGTGGTGCTGAGGAATCAAATCAAACCTATGGCTTCATGCATGCATGCTAAGCACTCTACCACTGAGCCACCTTCCCAGCCCCCAGAGCTTTTTTGCTTAAGGTTAGTACTCTACAATTTGAGCCACAGCTCCACTTCCAGCTTAATTGATTCATTGCAGATAGCCTGCTCAGGCTGGCTTTGAACCCCAATCCTCAGATCTCAGCATCCTGAACAGCTAGGATTACAGGTGTAAACTACTAGCACCCAGCCCTGCCATTGATGTTTTTACCTGGTCATAGGTCAAAGCAATGGAGCTTGACCAAAAGCTAGACTAAAACTTGAAACTATGAGCTAAAATAAATCTTCGCTCCTTTGGGTTTTTTTGGTTTTCTGGTTTTTTTGTCAGAGCAGTAAAAAGCTACTACTGTCAGTTTCCAGGGAGAAATGGGTGGCCCCAGGCTATAGATAAAGAGGCAAAGGAGGAAAAGATTAGGGCTAGAACTTGGGAAGTCTGAAGCACAGATAGCAAATTAAATGAAAGTATGTTTATTTAAAGGGAAAATGAGAGACGGGGGAGTAGCAGTGAAGCTGGGCTCCCTTGTGGGTAGCGTTAGGCAGGTGTGGTAAATATGAGAGCAGGTTTGTGATCTCTGGCAGCTTCCACGATAGTCCTATGAGAGGTGTCAAGCATAGACTTTCACCAGATCCATCAGCCGTGGGTCCTTGTACAGCTTTTCCTCCAGCGCCAAATACTTGAGTGGGGCCAGCTCCTTGTGCCTAAGGTGAAAGGAGAGGAGTGAAGGGTTTCACAGTAGCAGCCAGATGAACTCCAGACGCTCTTCCTGGATCCCACCTCCCCTTACCTGTTGAGCCGTTGCTCTAGGATGCGGATGCGGAACATGGCCTGGGAGCAGTAGCTCAGGTACAAGTCTTCGTCCTCGGGCGTCAAGGTCACCTGGTTCTCCTGGTACCACTGCTGCTTCTTCTGAAGCTCTTGAGTCTCCTGGAAGATGGGTTTGTGTGTGTGGGGGGGGGATAACAAGAGCTAACTGTCCCCAGAATGCAGGCTGTCATTCTCCAGGTCAGCAGACAGTCCCCACCCACACAAGGAGAGGAGCAGAGGAAAGGGTCACAAAGGGTGGGAGCCTCTGGGGTCATATTTAGAGGGACTATGTCCCTGAGGTCAGAGTAGGGCTAAAACAGCCAACCAGGGAGGGGGATGTGGCAGAGTGCTTGCTTCATTGCATAAGCCCTGGGTTTGATCCCTAGCACCATAGAAAAACCAAACCAACAAACAAAACCCATGACTGAACAAGCTAGTGGCATTTCCAGAGCCTTTGAATTGAGGAAAATTATAGAGCTCTGTGGGTTCAAAGTGTGGAACTACACTACATAGAAGCTACCTAGTGTGTGCTTATCCTACAGAAACAGGTCAAGAAGGAGGAGTTGTTATAATGCACCATCTACCTATCCATTCATTCCTCTGCCCACTCCTCCATCTACATACCTGTTTACCATCTGCTTATCTATCCTCCCATTTACCCATCTACCCACCCATCCATCTGTCCATCTACTCACCCAGCCATCCACCCACCTACTCATCCGTTCCCACCTCCACAACCATCCAGGAATAACACTGAAGAAAGAACACTGACATACTCATCTGTCCACCAATCCCTCACAGATCTGTGAGATGCTGGGCAGAGAGTCCCAAGACCATTTTCTGGAGAAAATACCAAGACCCCCTCCCCTGCCAGGCTCTGGGCTCACCTTCTCGAAGCGGGCCTGGATGAGGTTGGCCTTGTCGATGAGCCGCTGCTTGAAGTCGCTGAGACACTCGTCCTTGAGACGTATTGCCTGCCACCGTGTCAGCTTCTCACCCGGGGGAAGCTGGGCCAGGAATGGGGCCAGGTAGTCCAGCTGGGTCTCCACCTGCCGCAGGTGCTCCTCGTGCAACACACGCTCCTAGGGAGGGCCCGCTGAGTCAGGAGGGCCTTCAGGACACCTCCATCAGCTCTGCATCAACAGTGGTCCACCACCAGGCCAGCTCCCCACCCAGCGCCCCATGCAGGCACCTCAAACAGGGCTGGCCATGCTGATGGCCAAACGATTCAAGACATCTACCTCCCCAAACCTGTTTCCTTCTCCTCAGACAGGATCAGATCTATAAAGCACACAGCCAGGTGCCCGACAGTCCATAGGAGATGCTTACTCAGTAATGGCAAAGGTTAAGTATGATAAAACTTCATTTTTTTTAACATCTTGGGGCCTTATGCCCTGCATAGACAGAGAAGATGGAGATCTGAGCCAAGGCCCTGCGCTAGGGATCTGAGAACAGTCATGTGACTAGGGACACAGCCTTGATGGTAGCCTTGTGGAGGTGGGCATACCATTCACATTCTTTCCTCATTTGCCCAGCTCTGGGTGGGGAACCTGGCCTGAGTACTTTGGGAGGGACTCTAGCAAGACTGATCACCCAGCATCATGACATCATCCCCTTTCCTGCCAAGTGCTGGTGGCTCACACCTATAATTCCACTCAGGAGGCTGAGATCTGAGGATGGTGGTTCAAAGCCAACCCAGACAAAAAAGTCTCTAAGACTACCCAGAAAAAGCTAAAAGTGGTGCTGTGGCTCAAATGGTAGAATGCTAGCCTTGAGCACAAGCTCAGGAACAGCACCCAGGCCCTGAGTTCAAGCCCTGGGACCAGCAAAAATAAGTAAAGATTTTCCTAGCTGAATCCCAGTGGTTTTCCCCATGCTAGAGGCCTGGGGAGGGGGAGAGGGGTGGGCAGGGGGAGTCCAGAGAAAGCCAGCCCTGGGAAAATTGGTGATTCAACCATAAGGCTCACCATGGCCTCCCGATATTCCCTGCTCTTCTCATTGCGCTTTGTGTCATAGATGGAGATGGTCAGTGTGTGGTCTTCATCCTCCTCCTCTCGAAGCTTTAGGATCTCCAGCACCTGAATTGTCAATCAATGGAGGCCATGACCAAGGCCCCCACCCCCACCCCAGCCCTGCCATTGCCCACCCACCCATCTCCATGGGGACTTGCCTCCAGCTCTGACTCCCAGGCCTGATGACGGGACACCTTTTCGGCAGCCTTCAGTTGCATCATGGTCTCATACTGGTAGAGAAGCTTCTTGGTGTGCTCCATAGGCTCCACCTGGGACCAGAACCACCACAGTGACAGACAGACTGCCACACTTGAAGCAGTGACACTGCTCCACTCCAATTACTCCCGCCTCTTTCTAGCTACAAGGCAGTTTCCTCGTCTATTACAATTCAGGTAGATAGTGGCTCGCACCTGGAATCCTAGCAACTCAAGAGGTTGAGATCTGAGGATTGCAGTTTGAAGCCAGCCTGGGCAGGAAAGATTATGATACTCCTATCTCCAATTTGCCAGAAAAAAAGCCAGAAGTAGAGCTGAGGCTTAAGTGGTAGAGCACTAGCCTTGAGCAATAAAGCGAAAGGGACAGCACTCAAGCCCCAGACTAGCATCATAGATATAGATGATAGATCAAATGATTGATTGATCAGTAGATAGATAGGAAACTGAAGATGAAGAGGGGTTATGGAATGCAGGGATTTCACTAGAGAGGTGAATTCTTCAAAGGAAGTAAGAATCTCCTCCCTCCTACTTAGATCCCAGAGACCTGGGGTCTACTGACTAGAGATGGGAGAGGGGAAGGCAGGGACCTCAGCCTGCTAGATTCTCATTCTGATGGGAAAGGGAGGATTTTCGGAGGAACTACAAAAAAGAGAAGGACCCATGGACGTACTGCATTCTCAGGAGAGGTCCAGATGGGTTGTTTTCATGGTTAGGCTTCAAGCGCCCCATTGTGGGTCCCCCCAGGTTGCCAGAAGGGGTCACAGGGCACAGTTCCCCCCCCTGCACGTGCCACTGCCCACCTCGAAGCTGATGCACATGTCCGGGGTCATGATGACCTTGTTGCCCTTGCTGTCCACCTCTGTGCGCCGCAGGAACTCCCGCTTAGACGTGGTGATGTGGTCCTCGCGGCGGTGATAGCGCAGCTGGATGCGTTCCTCGTTGATGAGAAACACGCGCTCCGCCACGTCCTCATCCGCGGACTTCGCGGGGTTTCGGTGGAAGCACTCTGTGATTTTCTGCAGGGCCAGAAGGACAACAACACATGGGTGCATTCCAGGCACAGGATGGTCATGGCCCTGAGCTCAGAGGTCCTTGGGAGGAGCGGGTGGTTTGTGATGGCTTCTCAGGGCCAAGCCTCTGCAGCCCAGATGACTCTGGACACCTTCTCTAGCTCCCTCTACCAGGCTGCCTGCTTAACCCCGGTGGTGGAGAGCTCACCATCTCTCCTACCTACCCCATCTCTAGAAGTCTGCTAGCAAGGACATTTTTGGTGCATGTAGCCAGTAAGTACAGCTGCAAAATAATTTGTAATGACTTGGAGGGGGGGGGATTAGTTTACTGTACAATAGGTAACAGAAGGAATTGAACTCCCAATCTGCCTTGGATATTCACTTAGGAGAAGCCTCTCAGAACCAAATCTATGACTCCTCAGTTAATATTTGAGAGGTATCATTCTGAGATATTTTTACATTTCTCAATTTTCAAGATTGATAGATGATTAATTTTATTACAAAGAGTTAAAACCATGGCTTTGTTGCATGCGAGGCAAGCACTACGTTGAGCTATATCCTCAACCCTTTTATTTTATTTTATTTTTTAAATTTTTTGCCAGTCATAGGACCTGAACTCTGAGCCTGGGCACTATCCCTCAGCTCTTCAGCTCAAGTCTAGTGCACTACCACTTGAGCCACAGCACCACTTCCAGCTTTTTCTGCTTACGTGGTGCTAAGGAATTGAACCCAGGGCCTCATGCATGCAAGGCAAGCATTCTACCACTGAGCCACCTTCCCAGCCCCTTTAATTTTTATTTTGTGCTGGTCCTGGGGCTTGAACTCAGGGCCTGGACACTGTCCCTGCACTTTTTTGTTCAAGGCTAGCACTCTACCACTGGAGCTGCAGCTCCACATTCAGTTTTCTGGTGGTTAATTAGAGATAACAGTCTCACGGGAGTGAGGCAGGACTTTCCTGCCCTGGCTGGCTTTGAACCTCAGTCCTCAGATCTCCAGCCTCCTGCATAGGTGGGATTACAGGTGTGAGCCACCTTGGCTTATGTTTTGTTTTTGAGCCAGGATCTTACTACCTTTTGCCCCAGCTGACCTCAAATTTGAGGGCCTCCTGCTTCTGCCTCCTGAGCAGATGGAATTTTAGGCATGTACCACAATGCCTGGCTTTTCCAGATGATTAGCCAGGAGTGTGAACTCATAATGTAAAAACAAGCTATGAAGTCGGGTGCCGGTAGCTCATGCCTATAATCCTAACTACTCAGGAGGCTGAGATCAGAGGATCGTGGTTCAAAGCCAGCCCGGGCAAGAAAGCCCAAGAGATACTTACCTCCAATAAACCATCAGAAAACTAGAAGTGGCACTATGGCTTAATTGGTAGAGCACTTGCCTTGAGCCGAAGAGCTGAAGGACAGCACCTAGGCGCAGAGTTCAAGCCCCATGACCAACAAAACAAACAAACAAGCTGTGACACTTGGTTCTTGCTTCAAGGCACATCTAGCACCATTCTGTATATAGTTAAGTCTTCTGGCAATATCACACACCTCGATGCCACCAGAGATCAAGGGCTGTATCCACCCAGGTGACCTCTGTCTGCCAGAGAAGGTGGGCACCCTGATGCCCAGGGCAGGCACACTCTTACCACAATGGGCCTTGGGTTTGAATCCGCGGTGCACTGAGTGGGCTTCTTCACTCTGGGCCCGAAATTGATGTGGCGGTAGGAAAGGAAGTCAGGGCGCCCAGTGTAATACTCAGTCATCGTCTTGGGAGTCTCCTCCCGCTTGATCAGGCCATCCACACGGGCTGACTCATAGAACTCCATGACCCGGTCCATCTCAGGCTGCATGGACTTGTAGGAATGTACTGGGATGGCAGGTGGGGGCGGGGGGAGAGAGAGAGGGAGATGATGGTGGGGAGCTGTAGCTGTGACTGCTGGTAGCCACCCAGCTCTGGCTTTCTTTGGGAGGCAGTGTCTGGCTTGCCACCCAAGGACCCTGTCCATAGCCAATGTTGCTTCCTCTATCATACTCATAGCCCCTCACCCCAGCTCCTGGCTAGCCCAGCAATGGGGTTCATGCACATACCACGAAGAGCCTGGGGATGGCCAGACTTAAAGTAGTCAATACATAAGCCTGTGGTCTTGTTCATATGCTTTAGCTCCAACATGTCTTCCCGATTCTGGTACCATTCCTTGATCTCCAAAACCTTGGTACCTGAGGTGAGGTGGGGGTCGGGGAGGGTGTCTACTGCAGCCAGGCCAGGTGCCCCGGCCTCCCACCCACTGTTCCCAGCAACAGGGACCAGCGATGGCACACACACACACTGAGGGTACGGGCATATTGAGGGTCACGGCTCTCCCTACAGCTCCCCACCGGCGGCCCCGCAGCGCGAGCTGCACCCTTACACTCCAGGTCCTGGTAGGTGGTAAGGCGGCACATGAGGCCGTTGTTGTTGAGGTACGGGGCCCACTTCTCCACCTGGGCCTTCTTGTACTGTATCACCTTCTTCCCATTAGGGCAGCGGGTCTCGAACGCTGTGGACACAGAGTGGGCTGGGCTCTCTCCTTCTAGACTGCAGAGCGAGTCTGTATACCCTGTCCCCAGGCCCCAAGGAGAGAAGAGCTGGGGCAGTGCTGGGCAGAGACCTTCTGGAGAGATTTGGATTTGCATCACCCACGAGGATGGCATATCGAAGCTCTTTTCTTCGTCTTCCTTTCCCTGTGGGAGAGAGGGATGCTAGCCAGGTCCTGGAGGAGACCCTGGCAAAGTCTCTTCCTCCCTTCAGAGCCCAGTCAGGGGGGTCTGAGGGCTTGGGGGGGGAGTGGCACATGTCAGGAGCACAAGCCCCTCCCCCAGCAGTACCAGCCCCCAGGCCCATCCTCCCCTTCTGGTCAAGGCTTCTTGTGGTTAGGGTCCTTTCACCAGCAAAGCTCCTGGAGTCTGGTAGAGCCCATTCACCAGCAGCTAAGGCAAGTCCTCCACTCTGAACCAGCTAGCAGCCTGGGGATGGCTCCCACAGTGTCAGACTCCCTGGACAGCGGCTGTTCTGGGCCTCGTAGCCAGCAGGGGGCGCCCATGCTCAGCAATGAGAAGGTTATTCCTGCGCTGGCCACAGCTCACCAAGCCACTGGCTCACTAGGCCACGGCCCAGGAGGTAAACCAGAATCACTGCTGAGATTAGAGCTACTATTTCAGTTCAGATCCGGGCTCTGGATATGCCCATTGGGTGAGTGACTTCACCCTGCTGTGCAAGTCGTCCACTCTGTACCAGGGGACAATACCTCACTGGGTGGTGGTAATTTTATTTTATTTATTTATTATTTACCTAAGGCCTCTAAGTAGATAGGATTACAGGAGTGACCCATTAGCGCCTGTCTTACGTTTTCGTTGTTGTTGTTAGTGGTGGTGGTGATCATGGGGCTTGAACTTGGAGCCTGGGTGCTATTCCTATCTCAAGGCTAGCACACTGTCACTTTGAGCCACAGCTCCACTTCTGGTTTTATGGAGGTTAGTTCGAGATAAGAGTCTCATGGACTTTCTTGCCGAGACTGGCTTTGAGCTGTGATCCTCATATCTCAGCCTCCTGAGTAGCTAGGATTACAGGCGTGAGCTTCCAGCTTGTTGGTGGTGATTGAAATGAGTGAACTCAGGCTTGACACCTGTTATGGAGCCTGGTGCTCAGAGAGGCCATGCAGGTTCTGCTTTGTTCTTATATCCCTCCAAACTCCAAACACAGGTGTCCTGGCTCCCAGTGCCTTGGAGAATATGGCTATATTTGGAACTGGGATCATTAAAGAGGTAATGAAGTTTGAGTGTGGTCCTTAGAAGGTCCTTAATCCAGCCTCCGGAACTGGGATACAAACCGCTGTTATGTAAATCCCAGCCTGTGGTCACACAGTTAGGCCAACACGTCTGTTCCGTTTGCTCTGCTATGACCATGACCCCTCCCTCATTTCTGTGCAAGTGAGGGAAGTTCCCAAAGACCCCAATCCTTGTCCAAGGGCAAGTCTGGAAGGCCCTGGCTTGGGAGAAGAGGGTGGCTGACACCATGAAGCCATTCTGCCAATAGTCTTTAGTATACCTGACAGAAATCTGAAGATGAGAGTGACCAGCCTTGGGGCTCCCCCAGGCTTGAAGAAAGGGTCTTGTGACCCAACTCCCTGGAGCATATGCTCTAAAGGAACAGGAAAACTCCTGAACCCCTGAATTTAAGTTTCAGCTCTCCCCTAACTCACTGCAAGAGTATGGGCCTCTGTTTACATATTCATAAAATGAGGGCAGAGTCCAGACTTTGAAGAACCTATAATTGGTGCACTTGGTCCCCTCCCCTGCATGGCATACACATGCTTTTAGGGGTGTTTGTCAGGCATCCTGAAGCAAGACAGGGTACACATTTTTCTCACTCCAACCCCACTGCCTCCCACGCCACTGAGGCTCACCAGATCTTCAACATCATCTTCATCATTCAGTGTCTCGTCGTCTTCCTCGGACAAGGCCAGGCGGTGCTTCTCTGGTCCCGGAAGCATATACTCCCACTTCACAGGGTCACCCAGATCAAAGATCAAGTCCTGTTGGGGAAGGGGAGTCAGTCAAGTGAACCTCATGTTTCCCCACCCCCAACCTGCCCTGTAGTGATGAGAAACAGCTGCTCCCAGAGGCCCGCAGGGACCTGGGCAGAATGACAGCTCCAGCGGGCCTGGAACTTGCAACCCTCCTGTCTCAACATCTTGAGTGATATATATAAAACAATGGAAGCTGGGCTCCAGTGACTCATGCCTATAATCCTAGCTACTCAGTGTAAGGTCCGATCCTGGATGGCGAGCAGACTCCACCCTCCTCACAGCAAAGTCTCCACCCAGTACCTGCGTTACCTAGGCAAGTGGGACACCTGGAAGAGGTCACATCAGCATCCACTGAGGTCACATCTGAATTTGATGTGGCTACACCTTTCTCCACCCATACCCTAGAAAAGACCTAGCCCAGGCCCAGATGCCCTCTTTTTCCCAGCTCTCTCTCTTTCCCAGTTCTTTCCCAGCTCTTTCCTAGGCCTTTCCCCTCCAAGTGGAGGGCCAACATGACCTGGTGCCAGCCAGAACGATGAATAAACCTACCCCTTACCATGTGTGTGGTGCTGTTCTTTCTTGGCTACCTCTTTTTAAAAACCTAACATAAATGGTGCCAAAACCTGGGAAGGGCTTAAAGTCAGGATAGGTGGGATTCCTCTCTGCTTTTTTTCTTTTTTCCCTTTTTTTGCTCTGAGGAATACCCACAGTTCTGACGGCCTTTTGCGAATACGTCTGTCTGCTGTGGACACAGCGCATCAATACCATTGCTGGCCTTCACATCCACGTCCACACCACCTCTCTACTCTGGTAAGTGAAACTACTCTCTACAGTTCTCGTCACTCAGTCTCTGTCCAGACGATGCGCCACGCCAGAGAGCTCCTACGGCCTTTAGCTGAAAGGCCAATCACCTCTGAAGCCAAGGACACTTGGTTTTGGGGGCTTGGCCATTTCTCTCTAGAGGGCTCTGGGGAAGTTGGGACGCCGCTTCTGCCTGGTCAGCTCTCCTTCACTCACCAGACTGATTCTCCTACACATTTAATGGGGTGCTGCGAATAACACCTGAGCTGTGAAACCCCTTTGAAATGCCTCCCGCGCTCCCTGGAAAGCCAGAGTGCCTCATTTTTATGCCATTCTCAGATGTACACAGTTTTTTCCACTGCAATGGTAAATGGTCAGAAGTCTGTTTACTTTCAGGCTCTCTTTGCTCTCTCTCTGCCATTCATGTCCAATTTTTCTTATCTCTCCCTTTCTCTTTTCTACAACATTTTGGATTGTGCCCTGAAGAGTGCGACGCAGGCTGGGTCCCGGGGACCCCCCTCTAGGTTCCCTCTCAAAGGCTAGCCAAACTAGGCTTGATCTATTTGTTCAGGCTTTCTTTGCATTTTTTTCAGGAATTTGCTGTCTTGAGTTCGCCGTCTTGGCCACATGGTGGGTTAAGGGTTTGGCCCCATCTGACCCTTAACCTTCCACCAAGCTTACTACTCCTCCATCCATCTATTCTAAGATGCTTTGCTAACAAGTTGCTCTTTTCACAGACCCTGGTAACTGAGGCCCAACCATCTGATGTGCTTTGTTAGCAAAGATGTCTAAACATTGTTGCCAAAATTTTAGGTTTTGAGTTTTGTCTTTTTGTTTTGAGGTGTATATTCTAGTACTAACTATGTGACTCTAAAATATTGGACATATCTGTGCTAAGATTCTCACATCTAATGAGTTTTGTCATTTCAGAATATTTGTTGGCCATTCTTGATAAGAACCAGGTAAGCTCTACTTATTCTATTTGATCTCCTTGTTGCTTTAACTGGAAATAATAAAGGTTTTTTTTGTGGCAAAAATTGCAGTTCAAAGCCAGCCTGGGCCGAAAAATCTCTAAGACTCCATCTCCCAACTAACCTGCAAAGAGCCAGGCTGGAAGCATGGCTCAAGACTCTTATCTCTAACCAGCAAATACTGCAAGTGGTACTATAACTCAAAGTGGTAGAGTGCTAGCCTTGAGCAGAAGTGCTCAGGGACAGTGCTCAGGCCTTGAGTTCAATCCTCCTTGAATACCAACTGGGACAAGCCATCCCCGCAACGAGCACCTAGACTCAGCCAGTCTGGGGAACAAGGGACCATGGAGAAGAGTAAGAGGAGATGATGTCACATCAGCCACGTTGTGCCTGCCCTTTCAAAATTAACCAGAGCCAGGAGGTCAATAGAAGTAAGAAGCCTGCCCATCTAGTGTCCATACCTGTCTACCTATTGACTGGACAGGAATTCATATTCTTGCCTTTGTTACCTGACTTCTCCTCTACCTAGTCAACAGATGTCAGAAGTAGCTAGGGACATTTCAGCCCCAAGTCCTTCCTCTTGCCATTTATTTGCTCTCTAGTATTTTTTTTCCAGCCCCTCAATGCCTCATGAGACTTCTCCAGACTTCATCTAAGGACTCACGCCACCAGCTGCTGCTTGCTGCCTTCTCTGGGAGGAGACCAAATTCCAGCCTTTTACCCCTAATGTCAAGGCCCCTTGTCAGCAGGAAGTAGCCAGAGAGAATCCGCGCCTTATTCCATGATTATTAAAAGGCTGGAATGTAAGGTCCGATCCTGGATGGTGAGCAGACTCCACCCTCCTCACAGCAAGGTCTCTGCCCAGTACTTGTGTTACCTAGGCAACTGGGATACTCGGAAGAGGTCACATCCGCATCCACTGAGGTCACATCTGGATCTGATGTGGCTATACCTGGTCCCACCTCCTCTTACCTGGTCCCACCTCCCTTTACCTGGCCACATTCCTACCCCTACCCTAGATAAGGCCTAGCCCAGGGCCAGATGCCCTCTTTGCCAGCCACGTGGAGTGCCAATCTGGCCTGGTCCCAGCAGGTCTACTGAATAAACCTACCCCTACCTGAATACCATGTGTGTGGTGCTGTTCTTACTTGGCTACCTCCTTTTAAAAACCTAACACTCAGGAGGCTGAGATCAGAGGATCATGGTTCAAAGTCAACCTATACAGGAAAGTCCCTGAGACTCTGATCTCCAATAAACCACCAAAAACCTGGAAGTGGTGCTGTGGCTCAAGTGGTAGAGCACTAGCCTTGAGCTGAAGAGCTCAGGGACAGACAACATCCAGGCCTAGAGTTCAAGCCCCACTACTGACAAAAAAAATTACAATGGAGTATAATTATATATTGTAGGGAATAGGTAAAATAAAAAAGAGAATACCCAGGAGTGGGCACGACTTCTGGAACTCTGCTATACTGACAATAAGAGTGCACATCAAAGCAATCATTTTGGGAAACAGGCTCTACTAGAATGGAACATGTGCTTTTCCCAAGTATACACCCAACAGACACAACTATATGTTTGCTGTGTAGCTGCAGGATGGACAAGTTCTGGTGTGTTCTCAAATAACCAGAAATGAATAAACAATGCATGTGAACCACCATGGCTGTACCTAGGTCATGAGTGAATCTTAGGAGCATGGTGATGGTAGAAGAACGCAGGTGTGAAGGATGCGTACTGGGCTGGGCACCCATAGCTCACTCCTGTCATCCTAGCTACTTAAAAGGCTGAGAGCCAGGGACTGGGTATGTGGCTTAGAGATAGAGTGCATGCCTAGCATGAATGAAGCTCTGGGTTTGATTCCTCAGTACCATATAACAATAAATACATGAAACTTCTTTTTTTAAGGCTGAGATCAAGAGGTTTGAGAGTTGAAGCCAGCTTAGGCAGTCAAAATTTCATCTCCCAAATAACCAGCAAAAAACCAGGGTGGGGCATGAATTAAGTGGCAGGGTACCTCCTTTGAGCAAGTACAAGGCCCTTCATCTGACAGTGAGTACAGGCCCAGCACTCACAGGTGAGGATGGCTCACACCTATAATACTAGCTACTCAGGAGGATGAGATCTGAGGGTTGTGGCCAGCAGCAAGAAAGCCTGCAAGACTTTCTATTTTCAATTAACTACCAAAAAGTAAGGGGGGGGGTGCTGGGAGTGGAGCTGTGGCTCAAGTGGTAGAGTACTATCCTCAAGCAAACAAGCTCAGGAACAGCACCCAGGTCCAAAAATAAATACACAGTACTATCAAAAATAAGTCAATAAATAATGACACTTGGGGGTTGGGGTGGAAAGACAGTTGGAAAGTGGAGTAATGCTGCCATAGGTCAAGGCTGTAGTGATTGCTTGGAGCAGAGCTAGATCAACGTGCGTTAACATTTTCAGCTACAGGGGCCATGCAGCACTCTCCTGATTCAGTGGTCCCCTCTCCAAGGCCCCCATGCCTACCCCAACCCCCCCCCCCCAGCACCCATCCACCCTCTGGCACCTTGCAGCAATTCCAGCAGTCCTGCATGTTAATCCAGTAGTTCCTGTGGTTCCAGAGGCTCTCGATGCCCAGGAAGTGATCATCCTGGGTGGGGTAGCTGCGGCCCGTGAGCGGGTCGATGAAGAAGCTCTCAGGCACCTCTCGCTTCCCAGACAGCACCAGGACCCAGCAGTGCACCCGCAGGCCGTGCAGGGGGTCAGGCTTCTCTTTCTCTTCCTCCTGCAGTGGAAGGCCAGGAGGTGACTACCAAGTTGCTGCAGAGGGGTGAGAGGGAGAGGCGGCCAAGACCGTCCCTCTGGGCTGAAGTGCTGCAGGAGAGCTCTGATTGCAAGGCCATCTCTGAATCCCAGGTTTCAATCAATAAACTGCCAAGATCTGTGAGATCTGAGAGCTGGGGGCATGGCTCAGGTGGCAGAGCACCTGCCTAGGAAGCATGAAGCCATGAAGTTCAAATCCCAGTACCACCAACTAACTAAATACGTAGACTCTGTTGGTCCGTGTAGGGGATTTATTGGCAGTGTGTGACAGTCAGGAAAAAAGTCCTTGGTAAATCTGAAGAGAAGATCAGATGGGCTCCCTTATCTCATCCTGGGGAGCTGTGATCGTGATGCTAGCTACGGTGCCCTTCAGTCTTTCTCCTCCCCTACCCCTCCCAACATGATGGAACATATAGAATCAGGCCTGCTGGACTCACCACGAGTTTTTCCTCCTCCTCCCGTCGACGCTTCTCCTCCTCTGCCTTCAGCTGCAGCTGCTTCTTGAGCTCCTGATCCTGCTCAAACTTGCTGTTAAGGTCTCGGGGTGGTTTGATGGCATACTTCTTAGGTGGTTGCTTCTCCTCACTCTTGATTATCTGTCACCCAGCAAGAGAGGATGGGCCAGTGGCCGGGCCTATGTACAGGCCCAGGCTGGAGAGGCACAGTCAGGCTCAACCAGCCAGGCTTGGGACCTATGGGTCCCCTGGCTCCTCCAGCTTGTGGGCCTGCAGACCTGCAGCCCTGACAGCAGAGGGCACTGCAGCACCAGTGCCAGCACTTCAGCACCCGCCCTTTCCTGTCTGCAGCTCAGCTGTTATCAACCCAGAACCACGCAGATCTGAGCCAGAAAGTGGGGCAAATTGTGAGGGGCTGGCTGTAGGGCTTATTTCCAGGTCCCTGGGTCCCCATTCCTGTGCTGCAGACAGAGCCCTGGAATTCATCTTGTTCCTGGGAAATGCTTTCTGTCTGTAGTATAACCATTTTGCAAATCTAGAGATGCTTTTCCCAGAAATGTGTTATCAATTTCCAACAGTTTCTTGTGTCTGCACCAGTGTGGGCTACCGCGGAGCTCAACAAACCTGTGCAAGGCTTGACACCACCCACCGAGGGAGCCTTTGTACCTGGGTAGGGGAGGATTGAGACTCAGGGTCTGTTCACTTTATACTCATCTATTATTTCCTTGGATGCAAATAGCTGCAAAACCTTTATCAAACACTCAGGGGACACATCAAATACAGTGACTTTATATAGAAGCCCTGTGTGTGTACTATTTGTCACCAGGAGGGCACAGGGACTTAAACTGAGCTTAAGCCAGTGTGATGCTGATGATAGAAAAGTCACTGTGGTTTGGCATGGTGACATCCTCCACGGCCCTGGGGGATAGGGCTGCAAGCCTTCCTCCCCAAGTTGGGGAAGCCCATCCTTTGGACATGCTGTGGGCAGCACGTGCAGGCTGTATGTACCTCCTTGGGCTTCATGGTGAGCGGGCACACCTCCCGGGACAGGTCCATGTGGCACAGGTCCTGGGAGCCATAACCGTTGACACAGTAGGCATCGTAGCCAGCGCCGATGAGCATGGAGCAGAGCAGCATGCTGAAGTCGAATGAGTTTCCCTTCTGGTACCGCAGCACCGTGGTGGAGGAGTACAGGTGCGAGGGCTGTGCCCAGGCCACGCCATTCAGCATGGGGTCTCTGGGACATCTCGCTGCCCTCCCCTCCCACAGTGGCCTCAGGGGGGGCAAGCAAGCTGCACCCCCCAGGGCCCCCCAACTCTTAACCTGACCCTGTGCAATCCAAATGTGCCTGTGACTTTAAGGGACTGGACAACTTCTTATAGGACCATGGGACACTAGAACCTTCTAGTCTAATTCCCCTTCTTCTCTCTGTCCGTTGTTCTCAGTGAAAAGCTGGCCAGGCTGTCCAGAGGCCCAGAGATGGCTGTGGGGCACAATGGCACACACCAGTAATGCCAGCTACTTGAGAAGTGGAGATAAGAGGATCGCAGTTCAAGGCCAGCCTGCATCGAGAGATCCCTGGCTCAACCAACAGGCTGGGTGTGGTGGGGCATGCATGGATGGTTGTGATCCCAGCTCCGTGGGAGGCTATAGGTAGAGGAGGATCAAGGTCCACAGTAAAAAAAAATAACTAAAGAAAAATGGAGGCTGGAGACATGGTTCAAGTGGTAGAGCACCTGTCTCATAAGTACAAGGGCCTGAGTTCAAACCCCATACCATAAAACATAATAATGAAATAAAAGCAAAAGATAGGGCTGAAGGCCACAGGCAGCTGAGCACCTGAAGTCATGAAAGGGAAACTGAGGCAGAAAAAGGCAGGAGCCAATGGGATGGTGTTGCTGTGTGTTATCAGGTACGTGGTTGTCCCTCACTGGGCCTGTGGCCTGGGCTTGGTTAAGCCACTTTCCCAGATCTTGCCTAGCTTATCATCTTAGATCTTAGATGCCGCCTGTAAGTGGCACTTACTGGCTTGAGGGGGTCAGGCAGGAGCACCATGGTGAGGAAATCGGAGACAAACTGGGCACACGTGTCCCAGTTGTAGAGTTCAGGGTAGGGCATCAGTGTGGGCCGGATGGTGGTGCTTACAAACTTCTGCAAGGGGAGAGATATTGGGGGGAAGGTAGCACGCACAGTTAGGCCCTGAGCTGGAGGAGGGGTAGGGGGGTGAAGGGTAGAGGGGGTAGGGGGGAGGAGGGCAGGGAGCAGAGCAGTGCTTGCTGTGAACATGGCCATAACTAGTGGGGATGGTGGTGGCTGGGATGCCCCCGTCTCATCACCACTCATGATGGCGCAGGCCTGCTGTGGGCTGGGTGGGGCACCTGAGGTCCAGAGTGGCCAAGCTAGCTGCCCCAGGAAGCCAGGGCTGAGAAAGGAGACCAGAGCCTCTTGCAGATGTGAGGATCTTCCACCCAATCTAGTCAGGGGCACCTCGTGCTGTCCTGGTTAGAGACCAGGGCCATCTCTAGCCCTAGATGTAGCTTCTACCCCAGAGACATAGGAAGAATGGACCAGGACAGACTCCCCCTGACCCCCCACATGCACACAGTGGATTCTCCCTTTCAGTCGTCTTTCAGGCACCTCCTGGAGTGGGCCTCAATTTCCCAACTATAGATGGGGGCTGCGGGATTAATCCAAAAGGTTGCAAACTAGCCAATCCCCAGGCTGAGAGCGTCCTAAACCTACAGTTCACCAAGCAACTTCTTGCATTTGTGTTATACTGCTGCCTGCTAGGTGCCCATGGTTCACGCCTGTAATCCTTGCTACTCAGGAGGCTGAGGTCTGAGAAACATGGTTCAAAGCCAGCCTGGACAGGAAAGTCTATGAGACTCATCTCCAATTAACCACTAGAAAACCAGAAGTAGGGCTGTGGCTCAAAGTGGTAGAGCACTCGCCTTGAGCAAAAGGAGCTCAGGACAGCAGCCGGGTTCCAAATTCAAGCCTAGCAACCACCACCACCACCAATAAAGTCAGCTCCTATTCAAATTCCAGTGCTTGGTCTGCTAACCCTCCACCTGTGATTCCCCACTGGAGACTTGTAATTGGCTCAGGGACCTTGGAGGACCCTCCCTCCATTTTACTCTCCTTCACCCCTGCCTCCACATCCTCCCCCCCTTACCGGAACATCACACTCATTCAGGGGGTACAAGAAGAGAGGCACGCGGTCGGGGCACAGATGGCTGTACTGGTGGGAGTAGTTGTCCGCCACCTGCAGCAGGTGCTCCTCCTTGGTTGAGTTGGATTTGTAGGAAGGGGGCAGGTTGGAGGTGTCGATGAGGTCCTGTGTTAAGATCCTGTGCAGGAGGCAGTGATGGTGTCAGCCCAGGTGAGACTCTGCCTGGAATCTCTAGGCCCACCTGAGCTGCCTTTGGCTCTGCCCCTTCCTCAGGTAATCTTGAGAGGTAGGTGTCTCATCAGTGCCTGTATTTTTCCACAGAGAGATCAAGTGATTTGCCCAAAAATCACACACACAGAGCTGGAGGGAAGCAATCAGTCTCTGAACCATGCAGCCTCTGGTCTGGAGTCCTCATTCTGTAGGGGAGGTTTGAACTCAGAACCTCTCACTTGCTACGCAAGTGCTCTACCGCCGAGTCATATCTCCAGCCCTATTTTTTGCTGGTTATGTTTGAGATGGGGTCTTGTTTCCCACCCAGGTGCCTGCCTGGACCACAGTCTGCCTATTTTAGGCTTCTTGCTGTTGCTGGGATGACAGATGTGTTGGGATGGAGTCTCAAGGACTTTTCCGCCAAGGCGGACCAACAATCTCAGCCTCTTGAGTAGCTTAGGATGACAAGCGTGCACTGCCGCACCCAGCTCTGGGTTGAGAAAGGGGGGTCTCGCAAGCTTTCCTGGGCTGCCCTCAAAACTTGATCCTCCCAGATTCTCAGTCCTCCAACTAGCTCAGATTTCAGATGTGAGCCACTGGCCTCTAGCTCAGAGCCCTCCCTCCTAACCACCTCCCTCTGTGTCCTGGCTCCTTTCTCAGCCCAGGTACCATCTTGCCTGTCTCTTGCTGTACCCAGCCCTCTGCCTGAGCCATGACCAGGCAGGAAGCCCCCACTCCCACACTCACACGGGCTCTTCCACACTGGGGATCACAATCTCCGACACCTTCTTCTCCAGATCTCGGAGCATCTCCTGCGTCATAAAGTTTTCATCCTTCCTTGGCTCTCCCGGCCTCATCATTTTCTCCGTCTTAGCCCGTTCGGCTCGCTCAGCAGCCTCCTCCCGCTCAGCTGCCTCCTCCTCCTCCACTTTCTCCTTCAGGACCTCCATCCTGGCGTCTCTGGCTATCTAGGAACGGACGTTTCTGTGAGGAAGGGAAAAGGAGATCACTTTGCGATCATCACAAGCTTCCATCACTTGGGGAAGGGATGGCCTCTTCGACTCCCCTCAGTGACTGGAGCCAGATCTGAACCACTGTATTCTCCTGGATCTCATTCTCCATTCAGGTTGTCTTATGTGAGTGTGCATGCGTGTGTGTGTGTGTGTGTGTGTGTGTGTGTGTGTGTGTGTGTGTGTTGGGGCAGGGTGGGGGAGAACACAGTCTAGTCTGGGGGAGAGCAATCCTACCTCCAACTCCTGGGACCCTGCACCACCCCCAGTCCTGTCCCTGAAGCTGCTCCCATCACTAAACAACACCCATAAACCTCCCTGGAAAGGCTAAGGCTGGAGCCCAACCTCCCACACCCAGGCCCTTGCTCCCCTCCTCACCCTCCAGGGACAGCCTTAGTAGCTGTTTGTCATCTCCATGGTAACGGCCGAGGGCAGGTCTTAGGAGAAGAGGCTTCTGGGAAATGTAGTCTTCTGTGAGTACCCAAGTAGCAGTCCAGTTTTTTGAGACCTGCAGAGCAAGTCTCCTCAAGAGCTGATTACTAAGGCATTCAGGAAGTTCTTATAAGCCAGCTGCCAAATATAGCTTTATTACAAATTAAACAATAAAACCTCCTAGGTAGTAATTTTAGTAAAAGCGAATGCAACCCCAAACTCCCCACTTACTAATGATTTGACTCTATTTACTGTCATCCATGTACATGGAGTGACTTTCCCTTGGTATTGCAATCCTTTGGCAACACTACATGAGGATAAGCTGCTCTGCATCTCTTCCCAACTTCCCATCAGCCTAAAACGGGCCAGGAGATTATTCACAACTCAGAAATGGGCAAAGGCTGCAGACCAGGGAAGCCAGTGGCCAGAAATATGTGTCACACTGCCTGTGCTGAGGAGGGAGGCGGGGGGGGGGGGGGACGGGAAGATGTGGGGGAGGGCGCCATGTGGCCCTCACCAAGATGGAAAAGCAGTGTGGGTCCTGGGGGCCGCTGGCCACGAGGCAGAGTCAGGTTTCCTGAGCAAGCTCTGGGCCTCTGATTGAGTGGATAATCTCACAGAACAGGAAAAGCTTTCAAAATTCAGAAGGGGGTTGGGGATATAGGTCAGTGGAAGAACCAAGCTTGCTTAGCTTGTGCAAGACCCTGAGTCTGATGCCCAGGAATGCATGCACATGTACCCACGCAAACACAATCAGAAGAAAATAATAGAACACTGAGTGTAGCATTATGAGTTTTCTCTGGATTATATTCAGAGGCTGTATTTGTGCTAATACAGCCATGTACTTTGTGAGTGTGTGTTTGTGTGTGTGTTACTATTGCTCAGGCTCTTGAACGTAGTAGGCAGGCACTCAACAACTTAAGCCCCAGCTCTACTTAGAGAAAGAGGCCCATAAAAGTCATAATGTGACCCTGGGAAGACTTCAGACAACAACACTGATGAGTTAGACAGGGCGGGGGAGCTCATGAAATGGGAGAGGCCAGAGGAGAGGGCAGGGAGTACAGGTATTGTGTAGAGCGAGGGGCTGGAGGAATAAGTGACAGGTGTCGCTCCTCTCAAGTATTCATTTACACCTCTCTACCCATTCCCTTGTCCCTTCCCTAAAGACAACCATTCTGATGTGTTCTTTTTCCAGTGTGTATTTTGCTGGCAGGTGGGTGTGGGGTCTATGGCCAATACTGCTGAGTGGGTCCATGCTAACGACCCCTCATTCTCCCAGTGATTGAGACCCAGCATACAACCCTCCCCGCACCCCTCCCCCAGTCACCAAGTTTTCTTTTCCTGGGGCTTGAACTCAGGGCCTGGGCACTGTCCCTGAGCCTCTTTTGCTCAAGGCTAGTACTCTACCACTTGAGCCACAGTGCCACATCCAGCTTTTTCTGTGTATTTACCTTTTTAAGAAAAAACAACTGAAAAACAAAGAGTGCTCCAACTTCTCTCTGACCCACAGCTGCATGCTTTCTTTCTTCCCACAGGCTGAAACCCAGGGAAGGGTGTGGAATATTTCCAGACCTGGGTAAAGTTGTTTTGGTTGCTGTCTGCAACCATTTCCTATCTTTTAATAGTAAGTTGCCTAAAGTGAGATCCTAGAGCAAATATGTTTTATTTCTTGTATATTTGTTATGTTGTAATGAAAAGATACTAGGTGTGAAGAAACTTAGGCAGAACAGAGAACAGTCAGGATGCCATTGGGATATATCAAGGCCTGCTTTGCCTTGGCTTATGGGTGGAGGGGGGGGATGCTGGGAGTCACTTCTGCCTTGCTCTCAGACAGGGAAAGGATTCCACCCCTCAGCCCAGGCATGGCCCTGGGCTGAGGTGGGTAGGTCTCTAGATAAGGAGAGTCACTCATGTTGATCATGCCTCTTACCTGTGCCAGGAAACAGCCACCAGCTTGTGGGTAGACAGCCTATAGCGTCTGCCTGGGAAAAACTACTGGAGTAGGAACAAGGTGTCAGATTCTTCTTTTTCCCAGAGAAGGAATCAGCACCCCAAGGAAGCCCAGACTTGGCTTCAGTCCAGCCTGTGTTGGACAGGCGTCTGGGACCCCTCCCCACCAGCCCAACATCCTTGGCGTATTTTTGTGTAAGTCAGGTGGATGAGGGGACAGTCAACTGATCCTGAATTGGTGCTGGACACAAATTTCATTACCTTGTTCTCAAGATAAGGCAAGGACTTTAACGCCCACTTTATGGAGAAGGAAGTGGGTCTCAGAAAGGTGGCTTACTCCTGAATAGCAGAGACAGAATTGAAACCCTGCCCAGCAGGCCTGAGCAGATGTTTCTGGGATTACTTAGCTCTCCAACTTGGAGAGAGTTTGGGGTAAGGGAGCCCTGAGACTTTCCACCTGAGAAACAGATATCTGAGAAGATAGGACCACCCCCACCCACCCCAGTCTGTCCACAAGAAAAAAAACAACAGACTGTGGCTCAACGGACAGTGTTCACAGTCCAAGATGTCCCTTCTGAGAACACAGCGCTTGCATGAAGTGTGGCCTTCCTGTCCGTTGGTGTCGGGGAGGGGAGAGGCCCCAAAGGCCGTGGTGGAGGGGAAGGGGTGGTGAGGAGGGCATGAGCACCCACTTAGTGGGGGCAGCGGACTGGTAAGCCACAGCTTATCAAAGGATTTGATAAGGACTCTGACTCCCCATCTTGAGAGAGGCTGTGAGGGTGTGTGTGGTTAATGGGGCGGGGAGGGAGACGGAAACTTTGGAGGCTGTGGAGCCAGGGGAGGGGAGGACATGTTGTATCTCTGCTGCCACCTGCCCGTGCACACACAGAGACTCCTCTCCTCTCCCTTCTCCTCTCCTCCTCTTCCCCATTGTCATTTCTGCTGCCTTTGGCTTCCTATTGGGGAAACCAGCCTGTGACTGGAAAAGGAGGCCCAGCCACTGGAAATGACCTAACCCAGATGGATCCGGCCTGAGGTGCACGCCTTGACATGAGAGCCTGCCAGCCTGGGGCCAAACTCATGCACCCATCTGCTCAGCCAACAGGTATTTATTGAAATCTTTGTGCTGGTATTTGGTTGGGCGTGGTAGTCGTGGTGAGGCAGGCGGTCCAGGAGCCCTGACGCTGGGGCTTCAGCTCACCCTTTCCTCACTTGCCCCTTGGCCCCACACACTGACCAGCCAGGAGAGGAGGGCTGGCCCAGAACCCCTGCTTCTGTCCACACTCCTGGCAGCCAGGGAGGGAGGGAGAGCTGGCTCCGAATAGCATTGGCACTGAGTGGTATTCTCAGAAACTCAGTTCCCCAGGCCACACTGGAGGGGCCACAGCCACTGGGGGTGGGGTCTTTTTGAGGGGGCAGGCAGAGATCTGAACAGACCACCCCCGAGCACACCTTCAGACCACAACAAATCCAATGTCCCAGAGCATCATGGCCCCTGCTTGGCCCTGGCGTGGGAGCAAGTGATGGGGGAGTAAGGGGCACTGGGATCCTCTTGGGGCTCAAGCCCTTCTTGAGACCAAAGTAAGGAGGAAGGCTGTTGTGCTTTGGAAATGGGACAGGGGGTAAATGTGACTTCAGAAACTTTAGCTTCTTGGACCCACAGACCTATCTGGATGGGGCCTTTGAAGCCATATGGTCTAACCTGGACCTCATCTTCTCCGTCTCCAGGTATACTGTCCAGAGAAGGCTCAGAAAGAGGCAGGGAACTGCCCCAGGTCACACAGTAAACCAGAGCTGAGAGCTGGGCTGCAGCCTCCTATTCCTGAGACATGGAGTGGGCCTGGTCCAGGCGGGCGGTCCCAGAGGTTGAGGACATGGTGCTCTGAGTTGGGAAGTACAGGATGGTGAACCAGCAAAAGATGAAGACACCTGTGATAGAGAGAGAGCTTCCGTGAGCCTGGGGCAGCCACAAGAAGGAGACATGCAAGAGCTCATGAAAAATATTTAGGCAAAAATGCGCCTACTCCTAAGAGACAATCTTAGAAATGAGAAAAACAAATACACAAAAAAATCACCTTGAAATAAAATAGCTACATGTATCTAGAAAAGGCATTTCTAGACCCACAAAATAACCACTATCACTCTAGAGGGTTCTCACACTATCTTTCTATAAAAGATGACTACAGGATGCATTTATCAAGAAGAGGGAAGATGTGGAGTGGAGGAAATTAGAAGAGGCACAGAAATTGAGAAATACAAATTTTGTGTGTTTGAAGAGAATTTATAATTAAAAGAAATACTGCACAGGGGCTGTGAATGTGGGTTAGTGGTAAAGTGCTAGCCTTGAGCAAATGAAGCTCAGGGACAATGCCCAGGCCCTGGGTTCAAGCCCCAGGATTGGCAAAAAAAGACAACAACAACAAAACAAAAAACCACCACTACAAACAATAGTAACAATATTGAGAAGAGTCCAATGGGAAGGTGAAATGTCCCAAGGGCTCTGCTGTCTATAAGAGGAAGAGAGAAACACTGAATAACTCAGACTCTGATGAAATGAAACTCAGCAAAGTGAGGTGTGTAGACTTAGATATTACCATAACTTATATGAGAATAATGATATTATATATGATTTCAAGATATGTTTCTCCCTGGCCCTTAACCTTTGTGATTTTTCTAAATGAGACAGCCTTAGACAGCCCAAAAGTAATAACTTCTATTGCTATTAATTTAGATCTCCTCTTCAGAAGGAAAGACCTAGCTGAGTTAAGCACCAGATACAACAGTTGTTGCATTCCTTCTGGGAAGGCTCCCGAGACTGTGTGTCATGTGCCATCAAATCACCTGACCTTATCCATGTGACTGAATCACACAGTACTCTGATTGGGCCAGAGATGGTCACCTGATAGGTCCTGGAGTGCTGAGGGAGCCATATTGGGTAGTCATTTGGGGCCATAATCTTCATGGGCAGACAGAATAATTCAAGAGTTTCTACAGATGCTAGCAGAGACAACATCCAACTCCAGAATGAAAGATAGGGGAAAGCCTTGCTTTGGTTTGAGTGGCTTTACCTGACCCAGTTAACAGCCTCTCTTGCTGCCCTGGATCCTAAGAAAACCCTGGGTATTTCAAATCAGTATTTTGGGATTGAGCTCGTCTGAGTGGGATCCTGTCTCCTGTAATGCCTCCTCTCTCCCATCTCCTGGGACCTCTCTACTGGGAGCCTTACCTTGTAGAGAGTTGAAAAGGGCAAAGACATAGATGGTGGACAGGCCCAGGGGCGTGAGGATGGCCAGTCCCCAGGTCATGCCCACCAGACTCGAGAGGCCCAGCACGGTGAGGACAGCCTTCCAGCTCTGCCCTGGTTCCTTGCCAGCTGTGACACTGGACAGACTGAAGATTTTCCAAGCCACCAGGGCTAGCACCCCAGCGTTGAAGAGGAAGGTAATGAGGAAGTAGCTGTGGACGGTGACATAAAGGGCCACTTCTTTCTGGAACCAGCACCTGGAGGGGGTGGGCGGCCACTGTGACTAGGGGAGGTAACCCCTGCACAGCAAGCTCCAGACGTCTCCCCTGACTATCTCCAGATGTCTTCCTACACCCCTGCTTTCCCACCTGGCCATCCTCTCCTGCTTTCCTGCTGGGTGCAAGCCATCCACAGGTCCAGCCACCCTTGGTGTGAAAGGACCAAGTCAGCCCCAAAGGTCATTTTATTACTGAAAATTATGGTGCTGAACCCTGAACTAGCTGTCACCCTGTAAGTCAAACGGTTTGGCATAAACATCCCACCTTCTGCTCAACCTGAGGAACCCTCCTGGAGGAGCGCCAGGGCAGCTCTTCCATGGAAAGTGACTCCCCATCCCCTGTAGTCCCCCCCAGACACACATGCATTTAAGGCCCCACGCTCCACCAGACCGGCCTAGTGCAGAGCCCTGGCCCAGGGGTGGCTACCATGAGAAGTCATCAGTGGGCATCTGGGTGGGCCCAGCTGCCCTGCTCCCTGTACTGCAGGAGACCTGAAGGGCATCTACTTCCCATTGTACAGATGGGGAGACTGAGGCTTTGTGAGAAGACAGGCTTGCCCAAGGTCCTACCCATGGTACTCAGCAGCAGGGCCTGGCTCCATCTAGGCTGCTCAGACTTGTGGGCAGGTGGTGCCTTGCACCAGGGCCCCTAAGTGACAGGCAGGTGGTTGAAATCCCAGTCTCTCCTTACCAAGCTGAGGTCTGGGCATGGGGCGTCACAGGAGGTAGGGGTGGCCCCGGCTAGAGAAAGGCATTCTGCCTTCTTGTTCAATCCCCCCTCCCTGCCCAGAGCCCCCTCTCCCATTTCATTTTTCTTTTCAGTGTACCCAGCTAGGCCACCAGCCAGCAGGATGTGAGGATCCTGTCTGCCTGGACAAACTTACCCTCTCTTCCTAGGATTCCCTCCTTGCCAGCCTTGAGACATGAAGGTAGGGTCTGACAGCCCCCGTTCCCCACCACCCCCACTCCCCACCACCCCTGCTCACAGCTCCAGTGTGGTTCGGTTTTCCTGGTCACGGATGGTGTAAAGCCCATAGCTGTTGGCACTCCCAGTGCCAAGGACCACAAGGGCAGGCAGGCCTGGGTGTGAAAGGAAGAACACGTGACATTGTCTGGGCCCCCGTGGCATATGCCCCTCTGATCCTCTCCAGCCATCCAAGAGAACATTTCTCTGTCTCTCTGTCTCTGTCTCTCTGTCTCTGTCTCTGTCTCTCTCTCTCTCTCTCTCAGCAGTCTACCCTCTCCCTGAGCAGTCTACCCTCTCTGTCTACTTCCTGTCTATTCTCTGTCTGCTCCCTGAGTGATCTACCCTCCAGTCTCACCCCACCCCAACCCCTGCAGCTCCTACCCCAGCCTAGCAGGCCCAGCTTCAGGAAGTAGTGTCCAAAGTAAGTGTTGAAGACCCGGATGGTGAGCAGGTAGAGGTGGAAGGCTTCCAGGCCCATCCAGGTGAACGTACAGAGTAGGAAGTAATGAAAAATGGCAGCCCGGACCCAACAGGAAGCAGGGGAGCCTTGGGAACCACTCCCCAAATTGACCAGGAAGGCTAGATTCAGGAGGAACAGGCTGCTGCTCAGGGCCACATGGATCTTGGGGGCATCTTCTGACTTGAACCTTTGCAGGGAGAGCCTGAGGTGAGAAAGGGTAATTAGAGACACCAAGGAATGGCAGCTTCTGGGGGAGAGCCCAAGTCCAGCTACCCCACCATCTTGGATCCATCTTCACAATCCTGGCCAGATTGTGCCAATGCCCCTTCCGATTTTCTGTACTAAGTTTTGCCCCATAACAGGTAGTTAGAGAAAGGGACTACACACTGTGCAATTTTTTCAATCTCTGATTAGTCTATAATTATTTTGGAATGAACTGTTCTTAAAGAAAGACCTCAGTCTGGGGGCTTTATTTCTGCCTGAGCATCTATGTCACCACCACATGAGTTGCGGAGCTCCTGATGCTCTGAATGGGGCTTTTTATGGCACGGGTGATAGGAAGTTGTGAGAGGCAGAGAAAATCAAGTCCTGGGGTGGGGTGGCTCGCTTGAACTCCTGGATCTAACCCTGCCTGAAGGCCTCGCAACTTGGGTTTTTTAGTTATATGAACCATACAGGCTTTATTGTGATTACATCAATGTAGGTTGAGTTTCTGCCACATATAACTGAAATGACTGACAGGTGTCCACCCCTCTAGCGCTACTTTGTCATGGAGACTCAAGGACAGGAGGGGCTGGGCACTAGTGCCTCATGGTTGTAATCCTAGGGTGAGAGGTGAGGACCTCAGTTCAAAGCCAGCCCAGGCATGAAAAGTTTATGAGACTCTTATCTCCAATTAATCACCAGAACATCAGAAGTGGTACTGTGGCTCAAAGTGAGAGAGCACTGTCCTTGAGCAAAAGCACTCAGGAACAGCACCCAGGCAGGAGTTCAAGACCCACAATCAAAAAAGGGGGGAGGAAAAGGGGTGTCAGAGACAGCCCATCAGGGCTCCTTTTACTCTAGCTTCTGTCTCCCTGGGGAAGGAGGGAGCTGTGGGTGGCACAGGGGTCACCCACCTCAGGATAACATAGAGAAGCATGGTGAAGGCCAGGAAGATCATGGAGACGCCACAGCCTGCTTGGGAGATGCGCGTGAGGACCTGCACGGTGGCCATATCCAAAACTGGCCTCTGTGGATGACCCCAAATCCAGTCTATGTTAGTGAAAGGCTGGGCTCACCACCCCCAAAGGCTGTATGGGGCAGCCTCCTCAGGATACCGGAGGCCTTGAGGAGTCCTGAGGCAGGCAGAGCAGACAGTTACCAGCAGCAGGGCGAAGAAGGTCAGGTGGTCACAGCGGCAGACGGTCCCCTCAGCCCCCAGCTCCGTGGAGCAGCCCTTGGAGTTCCAGTCACCTGTGGGGACACACACACACACACACACACACACATGCACACACGCACACACACACCACACACACCACACACACACACACACACACACACACACACACACACACGAGGTGAAGGGAGAGGCAGGGAACAAGACAAAGGGTTGGTGGGGCCTCCCACTCAGCTTACCCCAGAGGGTCATCCAGGCCCTACCTTTACTCCCATCCCAGAACACACAGGTAAGGATCATGTTCTGAAACCAGAGAGTTGGGGTCAAGAGAGGAAGGAGGGGAGTTCCCAAGGGTGTAGCCCACATGTATTAGGTGGAAGGTGCTTGGGTGGTTTGCATGGGAAAACTGACTGCTCTCGTGTGTGTGTGTGTGTGTGTGTGTGTGTGTGTGTGTGTGTGTGCGTATGTGTGCGTGTGTGTGTGTGCATGTGTGTATGCATGTGTGTGTGTATACTGGGGCTTGAACTCAGGGCCTGGGCAATGTCCCTGAGTTTTGTTGCTTAGAGCTGGTGCTCTGCCACTTGAGCCACAGCCCCACTTCTGGCTTTTTGTTGGTTCATTGGAGATAAGAACCTCATGGATTTTCCTACCTGGGCTGACTTCAAACTATGATCCTCAGATCTCAGCCTCCTGAGTAGCTAGGATTACAGGTGTGAGCCACCAGCACCTGACTGACAGCATTGTTTGCGGGACCCTGGACTAGCATGTGAAGGGTGGAATCATGCTGAGCTGGGAGTGGGGGATGGTCTGTCTGCACATGGGCCCTTGGGGAGTGGTGGATGGGTGCCCACAGGTGGGTGTGTATACACAGTGTGTATGTGGCCCTAATGGCTGCTCTTGGGTTCAGAGCACCATGTTTGCTCTGAGCTCATGTGAATGTGTGGGCTCACCATCCTGGCCGGCTCCAGGTAGAGGACTTACAGGGGGCTGACGCTGGTGTGAGAAGGTGATCTCCAGAGGCTCTGACAGTCCTGTGATGGGTGTGTGGCCCACACTCAAACCCACCACGTGACTGTTCAGCACACGACTACCATTGTCCAGGAGGAGCCGGGGGCCCTGTGAGGGAGACAGAGAGGCCAGGCTGCAGGAGATGCTGTGCCAGCCCATCCCGGAAGCTCCAGGACTTGGGGCCATGGCCTGGAGGGGGACAGGGAACGTGAACCACCTGCTACTCTCTGTCATCTTGCTTGCACTGGCCTGGGTTCTATGGGCCAAATCACCTGTGCCAAGCCATGCACCTGACAGCTCTCCATTGCTGAGCTTCAGAGCTCCTCTGCCCTCTTAGCTGGAAGGGTACAGGCTAAGATTAGCCTAGAAGTAAGGTACTGGGGGCATCTCCAGGTGGGCGAGTATACCCATATCTGGGGACATACATAGGTATCTGCTTATAGGTGGACAAACACCCACTTCTGGGTCCACACACCTGGCACACACCTGCAGAGTTGCATCTGAGCAATTTGTGAGCACCTGAACCCCATTCACTAGTGGGGGCACTGGAGTAGGGGGTGCCAGCATGAGTCTGGAGTCCATAAACTCTAGAGACCTGGCTGTATTAGAGATGCTAGGCGGGCAGGGGGGGGGGTGGAGGGAGCACTCGCTCCTTTCCTCCATTGATGCCCTGCAGTGAGGGCAGGCTGGGACCTGGGACCCCTGGCAAAGCTAGCATTGAACTTGGCATCTACCCAGAGTCCCCAGCAGACCTCCTACCTTGAAGACATCTCCCATGCTGATGTCCAGGACAGTTATGGCCAACCAGACCGTAGACCCATTGCTGGGCAGGGCTGCAAAAAGGCTCTTGGGAAGGCGGACTCGGTCAGGGGGCTCATCCTCATCCTTGGCCACCTGCCTCGGAACCTATAACCACACACACAGTGGATGTCATCTTACCCCAGCGATTCCAGCCTCCAACACTGGTCCTGCCATCACTGCAGGTTGGGAAGGCATTGAAACAGATGGGTGGCCACAGGACCTGGGGACTGACAGCCCTGACAGGCTGGATGCCAGGGCTCAGACCAGCATCTCTCTTCCCAGAGCCTGTGAAGAGGGGCTGAAGACTCCTGGTCAGGCATCATCTGTTATCCCATGACAGAGAGCATGAACACCTGCCAAGCCAAAAGCCAGTGTGGAGACGCATCCACCCAGCTGGGTTGGCCAGTATGGGAAGCGGGCCATGGTCTTCCACCAACACACAGCCCTGCACCTACACACAACTTGACAGTGACTGTGTCTGCTTTTGACACGTTGAGAAAACAAGGCCATCAGGAAGGGAATGCAGGAGGGGAGCAAGGGCAGAGGTGAAGGACACATGAAGTCATAAGATAGCATTCCTGTTTGCCCAACACATTAAAAATAAATCTAAGAATGGTCAACATATTCAAAACTTCAGTGGCAATCACAAGGCGTGATTTTTTTGTTTCTATTCTCTGAGTTCCTGGTGCCCTGGGGCTGCAGTGTGGTGGCCCCTGGTCCAGCCTCCAAAAACACCAAGATCATTGGAACAGGGAAGGCAAAAGGTGGAGGCTGATGGTGCTAATTTCTCTAAATCTCATGAAAAGGCCAAGTGGGCCAGGCTCAGGGGGAGGGGGGGGATAGCAGGGCAGGATTCACACCTGTAATCCTAGCTACTCAGGAGGCTGAGATCTGAGGATTATGGTTTAAAGCTAGCCCCTTCAAGAAAAGTCTGTGAGACCCTTATCTCCAATTAACCACTGGAAGCAGAGCTGTGGCTCAAGTGGTAGAGTGTTAGTCTTGAGCACAAAAGCTCAGGAACAAGAGCCCAGGCCCTGAATTCAAGCCCCAGGACTGGCACAGAATAAAAAGAACATGTTGGAAGATTCTGAGGTCCATGTGCACCCCACACTCAGCAGCTTGGATGACATAATGAAGGATTGAAGAAGCCCCCCTCAGCTTACCACTCCCCCTCTCCAGATGGAAGAAACCCTTGATGATGAGCAGCTTGCCTGCTGCCTGGGCCTTTACCTTCCCCTCACTGGGAACTGCTACTGAGCCCTCCTCATTCCAAGAATTCCCCAGGTTTTATCTCATTTATTTCTCCCTAGGGCCATAAACACCTTCATCACTTTACAGATGAAGAAACAGACACTTGGAAAGGTAATTTGCTACCAGGTGCAGTGGTGCCTGCCTTTAATCCTAGCTACTCAAGAGGCAGAGAGCAGGAGGATCCCAGTTTGAGGCCAGCCAAGACAAAAAGTTAACAAGACATCATCTTGACAAATAAGCTGGGTATGATGATTTACACCTGTGATCCTAACTAGCTGGGTATGATGATTTATACCTGTGATCCTAACTAGGTGGAAGGCTGAGGTAGGAGGATCTCTGTTTGAGGCCAGTGGGGTAGGGGAGGGGAGATGTCTGAAGACAGGACACAAGCAGTGATCCTGAGCTTAACACCCTCCCCCCACACACACACTTGGTAATTTTAATTTGCTCATGATTTGCACTTAGACCAGAATAAATCAGAGTCCTCCCCCGCAGCCCTCTGGTGCTGGCTCCAGATGTTCCTGGGAGAAAACTCCTGGGGAATTTTGGACTTGGAGGAGGCTGAGGACTCCTCTTCCAGATGTGAGCTGTGGGGTTCAGAGAGGGAGAGGAAGTTCTGCAGGAAGTTCTGCAGGCAGTGGTGGGAGGCCCATGCTCAGAGCCCAGGTCCCCAGCCTCCACCCCAGCCCCCAGCTCCAGCATCATGCAAAGTTCTCCAGAAGGGACCCACCAGAGCTAAGCTTTGCTGGCTCTCTCTGGTGGCTGAAATGCAGACCAAGAATAATAGAGTCCCAACCAGCCAGCTGAGGGATCTGGGGGCCTCCTCTGCTGACTGGGGGTCTTCTTACCTGAGAGAACTTGTGAGAGAAAAGCAGGTCTTCTGAGATGTCAGTGCTGACATTCTGGACCAAAGCCTTCACAAAAGGCATATCCACTGTCCCCACAATATTCTTCTCCAGAAGGTAGGACTCATAGCGCAGCCAGTACCTGCAAAGGTCAGGGGTCAGCGGAGTGAAGTTCTTGCAGGCTGAGTTGCCCATTCATCCGATTCTTAGGTGACAGCTGCTCACTCAGAATATCAAAGACTCGGGGCTGGGAAGGTAGCTCAGTGGTAGAGCACTTGCCTTGCATGCCTGAGGCCCTGGGTTTGATTCCTCAGCACCACATAAGCAAAAAGAAAAAAGCCGGAAGTGGCGCTGTGGCCCAAGTGGTAGAGTGCTAGCCTTGAGCTGAAGAGCTGAGGGACAGCACCCAGGCCCAGAGTTCAGGCCCCACGACCGGACCCCCCCAAAAAAAAGAATATCAAAGACTCGATGGTGGCTCATGCCTGTAATCCTAGCTTCTCAGGAGGCTGAGATCTAGGATTGCAGTTCAAAGCCAGCCCAGGCAGGAAAGATCCTGAGACTCTTACCTCCAATTAACTACCAGAAAACCAGAAGTAGAGTTGTGGCTTAACGTGGTAGGGTGCAAGCCTAAGAGCTCAGTGACAGAGCCTAGGCCCTGAGTTCAAACCCCACAAGCTACAAAAAAAAAAAAAAAAGAAAAGAAAAGAAGAAAGAATATCAAAGGCTTTGGGATCATCAGGGAGAAGGATGGCTTGGAACAGCCAGTCTGGCCTTGGGGAATTTCAACTATGGCTTCTCTAAGAGTTTTGTACGTTCGTCCCTTATAGTAAATACCTAAAACATTAAATTTACCATTGTAACCATTTGGAAGTGTAATATTCAGTGGCAGTAAGTGTCTTCACATGTTGCGCACCACCACCACTATCTAGGTCCAGGATGTTTTCTTCCCCACAAAAGCAAACCCCATGCTCATGAAGCAGCTACCCCCTGCAGTCTGTCAATCTGCTAGATGTCTCTGTATGCTTGCCCATTCTGAGTATCTCGTGCATGAGGAATCATATACTATATGGCCTTTCATATCCAGCTTCTTTTACCCAGAAGAGTTTTTTCAAAGCTCATCTGTTAAAGCACGCGTTGTCTCGTGTGTGTGTGTGTGTGTGTGTGTGTGTGTGTGTGTGTGTGTGTGTGTGTGTGTGTGTGTGTGTGTGTGTGTGTGTGTGTGTTCTGCTAGGGCTAAGGATGGAACTCAGGGCCTGGGCACTGTCCCTTAGCTTTCATTTTGCTCAAGGCTGGCACTCTACTGCTTGAGCCACAGCTCCACTTCTGAATTTTGGGTAATTCATTGAAGAACAGCGTTCACAGATTTTACTTCCCAGGCTGGCTTGGCACTGCAATCCTCAGCTCTCAGCCTCCTGAGTAGCTAGGATTACAAGCTCTTTAGATTCTTCTCCCTGCCCTCCATTTCCTGGAATTCATTTTGATAAATATTTTAAATGATCAGAGGCACAGAGGCTTTGGGCCTTTGGGTTCCTCCCCTAAGACTGGGTTTAGATTCTTGAGCTGCCAAACTGTTTTCAGTAATGGCCACATCAGTTTCGGTTCCTCCCACCCTACTGACTCACCCTCTCTGTTTTATTTTCTCTGTTTTATTATTTATGATAGCCACCCTTACAGGTGAGAAGTGATTTTCTATGGAGTTTTTCATTGCATTTCCTTAATGACCAATGATATTGAATATCTTTTCATGGACTTGGTGGCCTTGTATCTATTATTTGATTAATCTCTCAGAACATATCAGCACAGTTATTGAGTGCTAACTGTATACTAGGAACTCTGCCTTTTTACCAGTACTGGGGCTGGAACTCAAGGCCTCACACTCTCAGGGTTTTTTTTCTCAAGCCTAGTATTCTACCCTTTGAGCCACAGAGCCGTTTCGGGAGCTCTGCTTTTGAAGCTGAGCTGTCTGTGTAGGAATGGGCTGCTTGGGATCCCAGTGGAAGCAGGAAACAAAGCCAGTGGCTCTCTCCATGGTGCTGAAACCTCACTTCCCTCTGTCCTTGTCCCAGTCTGGGAGTCCTGAGAGCTGCTGCCTTACCCTTGCAGGTAATCCTGACAAGATGAGGGCCAAAGTAGCAAAGGAGAGAAGGGGAAGTACACCTGGACTAAGGCTATTGGAAAGGAGCAGCTGCAGAGACAAAGGGTGCTTTTTACTTGCAGCACTAAGGATCAAACCTAGGACCTTGTGCATGTCAGGTAAGGCCTACCATGGAGATATACCTCTAGCCTCTTGTCATTGTGTGTGTGTGTGTGTGTGTGTGTGTGTGTGTGTGTGTGTGTGTGTGTGTGTGTGTGTGTGTGTGTGTGTGTGTGTGTGTGTGTGTGTGTGTGTGTGTGTGTGTGTGTGCATACTGGGGCTTGAACTCAGGGACAGAGCACTCTCTTTTAGCTTTTTCACTCCTGAACTAAGATTATAGGCATGAGCCATCAGTGCCCACCTCCCTGGACATTTTTGAACAGTCAAATTAAGGAAAAAGAAAAGAAATCCCAAAAGGACTACAGAAAATGCATTGGCAAGGGGCTGGGAATGTGGCTTAGTGGTAGAGTGCTTGCCTAGCATGCATGAAGCTCTGGGTTCTATTCCTCAGCATCACATTAAAAAAAAAAGCCAGAAGTGGTACTAGGGCTCACATGGTAGAGTGCTAGCCTTGAGCAAAAGAAGTTCAGGGACAGCGCTCAGGCCTTGAGTACAAGCTCCAAGACTGGCCAAAAAAGAACAAGAAAAAGAAAAGAAAAATAAAATGTATTGTCAAATGGAGAGCAAGTTGTGTAAATACCCAAATATATACAAACATGCTGGGTGGAGAGAATCTAAACAAACCACGCAGCCAGAATTGGACTGTCCCGATCCATTGCCTATTGAGCCTAGCTTTTATTTGCCTTCAATTATCTAGTCAAAGCAATAATGTGATTTTTTTTTTCGATTGTGGGTCCTGAACCTTGGGCCTGGGCACTGTCCCTCAGCTCTTCAGCTCAAGGCTAGCGCTCTACCACTTGAGCCACAGTGCCACTTCTGGCTTTTTCTGCTTATGTGGTACTGAGGAATCGAACCCAGGGACTCATGCATGTGAGGTAAGCACTCTACCACTGAGCCACCTTCCCAGCCCCAATAATGTAATTTTTATTGTTGCCAAGTAAGATAGCAAACAGTGAACAGAAGACATGTGTATTTTTTTCCTACTTCATGCACTTGAAAATATTCCTGATAGGTGTGATGTGGCAGGCTTATAATTCCAGCACTCAGGAGACAGAAGCAGGAAGATTTAGCATTCGAAGGCAGCCCGAGTTACACAGTAATATTTGTGTGTGTTTGTAAAACAACCCAATTCACTTGCCTGAGGAAATACTGCCTCATCTGGTCCTCAGGTCTAGATAATTCTTACAATTTTCTCTTGTCTCGGCACCTATTTTGTTTGTTTTTTTGAGGCAGGGTTTCACTTATGCAGCCCAGGCTGACCTCAAACACTCCATCCTCCTGCCTCTGGGATTACAGGCATAGGCCATGACAGCACCACATAGGTCTTCCTAAATCATTTTAAGGACTTGCTACTTCCTGTTTCCTGGATAGGATTCAACAATGGGCTGGACTACAGGTGCTCTGTAGAACAGTGACATTAACAAGGTCTCAGAACTTGCTTTACCTGGTAAAGCCCCAGGAAAATGCTGGCAGGTACAGTTGGCTCTACCAGATGACAGTCAAGCCATTTACTTGAAAATTGGTAAGGACGAACAACATTAACCATGGAATCAACACACCAATTGCCAGAGTCTGGGTGGATTTGTGAAACAATCCCCCCCATCCGATTCATTGTTTCATCTTACCATCACCCAGACTCCTTCTCTAAGCTGCACCCCACTGCAGGAGCACCCCACATTCAGTCTCTGTAGCAGCATTAGCCCTGAGACTTCCCCAGGGATGGGGTTTCCCTCTTTGTGACTCTTCAATGGAATGCACCCCAAGGCACTTCAACAGTTCAAGGGTGACCATCCACCCAAAAAACTAGATAGCCCAATGGAAGATTAGTATGAATAGCAATAATAATAAAGGTGAAATTAGACATTTACAGATTGGCATGCTTGTAATCCTAGCTACTCGGGAGGTTGAGATCTAAGGATCAAGGTTCAAAGCCAGCCTAAGCAGGAAGTCTGAGGGATTTTTATCTCCAATGAACCACCAAAAAGTCAGAAGTGGAGCTGTGGCTCACAGTGGTAGAGCACAAGCCTTGAGCAAAAAAGCTCAAGGACAGTGCCTAGGCCCTGAGTTCAAGCCTCAGGACTGACACTCAGAAGAAAAAAAATATTTACCTATTGTAATTGTTAACCCAAGTAGAAGAGCTAAAATTCTACTCCTACAGAAGGAAACTTAGGAGAAAAATCTGGGTCATCTGCTCTAGGTAAGTGCTTCTTTGATATGATATTAAACACACACATATAAATTTAAATTGGGCTGCCTCAAAACTAAATGCTTTTAATCTTCAGGATATAGGATTTAGAAAGTGGGGAAAAAGACAAATATTTGCAAATTGTAATCTGATAAAGGACTTGTTCATACTCAATAAGAAGACAAAGTCTTAAGGAGAACAAAGAAACCAATTTTAGAAGAAGAAAAAAAGACAAGAGAAAGGTTTCAATAGTATTTCACCAAAGAAAGGTTGCAAGTGGTTCCTGAAGGGATGCATGGCAGCTTCATTACGTATTTATGAGATGCAAATTAAAACCAGAGCCAGAGCACCCTGCACACTCAATGTAACTGCAGAGATGGCGATATTGCAAGTGTGCGTTGAAAGGGACCCTCCTTCCATTCTTCATGAGAGAGCAAATAGCAGCCTTTCAGGAAGCTAACCACATAAACCATACAGCTTGGCAATTTCTTTCCTGCAGATCTACTCCAAAGAAATGAAAACACACCCCCAAGGACTTGGATTTCAGTGTCATTATCAACATTATCCATGAGTGTCTAGCAGTGGAATGGATTCAAACATCCATCCATTGGCAAATGAACGAGCAGAATGTAATACACACAGGGAAATATTACATGCTAAAACAGGAGTAACACTGGGTGCGGGTGGCTCATGTCTGTAATCCTAGTTGCTCAGGAGGCTAAGATCTGAGAATCTTGGTTCAAAGCCAGCCCACGCAGGAAAGTCCGTGAGACTCTTATCTCCAATTAAGCACCAGAAAAGAGGGAAGTGGCGCTATGACTCAAAGTGATAAGAGTGCCAGCCTTGAGCAGAAAAAGCTCAGGACAGCATCTAGGCCCTGAATTCAAGCCCCAGGACCGATAAAGAAAAAAGAAAAATAAAATAAAAAAAAAGGAAAAGTATTGATTTTAGCTCATGGTTTCAGAGGTTTTAGTCAATGATTGGTTCTGTTGTTTCTGAGTCATGGAGAGACAAGGCATCATGGCGATAACTTGCGGTAGATCAAAGCTGATCACTTTGCCACAGCTAAGAAGCAGAGATAAATAGGAAGGGCCAGGAACAAGACACATCCCTCAAAGACAGGCTCTCATCTGCCACTTCCTCCATTCAAGCCCCACCTCCCACAGCTCCACTGCCTCCCAGTAGCCTCTACAGTCTTTTCTTTGCAGGATAGAGGGAAAATCCACCCAACTACTGTGGCAAACTATTCGATAAGTTTGTCATATGCTTCTCCTATGATTCGTTGATTCCTCATCTTACAGAAATACTTATGTGCACTAAAAGAATACATTCATAGCAGATCTTATGTGCACTAAAAAGAATTCATGCATAGCAGATCAGGTGAGGCACCTCGTGTCTCATGAAGGAGGCAGAGATAAGAGGATCACAATTGGAGGCTGCCTCCATGAGATCTTATTTGTCCGTGTCCCATGGGTAAATTGGACCTCTGGCTGCCAGGGACAGGGCAAGGTTTTCTGGGTTCTCCCTCCCCAATCAGAAGGCCTCACCTCTGCAGATTTTCCACATTACAGGGGTCGCTTCTGGACTGACTGCATTTGGTGAAGCAGTTAGAAATGTCCTTCACAGAGAAGGGGTCATACTGGTACCCCTTGGTGAGCAGGCAGGAGTCTCTGCGCTGTTCGTGGGTCTTCTCTTCACCTAGGGAGGGTGCAGAGCATGAATAGGAGCCATGGAAGGAGCAACAAGCTCAGGGGAAGGCTGGTGGTACAGATCGATCCCAGCTGCCTCCAGCCACACGCATTGCCCATCTAGGCAGGACTCAAACCCCACCTTCCACCCCCACCCCAAACCTTGGTTTCTCAGGTGAAAGAAGGCACTTCCCTGTGGGGAAAACACGGCCTATGATTCTGTAGATAAAAGGTTTCCTATGTTAGTGCTCAGCAGAAGGTTCCACAGCCAGGCATAGGTTCACACCTGTAATCCCAGCTTCTGTGGAGTCAGATGTAGCAAGATTGTAATCCAAGCAGGCCTGGGCAAAGAGCTAAAACCCTATCTAAAGATTAAACTAAAAAGCTGGGCCACTGGTTGTTCACACCTGTAATCCTAGCTACTCAGGAGGCTGAGATCTGAGGACTGCAGTTTGAAACCAGCCTAGTCAGAAAAGTCAAGTCTGAGAGACTTTTATCTCCAATAAACTACTCAGAAAAGACTGGAAGTGGTGCTGTGGCTCAAGTGGTAAAGTGCTAGCCTTGAGCAAAAGAAGCTCAGGGACAGCGCCCAGATCCTGAGTTCAAGCCCCAGGAACAGAAAAAACAAACAAACAAACAAAAAACAAAAAACAAAACACCAAAACCATGAAAAACTAAAGCAAAAAAAAGCTGGGGACTTGGCTCAAGTAGCAGAATGCCTGCCTAGCAAACATAGGGCCCTGAATTCAAATCCCAATAAGGCTCAATCTGTCAGTGCTGTTGCTCCTTTACAGCCTCCTCCAGGGAATCTGCCTGACTTTTCACCTCCGCTCCATATCCATCACACTCGCTCCTGGGTTCTGTATTGTTTTGTTGCGACCCTCACAGCCACCTCCTGGGGAAAGCAGAGAACACATGGAACTACAGCTGCTAGACCACCATGACCCAGGCAAGGTCACCACCAGTTCCCATACTATACACCAGCATTCTGGAGGCACCCATGGGTGCTGAGTTGGGGGCCTGAGGGGGTGGCAGAGCTAGGAGAAGGGCTCAGAGCTGGCCAGGTGGGGTGAGGTGGGGTGAATGGGACAGAGGAGAAGCCAGACCAAGGCCCAAGCCCTTCAGTGCCCCAGGACCTCTAGATCCCCAAGGGGTGGGGGGAGAGAGGGGAACCGGAGCCTGGCTCTGTCACTGTAGACTGTGGGGTCATCACTGAGGGGGTGACAGGGGGAGAGGGAGGTGTGGGGGTGAGGCAGGTGCAAGCCCTGCCTGGCCTCATTTCCAGAGGCCCCCAACACTTCCCCCAGGGGCCCAAAAGCCAGTTAAAAAGCTTGTCAGGCCTACGTCTCAGAGTCAGGCCACAGGGAGACTTGGGCCAGGGTATCATGGAGCTGCCTCTGTCTCCCCCATCCATAAAACACTGCCAAGGGGCCAAGGGACCCTGGACTGGCCCCAAGGGACAGACCTCTTGTAGGACAACACCCTGACTCCTTATCTCCTGCTCCTGTCCCCGGCTCTCTACCCAGTCCCGGGCCCCTTGGCAGGACAGGGTCTCTTGGGTAAGGCAGGAATGGCAAGGAGCAACTCACCTGAGGCCAGCAGCAGCAGCAGCAGGGCTCCCAGGCCCCTGAGGGTCACCATTTGTGGCTGGCCCAGCCCTGTGGCCATCTGGTTCTCTGGTCCCAAGCTCTGACTGTTCTACTGGCCTGCTTTATGCCTCCACCCGCCCCCCACCACCACTTCCTGCGGCCTCTTCCTCCCCCTTCCTGCCCAATGGCGCCATCGGATGGTGATGAAAGGCAGGTGTGGGGAACTGGGCGAGGCTCCACCTTCAGAGAAAGCTGGGCTGGACCCACCGGAGATGGGGGGGAGCTCCTGTGGCCCTGCAGGGTGGGCACTGGACAGGCTTGGGGACCAGGCTTTAAGAACAAAGTGATGAGGACTCTGAGCCCCACTCCAGCCTCTGTGCACAGTCCCGGACCCCCTCGAGCTGGGTGGAGATGAGAAGAGACCTGATAGAGCCGGGCCTGTCCCCCATGGACAGGTCAACAACTCTGGTGGTGCCTTGAATTAAAGAGAGCAACAGGTACCCCACCCCTGCAGGAGGCCTGGGATGACAGAAGGACTGACTTCTGGGACACTGAGCCTCTCCCACAGGATGGGATAACAGGAAAGACAGAAGGCAGGAAGGTGAGGGGACAGGAGCGTGGGCCCTGGGAGTGGTCAGGTCTGAGCAGCTTCCTGGCTAAGTGACCCTGTATGATCTGTCGCAGAATCTCTCACGGTGTGTGGAGACGCCAGGGGAGTGGGGGACATTGTCCCAGTATCATTTGATGCTAATCAGTACTGTGAAATTATGTCACCCTTCCCCAGACATGGCGGGAAGTGAGGGCAGCAAACATAGGAGGGGAGGGGTAGGGTGGCTGCTAGGGCTCCAACTCTGCTGGCCCTGAGGATACTGTGGATGAGGTCTGGTTCTTGATGGACTCCTAGGGCCATTAGGGGATCAGAAGGTGAGATGTGCCCTCTCACCATCTTCCCCTCCCCCATCAGGCCCCCAAAGCCACCCCCGACAGGGTCTAAGGATTCCCGGCTGGCCTGTAGTTCCCCTTCCTCTCACATGGTCCCCTGCTGGGCCCTCTGGGACTCAGTGGGAGTGAGGGAGGAATGTTGGGATCACTCAGGGGCTGTGGGAGACTAGAGGAAATCTGGTATGGAGGTCAGACTCCAGGGGTTTCTGACCCCTTGACCTTCTTTCCAGCTGCAGTGAGGACGAGGAGAGATGTAGGCAATGACAAAGCCTGCCCTGGAGCTCTGTCCTGGTGACAGGAGGGCCTGGTGGGCCCCAGAAGGAGAGGGCCCACCTCCCAGGGAGGTAGCAGGGGAGGGTCAGGCAAGTCAGAGGGCCACACGCTACAGCTCTTCTCCGGAAGACCCCACAGGAACGGGAGAGCTGGCCTGTGGCCATTCTCAAAGCTTTGGGGCTCCCACACCCCAGGGCCAACAGAACTGTAGTGTTAGGCTGGGAAGGTGGCTCAGTGGTAGAGCGCTTGCCTTGCATGTATGAGGCCCTAGGTTCAATTCCTCAACACCACATAAGCAGAAAAAGCCAGAAGTGGCGCTGTGGCTCAAGTGGTAGAGCGCTTGCCTTGAGCTGAAGAGCTGAGGGACAGTGCCCAGGCCCAGAATTCAGGCCCCATGACTGGAAAAAAAAAAAAAAAAGAACTATAGTGTCAACTTGTGCCACTTCCTGCCCCCCTCAAAAAAAACTCCAGTGGGCAAGACCTCAAACCTGCTTAGACCTGACCCCCATGCACCCCTGGGTTGTTCCAGCCATGTCTAGATGCACCCCTGGTCCTGTGCTGGTGGGGAGGGTGGTCCTGTCATCCACAGCCATTGCCCCAGTCCAGGGAGAACCACCAAGTCCCAGGGACCCCCTCACAGAAGAGTCACATGCTCATCCAGGGTCTACAAGGAAAATGGATCCAACCCTAGACTCCATCCCTTTACCTGAGCCTGCTAGAAACAAGCCATTCAAGAGAGAGAAACTGAAGGCTGGGCGCTGGTAGCTCACACCTGTAATCCTATTTAGGAAGCTGAGCTCTGAGAATCATGTGTCTTAGCTACCCCAGATAAGAAAGTCCATGAGACTTATCTCTAGTTAACCAGCAAAAAGCTGGAAGTGGACCTATGGCTCAAGTGGTAGAATGCCAGCCTTGAGGGAAAAAGCTAAAGGACAGTACCTAAGCCCTAAGTTCAAGCTCCAGTACCAACACACATACACACACACTGTAGGTCCCTAAGGATCTCAAACTTGTAGCCCACCGTGAATACTGCCAGTCAGACCTAGGGCTGTCGATGCAGTTCTGACTCACCGCATCCAACCCCAGAAGCCCCAGCTTCTTTCCATGTCCCAAGAGTCCCTGGAGAGGAAGTGGCGCTGTAGCTCAAGTGGTAGAGCGCTCGCCTTGAGCTGAAGAGCTGAGAGACAGTGCCCAGGCCCAGAGTTCAAGCCCCACGGCCAACAAAAAAAAAAAAAAAAAAAAAAGAGTCCCTGGAGCAATCAGAGAGGAAGGAGGAGAGGGCAGAGTCCTCAAGTAGACCTAGACTGAGCATCTAAGAGCTGAGATTACCGGGCACTGGTGGCTCACGCCTGTAATCCTAGCTACTCAGGAGGCTGAGATCTGAGGATTGAGGTTCAAAGCCAGCCAATAAACCACTAGAAAACCAGAAGTGGTGCTGTGGCTCAAGCACAGAGTACTAGCCTTGAACTGAAGAGCTGAGGACAGTGCCCAGGCCCAGAGTTCAAGCCCCACAACAGACCCAAAAAAAAAAAAAAAAAAAAAAAAGAGCTGAGATTACAGGCCTGCACAGCCAGCCCAGAAGTGGAACTTGACACCTAAACATAAACAGTGATGGTCAAATGTGATCGGACAGAATCTAGCAGAGCTGCATAATCTGTCACAGGATGGTGAGGAACAGGTTGAAGGCAAGGATGGAAGAGAAATCGTCATTTCATTATTTACAACACTGCTGAACTCATTCAGCTCAGGGATGAATTCAGCCTTCAGGTGTCATCATTTGGCTAAAGAATTTTTTTTAGATTTTTTGAAAATTTTTATTTAAAAAAAACCCACAAAACACAGACTTACTCCACTTCAATATGTGGTCTGTTGCATTTTCCAGTTTGTTCAATGCTTTAAAGCTCATTGATGCCTCTGCTTTCAATTGTACATGGGCCTGAAGCATCCCAGCTTTTGGCAGGAGACTCAACAAGAATCAAAATAGGAACAGGACAGACTAAATGCAGGGCACATCTGTAAACATATTATACATTGAAAAATTACAATATATCAGGTGAAATGAAAACTATCTGAAACTGGCCTACCACAAGTTTCTGAACCTGGACTGATTATCTATCTATCTATCTATCTATTTAAAAGTTTTGTTTACATCAAGTGGAATTGGCAATCCATGCTCATACTTTTTTTAAAATCTAATCAGGGCAGAAATCCAAACTAAAAAGATATTTCATCTATGTTCAGTCCAATAACTTCTTTTGTAAATTACTTGTTAAAAGTCTCAGTCAACAAGAAAACTCATCCATACTACAATCGCTCAAAAACTAGACATTTCTTAAGCAAAATGATAGAGCAAAAAATAGTTACTTTCTCTCCAAATATCAAGGGATCCAGTCTATTTTTATTAGAAGACTACAACTCTCTTTATATAAATACCCTGCTGTTTTACCTGTATTTGACATACATGGATATACTAATTTCTCTGCATGTATGTGTGTGATGTGATGCTATGTCAGGCCAGAAAACTTATATCACCAACATCACCAATCTTAAAATTGGACCCTTAGTTTTTCTGCACACACACACACACACACACACAATTTATTTATAGCATGCTATACACAAACTGCAGTTCAACAGGATGGTAATGTGATTATAAGACAGGGCTAATAACTCTTCTCTGCCCAAAAGAAAATTTCCAAAATTTCACACTATTTTCCTTAAAAACCCATTTTGCTCTAATAATAAAATACACTTATTAAGATTTAATTCAAAGCTAATAAGCTTAGAAGTATAATTTTCATGAAAACAGCTTCTATAAGCAGGGTTTATTACCTCCTTACTGGCTAAAAACATGAGAAGTTTTCCTGGGCTCTTTTCCTCTCCTTTTAGATTTAAAGATAATGTAAAGAAATGTACACAAATTTCTTAGATGGTTAATGAAAAACAAGAAACTGCACATTTAGTGTTAGAGACAGACAGCAAGTCTGGAGCATCTACAATTGAAAAGCAGAATATATTTTTGCTCCCAGTTACACAATTACATTAAAATATGGGCACAGGAGTACTTTTTCCATACCTAAGCTAATTGCTTGTTCTGCAACTGTTCTTTAAATGGTACTCAATATATTCTTCAGTTGTTACCAAAGTTTAACATGTAACCAAAGCTAGTTAACTATATATCCATCAACTATTCCAGAATTGTAGAACTTGAATGCCCTCCCCTATCCCTCCCCTACCACCCCCAAAAAAAGAAAAGGAAAGATTTCTCCAATACCCCACAGAGGCTACTTAACTTCTGGCAAGAAATGCAAATTATATTTGCTAAAAAAAAAAATACAGGGCTGGGAAGGTGGCTCAGTGGTAGAGCGCTTGCCTTGCATGCCTGAGGCCCTGGGTTCGATTCCTCAGCACCACATAAGCAAAAAGAAAAAAACCAGAAGTGGCGCTGTGGCTCAAGTGGTAGAGGGCTAGCCTTGAACTGAAGAGCTGAGGGACAGCGCCCAGGCCCAGAGTTCAGGCCCATGACCGGACCCCCCCCCCAAAAAAAATACACCCTGCAAACTTCAAGGCATTTATCCAGCATTCTAGCAGGACTTAAAAGTAAAACCAAAAGATCAGGGAGAAGTAGGGGGAAATGTTGAATCATTGTTAAAGAATATTTTGAGTTTACCAATAGTTTTTGTTGTTGTTGTTTGTTTTTTGGTCAGTTGTGGGGCCTGAACTCTTGAGCTCTTCAGCTCAAGGCCAGCACTCTACCACTTGAGCCACAGTGCCACTTCTGCCTTTTTCTGCTTATGCGGTGTTGAGGACTTGAATCCAAGGCCTCATGCATGTGAGGCAAGCACTCTACCACTGAGCCACCTTCCCAGTCCCTACCAATAGTTTTAAACCATGGATTCTTCATGCCAACCTGGGTTTCTAGATGGGTTGTTTTCCTACATCCTAGACCTGACGCTAGAGCTGTCACTCAGCATGGGGTTTTAATTCTCACTTTGCCACAGACCTCACTTCTCATTACATCTCCAACATGAATGCCAGCTTGCCATTTGTCTTCTCAGTTGCCTGGCATCAGCTGTTGGCATTTTCCCTTGCCCGGTGTCCTCTTTCCTGAGACACTGGCATCCTTGATGTTTTCAATAACACAAGAAACATCTCTGGAGGAAATGCTCCAAACGTTTGTTAGGCAAAGAAAACTGATTTTTATTTTCTCTCTTGACAATCTTCTACAGTTTCCAGATTCTCTACAATAAACACATACTCCTTTTTAATATCAAAAGACAAATGAGTGCTGAGCATGGTGGTCAACACCTATAATCCCAGCTCTCAGAAGGCAGAGGCAAGAGGGATCAGCTGAGTTTCTATAGCTCTGTTTCCTCTCTCCCCCACCAAAAAAAAAAACCACATCAAAATAAGATGAACAAACTGACACTTAAAAAGAACACAGTCTTCATCTTGAAGGCTGAGGTCAAGATGAAATGCTGCCTCTTCCAGGAAGATTTCCTAGATGCCCATCAAAGAGTATTGGCTCCTACCTTGTACCTATAGCCCCAGGGCCTTGTATTCTAAGCTGAGTTTGCAGGAAGAGTCCACCAGGTCTGTCTATCTGTGTCCCTGCCACCCTAACACAGGCTGGTGAGTGGCGAATGAGTGTTGGGCAGAGTCCCCCATGACAGGCAGCCATCTGCAGGGATTTGAAGACCACCTTATAGGTGAGAAGTCTGGCTCAAACTAGGGTCAGCAGAAGGAATGTCCCAGTCTTCTAGAGTGCCAGGACTGTCCCATAGTTCTTGCCACAGGAGGGCCCCTCTGAGGGGTGATCAAGGACAGCACTGACACACAGGCCACATGGCCCCGCCCAGGTGTCCATACGAGAGACATCCAAGGCCCGTGAAGCCACGGTAGTTTACAGCAGGCACCAGGAGGCTGGGTGGGAATAGCTCCCGAAAGTAACAGCATTGGAACTGGAGGCCCCAGGCTGTGGGCAGAGGGTAGGGAAAGCTCAGGAGGGGAGCAGGGGAAAAAGGGGCTCTGGGAATCTGGTGGAGGGAGAGGCTCTGGGCCCTGAGGTAGCCTTTGAAGGAGGGCCTCACCACCTGCAGGACTCCAGCCCAACTCTCTGTCCAGCCCTACTTGTCCTTGCTGCTGCCCAAATTAAAAGGACCAGGGCTGCAGAATGCTGTGTGGTGACTGGTTCAGAGTAGTAACAGCCTGGGTAGTTGTGTCTGGGCATCTAACATCCAAGCCTGGCCCTGATGCTGTGGAGTCAGCTGAGCTCAGGGAAGTCAGGAGAAACAAGGCCTGAGTCCTAGGTTTGATCAGTCATGGGGACATCCTTCCCACCAGCATGGCAGCATAGTCCTGAATCCTTGGGAGTTGGAACTGGGAGCTGAGTGGTCCTCAAGGCCAGGTAGGCATCTGGTTACCATGGCAACTGCTCCATCCATCCATTCATCCATCCAGGGAACAGGGCCTTCTCCAGTCTGCTACTACCCAGTAGTAGGCTGAGGCCAGCAGTGGCTGTAGACAATGGGGGAGCCATGTCTCTGCCCTCACACAGGGTGGACGCTGGGGTGTTTAGGCGCGGCTGGATGAGGTGCTACCAGAGCTGATGGGGAGCCGGGCGCTGTCTGAGCTGTTCTTCAGAGGAGAAGGACCTCCCCGGGCCTGCAGCCGCATGGACCAGTACCAGAGGAAGATGAGGAAGCCTGCAAGCAGGGAGACAGAGGCGGGAGTGAACAGGCGTGTAGCCGCCGGCCCTCCCCACTCCAACTCCCAGTCACCTCACCCACCACAGGCCCAACATATTTCTGGCTCAGGCACTAGACAGTGCTGCTGGGATTTATTTTTTAATATAATGGGGTTTGAACCCAAACCTTGTACTTGCTAGGCAGATGCTCTACTACTTGAGTCATGCCCTAGTGCTGCTGATTTATTGCATTCAGAGTGTGTGTGTGTGTGTGTGTGTGTGTGTGTGTGTGTGTGTGTGTGTGTGTGTGTGTGTGTGTGTGTGTGTGTGTGTGTGTGCATCACTTAAGATCCTCAGCTTTAGAAGATTAAGACTTTAAATTTGAGCTGGGCACAGGTGGCTCCTGTCTCTAATCCTAGCTACTCTGAGGAGCATGGTTCAAAGCTTTCAAGAAAGTGTGTGATTATCTGCAATTAACCACCAAAAAGCTGGAAGTAGAGCTGTGGCTCAAGTAGTAGTGCATTAGCCATGAGTTATAAAAAGCTCAGGGTAAACAAGACAAAAAATGAAAAGCTCAAGGACAGTGCCCAGGCCCTGAGTTCAAGTCCCAAGCCTGGCAAAAAAACAAAAACAGTGATCCTATGTAGAAAGCTGAGACCCCAAGTAAACTCCTGGCCTGGCCACACAACCAGCCTACAAATCTGCACAGCCCAGACGGAAGCATATGTGTACTTGTACATGTCTGAATGTGGGGATACACGTATGATCCTTTGGGCCTCAAACCAAGATCCTTCCCTCTGCCCTGCCTCTCACTGGCTACCCTGTAGCCACACACTTCCTAACCATCCTCCCAACACATAAGTCATTCTGACCTCAGAGCCTTTGCTCTTGCCTTCTCTGTAGGGCCCACCCTGACATCCCTACCGAGATTGCCTGGTGGCTGTGAGCTGGCTTTGTGCATGATCAGTCTCTCCGCGCCACCCCCCCCCCCCCATGAGCTCAGGACTGTAACCCCAGGGACAGCACAGGACCTGCAATGTAGGTGCTCCATGGAACTGAGGCCTGGAGGGTGCCCCCAGGTCTGGATTAGGAAGACTGAGCCCAGAGAAGGGAAACCCCAGGCTTTCCTACACCATCACCAGGGGCGGCTCTTCCCATGCTTACCTTGGAAGGAGGTGATGATGCTGAAGAGATAGAGAACTACAAGTTGGAAGGTGCCAGAAGCAAAGGAGAAGAAGACCAAGGCCCAGGGCAGGCCAAGGACCAGGCTGAGGCCCAGCAGGGTCAGCACGTGGGGCCACTTCTGGTTGTGTGGTCGCAGCCGCAGGATCTGCACCACCATGGTGATCAGCATGGCCATGTTGAACAGGAACACCAGGCTGAAGAGGCCCAGGTTGGTGATGTAGCTGACCAGGGAGTCACGGATCCAGCACCTAGTGGGGGAAGGGAGGAGTCAACACACGGCTGGGTAGAGTAGCATGTCCCCCATTGACTTCTCAGTTTATGGAAAGTAGGGTTGGTGCCATTTCTTTGTAAAATGCATTCAATTAACAAGTCAGATAATGCAAAGTACTACGTAAATATGATATCAAGGGAGATGTTGGCAGTTCACACCTGTAGTCCTAGCTACTCAGAAGGCTGAGATCCAGAGGATCATGGTTCAAAGCCAGCCCTGGGAAGAAAAGTCTGTAAGACTCCATCTCCAAAATAATGAGGAAAAAGCCAGGGTGGAGGCATGGTTCAAGTGGTAGAACACCAACCAAGCAAGCTGGAGGTCCTGAGTTCAAAACCTAGTACAGTCAAAGAATAAAAAGTTTAAATGCTATCAAGCTGGAGACATAGCTCAAGTGGCAGAGCGCTTGCCTAAGTGTGAGGTCCTGAGTTCAAACTGAAGTATAAATAATAATAAATATGACGATGGGAGCAGTGAGTCACATGACTAGGCGTGTGGCTCTCCAAGGCTTCCAGCTTCCGGCTTCCCATATCCATGGGAGCCAGCATGCTGCAGTCCAGATCCGCCTCCCACAAGGAAACGGAGGCTCAGCAATAGGACCCACCCAGGCCCCTGTCACCCCATCCCTTCCCCACACTCACATGGAAGGATAGCTGACCCGCTCTGGAGTCCTGTGCACTGCCAGGATGATGGGGCCGTAGTTGTTCACGTCCACCAGAGCCACCAGCATCACCAGGAAGACGGGAAAGCCTGAGGGTAGCAGAGGCTCATCATGCCCTCCCCTCAGCGAGGTCAGGGGAGGCAGGGAGGACCCTCCGGGGCCAGGGCTCCAAGTTGAAAGTTGAGCCACCTTCCCCATTCCAGTGTGGCTGTCCCCATAAAGGGAGGTCCTCCCCTAACTTTGTTCCCACCTCCATCCTAGAGGCCCAAGACAAAGGGCCTGAGATCCCTGCTGAGGAGGAGGCAGACAGGACAGTTGGGGGTGGGGGGGAAGGGGGGAAATAGAGGAGGACAACAAGAGTTCTGAATAAGGAGCTGTCTGGGGTCAGACCTGGTCTATCAGGAGGGGAGAGGGGAGGCTCCCTGAAGGGGCTCCACCTCCCACCTTGGGCCAGGCCCAGCCAATGAAGGAGCTCCCAGGACCTGAAGGGAGGTGAGCTGGGGAAAGGGACTGTGAAGTCAGAGTCCATGCTATGTCCCAGATGGCTCAAGTGTAAGTGCCTGGACATCATGGCTCAACCCCAGCTGGATGCTCTTGAGGGGTGTACAACCTGTACAGCGGTGCCCAGCCACCCCGTCTGCAGAGCCCTTCCTCAAAGAGGCAGCAGTGGTAGTACTTGAAAGTGTGTCTTGGGGCCAGGCCTGGCCCAGCCCAGGTGTGGGACCCCTGGGGACCAGTGGATGAAGGAAGCAAGGTGGCAGGGGAAGTTCTCGGGGGAGCCTCCTCCCCTCACTCACCCCAGCCCACGGCGCTCAGCTTGAGCAGGTAGCCAGGGACGTAGGTGCCAAAGACCTCGATGACGAGGCGGTAGAGGTTGTAGCCCTCCAAGCCCATCCAGGCCAGGCAGGCCAGCAGGGAGAAGTGCAGGAAGATGGCGCTGGCTCGGCAGGCAGCCTGGGAGCCTGACAGTGCCACCGGCTCACTAAGCAGGAAGCTCACGTCCAGCAGGAAGACAGCCAGGAGCAGGTTCATGTGCACCTTGATGGTGTAGTCTCTAGGTTTCCTCCTGCTGGGGGGGGGGGGGGAGTAAGGAAGATCAGGGGTGGGGTCAACTCCTCCTCATCATCCCCCTTCTCCTCTTTCTCCTCATTCCTCATTCTCCTACTCCACTTCCTCTCCATCCCTCCTCCTCCTTACTCTTCATTGCTTCCTCCTCCTCCTCCTCCTCTCCTCCTCCTCCTCCTCCTCCTCCTTCTCCTCTTCTCCTCTTCCTCCTCCTCCTCCTCCTCCTCCTCCTCCTCCTTCTCCTCTTCTCCTCTTCCTCCTCCTTCTCCTTCTCCTCCTCCTCCTCTCTCCTTTCTCCTTCCTCTTCTCCCTCTTCTCTTTTCCTCCTCCCTCTTCTTCTTTCTCCATCTCTTTTTTTTCCTTTCCCCTTCTTCATTTCAGGACCTGCCCGAGGCCCAGCAGGCCTACCTGGAGCACAGGTAGGCAGCAATGGTGAAAACGCAGGCCAGGGCAGAGATGACGCAGCCCACGTAGGAGAGGAGCGTGAGGTTGTGCTTGTGGGTGGCGTCCACTTCCACTGAGGACACCTGGGTAGGGACAGGGGCGTCTCAGTGTCACACCTCCATGGGGGTCTCCCTGGAGAGGGGCCTTTGTGCCCTCTTGGGTGAGGGGCCCTCCCACCACATGCATTCTTCTGGAAGGATCTGAGGCCCAAGTATGACCTACACATATCTCCCCCATTTCACCAAAAGACCATTGCTCAGCCTGAATTACAGGTGTTCCCCTTGACACTGGTTCCACTTAGGAGTTTCCAAGGTCATATTGGTACAAGGGCCATAGGCAAGAGACAGAGACCATGTTTGGAACTTGAACTTGGCTTCTCTTAGCTACTAATGCCTCACTGCACTCTCTTGAGGTGCTAGGCAGTGAACCACAGCTGTATTCCACCTACAAAAGCCACTGACACTGCCCCCACTTTTTATTGTCTCGTGTGTGTGTGTGTGTATTGGTCTGGAATTTGCAATCCTCTTGCCTCAGCCTCTAAAATGCTGGGATTACAGGCATACACCATCATACCTGGATGATGCACTTAAAATGGATGTTCAATTCACAATAGGTTCACCAGAATGCAACTCCATTATGAGTGGAGCAGTGTCTGCATGTTTCTATAACACCCAGCATGAAGATTGGTTTTCCGTGACAGAATGAGCTTCCCATGCCCAGAGGACTCTGGGAACATGAAGTTAGAGCAGGAGTTTCAGAGCTCCCAGAAACAATGGAGCCCACCTGAGGGGCCTCCATGCTGGGCCTCAGCCTCCAGGCAGGGGCCTATTAAAGTCTCCCTGCCCCAGCCCTTGTAGTTAGGAGCAGGTGCCTGCGTTTTTATGTCATGTCAAAAATCTAGGAATAAGGAGCAACAGCCTTACAAACCAGCTCTTTCCTTAACTATAAAATGGGACAAGGGGGTGAGCTCAGAGGAAAACATGGATTCAGAAGGAAGTTAATGCCTGAGTTGCTAAGCACAGGCCTGGCAGATACAAAGCCTGTGGGAGGTGAAGTGAGGTGGGGTGGGGGCGGGGGAAGGGACCCACCATCAGTACTGCGAAGTAGGTCAGGTGGCTGCAGAGACAGGACGTCTGAGTTTCTCCCCTGACAGTCTCACACCCATCGGTGCTCCAGCTCCCGGGGCTGCCGGCTGAGGGGACAGGGGGTACGGGCCCTGATCAGCTCACCTCCCAGGGTATCTGTGTCCCCCAGTTATTGGGTAGGTCTTTGCATATCTGCCCACTGGCCCTCCCTCCACCAAGCCCAGCCCTCCAGGAAACCCCTGGGGGAGCCTCGCCTCCCCCACCCCCCTCTCAGGACCCTATTTCTCCAGACACTTGTCCACCCAGAGATCCCTCCAGACTCACGTGCTGCATCTTCAACCCAGAAAACGCACTGGAGGGTGATGTTGTTCTGTGGGGACCAAAGAGGAGGAGTATAAGCCTCTGTGGCTACACCCCCTACCCACGTGGGGGTTCAAGCCTCAGCCTTAGACTGAGAACATGTCAGCTGGGATGGGAGGCCCCGCCCCATTCTCAGGGACCCACCCACAATTAGAGGCCCTGCCTGTTCCGAGCCCCGCCCCCTTGGAAGGAGGCCCTGCCCATTTCCAGGGCTCCGCCCCTAACCAGAGGCCCAGACTCTTGTCTGGACGCCCTGTACCCAGGCTGCTGCCCACACTCACTGGCTGGGGCTGGTGCTGGAAGGTGAGCACCACCGGCTCTGAGAGGTTGGAGACTTTGGTGTCCTGAACAACGATGCCCAAGACCTTCTCGCCCAAGACTTGGCTGGAATTCTTGTCCTAGACATGCAGAGTTGGGGAAAGAGGGCAGGGAAGGGCAGGGCTCAGCCTGACATCTGTGCTCAGCCTTGTCCCTCCTTTCCTTGGCACCTGCGGTGACTGAGGAGCCTCGGGCTTGGGGCACACAGGCCCTGGGCCCCACATGGTGGCCTGTAGCCCAGGGTTTCATGGGCCAGCTCTGTCTGTGGGAGACAGCTCCAGGGAGACCCCAGTGGAGAAAAGTCCAGAAGATTCCCTTGCCTCTCTAGACTCTTGTCATTCCCAGCATTCTCTGAGCACCTGAGTCTCTCTCTGGAGCCAGTTTTGAGGTCCTGGGGCTTGCAGACAGGGCCTAGGCAATGTCACTGAGTTTTTATTTTGCTCAAGGTGAGCACTCTACCACTTAAGCCACAGCACCACTTCCAGCTTCTTTGGTGATTATTTGGAGATAAGAGTCTTAACAGAATTTTCTACCCAGGCTGGCTTCAAACCCCAACCCTCAAATCTCAACCAAACTGCTGGCAAGATTTTCCCAGGACAGGCTAGGAGAGGAAGGTGGGCGGCAGAATCTTCCAGCATCTCTTCACCAGAGAAAAACTGACTCCAGGGAACGCAGCAAGGGAGGCACCCCAGTACCTGAAACAGAGCCTGGCTGCTGAAGTCCACCATGAGCAGTCTCTTGGCCGCCTCTCCACGCCGGCCTTTGGTCTGCTGAAAGAGGGCACGGGGCAGCAGCACGGAGTACTCCCGGACCTCACTCTGCTCCTCCTGTGCACAAGGGTTCTGTTAGGGCCCAGCCCAGAGCAGACTCTGGATCCAGCCTTTCCTGAGCTCCTTCTCCAGGAAACCACGCCTGACATCTGCGCTCAGCCTTGTCCCTCCTTTCCTTGACACCTGCTGTAACTGAGGCGCCTTGGGCTTGGGCCACACAGGCCCTGGGTCCCACATGGTAGCCTGTGGCCCAGGGCTTCATGGGCCAGCTCTGTCTGTGGGCCATAAACTTTGCAGGAAGACCCCAGTGGAGACCCTGGAGCATGCCTCCCCCCTCCCCCACCAACAACCTACCTCCTGCCGGGAGTGGATGTGGAGGTCCTGGAGGCCGGCGGAAGGCCACAGCTTCCATATGGTGGCGTTGACTCGGTCCTCCTCAAAGGACACCTTGTCCCCGGGGAAGCTCACAGCGGCCAGCTTTGACTCCAGGCTCTGCAGCTGCCTGGTGGGAGGAGAGCACAGGGGATGACGGGGGGAGAGTGAGGCAGAAAGCAGGGCCTCAGGCAGGTACAGGGGTAGGACAGGCAGGGACAAGAGAAGGGGCAGCTTGGGCGGGATGAGGCAGCTAGGAGGCACACCCTGGGACTCGTGGGGTGATGACAGTCCCCCAGCCCTGGGGCGACACTTACTTGCTGGCCAGGGTGGCCGAGGGCCTCCTGGAGGCCTTGTGTGGCTGCTGCAGGAGCTGGCTGAGCCGTAGGAGTACACTCTTCAGCTCGCACATGTCCACTGAGGCTGATGTGTTGTGGGAGGCGTGATGGGGCTCTGCAGAGGGGAGAGAGACAGGCTGAGATCATGACCGAGGGCCTTGCCCACACCCCCCCACCCCGTGATCTGCAGCAACCCTGTGTTCTGCCTCGCTTTGCCTGAGACCGAGGGTCCCAGGGGGCACACTGACTTCCCACGAGGCCTGCCAGGCAAGGCTCTGCCTGAGGGGTCCCTGAAGCAGCATCTGCCCCTCCCAGGGCCCTTCCCAACCTACCCGCCATCTGCCTCTAGCCTCCCTGCCTCAGCCTCCCCACCTCAGCCTCCTCCAGCCCCTGCTCCTCCTCCTGGGAAGCTCCTTACTATGGAAGGCGAAGGTGAAGCTGGAAGCCCCAGGCAGGCTGGTGTTCTCGGGGTTCCTCCAGGAGCTGATGGAGGTGGCCAGCAGTGGGGGCCCCTGCATCTGGCTCTCCTGATGCCTGAAGCAGAGGAGGCTGGAGGCCTGGTCACTGAGCAGGAAATCATTCTTGCCATAACGCAGGTGGAACTTTCCAGACTGGCGGCTCCAGTACAGGCAGAAGTGGTAGATGCCCCTGGGCTCTGGGAAGGCCCGGGAGGCCTCAGGGGCAGCGGGAAAGGGGGCCCGGATGGTGAGGGCCTCCTCTGAGTTGCTGATGGTGATCCGCAGCTCCGGCGTCTGCTCATACTGGAGGTCGCTCTTCTGGGTCTGGTTCCGCTGGCCACAGAAGCGGAAGTCTTCCCGGGGACCGCCACCGTGGGCACCTGAGGAGGCAGAGGCTGCAGGTGGGCTGTGGCAGGGACCGGCAGGGGCCAGGGGAGGGAACAGAATTTGAGCTTAAGAGTCTGTGAACCTAAAGCTTAGGACATGGTCTTACGGCCTCCCGTTCAAAAGCTCCACAGACATTTGTGTAAATCCATATCCTGGATTCAAACTATGTCAAGAAAAAATTAAAAAGAAGGCTATGATTCCAAAGGCAATGTATACTTTAATAGCAATCAAGTATTTAATGAGGTAGGACCGCCACAGACAGTTGCACAGGCCATGTGCACCGACAGAGAATGCTTACCACAAGGCAAACTGGGCTGAAACCCAGTTCATGTTCCTCACCCCAAGCAGCTCTCCATCACCAAGAAGAGGTAAGTGCCTTTCTAATTTTCTCCACGGTTCCCTTCACCTGCTAAGCTGTGTCTGCACCCCTGCGCCTGTCCAAAGGCCGGCAACAGCTGCCTAGCAATAAGGGCGTTTGCCGAAAGTCACAACAGCCCCAGGGCCCAGGAAATGCTACCTTGCACCAGGAAGAGCAGACTCAGTAGGAACAGCGCCGCCTGCTGAAGCACCTGGACAGCCATGGTTGTCCCCAGAGATGTCACCACCTGGAAGAGACCTAAGCGTTAGCTGGAGCCTGGAAAGCAGGGTGGCTAGGCTAGCCCAGCAGCTGACAAGAATGGCCAGAGGCTAAAAATCAAGAGGTTTGTGCCAGCACTGGTGGCTCACGCCTGTAATGCTGTCAGACACTGGCACCTGTGATCCATCTGAGGACTTATGTGCTGTGAGGTTGGGTATGCCAGCATGCATAGCCTCAGGGAGAATGAGAAAAACTCCTTCAAAGTCTGGGCAACAGTCTGGATGCCTGGCCATAAGCCTCTTGGTGCTCCTCTGAATAACCCCATAGACAATGCCTCCCTTTGTGTGTCTAAGATAGCTCACCTGCACTTTGCTTGTTCTTCGTAACCTTTGATCACGTAAAACTGCTTCATATTTGTTGACAAAGATTAACTTCTCCTGTTTACTGACTACAGATTAACTCCCATTGTCTGCACATATGTAAGACTGTTTAAGATTAACTTTCTGTTCCCTGACTGAAGATTTACTTTCCTTGCCTGTATGCTGTATATAAGCATGTGGTGCTTTTAATAAATTTTGTCTATACCTGCATGGTGTGGTCCACTCTCTGCCTACCAGACATTGGATTCCTGGGTCTCGCTGTGTGAAAAGCAACAAGTGGTGAACAACCAGGGACTTGGAGCAGTTCTACTAGAAAGATGTGGTGTCCTATAGAAAGAGGTAAGTGGGAATTTTTTTCAATATGGGACAGTCAGGAAGCCGAGCTCAGCCTTTTGTTGATTTAGTACACCACCTTCTTAAGAAAAGGGGGGCAAAATTGTCCAAGACACAACTTCTGGAATATAAACCATGGCTCCCCAACAAGGGAACTTTGGAAGAAGAAATATGATGGAGAATTAAAAACAATGTAAGAAGAGCTCATAGGCCAGGAGAACATATAGAAATATTAAAAGATGAAAAAGAAACTGTTGATCAGGAACAAAGTTTAAAAAGATTACTGCATCATTTTAAAGAGAAAACTTAGCTAAAAGGATTTCTATTCTTGTTATGGCATGTCACATGTCTCTGTGTTCCTGTCTTGTTTCCTGTCTACTGAAAAGTTTTTGTTGTTGACAAAGTTTTGTTTTTATAACTGACCACATGGTTCCATCATAATTTGGCAAAATAATGCTGCTAAAGTTCCCCCCCCCAAAAAAAAACCTTAAATGGCCAATATTAAAATCTAAGCATGCTCTATGATTTGTACAAAATATGACTGTCTGTCTATTTGTGAAATAGGTAAAAGGATCATGGTTTCAAAGTTATCAAATATTCTGCTTGCTAAAAGATTTTTGTTAATGGGAGCTATGATTTACTCTGAGTTGCCTTGAAAAGTCTGAGATTACCTGACTACAAGCCTCAGGCTGCATTTTCTCCCTGTGGATGCTGCAGGAAGGAAGAGTGTAAGATGGCTGTGAACTTGGTTCAGACATTTGGCTGGTCATGGCAGTGTAAATAGTTGTAAGGCGCTCTTGTTTAAGATTGGACAGAGTCAGGCCAGTTTAGTTTCAAGTGACCCTCATCCAGCCTTCACCAGCTGAAGGTATTCAAAAGGCCAGTTGGTAAAATGCCTGGCAAAACAAGCAAGCCTTGGAAAAAATAAAATTATGGCCTGGAAAAGGCACTTTGTTAAAAGGTATCACCTTAAGTTTTTGTCATCTGGAATAATAAAATAGGAAAAAGGTCTCTTGTCACTGAAAATTTCAGAAAGTGTATGTACAATTGATTTTCCTTTTTTGTGCGCTTTAATATCTGTGTGTGTTTGAATGTGTGTGAACATATTTAAGATGGAAAACTGTCAGCATGCTATAAATATTTAAGTGAATTTAAGTTTAAAATTCACAAAGGTTATGAAGTTTGGATGCTGCCACAAGTTTTAAAGAATTATTGCATTGTTTGAAAGGCTTTCTAGGAATTTTTAAATTTGAAAATTAGAAAAATCTGGTATTTTAAAATCTGGCGTTTTAAAATGCCTATGGTGGTTTACACTGTAATCACATTATCTTGCTTAGCAAAGAGGCATTGGAGATTTGGGATTTATTTCCCTGGGCTAAAATTTGGGGTATTAGAATTTAAATGTAAAGGTTTACTTAGCACTGCTAAAGACTTCACCTGTTCTGATTGTCTAAAGCTGCTTGGGTATTTCAGTTAAGAACCAAAAGAAAAGGAAAGGGAAATCTTAGGATGAGCCCATAGAAAACCTGTTGGTGAGGGGTGACCAGGCAGAAGTGCAGCTCAGAGATCCCACCCATGGCGGGAGAGGGGCAAGCTGGCTCAAAGGCAGTTCATCTAATGCTAACGGGTCAGATGAGTATCAGTCCATTCCATAGGAGGGACCAAGTAGCTTATCTTTGTCCTGTCTCTTTCCCTTGCAGCTGGACACTAGAAACCTGGTGGTAAAGTGAATGATGTGATGATGTGATTGGTGTTGCTAGAACCACCCCTCAGATATATTTTAAAATAGGGGAAAAAACTTCAAAAGGAGGGTTAAAAGATTATTTGTGTGATAGAATTTGGTTTTAATGCTATTTTGCAATTGGATATGTGTTTTAAAGGACAAAAAGGTGTTCAGTCTAGATTTTTGGTATCGTGCTGGTGATTGTAATTTTTGCATTAAGGAAAAAAAAACTGTTGTCTGAATTCAAAGGCTTTCTAAAAGGGAATTTAGATTGAAAAATAAATAAATAAAATATATTTGCTGTAAAACAGGCAGTCAAAAAGAAATGGGTGTTACTAAGCCCCTCAAGATTTCAAGAGGTTCTTTAAATGGAAATGAAAACTGAAGTATAAAGTGCTAAAGCAGAGGTTAGTCAAAGGCTTTTAAAAATCAAGAATGGATTCTGATATATGAAATTTGGAAGTAAAATTGTCTTAAATGTTTCAAAGCAGAGAAAGAAAACATTAGGACTATTAAAATGATAGTTTAATTGCTATTTTAGTTTGCCCTTAGAAACTTTTGGTAAGTTTCCAGAAGGCCCACAGAGAAGAACAGAGGAATCTTACAGATTTGTCAGATGTAACTTTAGCCCTTAATAAGTTCCAGGTAAGAACGTGCTTAAAAAACTACTTCCAAGCTGGGCACCAGTGGCTCTCACCTGTAATCCTAGCTACTCAGGAGGCTGAGATCTGAGGATTGCAGTTCAAAGCCAGCCTGGACAGGAAAGTCTGTGAGACTCTTATCTCCAATAAACCACCAGAAAACCGAAAGTGGTGCTGTGGCTCAAGTGGTAGAGCACTAGCCTTGAGCTGAAGAGCTGAAGGACAGTGCCCAGACTTAGAGTTCAAGCCCCATAACTGACAAAACAAAAACACAAAAACAAACAAACAAACTACTTCCATGTTGACCATCTTTCTTGCTTTTAATTGGAGTAAAGTGGCTTATGTAAGACTCGTTGATCTGAAAACTGCAGTTCAAAGCCAACCTGGGCAGAGAAAGGCCCCTGTGAGACTGTTATCCCTAATTGGCCAGCAGAGCACTGAAAAAGCAGGTAGAGTTTCTTTGGAGCTCAAAGTGGCAGAGTGCTAGCCTTGAGCTGGAGAGCTGAGGGACAGTGCTCAGGCCCTGAGTTCAAGTCCAGTGACCCACCAAGGAAAATGCTAACGTTATATAAAGTAAGCTAAGGTTATAGGTTCCTAGCATCCCTGAGTCAGTTTGAAGAAGTTACAGAAGATGGACTTTTGCCCATCAGCCCCTTTTTAAGATCAAGGGACCAGAGTCATTTCTTTGAAAAAATGAATCAGGATAAAAAAAAAAAAAAGAGGTATAGAAATAGTGATAACAAGTGTGTAAGAATGAAGGATTACAGGCCCAAGACTTCTATGTCTGCCTAGGAAATCCTAGCCTTATTTAAAAGAAATCTGGTTAATAAAAAGTTGATAAGTTACCTGCTTAATTACTTTGGGGCCACAGCCTAAAAGGTAGCCTTAAAAACCAATGAGATGCCAGCCTAGAGAAGCAGGAAAGTACCAGAGGATTTTACTATAGTCAGGCCCTGGATAAAACTTCTTTAATTAGTCTATGTAGAATTACAGACTACCCAGCAAGAATGTGACTTATTGCGTACTAATGCCAAGCATTTACACGCTTATTACCATATTTCCTTTCACCAAGCCCATGCCATTGTTCAACACTATGATGTTTGTGCCCCATTACATTGTACTTCCCACTCAGCCAGTGCAAACCCACGAGCAGATTCCAGTAACGTTTTGTGGCAAATGGATGTTACTCATACTGCTGTATTTCCAAAGCAACCTTATTTACATGGTGTTGTAGATACCTTCTCTTCCTTCATATGGGCAGTGCCCACGTCCTCAGAATCATCCAAAGCAACAATTACCACATTTAAACTTACTTTTCCTGTCATGGGCCTTCCTTGTGCTATAAAAACAGATAATGGTCCCACTTATACAAGTAAGGGCTTTGCTGCATTTTGCAGGGAATGGCAAATTAAACATATCACTGGCATTCCGTATAATCCTCAAGGCCAGGATATTGTGGAACAAGCCCATAAAACACTTAAGCTTCAATGATTAAAAGACAAAAAAAGAAGGTGGCTCTGTGGTAGAGCGCTTGCCTTGCATGCTCAAGACCCTGGGTTCGATTCCTCAGCACCACATAAGAAAAAAGCCGGAAATGGCGCTGTGGCTCAAGTGGTAGAGTGCTAGCCTTGAGCTGAAGAGCTGAGGGACAGCACCCAGGCCCAGAGTTCAGGCTCCACGACCGGACCCCCCCCAAAAAAGGGGGGGGAATCCCAAGGGAACTTCTTGCCTTAACCTTAGTTACTTTAAACTTTTTAAGTTTACCTCCAGGTGATCCTTATACTAGAGCTGAAAAGCATTTTACCTCTCCAGCTCCATCTCAATAGCATATTCCCATATGGTTTAAAGAATTTGATCAATGGAAACCAGGACTAATGATGACCCATAGTCGGAAAGGGTATGCTTCTAGCATTCCAGATGGATTCACCAACAACATATAGATTCCACTTTGGCTCATCTGACCCCGGAGAGATGAGAACAGTACAACCTAAATCTGAGAAAGAAGAATTAGCATGCCATTTTGTAGGCCTAAACGTGAAGACCCAATCACGCCATCATCCCTATCACAAGAAAACTAGCCAGACACTGCCATGCCAACGGGATCAGATTAAGGCATTGTCAGACAAGGGAGAAGCCATTCTGGTCAGTGCTAAAAGCCCTAGAACACCTGAACATCTGTTTTGGACCATGGATGCACTGCTTACCTGTAGTGAACATGTGTATCGGGCCTACGTCCCTCACCCACCATTGTTAAGATTAGTGGATTGGCTAGATCAAGGCTCAGTGATATATACTAATGACAGTGTGTATTTTCCCCTTCTGTGGGACCATGGAGGTCCTACTCATCCAGCTGAGGAAGGAACACACTATAACATATGCTTAGGATTTGAGTCTTTACCACTGTGTTTGGGGGTACTCCCTTGTTTACAATCAAAAGATAGGTATAGGTATACATTTTGCCTGATGATAAGATCACTGATCATATGGGGCTATTCAGTACACTTTCCTTAGATTTTATTGGTCCTCATTCTTATACAAATAACACTGGATGATCTGCCAACCCTGTATGTCAGGGCATTAAATATTGGAATTGGGTTTACATTCCTATTCAGTGGCCTCAGTGCTGTAGCCCTAGAGGAAAATTATACAGCATAATAATAATAATATTTCATTTATAGCTTGGGGCCCCCATGGGCGTTTCATCGCCAATTGTTCTGAAAGACATGTTGATGATCGGTGTACTAGTAATTCTTCTTTCGATGGTGTTGATACAATGGAATGACAAATCATGTAGAACCCACTGGTTTGCTTACCTGGCATGATGGAGGCTTTGCATCTCCTAGGCCACGTATAAATTTTAAGGGACGTTTGGGCCCTGAACAGTGGCATTTATGGAAACTTGCTGCCCCATTTCAAATAACTCAAAGTTGGATTGGTCATTTTATTAGAGCCTGCCAGGCAAACTATACGTTTTATAGGAATCACTTTTTTTTTTGTACAGGCTTGTGTTAAACTTCCTGATGTATTAGCCATAGGAACGGTGTCAATTAATGAAACTTCGTGTAGCTTGGATTGTTTGGTCAGCTCTTTACATGTTTAAATCACACTATTCCTTTCAATATGTCTTCTCAATCCCTCCTGGTATTACAATCTCCCTTAGGGGTCTGGGTGCCTGTTAACCTCACCCGACGTTGGCCAGAGAGCCCTGCTGTAGGTTTACTGACAGGAGTTTTCCAGTGACTGTTGAAAAGAACTAAGAGGTTTCTGGGCATGATTATAGCCGCAGTGATTGGACTGATTGCTATACCCGTGACTGCTGCCACCGCTGGAGTGACTCTGCATATCACCGTCCAAACCAAGGACTTTGTAGAGAAGTGGCAGCGGGATTCTCCTCAGCTGTGGACTCATCAGATAGATACTGAACAGGACATTGAATCCTGCTTACACACCTTACAACACGCAGTCCAGTGGCTGGGAGACCAGATAATTGAGCTGCAGAAACTAACCTTTAAATGTGATTGGAGTTCAACAAAGCTGTGTTACACTGGCCCACTTCAACACTACTAACTTCACTTGGCAGGGACTTTGACACCATCTGCAGGACTTGCGGGGAAATTTGTCTTGGGACATACATCCACTGCAACATGTCACGGAGACTTTCTCGGCACAGCTCCCTGGGGTGGGATATGATGGCTTAGCTGAAGGAATACTATCTGTATTAAATCAACTAGATCCCCATACCTGGTGGCAGAGTTTTACCCATCGCGCTTTTACACGATTGATTGTATTGTGTCTTACGAAGTTTGGGCTCTTTGCAGACCGCTGTCTCCATTCCAAAATAGCTAAAGCATCCCTTCCACAAAAGAACCTCATGCTTGCTGTACTACATTTAACAAAACAAAAAACAAAAAAGGGGGAGATGTCAGAGACACCAGCTCCCATGATCCCATCTGAGGACTTACGTGCTGTGAGGTTGTGTATGCTGACATGCACAGCCTTAGGGTGGAAAAAAAAAAACCTTCAAAGTCTGGGCAACACCTGGATGCCCAGCCATAAGCCTCTGATGGCATGCAGAACGTGATCTCCATGCTCCGCTGAATAATCCCATAGACAATGCCTCGAAACTCCGTTTGTGTGTCTGATAGCTCACCTGGACTTTACTTGTTCTTTGTAACCTTTGATCACTTAACACTGCTTCACATTTGTTGACAAAGATTAACTTCTCCTGTTTACTGATTACAGATTAACTCCCATTGTCTGCACATATGTAAAGACTGTTTAAAATTAACTTTGTCTCCTGAAGATTTACTTTCCTTGCCTGTATGCTGTATATAAGCATGTGGTGCTCTTAATAAATTTTGTCTATACCTGCCTGGTGTGGTCCACTCTCTGCCTACCAGACACTGTGTTCCCAGGTCTCGCTATGTGAACAGCAACAATTACCCAGGAGGCTGAGATCTGAGGATCAAGGTTTGAGGCCAGCCTGGGCAGGAAAGTCTGTACAAACTCTAATTTCCAATTAGCTACCAAAAAGCTGGAAGTGGAGCCACGGCTCAAGTGGTAGAGTACCAGCCAAGAGTGACAAAGCTAAGTGTCAACACCCAGGCCCTGAGTTCAAGCCCCAGTACTGGCACAAAAAGAAAAGAACCAAGCAATCAAGGCTGTCCAGAGTTCACTGAGTAAGAACTATAGCTCTCTCTCCCTTTTCTACTGCAAGGTGTGGGGTCAGTTGCTCAGTATAGGGGCCAGAAGTGGTGGGAGACCTTGTCCAGCATCCACCTGGCCCCACCCCTGCGAGGTCTGGGGGAGACACAGACAAATAAGTTCTCCCCTAAGATTACACCCCATCATCCCTGAGACAAGGATTGGCCACGGGTCCTGTCAAGTCAGCCAGGGAGCTTCTGGCCACCTCTAAGGTCAACACTCACTATGGGAACCATAGGGAAGTGTGCTTCCCATTAGAACCACTAGGGGGAGCCATTGGCCAGGGCCTGACAGATGAGGACCAGAGGGGCGTGGCCAGGGAGGGGTGGCCAGGCCCAGGGAGGCGTGGCCAGGCCAGGGAGGCCCCTCTGGCCCTGCTGCCTGGCTAAGTGGCACCTCTGTTCTCAACCTCTGCCATCAGGAGCACCTGTGTTTACCAGGCTGCCCCTGCCTGGTAAAGGACGGACTTCCCCGGTGGTGGTTGGTGCTCCACAGACATGCCAGTGTCTCCATCCTCCCTAGCATTGCGTCCACAGTAAGCAACCTGGGTGCTGACAGTTTAGAACAGCCACCCTCATCTTGTGGGGAGCTGTGTCTCGCCGTGGAGACAGATGCAGTCATCTGCTACAGGCCAGGCAAAGGGAAGCCTGGCAACCCCAGGACACGCAAGGATCCAAGTGTGGAAGAAATCGAGGTGGGCTTCCCGGAAGAGGTGGCTTCTGAACTTCTTATTTGAGGGTGGCAGTGAAGGGGGGCCCAAGCAGGACCTCGCTGGCCCAGGACTCCCTCCAACCTGGCTCCTACACATCCCAACATGAAGAATGGAGCCTTGGAGTCCACTCACAGGTGGATGGGGCCTGGCCCTGCTCTGGTGACATGCTCGGCCCTCTAAGGAGGATATGAAGGCGTTTTAGGGAAGGGCGCTGTTTCCTGTGCTGTGATTTTAAGGTTTCACTATGTCTCCTCTCTCAGTGTTGGGGTCCCTGTCAGACTGCTTCCCGCCACCTTGGATCAGCGGAAGGAAGCCCAGCATTGGGCCACGGGGGTGTCTCCCACAGCCCCTCCTTCCTTTTCTTTCCGCAGCCCATCACTAGCCACCTCTGCGCCACAGCCCAGACGTCACTTCTTCCGGACAGTTCCCCTCCTGCGTCCTTGCTCTATGTCTGGGTACTTGTCTGGGAGGTCATTGGGAGAATCTGCTCCACTGGCCCAGCGAGGGCCAGGGACCGCCTTAAGTCACACAGCAAGCAGCAGGAAGTGACTAGAACCCGTGGATCAACCTCGCCCACTGACCTTTACTGAGTCACTAGGGTTGACAGACGCGGCCTCAGGATAGCGCTGAGGTATCTATCTGCCTTGCACCAACCCTCCTGGTTTACCCCTAAACAAAACAGGGTATGGAGTGAGATCCTCATCACAGGCCACCATGGAGCACCAAGGAAGGAATTCAAGTACACACAGGGGCCTCATTCTGTTCCCCGGCTGTGTGAGCAGCCAGTCCAAGGGCAACTCTGCCCATTAGTAACGAGGGGCCACCAGGAGCCTTCAGCCCAACCTTAGTGATGAGGAGTCTGGGGACAGACTACCCAAGTTCAAATTCCGACTTCCCCATTTGCTAGCTGTATGTCCTTGGGCTAGTTGCTCACCCTCTCTGGGCCTGATTTGCCTCACCTATAGAGAGGAATGAAATTGAGTCCAGCTCCAGTTGAGGTCCCTGTGGGAATTTGGGGACAGGAAAGGGCTTCAGTGGGGCCTGGCCCTGCCCTCGGCCGTGGCCAGCTCAGCCCCTGGGGGGAAATTCCTGGAGTATGAGGCCTACCTTCCGGTGCTGGGGAAGATGTTGACCCCACCCAGAAAACTTCCCTCCTCAGATGCCCCAAGTGGCCACGGACCCAGGTGGGGACAAGGAACGCCATGCAGGGGACACGGTGGGGGGGTACTTTTCACTTAGCACCCCAGGCCGGGCAGTGTCACCTATGGAACCCCCCTTCCCCTCCCAGGGTCTGCCACCTGGCCCAGCGCAAAGGAGGGGGCTGTGCTCTGGAGACTGAACCCGAGAACCAGGAATTCAAGGTGAGCCCTGGCCTCTGGCACAGGACCTGGGGCGGGGGGGGACATCCATGGGGCCACATCACAGCTTCACGGACCTGGACCCAGGACACTTGTTTGGGAGGATTGTTGGGGCTCAGCAGCACCCCAACAATCACAGCAGCAGTCACTTCTACAGAAGTTCCAGCAAGACCATTTCACTAGCGGGGAAACTGAGGCAGGGAAGGTCACACAGGGATGGTGCCTCCCTCCTGGTTGGCCTTGGCAAAGGTCCTTAAGGGGCATGATGATGATTTGGGGGGATCCCTTTAAAGACAAGTGGGGAGCAGTGACAATTATAGGCACATGGAACAGGCGGGGGGCAAGGCCAAGCCCCTCAGAGGCCCTCGGACCCCCCTTTCCGGGGGAGAGCCACCCCTGACCTCGGCCTTCCGTAAACACGCGGCAAAGAACAGAACGGGCTGTCCAGTCAGATACAATAGGACCCGCCGGGGATCCCCAAGGGCTCGACGGGCCCAGAGCAGAGGGAGGAAGAGGCCGGCCAGGCCTGAGCCGCCCTGTCCCCACCCCAAGCTGGGGCCCGGGAAAGGCCTCAGCTCTGGGCTTTGCGTGGTGGGCAGGGAACCCGGCCTGGGCTCACTGTACCGCCTCCCCCCAACATTGACCTGAGTCACTTCCTCTGCCATCCTGCACAGAGCCCGTCACCGGCCACCAAGTCACGGCTGGCTCAGGAGCAAGCGCGAGCCTGGAAAAGCCATTTCCTTGCGGATGGAGGTGGAAGGGGAGCGGCTGGCCCTGACCTGGAGGGGGAAGGGCTCTCCTGGGTCCAGCCAGACCTGCTCCCCTGTTCCTCCCCGCTCTGCCCCACGCACGCACGCGTTGCCCAGTGTGGTGGCAGGCAGCCCTGAAGGTCTTGAAGAGTTGAGCTCCAAGCCCCCAGTCTACCCCTCCACCACCAGGAGGGCCCAGCAGGGGCCCCCAGAACACAGCAGCACCCACAGTCTGGTGGGTAGGTTGTGGGAGCAGAGTTCACAGCTGGGGAGACGCCAGTGGCAGAGGGGAGAAGAGAGGGGCCCTGCCCGGACACAGAGCTCTAACGGCCAGAGCCTGGGCCAGGCCCAGCTGCCTCCCGGGGCCTGCTCCAGTCTGTCTGGCCTCCAGCATGGGGCTGCTCACTGGGCACTGAGGTCATCTCAGGAAAGAGGGAAGAGAGTCCAGGAAGGGAGGAGAAGGGAACCCCAAAAGCATGTGAACACGCTCAGGATGACCCAGGCACACAGGGGCCTGCAGGGAACCGCAGGAAGGGAGCAGGCTAGCGCTCAGGGGCCAGGCAAGGGGGCCGCGAGGCAGGCATGGAGTGGGATCCAGCAGGTGTTTCCTGCAGGAGGGGGTGAGAGGAGCACCCTCCCTCCAGCGGTTTCCAGAGGTGGTTACCAGAGTGTTCCATTCTTGGAAACACCACATACCCAACAGCTTGGAGGAGATGCCCACCGCACCAGGCAGGACCAGGGCCAAACCTCTTCCGGCACAACCCAGCACCCAGCCCAACATTCACCCCCCGCAACTCAGCACAGCACTCGGCTTGCAAATGCCAAGCCTCATTCTCCCCCTGATGCCCCCCCCACAACTGATGACTAATGCCCAAGCAAGGTGACCCCAGAGAGCCGGCCCCCACTGAGCACGATGCTCTGTCCCCCTCCTGCCCCCCCCCAACCACTGACCTCAGGGCTCAGGAATTTCTCTACACTAATAGATAATAAAAATTAAACCCGCACCCTCCCCGGACGCTGGCGGTGCCCCTGTCTGCATTCTTATGCTAACCATCTACTGGGCACCCTGCCAGCACGGGCTTCATGTCCCAGTGCCAAATCCTAGGATGTGCTCCACCTGCCCAGGCAGGCCCTGGCCTGTGGGGAGACTGAGGAAGGGAGGAGAGATGGTTCCCATACCTTCACCCCCTTCACCCAGAAGAGCCAGGCTGAGTTCTGGCAGTGCCACCAATGAGCTTCGGGTCTCCTGGGGACTTGTCCAGCACCGCAGAAAGAGTCACAGGCCCCCTTGGCAAATGCCAGCCGGTGTCCAGCACAGCACAGTCCCCACATGGCCCAGCCAGCCCAAAGCAGCTCACAATCGCCCAGCAACTGTTAGCCATGATTCTGCCCAAGGGTGCCTAACCTCAGAGCCCATGGGCCCAGTCACTGTGGTCCACTGAGTTCCTTCCCCTTGTGGGGGCCAGTCTCCCCATCTTTACCATGAGGGAAGTGCCACTACTCCAGAGTAATACTTCAGGCCTTACTTTCTCTTGCAAAGGCTCTGATAAAGCCTGCAGAGCTTGGATGGCTGTCTCCCAGCCCACTGTAATGAACGCATAGACACCCAGCATCCACATGAATAAACAGCCTCTCAGATACCAATGGACAGAAGCCTGCTCTCCACTCTGAGCTGTCCCTGAGGCCATTAGCCAGCTGATAGGGGCCACAGGAGCCATTGAGGTGGCAGTGTCCCCTGGGCCTTTCACCGCCATCTTTGACATTTGCAGGCCAGAGGCTCTGGTGAGCTTGGGTATTGGGCCCAGCCACCTCCTTGGACCTGACATGGGAATGGGGCCCTGCCAGGCCCGTCACCAAGTGGGCTGCTCTACCTGAGCCAGCCCTGTCTGGGGGAGGGGGTGGGAGGGAAGAAGGGGAAGGGAATGCTGGAAATGGCAGGCTAGGGGGAAACTGAGCACACAAGCACTTGGAGGCACTGAGACTTTGAATGTGAGAATTTTGGAGCCAACTGAAGAGCTTTGGAGAGACAGGAAGAGAGGCGCTCAGCCCAGAGGCCCCAGACCTGCCCTCAGCCACTGGGGTTCTTATGAGCAGCCCTCACATGAGAGCCAGCCGTGGTCAGCTCTGTGCTTCGGGCAGCCTCCGCTCAGAAGGAAGCTGCAGCCAAGCCTCCAGGACCTGAGTCTCTGGCTTTTTTCTAGGCACCTGCCAGCCAGCACCTGCCCAGGACACAGCCCTCCCAGAGTGGTGGTGGTGGGGTGCTGGCCTGAGACCCAGGCAGGCCTCACCAGACTCCTCTGAGCTTCGGTCGCTTCCTCTCTTAAGAGGGACTTACGGCCCAGCACCAGCCAGCGCTTCACACCTATCATCCTAGCTACTCAGGAGACTGAGATCTGAGGATCAAGGTGGAAAGCCATCCTAGGCAGAAAAGGCCGTGAGATTTTTTTTTTCTGCCAGTCCTACGACTTGAACTCAGGGCCTGGGCACTGTCCCCACACTTCTACCCAAGGCTAGCACTCAAGAGCCAAAGTGCCACTTCCAGCTTTTTCTATTTATGTGATACTGAGACACTGAACCCAGGGCTTTATGCATGCTAGGCAAGCACTCTACCACCAAGCCACATTCCCAGCCTCCATGAGATTTTTGTCTCCAATGAACCACCTAAAAGCTGGAAAGGGAGGTGTGGCTGAAGTGGTAAAACATAAGCCATACAAGAGCGAGAGGAGGCCCTGAGATCAAGCCTCAGTACTGGCAGGTGTGTGCATGCATATGCACACACACACACACACACACACACACACACACACACACACACACACACACACACACACACACACACACACACACATACACACACCACAAAGAGGGCGATTATAATCTGTCCCCATCCATCTCTGTCTCCCCCTTCTCTGTCCCCTCCAGAGTCTCTGGGGTGACAGGCAGGACCTACCTCTGAGCTGGCCAGTCGGGACAAAGGATGCTGAGCCCCCTTCACCCTGGCTGGACTCTTCCCTTGCCAACCACAGCCCACCTCCACTGTCTGGCCGAGGTTCCCCTTCCCCAGCTGTGTCCTGTGTTGCCCAAGGCCAGGCCGCAAGGCCAGCCTAGTGCCCTCCCTTCTGGGTTTCTGGGGGCTGCAGTTCAGCTTGCCTGGGCCAGGCAAAATGCCCATCTGGGTTGTGTAGAATCTTCCTGTTCTCAAGGTCGGCCAACAATCCTCCCTTCTCTCCTCTTCCCCTGCCTCCTCCAGGTCGTGGAGGCCTGGCTCTGGGTGGAAGGGACACGGCACTGACCAGAGTCCCCTCTCGGCTCACTAAACACACGGCCCCGTGGGCCCCCCGGGACCCCAGCCACCCTGCAAGGCTCAAAGGCAGGGTGCCCACCAATGGCAATATCTCAGTGAGCAGCCATGAAGCGAAGCTCTTACACCTAATACCACTCTTCATGTCGTGAGTCAAGGTCTTCTAGGTAGCCCAAGCTGGCCTCCAACTCTCGATCCCCCTGCCTCAGACCCCTGAGTGCTGGGGTTACAGGTGTGCACCACCACATGCTATATTAGCATACTTGGTCCTCTTAACTAACCAGAGACAAGGACCATTATACACCCTGAACAAATGACAACAAATGAGCTCCCCCACACCCCAAGATCAAGTTGCCTGTCAGCTCCAAGAGCCGCAGCTCTTGCCTTTAAGGCTCTTTCCGAGAACTTCCCTATTACAAAGGACTTCTCTTTTAAAGGGATTGATGCTTCCTTGGGTTGAGCTGACCACTGTCCCCACAAAGGTCCAGACCAGGAGGCTGTGGGAGCTGGTAGCCCCAGCACCAGGAGGCCTTTCCAGCCCCGCTCCCGTGCCCCCACCACCCCGTCTCAGACACTTCCCCCTGAACACTGAAGCTGCAGGGGCGGGGGCTGGAGGTCAGAAATGAGCCCCAGTCCGGCTCTGAGGAGGAGAGGGTATGGAGCCCCCCCCACCACATCCTTGCTGTTCTAGAAGATGCTGACAAATGAGGTCCCCTTTGAGGACCTGCTCAGATTCCCCCACGCTGACCACCTCACCCCTGCAAACACACATTGTTGAAGAGGAGCGGGAGGATGAAGGAGGGAAGGGAGTTACAGGACAATAAAGGAAGATAGGAGGAGGGGATGGAGGAGCAAGGAGAGGGGAGGACACAAGGAGCAGAAAACGGTACCTGGACCCCTCCTGCAAGCGAACCCCAACACAAGGGACAGGCCTCCCCGCGTTAGCAGGCCAGTGAGAGACGGGTCTCCCAGCTCAAGGGCCAAGGGCCCATGGAAGCCAAGCCCCCAGCCGCCACCAGCTCAAAGGAGTCTCAAACAAAGGGGGTAGCCAGGAAAGAGAAGCCGGGCCCCCAGCACCAGAGGGGGGAAGGGGCGCAGGTGACAGAAGCCCCTGGCAACCGTTTCCCTGGCAACCGTTGGCAGCTGCAGGGCCTACGTCACTGGGCTCCGAACCAGCAGAACAGCGCGGGCTCACTGGCTTCTCCATTGCTCAAGCCCTCTCCTCACAGAGGCCGCCCAGACGATCCAGGAGGGGCTGAAGTTATAACAGCAAGGTTATGGGGGAGGGAAAGAGGCACCTGCTTATCTTAGGTAACCTCAGAGAGCCAGTGCCCAAGTTCTCAAAAGAAGCAGAGCCCCAGTTCATTGACAGCGACTTTACAAGCAAATCTTTGGCCAGGCATAGTAGCTCATGCCTATAATTCTAGTCAGCCAGCACTGGAGGCTGTAGTTGGAGGTAGGAGGGAGAGTGGTTTGGATCCTGTCTTCCCATCTGGAGAGACACAGGGACAGAGGCCTGGCAGCTGACCCTTCATTGCATGCTTGACACTATGCTGAACGTTTGTAGATCTATTTCCAGCCCTCTGTAAGGAGGTCCTGTTGCCCCATGGGGAAACTGAGGTATGGAGGGGTGATGAGACTTGCTCAAGCCCACCTAGCTGGGAAAGGCAGGGGATGGCATGAAAACACAGATCTCCCCTGAGCCAGAAAGACATCAGGCCAAACGTCCATTGGACCTTGACAGACCCCTTCCCCTAAACTTTGTTCACCTCTGCGGCAGGAGACTCACTTTCTCCAGCTGGGCTCAGCCCCTGGGCCTCTAAGTCCTTGACCTCCACTGAGCCAAAGGGAAGACACCAAACCACCGGGCACCCTCGGCTCCAGACAGGACACTGACACGAATCAGGAAGGGGCCACCACTGCCTCAGACTCCAGAGCAGATGGGGACGTGATGGGGGCTGCACAGGGCCCTTTTCCCAGAGTTGAGTGGGAATGGAGGGGCCATGGGAACAGCAGAGAGGCGGGGGAGCCCTGGGCCCCCAGCTTTGCACCCACTGGCCCGCCTGCCTGACTGTCCCATGGAGCAGGGCCAGGAGGCCCCTATTGTCTGGCTGCCGCCAGAAAGCTCAGGCTCATTCAGGCACTATTTTGAGAGGGAGGAAGAGGAAAAGAAAGCGAAGAAAGAAACTGCTGTCCTAAGAGGGACCTTCGCCCGCCTGCCGGAAAGGGTTCCAGGGCCTGCTGGGTTGGGAAGGCAGCTGCTGCAGATCTGAGACTCAGAACCAAGATGCCACTGGCCCAGGGAGCTGGTAAAACTGGATGTGGATCCAGCCTGCGCCCTCCTCCACCGGTGCCAGCTCCCTTTCCTGTGTGCCGCTCACTCCTGCCCAGGCGGTTCACAAGCACCGAGAGTCACCAGCCTCCCTGTGGAGGGGGGTGGCTGTGGAGGCCCAGAGAGGCTGGGCCAAGGTCCCGAGGTCACACAGACCTGGGATGGGAGCAGACCACCCTCCCGACGTGCATGTGGCCTGCAAACACTGCTGACCTCCCTGGACCACGTCCCTGTAGCTGCTGACTGGGGGATGACAGAGATAGACAACTATTTGTAGTGACATGGGCTGTCCTCCCCCACCACAGCTGGCCATGGGTGCTGTGCCTGGTCCCCAACTCAGGGACCCAGAAACGAAGCAGTTGAGGAACTGGAGATCAGAAGGCTGCCATGGGGCCCCAGGTGTGTGCCTGAGGCATGGCAGGTGCAGGCAACAGTGTGGGTGGGAGGAGACAAGTAGCTGATTTCCCAGGACTCTAGCAGGTGGTGGGGAGGGGTTAGGGTCCAGATCACCGGCCCAGGCTTAGATCTATTGGATAAGCACAAACAAGAGTCTGTGTGGACTTAGCAGAATTGGTGTCCCACCCCTTCCCACCCCCTCAGCTCTGAGCCCACCTGCAAGCACGCTCCTGAGGCCGCCGCTAGGGGGCGCTCGTGGGAGAAGCTCTCAGGGTGACCTGCACGCCCCAGGTTCAGTTTGAAAATACCCCTTGCCTACAACACTGTCCTACGCCACCAGGACCCCCAACAACAACAGGGAGCCAGGCTGTCATGCTGGAGAAGCTCAGGGGCTGGGAGCTGCAGCCTCCCCTTTCCTGAAAAACCTGAACACCTCTGGCCAGGTGAGGTGTGAGGGGGCAAGGCAGTACACAAGCCTGGTTGGTCTGTGTGCTCAGCTCAGAAATGGGGGTACAGATATAAACCTAGGGGACCAAGTGAGGGTCTCTGTGGGAGGCCACATGGAGACATGGGAGGCGGGGCCCATGCCCTCACCCTCTGGCACAGGCCCAGCCACACAGCAGAAGGCAGTCGGCAGGACACATGGCCGGCATGACTCAGTGGCTCCTGCCAGGCTCCCCCCCCCCGACATTTGTCACCATGAAGGCAGGTGGGTCTGGGCAGGTCCCCCACTGCCCCCAGGATGCCAAAATCCCCCGGTGCCAGGCACAGAGCCACACCCTGATGGCCAGTCCCAGCCAGAGACCCACAAGTGTGAGCCTGGCCCCCAAGGGCCACAGGAGCCCAGCCCAATAGCCACAGTGCTACAGAGTGTGGCCCGGACCACCAGCCCAGCCTCAGGCCTTCCCGCTAGACCTGGGGCAGTAGCCAAGCAGATCAGGCTCAGCTTCTTTGGGAGTCATCCTTTACAAGGTGATATCCTCTTCCTTTGCCCAGGTTTCTAAATCCTAAACACACACACACACACACACACACACACACACACACACACACACACACACACACACACACACACACACACCTTTGCCCCATTATTCTTGTTTGTTGTTGTCAGTTGTGGGGTTTGAACTGGAGGCCTGGGCACTGTCCCTAAGCTTTCTGGCTCAAAGCTAGTACTCTATCACTTTGAGCCACAGCACCACTTCCAGTTTTCTGGTGGTTAATTGGAGATAGGAGTGTCATGCACTTTCCTGCCTGGCTGGCTTTGAACTGCAATTCTCAGATCTCAGCCTCCTGAGTAGCTAGGATTCCAAGTATGAGCCACTGGCACCTGGCCTCTTATTCTGTGTGTGTGTGTGTGTGTGTGTGTGTTTGAGAAAGAGAGTGAGAGAGAGAGAGAGAGAGAGAGAGAGAGAGAGAGAGAGAGAGACAGAGAGACAGAGAGACAGAGAGACAGAGAGACAGAGAGACAGAGAGACAGACAGAGACAGACAGAGACAGAGACAGAGACAGAGACAGAGAGACAGAGAGAGACAGAGAGAGACAGAGAGAGACAGAGAGAGACAGAGAGACAGAGACAGACAGAGACAGACAGACAGACAGACAGACAGAGATAGAGACAGAGACAGAAACAGACAGAGACAGAGACAGAGAGACAGAGAGCACACTCAGGACCTAAGTATTGTCTCTTAGCTTTTTCCCTCAAGGCTGATGCTCTAAACTTGAACCACAGCTCCAATTCTTGCTTTTTGGTGGTTAATTGGAGATAAGAGTCTCACAGACTTTCATGCCCAGGCTGGCTTCAAACTGTGATTCTCAGATCTCAGCCTCCCAAGTAGCTAGGATTACAGGTGTAAGCCCGCCCTTTTGTTATTCTTCAACTGTTTCTCAACTCACACAGAAAGTATAAAATGCTAGAGAGCCTTCACTGGCAGAAAATTATGTCTGTCTAAAGAAAGAACTACAGGACTGGAGGTCAAGATCAAAGGCCATGGTCCAGTCACAAAAATAGAGAAATGCACACCCTAAATGACAAAACCCTGCTCAGCACACAGCCTCCTTGAACCCTCAGATCTTCCTGGTCAAAGCTGTTCCAGGTGTTGGAGGCCCCCTGGGCGGAGTTTGGAGGCCAAGAGTGCCTCCTACTTCAGGCTGTTGAGCCTTAAGTGAACTGGCTTTCCTCCCAGCAGCTCTGGCTCCTGAGAACTGGTTTTGAGGCAGTGACCAGCAGACCTCAGCCCAGTAACAAAGCCTCAGATCTTGGGGAGCAGGAGGGAGCCCCAAGCTGGACAACTCCTCAGACTGGCAGACCAAGACCCCTGGGATGGGATGGGTCCAGGGACAGTGATCAGGCTTAAAAACTCCTAAAGTTGAATAGATCCTTCCTCTCTCAAGGTGCCAGCGCTACCCTGGATTTGTCTTAGTTATTTGGTGTGGATACAGGCTCTCACTATGTAACTCAAGCCTCAGACTTGTGATTTTCCTGCTTCCACTTGCTGCTGCATGTGTCCCCGCCCCCCTTTTCTTTTTCTTTTCTTTTGTTTTTTTTTTTTTGCCAGTACTGAAGTTTAACCCAGGATCTTGTGATCTCACTCAGCGTCTTCACTCATGTTTGGAGCTCTACCATTTGAGACAAAACCTCCACTTCTGCTTTTTCCTGCTTATTTGAATATATGAATCTCTCAGATTTGTCTGCCCAGGCTGTCTTTGAACCATGATTCTCAGATCTCAGCCTCCTGAGTAGCCAGGATTGCAAGTAAAAGCTCGGCACCCTTTCGCCCCATCCTCGTTTTTTAAAATTATGAAAACAAGACTCAGAGAAATTAACATACGTGTCTAAGTTCACACAGCTGGGACAGAACACCTGCCCCCAAACCACTTACTGGTGCTGCCTGTTACAGGGGGCTTCCTGACTGGGAGATGGAGAAGCAAAGGTCCTGGGGTAGCTTGGGATGGGATCTCTTCTCATCAGTCCCCACCACGTGTCTCCTTAATCCCTAGCTGCAGATATCTCCTTTAGATATCAGAGATTTAGGTACCTTTATCTTCCTTGGGCTGGAGCAGAGCTCAGTGGTAGAGTACCTGCCTCATAAGCACAAAGCCTAGTTCAAACCCCGGTAGTATTACTACTTTAAAAACAAAACAAAGCAGACATATTCCTTGTTTTATAGCACACATTAAGAGGCTTACAGCCACTTGCACAGCTCACTGTTCAAGGACTTGAACATCCTTCTAATTCAACCACCCCATGACCCTGCAGAGTAAACCCTGAGCAGGTTCACAGAAGACTCTAGAAGCCATCTGTCAAGCTAAGAGCATGCTTTGCAGCCAGGTATGGTCCTAAGTTTCAGTAACAATGCTGCATGGAGTGGAAGAAGGACATTACCTCGATGCACAGGTAGGGAAACAGAGGCCCAGAGAAGCTGAGTTGCAAATGTCCAGTGCCCATCAGCCCAGCCCAAACCCTGCAAATCCAGGCCCAGGTCATGGAGAGGAGGCTGGGGAGAGTGGGAAGGGCTCTGAGAAACAGCCACAGTGGTATGCTCTCTCATTGTGGCCTGTTTTAGAGTTAAAAAGTGGCCCTGAGCCTGAGAGCCAGGCTGGAGCCATTAGCTACAGAACCACAGAGCCGTTGGGGACCAGAGCTGGCTGGTTCCCAGATGGTGAGCCCTTTACCCCCAGGCTACCGCCACCTCCCACTAATGCAGCGCTGCCTGGAAGCTCAGCCAGCTCCCCAGGCTGAGCCCTGTGGAAATGCCAAGCGAGCACACTGCACGCCACGCAAGCCGGCACAGGCCGCGAGCCTGCTGTCCAACACCCTGGCCTGCCAGAGCCCACCAGGCTACCAGACAGGGGGTGGTACCATGAGTATCCAAGTCTCCCCATGGTAGTAGGGATGGGAAGATGTGCGTCTGCTATACGCTGTCTCGGGTCTCAGGGTGTCCATCTGCCCAGTGGGAGAGAGAATGCCAAAGGCAAACATTTCCACTGGGCGAGGGGCTGTCCTAAACGCTTCTAATCTTGTAATAGACTAATCCCATATACTTCTATCCCATAATAGGTCAATCCTCTACACTTCTATCTCATAATTGGTCAATCTTATACACTTCTATCCCATAATAGGTCAATCTCATACACTTCTAGCCCATAATAGGTCAATCCCATACACTTCTATGCCATAATAGATCCATCCCATTACACTTCTATCCCATAATAGGCCAATCCCAAACGTTTCCATCCTATGATAGATCAGTCCTACAATGCTCACCACAGTGGTCGAACATGACAGTCATCAGCCACAACTTACAGAGAAGGAAACTGAGGCATGTGTCTCAGTCCGCACAACCAGAGAACGAAGCTGGCCTGTTTCTCTCTCTAGGCTCGAACATCTTAGGGTAAGGGGGGTATAGCAGCAGCAGGGGTGGGGGAGAGGGTCAAGAGGAACCCCTCCCTGCCCAAGAAAGGCAGAAGAGTACAGCATATGGGAATCCTAAAGCCCCTAAGACTCAGGGGTCCCCATGGGGGAAACCACTAAGTGGGCAAAGAAGGCCAGGCATTCACCAGCACCCAGGAAGGAGGCCCTAGAAGGTTCAGGATTGTTCCAAGCCACCAGGGACCTCTTGAGTTTGGGGCATGAAGAGCCTGGGAAAGTGTTTCAGCCATCTCATGCCAGGCAGCGCCACACTGGACAGAAAGTTTGTCCCAAGCTTTTCTCCCCTGCCCTTGGCAGCCCCCAAAGTTGTGTTTCCTCAGGAGACCCAGGAGGACCAGAGCCTGGGGCAGGGCCCAGCTCTCCGTGAGGAACGGGAACCCCGGCGCCAGGGCCTGCCTACCCAGCTGAGAGGCCCCTTTGTGCCAGCCCTTCCCCACCCCCCACGTGCCATCTGCCTGGTCCCTGGAGGCTGGTCACCCTCGGGCTGCCGACTGGGCTCACGTGATGCTCCCATCTGCTGTGAGTCAGAAGGCGGGGCCCACAGGGACCGGACGCTCTGACTCCAGGGGTGGTATGGGGGGGTGTGGACCCCAGCTCGGGTTGGGGAGACAGCAGCACGGGGTTTGGGAGGTGTCGTGACATTTGTTTGGTCTCTGCCCATCACTGCCATCCTTGGCTTCCTCCTCTAGGGCCTCCCAGAGCCCCGCCCCTCCTCCTGCCATCTCTGAGATGGCATTGCACATGGCACTTGCCCAGGAGAAGTGATATCCATGGTGATGTCAATATCCATGTCTGCCCTTGCCCACCCTCCTCCTGTCCTTGTCACTCCTGGTCCTATAGGAAGGCCACCTTTCTCCCTACCAAGGCTGGGCTGTCCCCTCCACATCTTTACCCAAGTTCATGCCCAGCCCCTATCCTCTCTACCCTGCTGATACTTGCCAGTCTCCTTACCCCTGCGGCCCCCCTAGGACAGCCGTGGACCTGCCTGCCTGCCACCACAGGTCCTCAGAAGCCCATGCCAGCCCCCAGTGCCCCCGCCCACCCATGCCCCTACTCCTTCCTCAAACCTTTCCCTCCTGCCCCTACCCCTCCCACTGCTCCAGCCTCTGACTTCCCTCCCTTGCCATCTCCCTCCTACTTCTCACCAGACCTGTTTGTGCCCCTGACAGCCTGGGGGTGTCATGCGCGCTGATAGCCCAGTCGAGGACACCCACAGTGTGGGTTGGGCTGCACAGATCACACAGGATTTTCCCCCACCCAGCTCTCTGAAAACCAAGCCCCAGACCCGATAACACAGCTGGAATCACCTCTGGATGACCAGCTGCTCAGCAGCTGGGGCAACTGAGACCAAGAGAACAGGCCAGGACAATTGGTCAGTGGTGCCTGGACCAAGGCAGGACCACATCTCAGTTCCCTGGGGTCCCTGCTGCAAATTGACGTCAGGTTGGGCCCCAGAGTTAGTGACCTCCCTGGACAGGGCAGGAAACCCCCAGAGGAGCTCTAGCCTGATTCTAGGGAGCAGCCTGTGACCCCCACTGACCCAAGTTGCCCCTGTACCAAGGCACCAACCCTCTGCCCATAGGGGACTCATAAGCTCCAACAGACCCCAAAGCACACAGTAGGTGCTCAATAAATATCCCTATAAATAACTTCCTTGGCTCACTGAAGAGGCACAAGGGCCTGTCTTCTCCACTTACCCAGACCCCAGCTATTCCAGAAGGAAAGGGAAGATAAGATGACTCCTCCTCAGGAAAATGAACCACTAGAAACTCCAACCCAATACCCGTGGCTGTCTGGGGAGCAAGGAGGACAGGAACCCCCATTTCCTACCCCAAGAGGCAGGCTAGGAGGGTCCTATCAGTCCCCCACAGTTGGTGCCCTGAGCTCCGGTGGTTAACAGGGTGGAGGGGCTGGCAGGGGCCCGAGCGGGCAGCTCCCAGCCTGGTGTCCCCCGCTATCTGCCCCAGGGAACGATCCCTGCTCCTGCATGGCCTCAATCATGCCCCCACCCCCAGGACAGTGGCAGAAGCTGCCTCCAGGTGTCCATACTAGCCCCTGTAGGACACTGTCCTCCCAGATGAGTCCCTGGAGTTGCAGTGTGACCCGGGGTGAGCCGGCAGCCCTCTCAGAACCTCCGGCCTCCCTGGGGCACAGGGCAGCAGGGATCAAGGCTCACTTTGAGCCTGTTGTCCCCAGCTCCCAAGTGACAAGTGACTTCAAAGTGTTCCCCACCCTCTGATCCCCAGCTCCTCCCAGGCCCCTCACTGTTTATAGAGTCCACACTCCAGAGACACCTTCACTACTATCTGGGGTAGTCTGCAGAGACCCAAGACCCCCGGGTCCCCCACACACCCCTTTTAAGCCTACACTCCCCCCCCTCAACAGCCACACGCCTCCCCATCCCTCCTCCTACCCCCTCTTACACCCCGGATCCGGTACCTGGCACCAGGCAGAGGGTCCTGTGGAGGACAAGGCGCTGGACCCCTTTTCAGGACCCACCTCGGGGGCTCCACCTGCCCGAGCCCGTCCCGCAGCTGTCTGCCAGGCTGCGAGCAGGCTGGGGAGCGGGCGTGGGAGGCCCTCTCCTGCGCACAGCCCGGCCGGCCGGCCGCAGCCAGTGCGGAGCGAGAGCCGGGAGGTGGGGCTGGTTGTGTTGTGTTGCAGGGGGACACTGTCCTGCCCCAGCGGGGCTCCTCCCAGACCGAGATCTCTGGAGGTGTGACTCATGGATTTCTCAGAGGGAGGCTGGGAGGAGGCAGGGCTGACAGAGCTTGGGGGGGGGCGATGCTTATGACTCAGGCTGGACAAAGAGGGGGACCTTGGATTCAGCCCTCAGCAACAGTGCATACAGGTGCCGGGCTTCAGAGCTGGATGTGGGCCGGGGTACCTGCCACCTCACCCTCCATCCTTGGGAGTTCCTGCAGAGGTCAGGGTTGCCATAACAACGGGCCACTCAGATGATGCTCCTCCTCCCCCACCTCCCCACACACACACCAAGCCAACTGCCCCTTCCTGAAGCCGCATCCAGCCTCCTTGGCGGCAATCAAGGGCTGGCGCTGACCGGCAGAGCGGAAGGCAGCCAGGAGGAAGGGGGGGGGGGTTAGGCAGCCTGGCAAGGGGCCACACACTTCGGACCTCCAGTCCTCTTAAAGGTTGGTCTTCCGGGCAAGGGAGCCACAGCAGGGCCGCTCCTCCCCCCGTGCCACACTTCCAACATTCCAAGCCCCAAGTCCTGGCACTGAATCCTACAGACACCTGAAAGTGCCTCCTTTAGTCTAGCCTTCAAGCCAAAGGGGAAACTGAGTCCCGCACAAACAGTCCTACCCAAGGACTCCAACAGCTCAGGGGCAGCAATTTGGAAATGGCCAACATTACCAACCTCCTTCTGGCTACTGTGTTGGTCACAGTCCCTCACAAGGCCTGGGGAGTTGGGGGGGGGGGGCGGTTCTGAGAATCATGCACCCTGCAGAATAGGACTCCTGACTGAATGGATAAAGTGTGGATAAAGGATCCCCAAGAGACAAGTGTGGGGACGATTCTGGACAAGAGGTGCCGACATTAATACCATCACCCTTGCTGTCTGTGACTGCAACCGCACCCTCCACAGCCCAGCCTTAGCAAGCCCTGGGTCTTCTCTGTATTCTCACAGAGACTGTGATGAAGAAAGGGAGCCCAGGGCAGAGAAACAAAGCTCAGAGAAGAGAGCCAGCTTGCCCAGGGGGTGGGCACCCAGTGGCCTGGGGAATGCCACCTTCCCCAGGCTTCGGGCAGAGAGCCGGAGGCCAAGGGTGCCTGGGGACTTGGTGTCTCCACTCTCTTGCAGCTGTCTGTATTCTAGAAGTGGGGGCTGAAAAGCAGGCCGCACCAGGTGGCCAGGGCTGCTGGAGGTGAGCTGTGCCTCTCCTGTCCACCCCCAGATTAAGCTTGAGGAAGAATTGGCAAAGCAGCCCCAAGGAATATGGCTTTCAGAAAGCCCTGCTGTGCTCGCTGCAATGTCAGGCTGGGGGCAGATGACTACATGGTGCCACACGGTAGGTGCTGACCCCTGCCAGCCTTGCTGCTCCTGCCCAGGACCATGGTGGACACTGCCTTGTTGCCAGGGTAGGAGGGGCTGGTAGGCAAAGGAGCAGAAGTGAGTTCTCTAGGAAAGGTTTGGAAAGTCCCCAACATGCCTTATCCCAGGGCAATTCGGCATCTCGAAGCCTCTGTTTCCTCAAGGTTGGTCCCTCAAGGTCCAGCTAGCTGAGGTCATTTCTGCTGTCCCTGAAGGTACTAGCCAGCAGGGTCTGGATAGAGAAGGCAAAGCACCACCCAAGCCTGCAGCTAGCCATACCAGAAAGACCCTGGGAGCTAGGCAGTGGCTCACACTGGAGCCTGCAATCAGGATTGCAGCTCAAGGTCAGACAGGCTGGGCAAAAAGTTCACCCCCTCCCCAACTCAACCAATAAAAAGTTGGTAGTATACGCCTCATCCCAGCTCTGTGGTTAGCATAAACAGGAGAAATGTGGTCCAGGATAGCCTGAGCAAAAAGTGAGATCCCATTTCAAACATAACAAAGATGTAAAGGGCTGGGAATATGATTCAAGCGGTAGAGCACCTGCCTGGCAAATGCAAATCCCTGAGTTCAAACCCCAGCATGACTAAAAGAAAAGGGAAACAAAGAATGAAAGGAAGAAAGGAGGGAGGAAGGAAGGGATGGAAGAAGGGAGGGAGGGAGGGAGGGAGGGGAGGAAGGAAGGTTGAGCTAGAGCAGTCAGGGCAGGACAGGAGTGAGCTCACCAAGCCCTGCTGCTCTTCTCATCTCCCAGCGTTTCAGAGAACTATTATGTGCTGGGCACTGGGGGTAGGCAAACCTGGTTCTCATCTGTGGCATCTAGGGTGGGTCATCACCACCACTGGATGCCTAGAAGGAGAGAACACAACCACCTGTTGTTGGCTTCTGCATCAGGAGGACAGGTGACTTGTAGAGGCTGCTCTGCTTTGTGTGTACAAGGCCCATGCCACCACAGCAACTCAGGCAGGTGGCCACCAGCGAGGGGAGACAGTCAGAGACAAACAAGGCCACTTAGCTGTGACTGAGCCTCTGGATGAGTGGATAAGGTCCTTCTGGGCACCGTATCTCCATCATGCTCATTTTATAGAACAGGCCCTGAGCACGGAGAAGGTGAGGAATTTGCCCACGCCCCTTAGTGTGGCCAAGTATATTGGACCCAGAGATAGGCCTGTGTGTCAGTGTGTGTGTGTGTGTGTGTGTGTGTGTGTGTGTGTGTGTGTGTGTTGGTACTAAGGCTTGAACTCAGGACTCAGCTCCCACTTAGCTTTTTGATGCAAGGCTACTGCTCTTGAGCCACACCTCCACTCTCAGCTTTGTTGGTTAATTGGAAATAAAAGTCCCACAGACTTTTCTACCTGGGCTGGCTTTGACCAAAGATCCTCAAATCTCAGCCTCCTGAGGGCACAGACGGGGAAGGGCATTCCAGGTAGCCAGACAGCTCCACCAGGAGAAAAGATGAGAAAGGAGTTGTTTGGGGAAGGAAGTGAGATCTGTGTTGTGGGGGGTTGGGTGGGGTGGCAGGTTCTGGAAGATTCTTTTTTTGGTCAGTTGTGGGGCCTGAACTCTGGGCCTGGGCACTGTCCCTCAGCTCTTCAGCTCAAGGCTAGCCCTCTACCACTTGAGCCACAGCACCACTTCCGGCTTTTTTTCTTTTTGTTTATGTGGTGTGGAGGAATTGAACTCAGGGCCTCAGGCATGCAAGGCAAGCGCTCTACCACTGAGCCACCTTCCCAGCCCCAGGTTCTGGAAGATTTTGAAAGCATGGAGTCTGGGGTTAATCAAAGGAACTGGGAGTCACAGAAGGTATTTGGGTACGGGAAGACAGCACGGATGGAGAACTGATTGGGAATCCAGATCCTGGGTGTGGCTTAGGCCTACCCAATCAAACCTGGAGCTTCAGATGCCCGGATGGCTCTGGTAACATGGAAAGACATAGGGAGCCCTGGGCTTGCCCAATTCTACAAATCTGAACAACCCTGTGGGGTGGGGTGGGGTGGGATGAGTCAGCATGGGGTAGAGGAGGGAGACAGCTAGCTATCGGGGGTCCAGGTGGAGCCTTAAAAATGGAGACAGAGAAGTCTGAGAAGGCTTTGGTTCAAGAGTTCATTTCCAGGGCTGGGCCTTGGTCCTGACCCCCTCCCCACAAATCTTACCCAGGACAGTAGTGGGCTAGAAACACCACTGAAGTGTAGGGGAGCAGATCTGGCAGGCAGGAATAAGGGAGCTCTGTGGTACAGTGGTAGGGGACCAGTCCTGAGGCATATGGGGGACCTATGTGTCCCCTACCCCACCCTGCTTCCAAAAGATTCAGGAGAGACCTTGCCAGGGCTTGCAGTGAAAGGCTGGGTTCCAGAAAAAAATGATAGAGGCAGAGACAGGGAGGGAAGCAGAGAGAGCTGAAGTTGTCCTTTCATTCTAAGGGACATCTCTGAGAGCCCAGGCCAACTGGCCTTCACCCCAGCTCTGCCAGCAGGCCACCTGCCTGAGTCTCTCTGCCCACCCATCCATCCTCACTGCCAAGTGAGGCCGATGAATGAGAGACGGCACGGGTGACACTCACAGCCCAGGCCTGGCACAGAAGGGGCACCTGTTGTCCTGTCTGTGACAGGATGATTCAGAGCTACCCGCAAAGCCACAGGACTGGGCTGCCACGGGGGCGAGGGGAGGGAAGGGTAGATCATCTGTAACACTTGGACCCCAGGACAGGGGTGGCAACTCCTGCTGCCACAATGACTGAGGCCTGGGGTGAAGCCTGAGTGCAGAGGGCATGGTGGGGCTGAGGGGCCCTCGGATCCTTGCCCTTCACCCTGCTGGTCAGAGCTACAGTGCTTATGAACCAGCCTAGATGGTGGGTTAGGGCTTGAGCAACCATGGGTAGTTCTGTGTGTGTGTTGTTAGTTTGATTTGTGTGTGTGTGTGAGTGCAATTACACTGGGATTTCAACTCAGAGCCTCAATGCTCTCACTTGGCTTTTCTTTTTCTTTTTTTGGTGCCAGTCCTGGGGCTTGAACTCAGAGCCTTAGGTGTTATCACTGAGCTTTTTTTTTTTTTTGCTCAAGGCTAATGTTCTACCACTTGAGCCATACCTCCACTGCCTACTTTTTGCTGGTTAACTGGAGATAAGAGGCTCATGGACTTTTCTGTCTGGGCTGGTTTTGAACGAAGATCCTCAGATATCAGTCTTCCAAGCATCTAGGATGTGGGCATAAACCACAGCGCCCAGCCATGAGTGAAGGTGTTTGTTGTTGTTGTTGTTGTTGTTTGTTTTGGTTGTTCATTGTTTGTGTGTGCTGGTCCTGTGGCTTGAACTCGGGGCCTGGGTACTATCCTTGAGCTTCGTTTTATTCAAGGCTAGCTCTCGACCACTCGGGGCCACAATGCTACTTCCAGCTTTTCCTGAGTAGTTTATTGCAGATAAGAGTCTCACAGACTTTCTCTTATCCAGGCTGACTTTGAACCACAATCCTCAGATCTCAGCCTCTTACAGGATTACAGGTGTGAGCCACCAGTGCCCAGCTCTATGGGTGAGTTTTTATTGGATAAGAATTTCCAAATCCAGGCTTCTCTTCTTACAAGCTGAGAGACTGTAAACCCTCGAACATACTGACCAGCACACAGTATGCATCAGCAGTGTCACCAATCATCATTTTTACACAGGGCCCAAAAGACCAGCACCCCCACACACACCCAGTTTGTAGAATCCCTTCCCAGCCAGAGATGATAGTCCCCCTTAGACAGAGCCAGAAACTGAGGCCCAAGATCCCACTGTCTTAGCCACCAGCTACCCAGACCTGTGCTCGGTGCCCCCAGTCACCTCTCTGCATATTCCCGTGGGAAAGCCTCCTGGCTGAAGTATGGGGGTGGCCCAGCCCCATGATAACACCATCTCCAGTCACATCCCCCCAGGGCCCAGCAGGATGGTGGCGCCATGTGACTCAGCTGGCTCACAAAGGCAGCTGTGTGCCCCAGCACCCTGGGGCCCGCCTCCCCCACCCTCAGCTACCTTCGACCTAGCAGAAGCCTGACATGCCAGGGAGAACCAGGAATGGCTCTTAGTCCTTACAACGGGCTGAGTCTTGTGGGGATTCAAGCCTGGACTTGGGGGCTCAAGAAGCTGATGCCAGCTCATGCCGTGGAAAGGAAAGCCTGGCAAACAGGCAAACAGGAGAGGCAGACAGTCCAGGTCCATGAAGCGGGGGGGGGGGGGGGGGGGGGGGGGGTTGTCCTGAGACCTTATTTGGAACTTCAAGGCCAGCCTCCACAGGGCAGGGTCTGACAGCTGCTCCGCCCATATACTGTATCAGGTTTCAAAAGCGCTAGCCAAGTCCCTGTGTCCATGCTCCCCCAGAACTTCCCTATTGCACACCCATCCCATGCCAGGAAAGGGACTTGGTTTTCTCCCACAACTCTAGTAAGGAGACTTTGTCCATTCTCTAGAGAGGTAGGAAGACCAGCCAAGTGTCACACAGTATTAGAAGCAGGATCTGAGTGTGTGCGAATGTGTGTACGTGTGCATGCACATGCATGCCAACCCTGGGGCTTGAACTCAGGGATGTGAGCTCTCCCTTAGCTTTTACATTCAAGGCCGGTATTCTACCACTTGAGCCACAGCTCACTTTCCAGAATCTGTTGCTTCTTCCAGTCTCCTCTTCCTGGTGCCAACCATGTCTTGACCACATGCCAACAAGAAGTAGCTTTGGGCTGGTGCAGGCAGAGACCTTGTTCCTGTTTGCAGAGTGGGGGCTGCTCCTAAATGTTGTTCCTTAGAGGAATGCGAGCTGGCTAGCCTCTGAGTGCCACCCCACTGACCTTCCCTGGAGGTAGGCACGCCTGGGTGCCCAGCTTCCCAAGACAGAAGGGAGTCATGGCGTGACGGAATGTCTGACCCCCCCAGTCCAGCACCCTCCACTTGGCAAGAGGACTGGAACCAGCCAGAACTGGGCCTTTAAGGTCATTTGGCCTCACCCTGCCTCTAAGCCCAGGACGAAGCCACCTCAACAGGCTGTCTTCACCCAGGCCACCTGCCTGCCAGCCCGGGCCCCACTTTGGTGTGCAGAACTGGGCATCCAGAGGCCTCAGTGCCTCCCATGAGATTCCACCTGTCTCTGGACACCAGTCCCCTGTGCAGCTCAGGGGGCTGGGGTGGACTGGTCAGGATGGGGATCTTCCTGTTTTGTCTCTGGAGCCAACAGTAAGTACATCCACTCCTGGGGCTGTGACCCTGCCCAGCACCCTGCCCTGAAGCAGCCTGGGCCACAGAAGCCCCAGGAAGGGGGCTGGAGGTAGAGGGGGATCCAAACCATTCCTCACCCATCTGAGAACCTCCTAGTGTTGTCCCAAAGCCCCCCTGTAGCTGGTCACAGAACCTGGCATCAAACTGCCCGAGTTTGACCTTTCTGTGCCTCCATTTCTCAAGAGTGAAATGGGAAGAGCTGCCTACATCCAGGACCTCTGGAAAGGCCAACAATAGTCAGTGTCCTGTCTGCGATCCTCCTCCCTATTATGTTTTCTTTTTAAATAAGAATGTCCCACACCATAATCCTAGCTACTCAGGAGGCTCAGATCAGAAGATCAAGATTCAAAACCAGCTAGGGCAGAAAACCCTGCAAGACTCTTACCTGCAATAAACCATCCAAAAGCAAGCTATAGAGGTGTGGCTCCGGTGATAGAGTGCCAGCCTTGAGCAAAACGGCCAAGTGAGAACTTGGCCTCAGTGCATGGGACCCACGACACTTCTGAGTTCTCTGTAGAGCGTCTCCTCTTTGGCTGACCTGGCCTGGGGTCAGCAGCATCCACCCAACTAAGGCCATCCCAGCTGCTGCTGAGGTCGCCACAGTAGTGCCCCTCCCTAGGCACTGGCTGGTGAGGTTTGAATGACAGCTGCTCAGATGACAGATGAGGGCCAGCTGCCTCTGATCAAGCCACAAGGGATTATCACACTTGTGCCAAGGGAGGCCTAGGAAGCCCAGATAGATGTAGCGACTATATGCAAGGCAGCACAGCAGTAATGCAAAGATAGCAAACCTTGCTGCATTGTGGGGGGGCCGGTGGGCCATCTCACTCACTGCCAGGTTAGAATCTTGGCTCTGATTTCCCTATGGGCCCACCTCCACCCACCCAGCTAGGACTGGTGCCCAGCTTGGGCATGTTGTGAAGGTGTTGGCTGTGGGAGACTCACTTGGGAAGAAGTCCCGGGAGGCACCTTTGATTGCTCCCCCTGGAAACCCAGCTACCCACTTCTATTCTGGCAAAAATGAAGATTAGGAATTGTAATTACTGTGTAGAAATCCCCCTCCCACCCCCAGGCTCAGGAGACCCCCTCCTCTGAATCTGCTAATGAGCCTCTGCGCAGCAGCCCCCCACCTCCCATCTACCCTTAAGAGCAGGGCACAGATGGCTCAGGAGGCATAATGGAGTGGTGATGGCAGCCACTCATTAGCTGGGCTCACCCCATTCACACAGAGAGCATGGGGGGTCCCCATTCCACTGCCCACATGCCCCAGGGGGGCAGGTTGCTAGACAGGAGAAGGCAGGCACCAGGCCTTCTGACTGACGCCACCCACCTCCGTCTGGCTGGGTGTGGGCCAAGAGACTCAGGGGTGGGAAGGCCTGGGTAACGCTCCAGCCTCAACGTGTGTTTTAGAACCCCTTCTCCACCCCTTCTCTCAAGGCATGATGGGAAATGGATCCAGAGAGAAGGAAAGCCTGTGGCAGTCCTGGCTTTTCTTTTTTTTTTTGAACTCTGGGCCTGGGCACTGTCCTTCAGCTCAAGGCTCAAGGCTAGCACTCTGCCACTTGAGCCACAGCACCACTTCTGGTTTTCTGAGTGGCTTATTGGAGATAAGATTCTCACAGCTTTTCCTTCCCCGGACTGGCTTTGAACCGTGATCCTCAGATCTCAGCCTCCTGAGTCGCAAGGATTACAGGCATGAGCCACCAGCGCCCGACAGTCCTGGCCTTTTCTTGCCTGTCCAGGTGTGTCTGGAGGGCTCAGGGTGGGGGCCTACTGGACCTTCAGCTCCTACCTTGTTGCAGCCAGGGCAGGAGGGCCACGTTGCCAGGGAACGGGGCTGGGGAGAGGCAAGTGTCCTTCCTCCAGTCTCCTCCAGGACGGACTGCCTTTTCCTTGTCAGAAGTCAAACACCCAGGGCCAACCTGCTCCTGAACCGGTTCCTCATAGGAAGCTGGGGGAAATAGGCCTGAGGCACTGGGAGAAACAGGTGTGAGAACTCGGGGTGAGTGGGGTCCACGCCTACCTGCCCCCCCATCCCTGTTCAGCCTGGCCTTCACTGTCTATAGTCTGTAATCTCCTCCAAGCAAGGGAACACGCCCCACACCCTGCCAGGAGCCCAGTACCATAGACTACTAGATAAGCAAGCCGCCACCCACCCCCTCACCCCCACCCCCACAGCAGCCTGGGGTGAGCCCAGAACAGGGAGGGCCTCTAACTCCCCTTGTTGATACCCAGAACCTTGATCAAACAGAGGGAGAGCCAGGCACACACAGACATGGAGCTAGATCCCAGGGACGGCCAAGGTCAAGTGGGCCAGACAGACCACCCCACCGCCCTTCACCCTTTTCCTCCCACGGTAAACAGCAGTTTCTTACCTCCAAGGCTGGCAAGAGCCCTGCAGCCTGCTGCCTGCCGCCGGCCTGCCTTCCTTCCTCCTCCCAGGCCAGCTTGTTGGGACAGGTGAGCCTCAAGCCCAGGTGAGGCTCCGCCTGCTGTGATCACCCAAGAGTCTTGGTCAGAGGCTGTTAGGAGCTGTGCTGCACCTACCTGCAATCTGCCAGCTCTTCTGCTTTTCTCCCTGCCACCTCCCTGAGCTGGGGCCCCTGCTGCAGCCTGGGTCAGGCCCACCTGCTCACATTAAAAACCAGTCACTCTCGCAGCTGGCCAAAGGCGGGAGAGTCAGCTAATGCCAGGTTGAGTGGGGTTGGGGGAGGGGTGGCTGCGGGCCCCAGGTGTCTTGGAAGGGGGGAGAGGGCTTGGAAACTCCGCCTACCTCCAAGTGGCGGGGTCCCAGCAGACTCCACAACGCGCTGGAGGGGCGGGGTCCAGGCAGGCTCCGCCCTGCCGCCGAGGGGCGGGACATTACGGCTGCTGCTGGCCTGCACCGGCGCAGCTGGCAGAGGTGCTGTGTGTACAGACGGACACCTGGGCATTTTCGCTCCCACACCGCCCCTGGGACTAGTTCCTCAGTGCCTCGATTATTTCCTTTCTCATATACCATCCCCCTTCATCCCCATGCTTCCGCCAGATCACCAAACCCAAACCAAAAGCAGGGGCTGGTCTGGAAGAGTGCTGAGTGGGGAAAGAAGGAATGAAGGATGGACAGAAGCATACACGGGCAGATGCCACTGGCCTCGTTGAGGGCCAACTGTGAGCCAGGTACATACTAGGCACTGGGGAGACAGCTAAAAGCCAAACACAAACATCTTAACCTGCTTAGAGGGGTAGGGAGACAGACAAATTAATAAGCAATGACCGTGAAATCTATCCAGAACCACAATAAGACACATGGGACAAAACAAAGCAAGGAGAGTCAGATACCAGTGGCTCACACCTGTAATCCTAGCTACTCAGAAGGCTGAGATCTGAGGACTACAGTACAAGGCCAGCCAGGACAGGGAAGTCTGCTAGACTCGCCACCAATCAACCACCAGAAAACCAGAAGCAGCACTGTGGCTCCAAGTGGTAGAGCTCTAGACTTGAGCAAGAAAGCTCAGGGACAGTGCTGGGGCCCTGAGTTCAAGCCCCATGATGGCTGAGCAAGGTGGCTGCCCCTTGGCTCTGTGGGTTAGCAGTTGAGGCCCAGCAGGACCAGGGAGCAGAATGAGGTCCCACTGTGAACTCCAACATTCACCCCTGAACCCTGGGTCAGGCCAGCCTTCACTATTTACCCCACCCTGCTTTGTAGGGGTGCAGGGAAAACAGACCCCCCTCCCTGGCTGGACACACGGGGATGCGGGACTACCTAGCTCTGTGCCCCTGGGCTCTGCTCCTGTGCCCCTCTGAGGCCTGGCCCTGCCCAGTCCAGGTGTGAATGCCAGTGGCTGAGGGAAGCTCAGATTCTTGCTTCGTTGCCTTGGCAACACTTTCCCTCCTTCCTGAGTTCATCCACTAAGTTAATATTTGCTCTGCAAGTACTGGCTGCCTTGGACAATGGAGTTATGGGGCCCTCTGGCAAACTCCCAGAAGGCCCTGGATACACATATGCAAACTGACTATGCAAAGTGAAGATTCGGTGGCAGAATGCTAAAGCTCCCAGCCATGGCTGGCACAGGGTGACCTGTGCAGGGATGGGGCCTTTGGAAGCCCTTCCCATGTTAGGTGTTCCTTTTCCACCCCGCCACAGGACAGAAGCCTTTCTCCCTTCTGGCTGCTGTGGCTAAGTGGGGTTCCTCGGGACTGTGTAGCAGGAGAGACGTGGGGAGATGAGAGCCTGCTTACTGTCTGCCTTGAGACATTTGCTCATGGTGACTTCTACCTACACCCTTCCTCTAGTTCCAGCTGCCTTCCTGGGGATTTTTTGTTTTGTTTTGTTTTTTTGGTTTGTTTTTCCTTGTGCAGGTCCTAGGGCTTGAACTCAGGCCTGGGCCCTGTCTCTGAGCTGTTGTACCCTACTACTTTGACCTACAACACCATTTCTGGCTTCTTGGTGGTTAATTGGAGAGAAGAGTGTCATAGCCAAGCTCCTGTGGCTCACATCTGTAGTCCTAGCTACTCAGGAGGCTGAGATCTGAGGATCACAGTTCACAGCCATCCTAGACAGGAAAGTCTATTAGACTCTTATCTCCAACTAACTACCAGAAAACCAGAAGTGGCACTATGGCTCAAAGTGGTAGAGCACTAGCCTTGGGTGAAAGAGCTCAGGGCCAGAACCCAGCCCCATAATGGACCAAAAAAAAAAAAGAGTCTCATGGACTTTCCTACCTGGGCTGGCTTCAAACCATGACCCTCAGATCTTAGCCTCCTGAGTAGGTAGGATTACAGGTGTGAGCCACTGGGTTCTGCTGACATGTAGTGGCCCATGGCTGCTCTGGTGGGCACGAGGAGATGTGCTGCCTGGCCTGGGTCTGCCACACAGCACTATGGCGCTGAGCAATCAGGGCTTTCTCTGAGCTCAGCCTCCTTCATGGCTAAAATGGGGGTACTAGGACCACCTGCCCTGCAGGGTCTTCAGTAACTCTCCGCAGGGGCTGGAACAGGGAACCCTGGAGAAAGTGAGCTGGGCTTTTCCAGCAGCAGTGAGCTGTGTCTGTCCCATTTTGGGACGGGAAGGAGCAGGGCCACCAGAAGTGATGCACAAAGCCACATCCTCCACCTCCTCAGAGCTTAATGATGTATTCGTGGGCGGTGGGGGGGGGTGGGGAAGAGTCTCACAATCTGCCCCATCCCATCTCAAATTTATATCCTCCTTTGGGGGTCAATGTCAAGGTGACTGAATCACCGTTTGCTGGGGCGTTTTCAGCCGTGTTCCCCAGGCCTGGAGGCAATGCTCTTTGAGTACACGAAACACAGGAAACAGGTGGCAACCCATGTCAGGGCTTCAGGACACCCACCTGCTGCCTGACGGGCTGGGAGAAACCCCAGGGCTGCCTGCCCCACTTTATGGCATCCGGTCCCCAATGCCCCCTCTTTCACACAGCCCTCTTGGAGCTCCCTTGGCCCCCCTGTGGAAGTCAGCCTCTGAACCCCAGAGCCCTGAAAGCCTGCATCACTTTTCCTACAAGGGTAGTCACCTCCTGGCTGGGTATGGGGATGCATACCTGTAATCCCAACAGCCCGGGCTGCACTGTGAGACACTGGTGCATGACACCTTCACCCTGGAGTGTCACATCTCTCTGGCTGCCAGGGAGTTCCAAACATGGCATGGTATGACGTAGTTAATCCTCATAACAACCCCATGAAGGAGATTGCAAAGGGGCCAGTGGATGGGGAGGGGCCCACAGAAAGGCAGAAACAGGTCCCAGAGCTAATCACCAATCAGTGCCAGTGGCAGAATTTGAATCAGCATCACTGCTGAGTCACAGGTCTCCATGCAGCTGCCCAACCAAAGCATTTCAGTCATTCTACAAACCTCTTCCAAGTGCCAGGCAGGCCTGAGGATTGTCTCCGTGACCATGAGGCAAACACTATCCCTGCCTCCATGCTGCGGATAGCTTGTGAGATGCTGAACTTAAAAAAAAAAGTCAATGAAACAATTAATCCAGTAATCCCATAAAAAGGAAGACAATAAACACATGATGTAAGAGCCATGAGTAATCTGGGAGGGCTTCTTGAATCTGGGAGGGTTTCTTACTGGGCCCTGATGAGTTAGAAAGAGCCAGTCCCAAGGACAGAGGCTAGAGGGCCTAGCCTTGAAGCAAGGGGAACAGCTTGTGAAGGGTTAAAAATGGGGGTGGGGATGGAGGGAGGGCCTCCAAGGGTGGAGAACCTGCTCCTGGTGCATGTAGCAAGAGCATAGAGGAAAATATTGACTTTAGTCCAGCCAGAGCAGCAAGAAGGCAAGCATCAGTTCACAGGCTTCTGCAGGTTTGATCCCAGAGGTCCGGAGCAGCCTGGAGCTCGCCATCCCTGCCCCTCAACAGCGGCATGTTAACAAATGCTAAACAGTCACTCTGAGTGTTGTCCTGATGTGAATACTCATGTTTTCAAGCACTTTAAATAAGAGGGACTCAGGCTGGGAATGTGGCTCAGTGGTAGAGTTCTTGCCTTGCATGCATGAAGCCCTGGGTTCAATTCCTCAGCACCAAATAAGCAGAAAAAGCTGGAAGTGGTGCTGTGGTTCAGGTGGTAGAGTGTTAGCCTTGAGCTGAAGAGCTGAGAGACAGCGCCCAGGCCCAGAGTTCAGGCCCCACGAATGACAAAATAAATAAATAAGTAAATAAATAGGAGGGTCACAAAACAAAGAGGGTATGTATGGAGCGTGTACTGTTCCAGGGCTGCAAAGGAGTTTGCTCAACTGGAGAGCAGAGCTCAAAGTCCCAGAACCCTTGCTGAATCAAATCATCATTTTCCACAATCCTTTTTTTTCTTTTTGTCAATTGTGGGACTTGAACCCTGGGCCTAGGAATTGTCCCTGAGCTTTTCAGCTCAAAGTGAGCATACTCTAACACTTGAGCCACAGTGCCACTTCTGGCTTTTTCTGTTTATGAGGTACTGAGGAATCCAACTCAGGGCTTCATGCATGCTAGGCAAGCACTCTACCACTGAGCTACCTTCCCAGCCCTACAGTCTTCTTATGTATGATGCAATGACTACAGAATTGACACATGTGCTAATTAGCATCATATCACTTCCTCAGGTCTACCCAAACAATCAAGAAAATGAAGTCTGATTGATATCACGTGCAGATTTCTGTGATGCAAATATTCACACTACAGTCCATTTCAAAATATCAAACATTGCTGAGCACTGGTAATTCACATTTGTAATCCTAGCTATTCAAAGGCTGAGATCCGAGGATCAAGAGTTAAAGACAGCCTGAGCAGGAAAGTCTATGAGCCCTTTGTCTCTAACCAGCAACAACCACAACAAGACAAAAATGGATGTAGAGCTGGGGCTCAAGCAGTAGAGCACAGCCTTGATTGAAAAAAGCTAAGGGATAGTACTCAGGCCCTAAGTTCAAACCCCAGTATCTGGGCACACACACAATACCAAACAATAAATACAGAATCAGAGAAAGATGCTCAGTGGCTCAGCATTGCATTGCATTTTATACCAAGGCAATAAATGTCAGTCACCCCCTAGAGTGTAGATATAATTAGTCAGCTAAGGCTGCTGTAACAAAAAGTACCATGGACTATAACAAAGTACCGCACACTGGGTGGCTTAAACAACAGAAAGGTACTGTCTTACCATTCTGGAAGCCAGAAGTCCAAGATCAGAATATCAGCAGGGTTGATTCCTCTGTGACTACATCGGGGAGCTGCCATCTTTGCATCCTTTGGCATGTAGAAGCATCATTCTATCTCTGCTCCATCCTCAGGCCAACCTCAGAACATACAGTTACCTTGATTACCAGTGTCTCCAATGAGCTCCCCTCCAAAGATGCCCGGAGAGCGGAGCTGAGACCATTAAGACTGGAGCCTACGGTTTGGGGGTAAGGGGAGACACAATTCAACTGGTAACAAGACTCTAGCCAAAAGTGATCGGGAAGTGGCACCTTTGGGTTTTCTGTTGCCTTGTAAAATGCAATTTAAATTTGCATTTGTAATAATGTGTGTTTTAACAACCCACTCACAAAATGGCTACACTTGAGTTCTTGGAAGCCACTGCAAGCAGATTCTAACACACTACTGCCCCTCACCCCACCCCAAGCTCTGCGCAGGGTCCCCAGCCTGCTTGCTGCAGGCTTAGAGTAAGGACAGATTAGGAAAAATCTCAAAAACCACAGCCCAGCTCTGACCCTGGGACATTTTTGCTTCATTTTACCTGGATTGTCTCAACTTTAGCCTGGGAAGTTCTTCACTAAAAGTCCTGGAAACCCACTACAGTCATAGGAAAATCAGGGCCTCCAGCCTCCAGCCTCCACCTCACAGTCTCATTTGTTTTGTTTACTAGGCCTGGAATCTTAGCTATGCTACACGGAAGGGAGACTAAGGTAGGAGGGTCACCATGGATTGGAAGCCACCCGGGGCAAAAGCACAAGACCTCGTTAGAAAAACTACAAGGGAAAGATCAGGGGCTGGGGCTCAGGTGGGAGGCCCCAAGTTCAATCAAGACTACTAGAAAAGAAAAGAAAATTCTGTGACAATAGCAGACCATGAAGAGGCTCTGGTCTCGGGGATCTGTCTCCCAAGACAGAGCTGGCACATGGCCACCGCACAGAGCCAGCCTTGGTGAGGGTGGAGCCTGTGTTTCGGGGTCAAGCGGAAGATGACAGGGATATGGGACACGCAGTGGTGACCCCAAGAATGGGGAAAGCCAGCTTCGGTGAGGTTGATGTGCCAGGCCCCAGCTTGTCACAAGCACTAAGCAATGCCTTCAGGAGGCTGAGCCAGTGGTGAAGATTGTGGATCCTCCCCTCCCCCAGCTTGAGAATTATTTCTACTCTTGCTCCTTTAATGTTCACACACTCAGAACAAAAACCATGCGCTTCTCGGTACATAGACACTGTAAACAGAGACTGAAACCCAATATGTGAGGTTGTGGTAGCAGTCTGGGGAGGGTTGTATCTGGCAGGGCCTCCAAACATGGGCCCCCAACGCATGCCATTCCTGGAGGTGCATTCTTCCAACAGCTGGCCAGCGAGGTGGCTCTGCTGAGCCATGGAGCACTGAACCCCTGGCAGGCAGCTCCAAGGCCCAGGGAGAGAGGAGGCTGCTGGGCATAGTTCCCAGCTCAGCAAAGGTGTCTGTGCTTGCAGGGTAACCTAGCACCTCTGAGCCACAGAGTGCAGTGCGGCCTCAGCGCCTTGGGGTGCCACAGCCCCCAGAGGAAAAACTGTCTCATTGTACAGAAGGGGTAGCCGCAGCCCCTCCCTATTGCGTGGGAACAAAGTCTGTGGTCCTGCGGGGCCAGCTGGGCAGGGGGACCGAGCCCAGAACTGCAGCCGGGGCTCGCTGCCCAGTGCCCAGGGCCCTCGCATGTGGAACTTGGAGATCCTGTTGCCCTCCATCTTATCCCAAAGTTGAAAAACAAGAAGGGGCTCAGAAAGTGGATACCCTTCACATGGCAGACTGTCTTCTCTACCCCAGCCCCCCGCCCCGCCGCCGCTGCACCCTAGACTCCAATCTAAACCCTGCTGGCCCGTTGGCCTCCAAGGGGACAGGCAGCTGGCCACCTCCTGCAGCCTCCCTTCTCCTGACCTCAGTGTCCTTCCCTGCCATACTGGAGCCCAGGTTACAGGCTGCAGTGACTACAGATGAACCAGGCGGGGAAGGGTGCGGTAGGAAGTGGGGGGCCCTGGTGAAGGGGAGATAGCCCCCTGTGGCGGGGCTCTGCCAGGCTCAGGGAACAGTGACTGCAGGGACCATGAGTTGATTACTCTGTGACGTCACCACACAGGTATATGGTGGACTGACCCACCTCCTTACCTGTCACGCTGTCCCTGAAATGATTTGAACGGGTGTCACTGTGCAGGAAGCATCCATCCTGCGCCTCGTTCACCCCATCTCCCCCTTTAGTTTGAACCAGCTGGTCAGCCCACCTGTGGTTTTACTTTCCTGTTGTGTGTGTGTGTGTGTGTGTGTGTGTGTGTGTGTGTGTGTGTGTGTGTGTGTGTGTGTGTGTGTGTGTGTGTGTGTGTTTATACCCAGGCTTGAACTCAGGGCCCTGGGTAAGGAATCTTCCACAGGGTTCATGATTGATTGGTTGGTTGGTTGGTTGACTGTGGTGCCAGGGATGGAACTCAGCACCTTGCTCATGCGAGGCAAACCACCACCGAGCCACCACAAGTTTAAAACCAGGATCCTCAACTCCCCGCAGCCCCGTTCCTCTCGCCCACGCACCCAGCTATAAAATTTATAGCTGGGAAGACTGAGGTTGGTTAGAGAGTAAAACTGTCCATCTCCTTGAGTGAAAGCCTCACTGAATACAGATACGGCAAAACAGGGTAGACTCAACAACGCTGTGAGGACTTCACTATCTAGGGGTACACAGGCCAGGGGCAGAGTCTCCCAGGAGTCACTATGTGATGGCAAGACCTTCCTTACCCCCCCCCCGCCACACTACCAGGGTCCTGAAGAGCCCCTGGTTTGACCCCCAACCTTGCGAGGAGACAGAGGGCCATGGTAGCCAGTTGCTGAAAGGCCAAGACGTAAGGCCATCTGCAGGGGAGAATAAAATCCCAGGCTGGCCAACTACCTGAGGCTCACCTGCTGCGCTGCCAGCACAGCTACCCCTGCCTGCAAGCAGTCAGAGGCCCAGCCTCCAGGGCACTGTGCCAGCCAGGCTGAGGGAGCGCCCCCTGTTCCAACCAGCACACCTGCTTTGAGCTCCAGTGTGGCCTGGCCTTGGAGCCTTGCAAACAGACCCTCGCTCCACACCCACCCCTTCAGGACCAAAGCCCTTGACCTGGGTGAGTTCTCTCTGAGCAGCCCAGTGAGCCCGGGTGACCCCAGGCAGCCAACGGTTTCTGGTTGAGAAGCCCCATAACAGGAAGGAAAACAGAACAAGAAAACCTGATATGCTCTCTCTCTCACTCTCTTTTTGAGTGATTACAGACATCCATAGACAGGCCCAAAGCTAATAAATCAAGAAATAGTAGGATAAGCATGCTATTCGTTGTTTTTCAGGAACCACTATGAAAACTAAAACTGTTAGAGGCGCTGCCCATGGGGAGGGGTCTGCAGGACTCTGGGCTTTTCATCCTAAATCCTATTTTACTAATCTGTGTTTAAAAAAAAAATTAGAAGTTGCTCCTTTTCTTCCTCCCTCCCTCCCTCCCTCCCTCCCTTCCTTCCTTCCTTCCTTCCTTCCTTCCTTCCTTCCTTTCTTTTTTTTTCTTTCTTTTCTCTTCTTTTTTGTGCCAGTACTGGGGCTTGAACTCACTTTCACTTATTTTTTTTTTTTTGCTCGAGGCTGGTGCTCTACCTGGAGACCCACAGCTCCACTTCTGGCTGTTTAATTGGAGACAAGAATCCCTGTCTGGCTTTGGCCTGCAATCTTAGCTAAGATTCAAGGCCTGAGCCATTGTTGCCTGGTTTAGATTAAAAGTGACTTGATTTGAAGGTCATCAGGATGCATAACATGAGATTAAGTGCTAGAGTTGTGGAGTCAGGCGGTCAGGGGTCAGAGCCTTGCTCTGTAATTTATTATCTGTGCTGCTTTGGGCAAATTGCTTAGCCACTCTGTGCTTCCATTTCCCCAACTGCACAGCTCCTGGTGTGTATGATTGACTTGCAAACTATGACACCTGACTGTTATATACCCTTACAGCTCGTGTGCACGATTGGTTTACAAAACAGAACAGATACACAAAACAGTTTTTTTTCATCTTGCTTTTCTTTCTCTATTTCATTCATTTTAATCGGTGCAAGAATCCCATTATACATGATATGAAATTATTTAGGAAACTAGGGCATTTTCCATTTTAAGCATAACATACTTTGCAATAATTGACATATATTTTGGGTATACATATGACTATTTCTGGTGGTTAGGGTACTAAAAGAGAATTCTAGGTCACTGATTTTGTACAAGTAGACTTTGTAGAGAGCTAGTAGAATCCTGGGTATACAGAGGTGAGATTGGGAGGACTGCTATTCCAGGCGAGCCTGGGCAAAAGCAAAGTCTGTGACTTAGTGGGAAAAAGTTGGCATGGTGGTGAATGCCTGTTTACCCAGCTCCCACAGGAAACGAAAAGGGGAGGATCACAGTCCAGGCAAGAAGTGAGACCCTTTCTCAAAAATAACCAGTACAAAGCCAGATGCCAGTGGCTCACGCCTGTAATCCTAGCTACTCAGGAAGCTGAGATCTGAGGATCGCGGCATGAAGCCAGCCTGGGCAGAAAAGTACCCATGAGACTCTTATCTCAAAAAAAACTACTCAAAAAAAGCTGGAAGTGACATTATGACTCAATTAGAGTGCTAGCCTTGAGCACAAAGAGGCCCAGAGTCAGCGCCGAGGCCCTGAGTTCAAGCCCCCAGGACCAGCAAAAGAATAACAAATAAAAATAACCAGTACAAAACCAGATGCCAGTGGCGCTTGCCTACAATCCTCACTACTGAGTGGGATAAGGAGACCCAGAGGACCCAGATTCAATGCCAGCCAACACAGAAAAGTCCTCAAGACTCCATCTCCAAAATAACCAACAAAAAACAGGGCTGGAGGCATGGCTCAAGTAGTAGAGTATCAGCTGCGAGCAAGCAAGCAAGCTCAAGGCCATGGTTTCAAACCCCAGTACTGCCAAAACAAACAGTACAAAAAGGACTGAAGGCATGGCTGAGCAGTAAAGCATCTGCCTAGCAAGTATGAGGTCCTGAGTTCAAACCACAGTATTGCCAAAAACTATGAAATCACTAAGCACTGGTGGCTCATGCCTGTAATCAATTCTACCTGCTTAGGAAGCTCAGATCTAAGAATCATGGTTCAAACACAACCCAGGCAGGAAAGTCCGTAAGACTCTTATCTCCAATTAACCACCAAAAAGCTAGAAGCTGAGCTATAGCTCAAATGGTACAGCACTAGCCTTGAGCTAATAAGTTAAGGACCAGTGCCAGGCTAGGCCTTGAGTTCAAGCCCCAGTATCAGCACTAAATAAATAAACAAAAATAAATAAGAAAGAATAAACAGATTCCTAGTGTGTGCAGGTATGAGCAGTGAATGACGGATGCTTTGGCAATGCATACCTTCCTATAACTTGCAACCCAATTCAGAGAGCTCCCATGAGCCCCTTGTGGTCAGCCTCACCCCCCCCCCCCACCCTGGGGACTATTTTGAACAGGAGATATGTCACCAGCGATAACATTCTCAGGGAAACAAACAACTCAGCTGCCCTGAGCCAAGCCGTTGGAAGAGGAAGGCTTACTTCCCCTGAGGGAACGAACAGGACAAACACCTCCCTGATGGGCCCCCAGAACCCAGCCCACATCTCCCCAACTTTAGGCACTCAAGTCTTATTCTTACTGTTTATAAGTCTACAAATCAAAATTTCCAAATAGTTACCTCTTGTTTTCTCCTCAGTTAATTATTATTTCTCCATTTAATTCAAAATAATTGCCTGTCAAAGAAAACATAACTCTGTAATCCCAGCTATGTGGGAGGTAGACCAGCCCCGGAAAACAAAAAATTATCAAGACCCTATCTCAAAAAACAGGGCATGGTGATACATGCCTATAATTCCAACTATGTGAGAGGTATAGTTAGGAGAATTTTGATCTGAAGATGACCCCAGACCGGAAAAAAAAAAAAAAGGTTTAGATTCTATCTGGAAAATAAACTAAAGCAAAAGGTACTGGGGGTGTGGCCCAAGTGGTAGAGTGCCTGACTAATAAGTGTCAGGTCCTGATCCCCACCTTAAATAACAATAATAATTATTTAAATAAAAGAAAATACCCATACGGTTGCATAAAAAACCCAGGGTGCCTGTCATAATTAATGAAGAGCTATTCACGATATACAAATTAAACATTAGTCCTCTGGCTTGTGTTTAATTGGCCGGATGCAGCCCCGTGGTCCAGTGCTCGCTTGCCAAGGACAGAGTTCCCCCCCCCCTCAACTCTTGGAGCCAGGCCCTCCTACGATCATCCTCACCTCACGCTGCAGAGCCAGAATCCCAGGTGACATCACCAGGCGGCTGCCATTCCTCTCCGGCCAGCCTGACCTCAGAGTTCAAGCTCTCCGTGTATCTCTGAGGGCCCCAGGGCAGCTCTCCACAGGACCAGCAGACCAGTGAGAGGTCACTGGGAGACAGGCTTCACTATGTCTCACCATCTCAACTCATTTCTGCCTGGGTCATGGCCAGGGGACCTAGAAGTGTGGTGTCACATTGTAGGCTGGCCATGGGTCGAGACCCGTGTTATCACCCAAAGTGAGCACTTGATGTTGAGCCCAGGGCATCTAAAACTGGGGTCAAGCTAACCTTCCTAGGGATGGGGATTTGCTTTTCCCATGGGACAGGGAAACAGAGCCCCACCTTTAGCTGTAAAGAGCCTGGAAGAGCATGGACAGCCAGCAGGAGGTAGGAAAGAAAGACCAGAGCCCAGAGATCAAAGCAAACACTGAAAAACACCCAGGCTACCTGTGGCAGGCTATCTTCAGGGCCAGAAAGGAGAGAACTTAAAGCAGGCCTTCACTTGGAGGAAGGGCAAGCCAGCACCGAAACCTGCCCAGAAAAGCAGAATCAAAGATAAGGAAGACATCCATGCTGAGATCCTCCCTGCGCCCGCCCCCACCCCACAGCACACTACCACCCCAGATCAATACCCAGAGTGGACAATGGCCATCAACTGTGGCCTCCATCTGAAATAAACATGCCTATCTAGAAGCATCCCAACTCAGGCTACAGGGACTACACCTATTCTTGGCACTGGAGAAGTCACCAAAATCATTTTTTTCCAAAGCTGAGAACTATGCTTGGGTGATAGAGCAGAATAAAGTATCTGGAATAGTCTCTTAAGATGAAAAGAGCCAGGCACCAGTGGCTCACACCTGTAATCCTAGCTACTCAGGAGGCTGAGAATCTGAGAATAACAGTTCAAAGCCAGCATGAGCAAGAAAATTGGTGGGACTCTATTAATTAACCACCAGAAAAATGGAAGTGGAGCTATGGTTCTCAGTGGTAGAGCGCTAGCCTTAAGCAAAAGAGATCAGGGACAGCACTCAGGCTCTGAGTTCAAGCTCCATGACCAACAAAAAGAAAAATAGTTAAAAAGAATCTACACATAAACTATTATAGGTAAGAGACCTTATCAATTTTCAAATATCCTGATGAGATAGGTATGATGTTACACACCTGTAACCCCAGCCCTTGGGAGACTGAGGCAAGAGGATCAAGAGTTCCCAGCCAGCCAGCCTGCCTGGACTACATAGCAAGACCCTGTCTGAAAAATAGATAAAACAAACAAACAAACAAGTCATTCATCATGCAATACTCTCTGTCCCAGAGTCTGGGCTGGATTTAGTGAGTCACTTTTAATAACCAGAGTATGACAGGGATCTTGGAGTATGCTTTGGGGCCTTAGCTAGGCCATGGGCTTGCAGCTTTCATCTGGTGTATTCTCTCTCTCTCTCTCTCTCTCTCTCTCTCTCTCTCTCTCTCTCTCTCTGGGAAGAATCCAGCTGTGTGGATACAATGCCTTCCTTCAAACAACACCTCCTCCTACCCAGGCCAGGAGCTTCCCCCCAAAACTTCAAGTGACCTTGAGCCAAGGGCATGCAGCAGGCCACACCTGGCCCTAACTCCCCAAACTGTACAATAATATTGCAGGAAAGTGAGGGTGCTCATTCACCTTGACCCCTGCGTCCCGGGTGAGAACTCAGGCAAGACCCAAACACGGTCCAAGGGATTGGGAAGTTAATTAGGAAGAAAATACGGCAGAGAAAGAGACTATGTGACTTGATCTGAGCATTGAGTTTAAGTAGAGGAAGAATCAGGGGCTGGGCCATGAGTTATGGCTACAGGTGTGGCCTGGCTGGACGTTATATAAGCATCCATCATCACTTGGGGAGAGCAGTTTGGTTTCCTGGGTGGATGCCTCCAGCTTCAGGGTGTAGCCTGGTCATGCCAGGTAATTGCCCTCATTTGGGGATGTTTTGTCCTGCATGGCTGTTCCGGTGTCATGAAGATGATTCTGGTCAATCCTGTCTTTCCTAGAACACAGGGTGATTGCCGAGTGACTGGAGAAAGAATGGCTCAAACAATAACACCAAATGGAAGGAGGCTTTTCTCCTGCCTTTAGTTAATTTGAGGCTGTTAAAAGAGAAGGAAAAAAAAACTGGCTTAACGCCACATGCTGGTGGCTTATGTCTGTACCCTAGCTACGCTGAGCATTGAGGTTCAAAGCCAGCCAGAGCAGGAAAGTCTATGAGATTCTTATCTCTGTAAACTACTCCAAAAAAAGCCAGTAGTGGGGCTGTGGCTCATTGTGGTAGAGAGCTAGCCTTGAGAAAAAGGATTTCAGGGACAGTGCCTACCCTGAGTTCAAGCCTCAGGGCAGGCACAAAACAACAACAACAACAATAACAATAACAACAAAAGGGCTTAAGAGCTTGTTACAAATACACTTTCACTAGGGTGGGGACAGTCTTAGCCTGGGGAGTTCTGATAGCTTAGTAAGATGGCCTGAAGATTCCCTGCCCCAGCTACCGCCTGCAGGGTTGAGGGACATCATCTCTGAGTTGGGAAGTTTATTACAATTTGTTTTTCTGAGTCTTTATGACCTCATCGTCCATTGTAGGTTGGTAATACTTCAAAATGTATCAACTACCAAGAAATCACTCCAACCCCAAATGCTAAGATCCTCACATTTAATTAGGAGGTAGTGTGAGACGTGCAGAGCACTAACATGGTCACCTGGTCCTTGAGAGAGCTGGGATTTCTGAACGAGAAAGTTTGCCTGGGTGCCAGTGGCTCATGTCTATAATCACAGCTACTGAGGAGGCTGAGATCTGAGGATTAGGATTTGAAACCAGCCCGGGCAGAAAAGCCCATGAAACTCTCATCTCCAATGAACCACCAAAAAGTCACAAGTGAATCTGTGGCTTAAGTAGAACACTAGCCTCGAGTGAAAAAGCTAAGATCACCTAAGCCCTGAGTTTAAGCCCCAGAACTGGCACAATAAAGAGAGCTAGGACAGTTGGGGACAGGAAAGGATAGAGTCTGATCCTAACACACATCAATCACAAAAGAACCAATTAATAAAGCAAGAAGAAAAAGTTATAAAGCCCCTACCAGGAGCCTGTCCTAGTTGATGCGGTAGGTGGTGGAGAGACAGCCCTTGGCTGTGCCCCTAAAATCCCACCGAGTGGCACTGGCTGTGGCCACGGGACATTTGCCTATGATGAGGCTGCAATCAGCCACCTCTGCTGCCCCAAACACCTGTCAGAAAGCAGGCAGAAGGACTGAGCAGGTCCTTCCAAACCCAGAAGGTGCTACAATCACCAACCTGTTGTGAGAACACAGCCTGGCACATAGCAACCAAGTTCTGCCATGTGCTACCCAATTGTGGAAATTAGCAGTACACCGTGCAGTAGGAAGTCTGGGGCACAGCTGTGTGGACCTGTGACTTCTTCAACCACTTCAGAAAACTGACACTAGCTAAGAAAGATGAAAGGCCATGTGACCTGTGACCCAGAAATTTCCACTGCCAGATACATAGCCCCCCAAAATGCAAACTGATATACCTGCTCCTTACCTGAGAGCAGGCAGCCTAGGGCTGGGGTGCAGCTCAGACCTGGCACACCTGAGATGCAGTACCAGCCTAGCACTCGTAATAGCACCAATCTGCAAACACTCATCAGGAAGAAAATGGATCAGTAAAACGTAGCCAGGTCAGATAGTGGATGGATGGATGCATGGATAGGTGGTGCATGGATGATGAATGATGAATGGATGATGGGTGGATGGATGCATGGATGATAAATGATGGATGGATGCATGTATGGATGATGAATGAGGGGTGATAGGTAGGTGGCTGGGTGGGTGAATGATGGACAATCAGCTGAATGGCTGTATGAACAAAAAGATTAACAAATGGAAGATAATGGAAGAACTTAAAGCTTTTTTCTCTTACAGAAATGAGGAGGTTGGGGCTGGGAAGGTGGCTTAGTGGTAGAGTGCTTGCCTTGCATGCATGAGGCCCTGGGTTCCATTCCTCAGCACTGCATAAGCAGAAAAAGCCAGAAGTGGCGCTGCGGCTCAAATGGTAGAGCACTAGCCTTGAGCTGAAGAGCTGAGGGACAGCGCCCAGGCCCAAAGTTCAGGCCCCACGACCAACAACATCAAAAAAAAAAAAAAAAGGAAGAAAGAAAGAAATGAGGAGGTCAAGCCAGAACCTCCAAGTGCTCTTGGAGTAAATGTCCATGAGATGGATGGCAAGGGCACAATGCCCCTTACCCTTCACCCCCCCTTCTGCCCCCTGCAAGCCATTCACCAGGGAGGAAGGTAGAAATGGCCAGCCCTGACCTCTAGTGGTCACTATAGGAATGACAACACAACTGGTGCCCCCGAGGTACCCAGCCATCTGGGGACTGGAAAGGTCACACGGGCAGACTCTGACCTGGCACATACAGCAGGCTACACACTGCCCAGACATCGCTTCAGACCTGGAGGGGCCTCTGTTGGTCGAGCCCAGTTGGAGGAGGGCTGTGGGCAGACACATTGCTTCCTATGCTAGGCAGCCGGCCAGGCCACCACCAAAATAATAATTTGGACAACCTCATTTTACCAGTAAGAAGTTCAGGTCCCAGGAGGAGCGGGGACTACTGGGGTCTGTGAATGAGCAATAACTTTTTTGTTGTTGTTTGCTTATTCTAGAGTCATAAAGATACTAAACTATACTGTCTTTAAACAGTACGTTTAAAAAAATTTTAAGCCAGGCTTTTTGTTTAGTTTTGTTTTTGTCTGTCATGGGGCTTGAACTCTGGGCCTGGGCACTATCCCTCAGCTCTTCAGCTCAAGGCTAGCACTCTACCACTTGAGCCACAGAGCCATTTCTGTTTTTCTGGTGGTTTTTTGGAGATAAGGGTCTCACAGACTTTCCTGCCCAGTCTGGCTTTGAACCACATCCTCAGATCTCAGCCTCTTGAGTAGCGAGGATTACAGGCGAGAGCCTGTAAAAAAAAAAAAAAAAAAAAAGCCTGGGTTGGTCAGGTGCCAGTGGCTCACACCTGTAATCCTCGTTACTCAGGAGGCTGAGATCTGAGGATGGCGGTTCAAAGCCAGCCCGGGCACAAAAGTCTATGAGACCCTTATCTCCAATTAACCAACAGAAAACCAGAAGTGGCTCTGTGGCTCAAGGTAGAGCACTAGCCTTGAGCTGAAGAGCTCATGGACAGTACCCAGGCCCAGAGTTCAAGCCCCTCAACAGACATGCATACATACATACATACATACATACATACATACATACATAAATAACCTACCTTTTTTAAAATATATTTTTATTGTGAAAATACTGTGCAGAGGGGTTACAATTACCTGGGTAAGATAATGAGCACATTTCTTATCAAGCATGTAGCCTCCTGCTTTGTTTCCCCTTACCCGTCCCTTAGTTCCTCCCCGCCCCCCCCATACCCCCCCACCAAAGTTGTAAAGTTCGTTTTTCGACATAAGGACTTGTACATCTCATTGTTGCAATGGGTCCTCCTGTATCCCTGTTTTTACAATTTGTTTTTTCCCTTCCCCTCCACATATACCAACATCATATATAGTGAAAGCAGGGGTTGTACTATGGGGGAGGGACATACAAGGCAACAAAGACATAATCTTATAAATATGTTAGAAACAATCGCATGAAAGATCTCTCTCTCTCTTTTTTGTCAGTCGTGGGGCTTGAATATAACCTACCTTTTTGTTTTGTTTTGTTTTGTGTTTTTGTTGTGGGGCTTGAACTCTTGGCCTGGGTGAGGTCCCAGAGCTCTTCAGCTCAAAGCTAGAACTCTGTCACTGGAGCCACAGCACCACTTCTGATTTTCTGATGGTTAATTGGAGATAAGTGTCTCACGGATCTTCTTGCCCAAGCTGACCTCAAACTGTGATCCTCAGATCTCAGCCTCCTGAATAGCTAGGATTACAGGTGTGAGACACTGGCACCTGGCTAAACTACCTTTTTTGAGACAAGATCTCACTATGTAGCCCAGGTTGGGCTCAAACTCACAATCTTCCTTCCTCAGCCTCCCAAGAACTGGGGGTATAGCCATGCACCCCCACCAAGCCCAGCAAAGTTTGCATGCAAGTCCTTCATCCATTTAAAAGTAGTTCTTGGGAGCGGATTTATTACTGGCTCTAAACTCAGGCCTCATGCTTGCTTGCCAGAAGACATTCTACCATGAACCCACTCCTTCAGCCCTCCTATTTTATGATTCCCATAGTAGCTAGGGTGAAAGGTGTTCAACGTCATGTCCAGCTGTGAGTTGAGGTGGGAGCCCATGAGATTTCCTGCCCATTCTGGCCTCAAACTGCTGTCCACCAGATTTTAGCCTCCCAAGTAGCTAAGCTTACAGGCAGGAGATGAGAACTGATGTTGGAGAATGATGTGAGGTAGTAGTAATTCACTGGCAGAACCAATCTTACCCACTCAATAAGCTGGCCAGTCCCTCATGCCCTCTGACCTGCCACCTCCATTACCTCAGAACCCCAAAATGCTCCTTCTTCTTTTGGACTCACTTTTCTGGTGGTTTATTTTTTTGGAGGGGTGGGGGTCCATTTGCCTAATCCAATGACAAATTACAAATAAGTGGGGACTTTAAAGATAGCGTGTATGCCACGGCCCTCCGTCTTCACTGCTCGGTGGGCAGAGCTGGCTCTCTCAGGCAGGGTGTGATCGATTTCTGTAAGTGGTGCACGGAGACCAGCTGAGGGGCGGGCTCCATTACTACCCATTAGATGCGGCTCACTGCTGTGTCCCTCCAAGATTCTACCCTGGCTCAGCTCTGCTATCAATAATTAAGAGGAGCATGGGAAATGCACCCGCACTCAGGATGGCCTTGTCATTTGCGGCCTATTCTGCCAGCTTTCAAAAGTCAGCTTGGTTGAAGTGAATCTACACTGAAGTAAATCTACTTTTTAAATGAACAGGTTTGATAGATTCCATTATGCAATCATCATCACTGACACAATATTTTTTTATCTTAAAAATCTCCCTCATGCCAGACACCAGTGCTCACCTCTGTAATCTTAGCTACTCAGGAGGACGAGATTTAAAGCTCAAGATTCAAAGCCAGCCTGGGCAGACAAATCCAGGAGACTCTTATTTATAAACAGCAAAAAGCCAAAAGCATGCCGGGCGCCGGTGGCTCACACCTATAATCCTAGCTACTCAGGAGGCTGAGATCTGAGGATCGTGGTTCAAAGCCAGCCCGGGCAGGAGAGACTCCTATCTCCAATAAACTACCAGAAAACCGGAAGTGGCGCTGTAGCTCAAGTGGTAGAGCGCTCGCCTTGAGCTGAGGGATAGCGCCCAGGCCCAGAGTTCAAGCCCCACAACTGCCAAAAAAAAAAAAAGCCAAAAGCATAGATGTGGATCAAATAACAGGGCACCAGCCTTGAGTGAAAAAGCTAAACAAGAGCATGAGGCCCTGAGTTTAAGCCCCAGTATGGACAGGTGCACGCGCATATGCGCACACACATGGTCACATATTCATATTTGTTGTACCATTGTTCAGAATAGCCAGTGTGGAAACATCTTACGGGCTGCCTACAGAGGAAAGGACAAGCAAATGTGGCATATTCACAGTGAAATATTATTTGCTTGAAAAGGAATGAATTTCTGATCCATGCTAAAACAGGGATGAGATTAGAAAAGATGATGTTATGTGAAAGAAGCCATGACTAGAAGATTCCATCAATGAAATGATTGAAATGAATATATGTATACACACACACACACACACACACACACACACACACACACACACACACACACACACATACACACACACATACACATATACACATATGCATACAATCCAGGCCAATCCAGAGAAACAACACACATTAGTCATTGCCAGGTCTCTGAAAAGAGAAGAGTTGGGGAGTTACTGCTAATGAGTTTGGGGGAGTTCTCTTTAAAATGATGGAAAGTTCTGGAATTAAATAGTAGTGTTTGTCGCACAACTATGCCAAAACCCACTAAGTTGTAAACTTTTTTGGTCCTAGAATTTGAATTCAGGGAGATGGGAATCTCATGGACTTAATCATCCTTAATCTCCCTACTCTCAGCCTCCTGAGTAAATAGGATTACAGGTGTAAGCCACCACCAAACAAATGACGTCTTTTTTTCCTTATGCTGGTCCTGGGGCTTGAACTCAAGGCCTGGTGCTGTCTCTTCGTTTTGGGGCATAAGGCCAGTGCTCTACCACTTGATCCACAGTTCCACTTCCAGTTTTTTGTTTTTGTTTTTGTCAGTCATGAGGCTTGAACTCTGGGCCTGGGCGCTGTCTCTCAGCTCTTCAGCTCAAGGCTAGGACTCTACCACTTGAGCCACAGCGCCACTTCTGCCTTTTTCTGTTTACGTAGTGCTGAGGAATTGATCCCAGGGCCTCATGCATGCAAGGCAAGCACTCTACCACTGAGCCACCTTCCTAGCCCCACTTCCAGGTTTTTGTTTTGTTGGGGGTATATTTTGGTAGCTAATTCGAGATAAGAGTCTCACAGACTCTCCAACCTGGGTTGGAGCAGCTAGGATTACAGTTTTGAGTCCCTCAGCTAAACAGACGACTTTATAGTGAATTTCTCTATAGTTTCTATTTTCCATGGTCACCATTGGGTCATGCATCTCAGATGCACCTGGAATCCTTTCCTCCTTGAAATTCATCTTTTGGACTCAGCCCTTTGTTTACCTATAGGTGTTGGAATGTGTGGGGTGGTTTGTGGTTGTTGTTAATTCTTTTTTTGTCTTCGGTTCTTAAAAGGGTGTTTTGCAGGAGTGACTCTGAGTTGATATTTGTTTGTTCTTGTCACTTCAGAGGCTTTATTCCGGTCTCTCCGCCTCTCTCAGGAGGCTGAGAAGCCAGCTCGCCTTCTGTAGCCTCGTACACAAGCTGTCCTTTCTCAATGACTGCTTTCATCCGGTCTCTGCCTCTGACATCCTCTACTCCCAGTAAAATGCGCGAAGCCCGGGCTCAGGCTCGCTTTTATGTATTTTGCTTGACAAGCTTTGTGTCCCTGGTTCTGTGGTTCTGCTTTTTTTTCACTTCTAGAAAAGGTGCAGTTATTTTATCTAAAAATATCGCCTCTTGGGGCTGGGAAGGTAGCTCAGTGGTAGAGTGCTTGCCTTGCATGCCTGAGGCCCTGGGTTCGATTCCTCAGCACCACATAAGCAAAAAGAAAAAAGCCGGAAGTGGCGCTGTGGCTCAAATGGTAGGGCACTAGCCTTGAGCTGAAGAGCTGAGGGACAGTGCTCAGGCCCAGAGTTCAGGCCCCACAACCGGACCAAAATAAAATAAAATAAAATAAAAATATCGCCTCTTTTCCATTGTCTTTATTTTCTTCCTCGGGGATGTCTCTATGTAAGATTTTCTCATTCTGTTCTCTGTACCTCTTAATCACTCTTCATATTATCATTTATCATAACTCTTTTGCTACCATTTTGTTTGCTTGCTTTTTTTTGTTTTTGTTGGTTTTTTGTTTTGTTTTGTTGTTTATCTTTTAAGATGGGGTCTCCTTATATAGCCCAGGCTGGCTTTGAACTTGTGATCCTGCTTTCTTAGCCTCCCAAGAGCTGGGATTACAAGTGTATACCATCATACCTGTCTTCACTGCATTTCTTTATAAATAACTTTAGGCTCACTAATTCCGTGGGGTTTTTTGTTTTGTTTTGTTTTTGTTTTTTGTTGGTTGTGGGGCTTGAACTCTGGGCCTGGGCATGTCCCTCAGCTCTTCAGCTCAAGGTTAATGCTCTACCACTTGAGCCACAGTGCCACTTCTGGCTTTCTGAGCGGTTTATTGTAGATAAGAGTCTTATAGACTTTCCTGTCTGGAGTGGCTTTGAACCACAATACTCAGATCTCAGCCTCCTGAGTAGCTAGGATTACAGGAGTTTATGTGTCGTTAAATTTTAAATTTGGGAATTCATATATATATATTTATTTTATTTTTGTCAGCGTGGGGCTTGAACTCTGAGCCTGGGCACTGTCCCTCAGCTCTTCAGCTCAAGGCTAATGCTCTACCATTTGACCCACAATGCCACTTGAGCCACAGTGCCACTTCCGGTTTTCTGGTAGTTTATTGGAGATAAGAGTCTCATGGACTTTCCTGCCCCGGCTGGCTTTGAACCATGATCCTCAGATCTCAGCCTCGTTAATAGCTCAGATTGCAGGCATGAGCCACCCAGCTAGATTTTTGGAATTCTATTTTTATTTCTAGAAATTCCATTCCTCCTCTCACTTCTCCTTTTCCTCCTCCTATTTTTCTTTTTTTTTTCTCTCCTTTTCCTTCTCCTTCTTCCTCTTCCCTCTCTCTCTTTGTCCCCCCTCTTCCTTGTTTGATATGTTCATCTTTGTGACCATCACTCTGTTGCTGGGCGTATAAACCTGTTGCTTTTGCTTCTGGTGACGCTCACTCCTGGTGTCTTCCCGGTACTCTTGTGGCTTGGAAAGATTTCTATAGAAGCCTACTGCTTGATCTGCCTCTGTGGGTGTCCTGGGCGAACCTCGTGTTGCTTGTGCTTCTGTCTTACAGAGAGGGCTCCTCCCAGGCCACAGTGCCCTCTATCCAGAGCTATTCCTCATAGGAGCCTCACCTCCCTTTCTTCCCAACCCCCAAATTCACAGTCACCACAGGACCATAGCCTCCAGCTGGGCCTTGCCCTCCAGGAAGCAGCCCGGCCGCTGCGCCTCACCCTCCTTAACTTCCCTCACCACACGCGTCACCATCTGCCCTGACTTATCTTTATTTGTGAAGCGGCTTCCTGAGTGACAACTCCACACACACACAAACACACACTGGAATGGTGACTCACTCACTTCCCTAAACTTAGAAACTAGCGTAGAGCCCAAAATACAAGAGCGTAGCAGTTAAGTGATGGATGGGTGAGCAAATGAGACGGAGCACCTGTCTCCCAAACGCTCCCCGTCTGGCAGCTCAGACAGGAACAGTTACAATGTGGAGGAATATGGAGACTTCTATACAGAGAAGGCTCTGCCTGCGGCCTCTGCCTGGGAGAAGGGCACAGAGCTCAGGAGCAGGTCCTGGTCCCATCAGGAACTGGGGTGGGGATGGCGGTGGGGAGCGCATACAGCCCTGAGCCCTAAGATGTGTTGTCATTACACCACGAAAGCCAAGCTCAAGAACAAAGTTCCAGACAGGGACAGAGTCCCAGACAAGAAAGACTGCCAGAGACCCTGAGGAAGAAGATGGGGAAGAAGAGGTGGAGGATGAGTTGGAGAGGGGTGCAGGCTGGATCCCAAGTCCTGATCAAAGTGGGCGTGTCTGCAGGGGAAAAAATGTTGGGGCTGCAAGTGGGAGGCAGGGAGGCTTGTGAGCAGGGTCTGCAGAGATGGAGGCTGGTTCTGAGCCAGCGTTAGGAGCAGGAGTAGGAGTGCCCCAGGACAGACTGTGGGGTTTCTGGCAGTGGGTTTGGCTTGAACTGGGGTTACGGGCAAAGCTTGGACTTGGGTGGGCTCTCTGTGGGCACAGGGGCTGCCCAGGGAGCATCTGGCTGGGCTGAGGTGAGGGGTGAAGGTTCATACCCAGGACTCCTGAGCCAATGTTCTTGCCAATAAGATTGCCAGATGGAGCAAAAATAGAAATGGGTATATAGGACACAGCTCAATTTGAATTTCAGATTGACGATGGATGATTTGTGAGTGTGTCTGCCTCCAAGATGAGTTTCCTAGGTTTCATCCCGCAGCTCTGCCTTTAACACCCGGTCCCCCCTCCCACAGGGCCGACAGCCCGGAAACACACCAATGGCGGCCAAGGTCCCCTTCCCCAAGCACTTCTTGACATTCTCTGGCCCTAAGCAGAGCCCCCTAAACGATCTCCCCTGCCTTACCCCTCCCCATCCCCCCCCCCGGGTCTGGATACCCCATTAGGGCTGGGGAGGAGAGAAAGGGGCCCCTCAGACCCTACCCCACCCCTATGGAGCGTTTCCAGGAAGCAGTGCCAACCCTGGAGCCCTGCAGGACTTGCCGGGGGGGGGGGGGGGGGAAGGCACAGCTTGGGATCTGTTTTCTGGAACCATCCAATGTCACCACACTCCCCCCACATTCTGTCTCAGGCAGCTCAAGGCTTGTGGGAGTCTGAGGTAGGAGTGGGGGGGGGTCCCCAGCCTGAGGGGGGAGGGGGAACGCTCAGGGCTGGCCTCAACCACAGGCCTCAGGTGGCGTCTCATTTCCCTCGGGAAGGGAGGCCCTCAGAGTGGGAAGGAGGCAGCTCTTGGCCTCGGATGGACTCGACTGTTGTACGTTTGTTGGTTTGTTGTTGTTGTTGCGCTGGTACTGGGGCCTGAACTCCAGGCCTTGTGCTTTCACTCAGCTTTTTGTGCTTACAGATGGCACTCTACCACTTGAACCATGCATCCAGTCTGGCATTTTGCTGGTTAGCTGGAGATTAGTCTTGTGGAGTTCCCACCCACCCAACCCTACCCCCTGGGCTAACTTTGAACCATGATCCTCCAGATCTCAGCCTCCTGAGTAGCTAAGATTACAAGGCGTGAACCATCAGTGCCTGGCATTAACTCTGTTAATTACAAAAATATAAATGGCAAAAATAACCCATTGAAGGAGCACTAACTCTGAGCCAAGCCTCCACGTGGATTATTTTACTCAATCTTCAAAATAGTTGAACAACTGAAAAGACAAAGGCACAGAGAAGTGGAGTGACTTTTCCACAGTCACACAGCTAACAAGTATCATCCAGAGATATATCCCCCCCCCCACACACACACACACAGGACAGCGATCCATTTCCCTTCCTGTGAGGCTCAAGGGCCTAAAACTGTCTGATGAGCTGGAGTGGAAATCTACTTCCACCAGCTGTTCTAATGCCTGAGGCCCAGCCCCCTGGAAAACAACCTCTGCCAGGTACACTGGACAAAGAGACACATGGATGCAGCACAGGATTGGCCTTTCCCTGAAATCATCTGGCCAGCATCCAGGGAGCTCAGTCCTGGAGGTAGCAGATTCTCTGGAGGAAGCTCTGGTTTCACAGACCCTTAACCACCCCAGTTTAGGAAGCCAATGGCGCTGCGTACAGGTCAGCAGCTCCCCCTGGTGTCCATGTTGGGAAAAGCACTGGATTCGAGGGCCTTCTCTTCCCCTCTGGCAGGCAGGTCTGAGGCAATAGCCATGCTCTGGGAGTGTGGTCAGAGCTTGGGATTTCACACCCACATCTGATTGTCCACCAGAGAAAACCCAGTCCAGTCTGATCATCTAACAGCAGGGTCCCTGAGGCCCAGCGGGCTCAACTGCAAGGAATGAAGCACTCCCTTTTATCCCCTAAAAAGCCAGGTGTTTGGAGTGCTGAGCGGGAGACCTGGGAAGGAGGACTGGCGCTTCTCCATCTTTGGCTAGGGTGGGCTTTGAGTTAAGGCCATCATCCTTGGGTTGTCAGAAGAAAAATATAGTGAGGTCTCAGAACTGGTGGGCTTCAACATACCAGCAGGGGGGCAGAGGCCAGGGGCCAGAAGTGGGCGGTGGACCCAACCTCCAGCAGGTAGATAAGAGATCATGGGGGAGAACCGGTAAGGATTCTACCCCACACTGATGCCCTCCCCACCCCACCCCACAAAGCTCCTGGATTAGACAGAACCACAGCCTGTGGCCCCAATGTCACAGATGAGGAGACTGGGAAGGCAGTGGGGGGGGGGGTTGTTCCATGAGAAATAATAGCCACAGAGCATTAGAGCTAGGCCTTGCGACAAGGCTTCCTGACTCTCCAGTAGGCTGGGGCTGCCCCCTCCCCCACACACAGGTGAAACTGGACCACCTTAGAGCAGAATGCCAGAGCTAGGCCCTGTCGTCTGGAGGAGAGGAGGCACGGGGGCCTCCAAGCCCAACTGTAGACCTGCTACCTCCTACACTGTGAGCCAGGACCTGGGGCTCCAGACCAGGAGGCCAGGTCAGTGTGTGGTCATCTGGGAAGAGCTGATCCTCTCCATCTCTGTCTTAGCCTCTGCTTGGGAGTGGCACCTCTGGGAGCAGAACCACAGGAAGAGGAAGAAGCCTGAAAGATAAGCCAGGTGGCAGGGGGCATCACCACGTAGTGAGGGACCTCGCCCAGAATTCAGGGGACCCCCTCCCATAGCTGGAGTAGCCGGGCCTCCCTGGGGTCACAGCCACTTACAGTTGGGGGACAGAGGGACAGACTCTAGGAGTCAGAGGACTCTGAGTGTGCCAGTCAGGGTAGAGCCCATCCTCCATGCAGAGCAGGTGGGCACACACAGCTGTGGATTCAGCCCTTTCCCCAAGAATCCCACCAGCTGCGCCCACCTGCCACCCATTGATCTTACCATAGAACGAGTTGGAGATGGTGAAGAGGAAGAGCTGGGGCAGCAGGAAGATGCCAAAGGAGAAGAAAGCTAAGGCCCAGGTGGTGCCCAGCAGTACAGTGAGGCCTAGCACGGTGACAGTGTCCCGGCAGGCCCGGGTCCTCGGTGCCTTCTGGCCAGCTCGCAGCCTGCGCAGGGCCCACAGCGCCCAGGCCAGCACCACCAGGTTAAACAGGGACATGAGGCCACCATAGCCCATGACCAGCACACTGTGCACCACTGGGCTACACACCCAGCACCTGCGGGAAAGGGGTGAAGGCCAGGGTCAGCCCACCCCCAAGGTCAGAGGGAGGCCAGGCTCACTGGGCCCAAGGGACTGCCCCAGCCTTGTCTGGGCTTTCTGCTCTAATCATTGTCTGCTGCTGGTCATCCAGCGCCCAACCAGCTCACCACAACATGAGCCACCAGTCCCCTTGGTCCCCTTTCTGAAGCCCTGCCACGCCTGCCTTTCAGCTTTACCTGGGTCAGGTGAGTGAGGTGAGTGTGTTTCCCCTCCCCTCAGCCCTTTGCCACTGTACAGCATCCTACAGGACCCTGAATATGTCCCCTTCTGCCCTACCGCACAGTTGCCATAATTCTGCCACTGCCACCCAGCCTGGAGGCCAGCCTAGAACAGCATGTGATGCCCTACCCGCTGGTTTGGTGGATGGGGCTCTACATTTGGGAGTGTGGGGCAGAGGAAAGAGCAGGAAAATCCCACAGAGGGCTCAGCCTCAGCGAGAGAAAAGCGTTCAGGGCCTGATCCCAGGACCTAGGCCCTCCCTGTGGCCTTCGGATCTTCCAGGACACCTTCAGAACAAGCGCTGCCTCCTGAGCCAGACACAAGGTCATCAGCCTGACGTGTGATATCCCAGGCAGTTCCCATGACGACCAGGAGACAGGAAGCCCACGCCCCCACCACCACCCAGATAAGGACATTAGGGTGCTGGCTGAGAAATGCACACCACCCAGGCTAAGGTGACCAGAAGCTCCTCGGTGTGAGCCCGATGCTCTGGCCATCGGTGTCACCTGCCCAGAGCTGTCCCAAGGGCTCCTCCACTGGGATCACAGGGTTCCCTGACACTATTGGGATGTTCTCCAGGCTGGTAAGTACAGTGTGATGCCTTCCTTCCCAGCCACGGTGGCCCATCACAGTTGAATCACTCTGTGTCTGCTAGTACTTCTGTTGTCATGTGGGATCCAAGTGTGCATGTATCTCAAGTGATTCTTAAAATGCAGAGTGAAAGTTTCAGGAATCAGGGTCACAGCATCCCGGGCTGGGGGAGCATAGAGCAGGAATAGGAAGGGCTGCTTCCTAAAGTGTGGGATCCCCAGTGTCCATGCACTGATATGCCTCCTGCCTTGTAGAAGTGTCCCTTGAACTCTCTGATCCATGTTACATATTATATAATAAAATACATCTTCAGCCCAGTGCCAGTGGCTCATGCCTGTAATCCTGGCTACTCTGGAAGCTGCCCTCTAAGGATCATGGGTCAGACCCAGACTAGGTGGGAATGTCTTTGAGACTCTTATCTCCAGTTAACCAGCAAGAAACCAGACGTGGAGCGGTGGTAGAATGCCAAATCTGAGCCATAAAGCCAAGCAGGAGTATGACACCCTGAGTTCAAGCTCCAGTACAAGGACAAAAATAAAAATAAAACTAAAATACAGACACATTCCTTGGAGCCACCAACGCAGCCTCCCAGGGAAATGATGAACTCACTCCCAGCTCTCCTGCTGGGCACACACAGAGGTGGCACTGGCTTGTCTGGGGTCAACATCCACCTCAGCCTGGATTTTGGGGTGTGCCCTAACTGTGAAGCAGGACTGCCAGAGACCTGTCCCTGCTGTGAGTGAGCGCCACATCTCTAAGTGGCCAGGGCCACAGAAGGAATGGAAGGAAAGCCAGATTATGCAGATAGAGCTCCTGGGGTGTCTCATACCCTTCTCACTGTTCTCACTGCTTAACGATGGGATGTCTGGGTTATAGGAGACAGCAGCAGACTGTTCCCCAGGCCTAAGGGACACCCACATGCTGAGCCACCACCATAGCACACCCCTACCCCTGCCCACTCGGTCTTTCCTCTGAGTAGGAAGGGATCTGGGGTACTTATCAATGTCCAGTGCCCCTGGAGCCTGAAAAGCAAGGTACCCAAGGGCAGAGTATCAGGCACAGACTGAGCCCGGCCGGCAGGCTAGAACCACAGGGTGATGCTGGTGGTGCTGTCTCTGTGTGCCTGGAGGGCGGAGGCCCAGGTGCCCTGGCCTCGGGGCTGTGGCACCTTTCTAGAGTCAGCCAGCACTGAGCAAAACTCAGGCACCCTTCTAGCTCTAGCAGGAGGTGAGCAGAGCCTCCTCCCCCCACCTATCCAGCTAAGCCACAGCCCCCTCCATGCCCCTCAGCCTGGCCTGGCCACTGGCCTGGCCTGCCATGGTTCCTCTTGAATCCTCCCACCACAGCTGGCAAGACCACACATCCAGGACACTCACATGGACACATTCTGGAAGCCTGTGTGGTTTTCCTGGTTGTAGACGAGTGGGATTGTGCAGGGTCCATACACGGAGCTCTTCACAGTGAGGAGAAGCAGCACCAGGAGGGCCGGAACCCCTGAAAGGGGGACAAAGACTCACGACCTTCCCATTCCCAGAACCCCATCCCCACGCAGTCCAACTTTGGAACCTGGAGCCTGGGCCTGGAATGGGCTACTCTAGGCTGAGGATGAGCCGAACGAGGGACTAGCAACCCTGCCTGTTGGAGAGCTCAAGAGGCCCTGGGAGAGGAGAGCGGTTACCCCAGCCCAGTGCACAGAGTTTGAGCACGTAGTGGTGAATGTAGATGTTGTAGACGCGGCCCAGGAGCAGGTAGAGGTTGAAGCCTTCCATAGCCATCCAGGTGAGGCAGCTGAGCAGAGTGTAGTGAAGGGTGGCAGCCAGTGCCGTGCACGCAACCCCAGGCACGGGGGCCACGGCCAAAGTGGAGCTCAGAAGGAAGGTGACGTTCAGGAGCAGCACGGAGACGTGCAGGTTCACATGGATGCTTGCGATGGAGTCACTCTGCTTCCTGTGGGCAGGGTGGGGAGGCCCTTGGTTCCCCAGGGACATTACCTAGGCAGTGCCACCCCTGGGCTCAGAGAGACATAGGATGGGGAAACTGGGGAGGGGCCCATGGCTTGGGCTTGCGCCTCATTCTGGACAGGAAATCAGGGAGGCTTGATCAGGATGCACAGGCCTGGATGGGGGTGGAATTACCTGTCCTGGATGTACAGCAGGATGACAAGCAGTGAGGCCAAGATGGAGATGCTGCAGCCCACCAGGGAGATGTACTCCAGAGGTGCCTGCAGCTCTGCGGGGAGCTGGGCTGGGGAGAGCTGCTGCAGGAGGAAAGGGGAGCTGAGGCCCAAAGACCAAGGCCCTCACAGGCTCCATCAGAAGACCCACCCCAGACCTCAGCTCCAAGCCCTAACCTGTAGCCCAGCCCAACCCAAGCTTGAAGAAAGCCAGGGCACATGTTTTCCCTCATATGCTGAAGCTAGATCTAACTAACATACACTGAGACAGGACTCCAGGCATTCACACACTGTGAGACCAAAGAAGGATATTCTTAGGAGAGGAGCTCAAAGGCACAATACCTATATACCTCTCATCAGATAAAATAATATTTATCAAAGCAAACTCCAGGAAGTGGAAATGAGGGGTTTTTTCCTATGTTCTGATTTTTTTCTTTTAGTCATGTTTGTCCATTAATCTGTCTTTGGGAAGGTAAGGAGGGGCACAGAAATGGAGGGACAAAGGATGAACAAATGCAGCAGTGGTACTCACTAGGCACTATGTTGAAAATGAACCATACAACTTGTGGGTGGGGTTGGTAGAGAAAAACTAGGAGAGAGTGAGAGAAGGGGTGACATTGTCCAAAAAGAAATGTACTCTTTACCTGACTTATGTAACTGTAACCCCTCATATGACACCTTTATTGTAACAATTTTAAAAGTAATAAATAGAATTCTTTTTTAAAGCCAAGGCAGAAGTGTTAACTTGCACCCTCATCTCCTCTACAATGACCCCCCACAATTCTATGCACACAGGTAGGGAGGCACCACACCTCCACGTATGCAGACAAATGTGACAGGCCTGGCCAATCACAGGCCAACCTCCTGATGCCCATAATGATTGCTGAAGGATGAGTACAGGACCTAGTGAACTCAACACCAAGACTCATAGCAGAACTGGAAAGACTCTGGCCTAAAAACTAGCAGAGGGGGGCTGGGAAGGTGGCTCAGTGGTAGAGCGCTTGCCTTGCATGCATGAGGCCCTGGGTTCGATTCCTCAGCACCACATAAGCAAAAAGAAAAAAGCTGGAAGTGGTGCTATGGCTCAAGTGGTAGAGCGCTAACCTTGAGCTGAAGAGCTGAGGGACAGCGCCCAGGCCCAGAGTTCAGGCCCCACGACCAGACCCAAAAATAAAAACACTAGCTGAGGATAAACTTGAAATGCCTGGAAGTCATACTATTATGCTATGAGGCAGCCAGCCCAGAGCAAGCACAATTGAGGAACAGAGATAGAATCCTGTCTTAATTATATTCAGCCCCTGGATCAAGCCATGCCAGAAGCCTAAACGAGCTGTTTTAAGAAACCTGAGCCCACTGAGTGTATTCTCTGTCTCTCTGTCTCTGTCTCTCTGTCTGTCTCTGTGTCTCTGTCTCTGTCTGTCTCTGTATCTGTCTCTGTCTCTCTGTCTCTGTCTCTGTCTCTCTGTCTCTGTCTCTGTCTCTCTGTCTGTCTCTGTCTGTCTCTGTCTCTCTGTCTGTCTGTCTCTGTCTGTCTGTCTCTCTGTCTCTGTCTCTCTGTATCTCTGTCTGTCTCTGTATCTCTGTCTGTCTCTGTCTCTCTGTCTCTGTCTCTGTCTGTCTCTGTCTCTCTGTCTGTCTGTCTCTGTCTGTCTGTCTCTCTGTCTCTGTCTCTCTGTATCTCTGTCTGTCTCTGTATCTCTGTCTGTCTCTGTCTCTCTGTCTCTGTCTCTGTCTGTCTCTGTCTCTCTGTCTGTCTCTGTCTCTCTGTCTCTGTCTCTGTCTCTCTCTCCCTCTCTCCCCCCTCCCTCTTTCCCTCTCTCAGGCGGGAGGTACACATACCATGAGAACAGCAAAATAGGTGAGGTGGTTGCAGTGGCAGAGCACCTGGGAAGGGGAGGGCTGCTCTGTGCGGCAGCCCTCAGGGCTCCAGCCCCCCTGGGAGTGCTGGCTGTCCCCCTCCTTCCAGAAGACGCAGGTTAGTGTGTAGAATTCCTGAGGGGAGATTGAGGTCAGTCCTGGAGGTACTGGGAGGGGTCTCAGATCAGGATCTGGGAGTCCTGGGGCGAAAGGAGACTCTAATGTGCCCTTGTTGACACTATATGTATAGTGGCCAGGCTGTGACAGCTCCAGATGACAGCCACACTCCCAGTATGGACCCTCAAAGTGACCTGGGCAAGTCATCAAGCCTGTGTGTGCCCTCCATACCATTAGCTGGGGGAAAATAAAAGCGTACAACTTCTGAGGGCCCGACACTGGCCTTTTGTCCGTCAGAAGCAAGGAAGCTGCTGTCTCCTCTATCCTCCCACAAAAAAGGGGGGCACATAAAGTTCAGCTCCAGCCCCAGAGGGAGAAAAGACTCATAGCCAAGCCACAGTGGAGGGAGGGGGGGACACTGCGCAGGCAGCCCCAGGGTGAGAGGGTAGAGAGGGGTGCTGAGTCCTGAAAAGGTAAGTCAATTTCCTTGAAAGTAGAGCAGGGGCTTGATTGCAGGCAGAGGGGACAACAGTGGCAAAGCAGGGGTGCAAGGAAAGGTTGAGGGACATAGAGAATACAAGGCCTTGTCAGGCACAGGAGGCTGAGATCCAGAGGACTGCAGTTCAAAGCCCGTCTAGGCAGGAAAGTCCAAGAGACACTATTTCCAAAATAACCAGAAGAATGCAAGGCTGGAAGTGTGGTTCAACCAGTAAAGCAACAGCCACATAAACCAAGCAAGCAACAGCCACATAAACCAAGCAAGCACTGAATTTAAGCAGCAGTACAGGAAGAAGAAGAAGAAGAAGAAGAAGAAGAAGAAGAAGAAGAAGAAGAAGAAGAAGAAGAAGAAGAAGAAGAAGAAGAAGAAGAAGAAGAAGAAGAAGAAGAAGAAGAAGAAGAAGAAGAAGAAGAAGAAGAAGAAGAAGGGGAGGAGGAGGAGAGGAGGAGGAGGACAAAGAGGAGGAGGAGGAGGAGGACGACGACGACGACGAGGAGGAGGACGAGGAGGAGGAGGAGGAGGAGGAGGAGGACGACGAGGAGGAGGACGAGGAGGAGGAGGAGGAGGAGGACGAGGAGGAGGAGGAGGAGGAGGAGGAGGAGGAGGAGGAGGAGGAGGAGGAGGAGGAGGAGGAGGAGGAGGAGGAGGAGGAGGAGGAGAAGAAGAAGAAGAAGAAGAAGAAGAAGAAGAAGAAGAAGAAGAAGAAGAAGAAGAAGAAGAAGAAGAAGAAGAAGAAGAAGAAGAAGAAGAAGAAGAAGCAGAAGCAGAAGCAGAAGCAGAAGCAGCTTCATTCTCATGCCAGGGTGTGATGATTTCCATCCCCTGTTTCAGAAATGGTTCCTCAGGGTGGAGTTTGGTTGAACCACAAGAGGGGAAAGGGTAGGGTAGGCATGGGGGTGCCCCCAACGTTACCAGGCTTTGGTTGTGCCAGATGCTGATGTTGACTGGATCTCTGAGGTTGTTCACAGGTCTATGGCCCAGCTGGGCTCCCAGGATATAGTTATTGAGCAAGGATGAGTTGCTGTCATCCTGGAAGAGCAGAGGAAGATGTTGCTGAGTGGAGGGGACCTAGGGAGACCCTGGAGGTGGCCCAAGCCCTCCCTTCCCAGCCCCTCCTCCCTGGATGTGCCAGATTCTTAGCTCTGGTTTTCAGATTGCTGTTCCTGCAACTCCCTAAAGCTGGTGGGAAGCTGAGGCCTCTGGCCAGCCTGGGTGACACAGTGAGCACGGATCCCCATCCACCGGGCCAGCTGGTGGTAGGGAGACCTGACTCTGCCCTTTGCTGACCTGGAAGAACTTGTTAGTGAAGAAGTAGATGCAGATGAGGCGCAGTTCCGCAAGCCTGGTCCTGCTGCAGGCATCCCAGGTCAGCTCTGCGGGGAACTGCATGGCATGCAGGGCCTGGAGCTGCAGAGGGCCCCACACAGGTGAGCCTGGGGCTCTCCCCAGGAAACTTTCCCTGGCCTCACCCACCTGCACAATCTGCAGGCCGCACCTCCTCCCAGACCCCCAGACCCTGGCTGCCCATTCTCTCCCTGGAGCCACCCATCAGGCATCCAGCTCGGATCCTAAAAGGATCCTGGGTTCCCTGTCCTTCCTGCTGCTGCTGGGAAAGCCCCGCTTATGGGGCTACCGAGCACCTCCTTTCCATTATTCATCACTTCATCTCCTCAGGAGGCAACTCCCAGCTACTTAGTTAGATCCCGGACTGGGAACAGTCAGGACCCCAAACCCCTGCAGGGCATCCAGGCAGATGCAACTGGCTCCCCCCACCCCTGGTAGGTTGCCTCTGACCTGGGGGCCCTGCTCCAGGGCCGCACTGCTCAGGGAGAGGCCCGTGAAGTTGCAGGCCAGCTTGAAGACCAGAGACTGGATGGTGCGCGTCTGTAGGGTCAGGTTTTGGCCAGGGAAAGAGGCGTTCAGCAGAAGCTGCTCTAGCTGGTGGATGTGCCTGAGGGCAGGAGATGTGGCCAAAGGGACCAGAGCTTGGAGGTAAGGGAGGGGCCAAAGTCCGAGAGGAGGCGGACCCTGAGCAGGGGGCGGGGCCTGTGGGGTTCCAGACAATCTTGCAGGGCAGGGTCTCTCATCCTTACCCCATCACTTGCCTTCTAGACCTCCCCATAGGGTATCTGAGTCACACTGACTGCCCACCTCACCCATCCCAGCCCAGGAAAATATAGAGACCCTCCCCACCCACGGATTACAGGCCCACGGTCCCTTCATGACCTCTATGATCAAAGCTACACACACACACACACACCCCACTCTAGACAGTAAACTACAAGAGGGGAGTGATACAGCCATCTTGCATCTCCAGAGCCAGTGTTAAGCACACAGTAGGTCCTCAGTAGCTGCATGCTGAGCACAGTAGGAGGTCACCCTAAACCAGCCCAGGACCAATGATGGGGGAGCTGGGGGAGGAGGCACAGCTGACTGGGCAGGCAAGGAGGAGGACCGGCTCACCCAGTGTGGACGGATGGCTTTCGGCTCCTGGGCTGCTCCATGTTCTCCATAAAGAGCAGGAGATCTTTTGGTGTCACTGTAGGCAGCAAAACTCAGACCCCTTCAACAGGCTCCTCCACTCCCCATCCACAATCACCCCATCCTTTGTGATAGGCTCCCCCTCCCTCTCACCACTGGGGGCTCCCTCTCACCTACTTACCTGCCATCTTGCCCAGACAGGTCAGAAAGCCCAGAGAGAAGAAAAGGACCCTGCAGAGATCCATGCCCTGGGTTCAGTCCCCTCTCTGTGCTGAGTCCTGCCCTGGAAAACCAGTATCGTCATCTTTATAGTGAAAGCACCACCCCTGCTTTCCACGCACCTGGTGTGTCCCTAGGGTAGGACCCGCCAAGTCCCTCCTGTCTCACAAAGGGGCAAGCCAAAGCTCAGAGAGCAAGGGGTCTTGCTTTGCTTGGGTGTACCTATCTGAAGTCATGTTTCTGTGACTCTAGAATGTTGGACCAGTTTGTAAGAGCTGCCATTAGCAGCTTGGCCTGAAATACTCCCGTCCCCCAAAAAAAGGTCTCTCTGGGGGCTCCCCAGCTGAAATGGTAAATTTAAATTTTTTAAAGCTAAAAAGTTGTGTAAAATACTTAAAGTCCAGGTCTCCTAGAGAATAATTCTAAATCCGGGCACCGGTACCTCATGCCTGTAATCCTAGCTACTCAGGAGGCTGAGATCTGAGGATCGAGGTTCAAAGCCAGCCTGGGCAGGAAAGTCTGTGAAACTCTTATCTCCAATAAACCACCAGAAAACCGAAAGTGGTGCTGTAGCTCAAGTGGTAGAGCACTCACCTTGAGCTGAAGAGCTGAGAGACAGCGCTTAGGCCTAGAGTTCAAGCCCCATGACCAACAACAACAACAACAAAAAGAATAATTTCTAACAGAAGGCATTCCTGGGTTGGGGAATGGAGACCACACTATGGAAAACTATTTCAAAACTCCAGGTGTAGAGAATAGAATGTCCCTCCTTCATCCTTCCTAGTTCCTCTTAGGCTTAGTAGGGGTTTTTTTTGGGGGGGGGGAGGTGGCAAGGGGTGTTGCAGGAGATCATATAATTGAGAACTAGTTTCAATCTGTAGACCCACAGTGATTCAGTAGGTCTTCTCTGATTGGTCAGTTGTTCTACACCTTATTTGCATATGGGCTACCATAAAGGAGTAGCAATAGCCTTTGATTGTGAGATGCTTCTCTTTGGAATATTTGCAGTCATTCTCTTGTTATCCTGAAGTTTATTCATTAAGCTCAACACAACAGCAGCTGCTGGCAGAGGAGCTACAACACTGGCAGGCACTGCCTGCTGCTGAGCCAAACACTAGAAGGCATTGCCTGGAACAGCGTGGCAATCCTTATCTCAGACAGCTGTGGAGCCAAAAGGGCTGCGACTGAAACCAGCTCTGCCCACCTCAAACAGCAAGGGAAGTTGCATCATTAAGACATTGAGACTGTCATCACAGTGGAAAAATAACAACCTGTTTTTAAAAAGTGCTGATTTAAAGCTGGGCACCAGTGGCTGACACCTGTAATTCTAGCTACTCAGGAGGCTGAGATCTGAGGTTGGTGGTTCAAAGCCAGCCCAGGCAGGAAAGACCATGAGACTCTTATCTCCAATAAACCACCAGAAAAACCAGAAGTAGCACTGTGGCTCAAGTGGTAGAGCACTAGCCTTGAGCTGAAGAGCTGAGGGACAGCGCTCAGGCCCAGACTTCAAGGCCCATGACCGACAAAACAAAACAAAACAAAAAAGAAAGAAACAGAATTCAAGCCCCATGACTGACAAAAAAAAAAAAGTGCTGATTTAATACAGCTCAGAGTTTTCTCATGACCTACACTTTTATTGATTAACTCTTTATTCTTAGAATCAGTATCTCCGCCTTAGGTCTTACCGAAGTCCTTACTTACACCGAAGCTCACACTAAACAGTGAGTTCTGGCAAAAGAAGTCTTACTTTTATTTTTGCAGCTGTTTGTAAGTCATTGTCCACAAGTTAAATAAAATATACAAGTGCTACTACCTTTTGTGTGTGTGTGTGTGTGTGTGTGTGTGCGCGCGCGCGTGCGCTCGCACGTGCACCAATACCCATACTTGAATTCATTGCCTGAGTGCTGTCCTTTAGTATTTTTTAGCTCATGGCTGGTACTCTACCACTTGAGCCACATCTCTACTTCTGGCTTTTTGCTAGTTAATTGGAGATAAGAATCTCACAGACTTTCCTGCCCAGGTTAGCTTTGAACCTGGACCCTCAGCCCCCTGAGTGGCTAGGATTTCAGGTATTAACCACTGGTGCCCAGAGCTACTTGGTTTGTTTTTAAGTGCACTGGACAGCTGAGATCCAGGTAAGCCAATGAGCTGATTTCTAATAGTAATTGGAACACAAAAACACTGACTCAGGGGCTGGGAAGGTAGCTAGTGGTAGAGGGCCTTGCATGAGGCCCTGGGTTTGATTCCTCAGTACCACATATGTAGAAACAGCTGTAAGTGGTGCTATGGCTCAAGTGGTAGAGCACTAGCCTTGAACTGAAGAGCTGACGGATAGCGCCCAGGCCCAGAGTTCAGGCCCCATGACTGACCAAGAAAAAAAAGAAAAATCACTGACTCAGGAGACACATTAACTGATTCACCACTGATAAAGCCAGGAGGAAGGAGGGTCTCCACCAAGGGAGCTGAGAAGCGAATGACCAATGAATGAATGAGTTCTTAATGGTGACACCTGAGAGCCCTGGACTCAAGGGGAACCCATACCTGCTAGACACTGCCTCCCCAGTCTTCCCCTGGGGAGCAAGATGGAGCAGACAGGGCAGGGCCTGGTGTGGACCTGGCATGGGCCTGGCATGGGCACAAGAACAGGTGGTGCTGGCTGCTTCGAAGAGACACCAGCATGCCACAAGCCCCTGCCCAACATGCTGCCAGGCCAATGCCACAGCCTGTGATGGCAAGGCAAGCCCAGCAGGGGCCAGTACCTGCACAGACAGAGGGTGACAGTGATGGCAGCTCCTAGAAGGAAAGCAGGAGCCTCACTCACAGCCAGGATCCCCCTACCAATAAGGCAGACATTGGGTCCCATGGCGGGGAGAGGCAGGAAATCTGTCTGTACTCTAGACTTTCCCTGGAAACTGGAGAGAAACAAACACTCACACGCTGCTTTCTGGTCAAGGCTGCCTAAGACTGAAACTAGACCAAGAGAACTGAGAGTTCACTGCACTACCACAAACCTTACCGTAAATGGCAAGGAACAGAGGTCTAAGAGGGAAAGATCCAGAACTCAAAGTGATTCCCTCTGTGTTGTTTGCATGTAAGGCTAGATCAGAAAAACTAAGGAAATCCCAGTGAGTCTCAAGGCCTTGTACTAAGCATAAACTCAGGGTGGTTCTCCACTGGAGAAATCTGAAGCCTGGGCACAGAAAGTAACTACAGGCCAGGCATTGGTGGCTCATGCCTATAATCCTACCTACTCAGGAGGCTGAGATTTGAGGATTGTGGTTTGAAGCCAGCCCAGACAGGAAAGCCCACAAGATTTTTATCTCCATTTAATCACCAGAAAACCAGAAGTAGAGCTGTGCTTCAAAGTGATAGAGCACTAGCCTTGAGCAAAAGAGCTCAGTGACAGTACCCAGGTGCTGAGTTCAAGCTCCAAGACCAAAAACAATAAACTAACTACAGCAATAACAAAACCTAACTACAAACCAATTCTGGGGTGAGTTGACTCAGTTTCCTATATCAAAACCAGGAGTAAACACTATGCCACTGTATAAACATCATGTCTATCCCCTGCTACTCTTCCTTTATCCTGGATCTAATAGCCAATCAAAGATTTTAAGACTATCAGACATACATAAAATCAAGTCAAAGGAAAGATCATTGTCAAGAGACAAAAGAAGCCAGATAAAAGAAGCATACCTAGAGATTTCCAAAGTGTTGGAATTCATAGACAAGGACCGAGTTACTTTGATGAATATGCTAAAGGGTACAGTGGGGAAAGTAGACTTCCAAGAACACATGGGGAACGGCAGGAAACTCTTAGAAAGTGTCAAGTAGAAATGTTTTCACTAGATGATCACTGAGAAAAATAACAGCAGTAGGGTCAGAGACCAGACTAGTAGTTTCCTGAACATGAGGAGAAAATGCTGATGGCAAAAGGGCACAAGGACAGTAGAAGGTTGTTTATCTTGAATGTGACAGACATATGCACGACTGTACATGTGCATTTATCAAAATGCATGAAACTACTCTCCTAAAAGGTGAATTTCATTCTATATGAAGTCCTATCTCCATAAGCCAGATGTCACAAAAACAAGTCAACAATATATTGAGAGGCCAGGAGCCGGTGATTCACACCTATAATCCTAGCTACTCAGGAGGCTGAGATCTGAGGATTGTGGTTTGAATTCAGCCTGGGCAGCAAAGTCCATGAGACTCTTATCTCCAATAAATCACCAAAAAAGCCACAAGTGGTAGAGCACTAGCCTTGAGCACAAAAGCTTCAGAGACAGCACTCAGACCCTGAGTTCAAGCCCTAGGACTGACAAAAAAAAAAGAATATATTGAGGGAGCAGCCCAAGATAAATGAGAGGAGAAACTTCCTTCATTTTCATCAGCTTTCCATCACTGAGACATCTACAAAAGAAGTATATCTAGAAAAAACCAAACCTACAAAAACCAACCTCAGGGGCTGGGAAGGTGGCTCAGTGGTAGAGTGCTTGTCTTGCATGCATGAGGCCCTGGGTTCAATTCCTCAGCACCACATAAGCAGAAAAAGCCGGAAGTGGCGCTGCAGCTCAAGTGTAGAGTGCTAGCCTTGAGTTGAAGAGCTGAGGGACAGCGCCCAGGCCGAGTTCAGGACCCACGACCGAAAAACAAAAACCCTCAAAGTGGGAAGGTTTCCTTTGGCTCTGGTACCACCACTCTGGGCCTGTAGCAATGCAGAGCATCATGGTGGAAAGGTATAGAGAAGAAAAGCTGCTCATTTCATGGTAGCCAGAGAGCAGAGAGAGAGAGAGGAAGGCAAGGACCAGGACTAGGGGTACCCTTCAAAGCCACCTCCCCAAAGTAAGTTTCAAAGACTGCTTCTTCCAACTAGACACACCTCTAAGCAACCCAGTCCACTATGAACGCATCAGTGGATTAGTCCATTAATAAGGTCTGTAAAGCAAAATGGGCTAGGGACATGGGGGCATGGTTCAAGTGGCAGAGTACCTGCCTAGAAAATGCAAGGCTCTGGGTTCAAACTACACACACACACACACACACACACACACACACACACACACACACACACACACACACACACACACACACACACACCACCCTATAACCATAAGCTTCCTTTTTTTTTTAGTACTAGATTTGCAGAGATCAGAAATAGGACTATACCCAGTAAGAGGCTGTAGAGATAGTGTTCCAGTCCCATCTGAGACTCTGATCTCTAAAGACTGCTTGGCAACATATACAAACTTTACATTCAAAACATTCTTTGACTCCAGAAACTTCTAAAATATATGAATTTGTCCTCTGGAAATAATAGAGCAAGCCTGGAATATATACCTGCAGAAATGTTTCAAACATTTTTTTCATACAGAAAACTCAAAAACTGTGTAATTGTCAATTGACCCAATAAGTTCAACAAGCTGGAGTACAATGCCACTTTGGAAAACAGCCTGAAATTTTTATATAAAATTAAATATGCACCAGGTGCTGGGGGCTCTCACACCTGTAAATCCCAACTACTTAGGAGGCTGAGCGCTAAAGATGGCAGTTCGAAGCTAGCCTGGGCAGGAAAGTCCCCATGAAATTCTTATCTCCAATAAATGAATCAAAAAACCTGGAAGTGGTACTGTGGCTCCAGTGATAGAGCACTAGCCTTGAGCACAAAAAGGTTCAGGGACAGTGCCCAAGCCCTGAGTTCAAGCCTCACGACCAACAACAAAAACAACAAAAAATACTAAATATGCCAGCCTGGTGCCAATGGCCTGTAATCCTAGGTATTTAGAGGATGAGATCTAGACCATCTTGATTCTAAGCAAGCTTGGGCAGAAAAGTCCATGAGTCTCCAGTTTCAAAATACCCAGCAAAAACTTAGGGTAGAAGGGTGACTCAAGCAGTAAAAACCAAGCAAGCTGAACAAGCATGAGGCAATGAATTCAAACTGCTCTCAGAACAAACAAATGCACACACTCGCATGCACACACACACACAAACACACAATACTAAAAATTAAATATGTAAGACTGGGATATAACTCAGTAGTACCTCCCCAAAGAGGGGGAAAATGCTTAAACTAAACGTACCTAACATATGACTAATCAGGCTCTTGGGCTTTTATCCAAGAAATAAAATTCATGTCACACAAAAATCTGTAGAGGAACCTTCATAGCACAGTTCTTTGTAATAGCCCCAAATTGTGCCTTTGGTGATTGAACAGCTAAACAAACTGGTGCTCCCATTCCATGTAATGCAACTCAGCAAGTTAGAGAAATAATTAAAAAAAAACAAATCCATACAACTTTAATGGATCTCAAGGGAATTATCCAGGGCCAAAGGAAAAAATGCAATCTCAAACTGTTGCTGACTGTATGATGTGATGCTTAGAACATGCTGGAAATGAAAATTACAGAGCTAGAAAACACAGCAGTGGTTGCCCAGGGCTGGGAAAGGGCTGTGTATGTTAGTGAAGGGATCCTATGGTAATGGCGCGGTTTTGTGTTTCGACTGTGGGGGCTATTACAGGATAAGATTGTATAGAATGAAATCTTTACCTTTCCTGCACACACACATTAATGAATGCATAACACCTTATGTAGAACTGGACACCAGTGGCTCATACCTGTAAACCTACCTACTCACGAGGCTGAGATCAGAGAATCACGGTTTGAAGCCAGCCTGAGCAGGGAAGTCTGTGAGACTCTTATTTCCAATCCCAGCAAAAAGCTAGAATTGGAGCTGTGGCTTAAGTAGTAGAGTACTGAACTTGAGTGGAAAAGCTAAGGAACAGTGTCCAGACCCTGAGTCGAAGGCCCAGTACCAGCACAAAAAAACAAAAAGAAAAAAAGAAAGAGGAAAAAACTATAAAAACAAGCAAACAAACAAACAATAGAATTAGCCAGGCGCCTGTGGCCCACTGCAATAATTCTATCTACTTGGGAGACTGAGAGCTGAAGGATTACAATTTGAGTCCAGCCCAAGAAGAAATGTCTTTGAGACTCTTACCTCCAAAATAACCAGTAAAACCAAGCTGCAGGTATGACTTAAGTGGTAAAGTGTCAACCCAGCAATCATAAGGCCCTAAGTTCAACTCCTAACACACACACACACACACACACACACACACACACACACACACACACACACACACACACACACACACACACATGCACATATAATCATGTTAAAAAAGGAGGACATGGGGCTGGGAAGGTGGCTCAGTGGTAGAGCACTTGCCTTGCATACATGAGGCCCTGAGTTCAAATCCTCAGCACCACATAAGCAAAAAGCAAAAAGCAAAAAGCCAGAAGTGGCGCTGTCGCTCAAGTGGTAGAGTGCTAGCCTTGAGCTGAAGAGCTGAGGGACAGCGCCCAGGCCCAGAGTTCAGGCCCCACAACCGGACCCTCCCCCCCAAAAAAAATGAGGACAGCATATCAGTGAGTAGAAAGAGCAGACTGAAAATAATGTTTATATATATATATATATATATATATATATATATATGATGTTTATAGGCGCTCTGTGTGTGTGTGTGTGTGTGTGTGTGTGTGTGTGTGTGCGCGCGCGCGCGCTGGTCCTCATGACTGGAGCTTTATTGCTCAAGATTAGCACTCTGCCACTTGAACCATATCTCTACTTCTAGCATTTTGCTGGTTATTCGGAGATAAGAGGCTCTTGGGCTTTCCTGCTCAGGCTGTGATCTCAGGTATCAGCCTTTTTTTTTTGGCCAGTCCTGGGGCTTGGACTCAGGGCCTGGGCACTGTCCCTGAACTTCTTTCACTCAAGGCTAGCACTCTACCACTTGAGTCACAGCTCTACTTCCGCCGTGTGTGTGTGTGTGTGTGTGTGTGTGTGTGTGTGTGTGTGTGTGTGTGTGTGTGTGTTTCTGTAGTACTAAGGAATGGAACCCAGAGTTTTATGCATGCAAGGCAGGCACTCTACCACTAAGCCACATTCGTAGCCCCAAGTCTCAGTCTTCTAATTAGCTAGCACGATAGACATGAGCCACCAGTGCCCAGCTGTTTATAGCTATGCTTAAGTATATTGTCATACCTAGAAGAGTGATTGCCAAAATATTAATAATGCTATCTGAAGAAAGTTTTTTTTAAATTCTCTGTGTGTGTGTGTCTGTCTGTCTGTCTGTCTGTGCCAGTACTGGGGCTTGAACTCAGGACTTTGCACTCTTAGCTTTCTTGCTCACAGTTGATACCCCACCACTTGAGACATGCCCCTATACTGAGTTTTTTCTGGTTAATTGAAGATGGAGTCTTTAGGACTGTTCTTCAAGGAGAAGCTGGTATCAAGCTATGCTCCTCTAGATCTTAGCTAGTATTTCAGGCATGAGCCACCAGCACTCAGCTTTTCTATCTATGTTTTCTGTATTGCTTAAGTTTCAAAAGCAAACATTCTGTTCCCAGTAGAAAAATGTTCAACGTTCCAGATGAGTATTAATAATATGAATTATAAAAACAAAATGCAGTTGGACACCAGTGGCTCATGTCTGTAATCCTAGTTACTCAGGAGGCTGAGATCTGAGGATCACAGTTTGAAGCCGATCCAGGCAGGAAAGGCCATGAAACTCTTATATCCAATTAACCTCCAAATAGCCAGAAATGGAATTGTGGCTCAAGTGGTAGAGCACCAGGCCTTGAGTTCAAGCCCCTTGACCAGCACAAAAAAAATATTACAGGTTGGGAGTGTAGCTCAGTGGTGGAGCACTTGCCTAGCATGCATGAGGCCATGGGTTGGATTCCCAGCACTGAAAAAAAAAAATTGCAAAGCAATATAATCCTATTCTAGCCCAAAGAGGTCACTCTGGGTGGCAGATTATGGGCTTGTTTTGCTTGTCTATTTTTTTCCTGTTTCTACATCTGCCATAGTTGTATAGTTTTCAGTTTCTATTTGTTGCCTTACAGATAGTTTCTAAGTTTTTAAATATAAACAACAAATAAATCCAAAAGCTGTAACATACAAAGTAATCCTCCATTCTGCAAACTCAACTGCTCACATCACCTCTGTTATTATAGTTCTGAGTGTCTTCTAGAGTTTCTTCATGCAAATAGAAGCAAATAGAATCCCTCCCTCCCCCATGTTATATAAAAAGTAGTTCCTCTAACATGGTTCTCCACTTTGCTTTTCACACTCAAAAATACATCGTGGAAACTTGCCATAGCAATATCCAGAGACACTCTACTTTCATTGTACAAGTTAAGGTCATTGCAAGGGTGAGCCAAAATGTACCCAACAGTCCAGTTCACAAGGCAGGAGCTGTGGCTCAGCAGTACAACACCTGCCTAGCAAATGGGAAGCCATGAGCTCCAGCCCAGTATTGTAAATAATAGGAATAAGAATAAGAATAATTAGTCAGGCACCAGTGGCTCAAGCCTGCAATCCTAACTACTCGAGACAGTGCCCAAGACCTGAGTTCAAGCCCCAGGACCGGCAAAAATAAATAAATAAATAAAATAATACCAACCATGTAACTGGTGAGGGACTCCCACTTCAGGGGGCCTTAGTGCCTTCTGGCACTGGAGGGGTTGGTTCTAGACTTTGGCTCCTGCCAACACTGCATCTGGGCTGGAGTGGAGCTCAGTGGTAGAGCACTTGCCTGAGCATGCCCTATTCCCTGGGTTCAGTTCCAGCACCACAAGAAAAACCAGAAACAAAAATCAAATAGCACAGTTATACTTACATTGTTTCTCACATGTCCAAATTCACTGTTTGCCATCTGCATAATGAGTTAGATTTTTTTTCCCTGTTCATTTCTAGAAATGTTTTGCATATTAGGAAAATCAGTTCTAGGATTATTCAGTGCCCTATTGTGTGATGTTGGGCAGGGAACTTGGCCTCTCTGGACCTTGGGCGAGAAACTCAATTCAACCAGGGAGAGAAACTCAATTCAACCAACCATTTCCATGATGCATGCTCCTGTGGATCAGGTCCTGATGAAGGGCCAGGGCTATGAGCAAAGTCCCTGACCAGCTATTGTATGTGAGGTATGGGAATCCCTGTTTTACTCATCAGAGCTGATCATGAACACCAGAAGCCCCCAGCAGCATCAGCAGCACAGCCTGGAGACCTTGCTTCTGCCCACCCTCCCTCAAGTAATGAGCTGGGAAATGGCCCAAAGAGATGCTACTCTCAACACCATTTCACAGATGGGTAAAGAGAGGCCTAGCAAAGTCCAACAGGGAATGGGAGCCAGCCTACCCCCAGGGCCACTTCCCTGAGCCCCAAGCTCTAGTCCCAGATCCTCCAATCTACAGAGCACTTGCTCTGTGCACCCCAATCCTGCCACCTGAGGGGTAGGATACTAGACCCATTTTACAGATGAGGAAACTGGGGTCCAGAAAAGATTGGTCCTTCCTAGCCCCAAGCTACAAGAGAGCCACATTGAGCTCAAAGCCTCATCCCCAAATTGCCCCTTGGTTTAAATGGCCTTACTTGAAATACCAGATCTCTACATTCCTGGGGTCCAGAGTTGTCATGAGGATGTGTCCCTAGCTTGCTGCTCTCAGAATGTCACCAGGCCCGTGCCCACATGGAAAAGGGCACATCTAGGGCCCATGGGCAGTTGTAGTTAGGACAAAGGGTTGGGCAGTATGGGACGAGAGGCCCAAGGACAGAGGGGGTGCAAACCTGTGCAGCTGGATGTCTCTGCTGTGGTCTCCTTGCTGTCCCCTGGCTTCTGCAGGAAGAAGAAGAAGAAGTTGGAGGCAGGGGCTTCAACAGCCTCTCTGCTGTCCCCACTCCCTGTTGCCCCCTTTGCTTCTCTCACCTCTCTTCACCACCACACTTCCCCTTCTCACTTCTTCTTTCTCTTCAGCAGCCTCTCTTCCTCAAAGCCAAGCCACATCAAGCTCCTCTTGATCTCATCCTGCAGCACTTCCGAGGGTGGGGGGAGGCCACAGCACCTCTGGGACGTGAGTGACAAGCCCTGGTGCTAGGGTACCGCCAAGAGCTGCCTTGGCTCCGGGTCTGTGGGCAAGTACCACCACTTATCTGTGCCTCAGTTTCCCCACCTAAAGAAAAGAGAGGAAATGGCACTGTGGTTCGAAATGGTAGAGCACTAGCCTTGAGCAAAAGAGCTCAGGACAGCACCCAGGCCCCAAGTTCAAGTCCCACAACCAACAAAACAAAAGAGAAAGAGAGAGAGAGAGCTCCCTGTGTTACTTGACAATCCATGGGACTGATGAAGGCATGGACTTCAGGCAAGGGCTGGGGACAGGCTGCGGGGGCTCAGGTCCCCTGGTTCCCATTCATGGGCTGGGTGACTTGGGGGTCAGCTACTTAACTCTCTGCCTTTTGATTTTCTTTGTGAGACAGAGATGGCAGTACCACCTCCAGTAGGGCCTCATCAGTAAGGAAGGTGTCTCATAAAATCACCATGGGTCACAAATTTCAGATCCTGAAGCCCAGCAAAGGACAGTCTGGTCCCGCTGCAGAATCTCAGAGGAGGGCAGAGGCATGGTGCATGTGTGTGCGTGCGTGTGTATGTGCGCGTGCGTGCGTGCGCACAGTTCCCCATCCAGATTCCCTGGGGAAGTCACGACTCAGGAATGTGCCCTTCCATCTCTGGGTGAGAGAAGATAGAAAGAAAGCAGACAGGCCCCAGCATGGTTTCCCTCCTCTACCTCCCTCCCCCCAGCTTGCCCTTCAGCAATCCCTGGCCCAGCCTGTGGGACAGGGGAGAAGAGTTGCCAAGCCTGCACCCAAGCAGTCAGAGGCTTTTCAGGAACTCCAGACCCTGGTGCACCTGTGTCCTTGGCCAGGTTCCCTACAGGTGCCTTGGTGTTGGTTCTTTGTGCTTTTGTTTTCCTTCTTTTTTTTGGTCAGTTGTGAGGCTTGAACTCAGGGCCTGGGAACTGTCCCTGGGCTTTTGTGTTGAAGGCTAGTGCTCTACCACTTTGAGCCACAGCTCCACTGCCAGCTTTCTGGGTGGTTAATTGGAGATAAGAGTCTCATGGGAACTTTTCTGCTTGGGCTGCCTTTGAATGGTAATCCTCAGATCTGAACCTCCTGAGTAGCTAGGATCACAGACATGAGCCACTGGTGCCCAGTTTTATTTTCCTACTTATTGTTTATTGCTGTACTAGAGATGGAACCCAGGGCTTTGAGCAAGCACAGAGCAAGTGCTCAACTGAGCTGGGAGCTCCTGGACTTTTGTTTTCTCTGACCATGACCCAGGCCTTAACCTCCAGACTCTTCCTGTCTGAGTTCTCCCAGTGGCTTTCCTCACGCTACCCAGACACCCAAGCCCAAGCCACTGTTCTCAGGACCCAGGAGGAAGTTCTGTTTCTTGCCCTCATTCTCCTGCCTTGCCCACCCAAACATTCATGCTTGAGGTTGGCCATGAACCATAGTCCTCTTGATCTCGGTAGCCCAAGTAAGTAAGGATTACAGGCATCTTTAGCCAATATCTAGCATCTTTAGCTGCTTTCTAACACTGACATGTATTTTTTTAAATTTTTTATTGTGAAAATACCTTACAGAGGGGTTACAGTTATATGGGCAAGGCAATGAGTACATTTCTTATCAAGCATTGTTGCCTCCTCCTTTGTTTCCCCTTCCCATCCCTTCCCATCCACCCCCTACTCCCCACTCCTGCCCGGCCATAGTTGTAAAGTTCGTTTTTTCAACATAATGTTAGGTGAAATGAACCCCAAGATAAGTATTCAAATGTTTTTTTCTTTCTTGTGATTGTTTCTAACATATTTATAAGATGATTTCTTTGTTGCTTTGTATATCCCTCCCCCCACGGTATGACATGTATGTTTTATCCCATTCTTAAGTCTTTTGCTTGACATAAAAAACAAGATATCTGAACTAGGCATGGTGGCACCACCTATAATCCAAGAATTTAGGAGGCAGAGAAAAATTATGACTTGAAGGTCAACCTGGGCTACATAGTAAATCTCTTTAAAAAAAAAAAATCCTGCTGGCACTGGTAGCTCAGGCTGAGATCTGAAGATCACAATTCAAAGCCAGCCCTTTGGGCAGGAAAATCCATAAGACTTTTATCTCTAATAAACTACTCTGAGAAAGCCAGAAGTGGAACTATGGCTCTAGACTATTAGCCTTGAGCAAAAGAAGCTCAGGGACAGAGCCCAAGCCCAGAGTTCAACTCCAGCACCAGCACCAGCAAAAAGGGAAAAAAAAAATCCCTTTTAAAGGTTGAGTAAGATTCTACTGTGTATATACCACAGGTTTATCCATTCCTTTGTTGCTGGACATTTGGCTGTTTTGAACACTCTGCTGTGTTAGCCAAATACTGTGTGTAGCCAAATAATGCTTTCCTTTTCTTTTTGGTGACAGTCCTGAGGCTTGAACTTAGGGCCTGAATACTGTCCCTAAGCTTTTTGCTCAAGACTGGTGCTCTAACACTTGAACCACTGCTTCACTTCTGGCTTTTTGATGGTTAACTGGAGATGAGTCTCAGAGACTTCCCCTGCCTGGGCTGGCTTTGAACCATGACCTCAGATCTCAACCTCTCAAGTAATTAGTATTACAGATGTGAGCAACCAGGGCCCAGCTCCAAATGATGCTATTTTTAAAAACAATGTTTCCATCCAGATTTGTAATAATTATTTTACTTACATAATGTTTAGTTTTATGGGGGCTGGGAATGTGGCTTAGTGGTAGAGTGCTTGCCTAGCACGCATGAAGCCCTGGGTTCGATTCCTCAGCACCACATAAAAAGAATAAGCTGGGGGCTGGGAAGGTGGCTTAGTGGTAGAGTGCTTGCCTTGCATGCCTGAGGCCCTGGGTTCGATTCCTCAGTACCACATAAGAAAAAAGAAAAAAGCCGGAAGTGGCGCTGTGGCTCAAGTGGTAGAGCGTTAGCCTTGAGCTGAAGAGCTGAAGGACAGCGCCCAGGCCCAGAATTCAGGCCCCACGACTGGACAAAAAAAAAAAAAAAGAATAAGCTGGAAGTGGTGCAGAGGCTGGTGGTAGAGTACTAGTCTTGAGCAAAAGGTCAGGGACAGTGCCCAGGCCTGCAGCTTAGTTTTATGATCTCCTCTTTTTCCAACTAATATTTTGCACTATGAAATAGTACTTAAAAGACACTATTTCTAAAAAGTGAAATGAGTCAAAGACAAACACCAACTAAAAGGGACAAGGACAATGGGCCAGTGACCAAAAGCAGTGTCAAGGGTACAGAAAGGGAACGGCTAGAGGCAAGTATGTACTGACACCAAACTCAGTTAAAAGTTCCACTATCCATTGTGGGGCATCAGTGGCTCACGCTTGTAATCCTAGCTACTCAGGACGCTGAAATCTGAAGATTGTGGTTTGAAGCCAGCCCAGGCAGGAATATCAGGAGACTCTATCTCCAATTAACCATCACAAAGCAGGAAGTGGAGATGAGTCTCAAGGAGTAGAGCACCAGCCTTGAGCAAAATAGCTAAAGGACAGTGCTTAAGCCAGAGTTCAAGCCCCAGTGCACGGCACAAAATTAGTGGTATTTGGGCTAAAGATTCACAGTGATCCTTGGTTTTGAGGAAGCCCTCAGATATTCTTATAATACACCACTTCTTCCTGAAACACTTCCCAGCTCAGAAGGGAAGGATGCTCTACACTGAACTTTGTCAGGAAAAAGAAACAAAAAGTCTTCAAAATATTACTATTTGATTCATTCTTCTTTCACTCTCATATGTGCATGGTTGCAGCTATAATCTAAATATTGCTAATCACAGGGTAAGCCTAGTTTATCTTCATCATTCTTAGTATTTCTAGGTAGCGGTTCCCCCACACAGCTTAGAATTGGGGGTTTTTATTGGAAGACAGCCGCGCCAGGATACAGGATGTGGTGGGCAGGTCCTCCCCACGCCCTTTTTACTGCCAAGACCGCAAGCACCCTGCCTCCTCCCACCCCAAGAGAAGAGGCCTCCGACGGACGGTGCACCAAGTACCACTGCACATCCGAAACACTTCTTTTTCGACTCCTTTGGTTGTACAAAACGGGAAACTGAGACCCGGGGCGGGAACACACTCGTTGGCCCACGTCCACCCGGTGGCGGCGCGGGCAGTAGCAAGAACACTTCACCGAAGTTGAGACCTGGGAAGCAGCTTCCCGTACTAAGCGAGGCTCCAGGGTGCCCACTCCCGCCACGGGGCACCCGGCACGCGGTGGGCGCTCGGAGATCAGAGCCCGGAGCCCTCCCCCGCTCCTCCAGAGTCCTGCCCGCGGCCCCCTCGAGGGTGAGGCCCGGCCGGGGTCGCACAGCCCCGAGCCCGGGGGGCCGGGGTCGCCGCGGGGCCGCCCCGGCTCCCGCCCGGGCCGCGCGCTCCCGCCCGCGGCTCCCCCGGCCCCCTCCCCCGGCGGGAGGAGGAGACTCGGCGGCCCTCCCCCGGCCCTCCCGGCGGCCGCCGCTGCAGCCCGGTGCCCGCTCCACCCTGCCTCGGCGGCTCGGACGTCCGGAGTCCCGCGAAGAGCCCGGCCCGCGGTGAGCGCAGGGGCGGCGGGGCGGGAGGCCGCCGCGCCCCCGGGGTGCGCTCGGGCCGCGATCGGCCCTCGGGTGGGAAGGGGTTAAGGCAGGGGGGTGCCGAGGCGCGGGGAGCGGCGCGAGGGTCCGCGGCAGCCCCAAACTCGGGGCAGAACTTTCTGGTCTCCACTCCGGGCTCCCCCTCACATCCCGGCGCCTCGTTCCCCCCCCCCCCCACCCCGGTCAGGGGCTGCGGGGCGATGGGGGAGGGGCCGCCGGCGGAAAACCGCGGGCCGGGGCCGGGGCCCGGGCCGGGGCCGGGCGGGAGGGGGCGGCGGGCGGGGGCGGAATGTGGAACTCTCCCGGGGGACCCAACGTGGTCACCATGGCGAGCGCGGGATGGATGGGCGGCACTGGCCAATCAGAGGACGGCGCCTCCCGCAGGCCCGCGGTGTCTGCCAATGGGAGCTGCGTGGTGGGGTGGGCGGGACCGTACCGAACGGACCCGGGAGCTCCCGCTGCCTACCACTAGGGGGAGCGGGACGGTTCGTGGGGTTGGGGTGTCCAGGGAGGGGGCGACTAGGTGAGGACGGCGGCGGCTCAGTGTCCTGGGAAGCAGAAAAGTAACCTCTGGAAAAAGCTGGGGCAGGTAGAGGGACGGCAGGACACGAGGAGGAAGGGAGTGTCCCGAGGTGGGGCCGGTGATGTGGACCAGTCCCTTCCCTGGGCACAGATTGGGTTTCTCCTTAGTGGGCGTAGGATCTTACACCCCCACTTCCTGGAGAGTTGTGGAGGGCTGTGTTGATTCTGGTTGGCACAGGACTTGCCCACCTGTTGGACAGAGTTTCTAGGAATGTCCTTAGGCCAGGGACCTGCACGTGTCACCGGGCTTGTCCACCGCAGGGCTGGGATTCGTGGGAGGTCTGCTGTGCAGGGGTGAGGCCTTGCAGGAGCTGCGGAGAGTCACTCCTGAAGGCTTCCCCCAGCCCAGCGATGCTTGTCCAGCCAGGTGCTCCCAGGGTAATAAGGACTCTGGAAGGAAGGCCACCAGTCCTATTATTCCAGCTCCCACCCACCTTTACTGCTGAGGCGCAGTGTGAGCCAGACAAGTAGCTGCCCCTCCTGGCCTCAGTTGGCCCAACTGTAAAGAAGTTAGAGGAGCTGGGGATGTAGGCCAGGAGTAGAGCTTTCGCCTAGCCTGTGCAAAGCTCTGAGTTCCATCCTCAGCCCTGAAAATCGTTGGAACCCATGACAGGATTGTGCTCCTCAACCTGGGATGGGGGTAAATGGGAACGGGCCAGGTCCAGCCTGGAGGCCTCATTGCGCTCCCTCCAGTTCTCCCCTGGAGGTCCAGCTGCTGGAGCCTGGGTGGCAGGTCAGAGGGACAGGTGCCCACAGTCTGTGGCTGACCAGCCTTGAGCCCTGCACTTATCCAATCAGGCTGTCCTCTGTGGTTTCCTGCTGGGCCCTGCTCCCTGCCCGCAGCTAGGCCTGTGGCCATGGGCTTGCCCCAAGCCCTACCTGGAAGGTTCTGCAAGGAGGATGGAGAGGGGAGGGGGGCAGATTCTGAGCTGGAGGGTAGTGCTGGGGCGTCTGAGTCCCCCATCCCCTCAGCTGGCCCCCATCCAGGCCTTCGCATTGCACTCCTCTGGGTAAACAATTACATATTCAAACACATTAAAGACAAAACACAGCCATGTCCCCTTTGGGTCAATTAGGCTTTCTCTGAAAAGAAGCCAGATCCCCAGCTGACCCTGGCCACAGATAGGTGCAGGCACCTACCTGTTTTAGGGAAAGGGAAAAAAAGATCCTTAAGATGGCTCAAGCCTCCCAAACTCTCCTTTGTAACCGAAACATCTGTCCATCTTCTGTCAACCAGTCAAGGAAGCATCCACACAATGGCAGCCGCATGCTTATGGCAGGGCTCTGTGCTGTCAGCCAGCAAGACCCAGGTGCCCTGCTAGACTATACAGTGATGCTTTGAGAGAACTACCACGCTTTACAGGGAAGCTAGGGAAGGGAATGCTGCTGGTGGATCTTGAAGGAGGTGTAGGAGTTTGCAGATGAAGAATGGAGGGAAAGACATTCCAGACTAGTCCATGAACAAAAGGAGCTTCTGGTCTTCGACCAGAGGGCGGGGCTACTAGGCTGAAGCCTGCAACAAGTGTCAAGTGTCAGATCAGGGCAGGCATTTGTTACTGTCCTGTGCCAGACAGCAAGCAGTTCGTTGGGCGGGGGCTGGTGAGGTCTGAATCCCACTCTGCTCCCCTGCCTATCCGAGGGATGCAAGGTCAGAGTTCATCTTTCCTCTCTCCATCCCACTAGTCAGCTTTAAGCAACGAGTGTATGCAGGGCCTGTCCTAGAAGCTGCAGGTAGCACAAGTGTCCTTTCTGGATGTCTTTGAACTTAAGATCCTCATAATAATAAATAATAGATTTTTTTTTTTGCCAGTCCTAGGGCTTGAACTCAGGGCCTGGACACCGTCCCTGAGCCTCTTTGTGCTCAAGGCTGGCGTTCTACCACTTGAGCCATAGTGCCACTTTGGGCTGTTTCTGTTTTCTTTTGTTTTTCCTTTTCTTCTCCTCTTCCCCCCCCCCTGTGCCCCACTTCACTCCTACCCCTGCCCCCCCACCCATGGCTTCTGGCTTTTTCTGAGTAATTCATTGGAGATAAAGAATCTCACATACTTTTCTGCTTGGGCTGGCTTCAAATCATGATCCTCAGTTCTCAGCTTCCTGAGTAGCTAGAATTTCAAGTGTGAGCCACCAGCACCACCTAAATAATTGATTTTTAAGAGAGGTCTGGTTGACTTTGGAGAAACAGGAGAGGGAAATAGAGTGAGGAAAAGCTCCCTAGGGCCCATGAAGGTTAATTCCACCCTGACCTGCTCCTTGATGAATCAGGGAAACACACACACACACACACACACACAAGGAATCAGGGACACACACACACACACACACACACACACACACCCTGGGAAGAAGCCACTGAGCCTGGTACCAGGGGAAGGAGCCTGGCTCTCTACAGGAGCTGGCCTCGGGGTTCAGGTTGCCAGGGCTGCCTATGAACTGTGTGAGTGGGGCAGAAGTGGGCGAGTTGCTAGGTAGGAGTTACTAGACGTTGGTGCTGCACAAGCGTGCAGGATTTGTGGTGGGTTAGTGATGTGCATTTCCAGAAAACCAGCCTAAACACTTTCTCTGTACCCCTTCCCTCTCAATTCCCTTCTCTTCCCTGCCCCCACCCCCAGAAGGAGCCCAGACTGAGGGCTGACTCTCCATCTCTATCCTTGCCTTCAGCGTGGGTGCCTGGAAGCCATTAGGGCCCCGATGACGCCTGCCCTGCTCCTGTACCATAAGCTTGGGATTCTTGGAAGGGGCTTGTGCCCCTCTGGCCAAGCCCCACACCAGGCACACTCCTATTTTAGGGGCTGCTGAAAGCCCCTGGGTGCCAGGCCAGCCCTGCTGTGCAGTGTCCAGACAAGGGGCTGCTGCTGGCTGGCACTCGGGTTTCCTGCCTCCTTCCCCTCCCCTCCTCCACAGGCACTGGCTCACATTGTTTCTCTTTTCCAAGAGCTTCTCTGTGGCGCTGGGCCAGGAAAGTGGAGAAAGAGGAGAGCAAGAGTGAGTGATTGTGTGTGCATGCACGCACACACACACACACACACACACACACAGGAGTGCATGTATACGTGGGAGAACCACTTCTCAAAGGGCTATCTTTGCTCATCTTTGACCCATCTGCCATGTGCAGGTGTGACAGTGTGCACTCAGCCTGCCAGGGATTCCTGGTGCTGTCAGAAATGTCTGTGGACCTGGATCCTGGATAGTCCTGGATCCTGGATCCTGGGTAGTCCTGGGCTCAGGACACATGTCTGTGGGGAACTCTGGTTGGTTAGAAGGCAGCTTGAATACTCATGTGACCCAGGCTTGGACCCTACAGCGCATACTCAGTTGCACCCCCTCTGGGGGCCTGTCCCAAGATACTGCATTTCAGCAAGTGTGTAGGTGAAGTTGAAGCATACCCCTCGCCTCCACCCATTCCACAGGTGCCAGAACCTGAGGCCCCAAAGGGCCTTGTTTCTTGGTGGCAGAGCTGAGCCGAGGGTACCTGTCAAGTGAAGGCAGATGTGCAGTCATCAGCAGCACAAGGTCACCAAGGCCAGGGGAGCTCACACCACTCTGGTCACAGATCTAAAACAGGGCTGGGAGGCCTGTGGTGCCTGGCCACCCAGGTGAAGGTAGGAGCAGGTGCAGCTCGGGGGTAACCAGGGCTAGTGTCAGCCTGGACACAAGAACAGGAGAGAGACTGGGCCCTTTGGGGACCCGGGTTAGGTTAGGACCACAGCCTGGGAGCTACAGCAGTGGGCCATGGCTTCTTTAGATTGAAGAAGAAAGATTGGAGTTAGAGTTCTAGAAGGAGTAGGAGTCCCATTTATACAGAGACAAAGAGCCAGTCAGATTCACATTTTAAAAACTCACTCTGTGCTGGGTACTGGGGGTGCCGGTGGCTCATGCCTGTAATCCTTGCTATTCAAGAGGCTGAGATCTGAGGATCATGGTTCAAAGTCAGCCTGGGGAAGGAAAGTCCATGAGACTATTATCTCCAATCAAAACTACTTACTCAGAAAAGGCCGGAAGTGGCCCTGTGGCTCCAGTGGTAGTGCTAGTCTTAAGCTAAAGAAGCTCCTGGGACAGCACCTGGGCCCTGAGTTCAAGACAAAGTACTGTTAAAAAACATTTCATTCTGGCTATTACTGTGAGAATGGATCTGAAGGAGGTCAAAGGTGGTGGACAGTGACTCAGGTATGGGCAGAGGGGAGGAGATGGGGAGAGGAGGGAAACACAAGAGAACAGAATCTGGAAGAAAATGACCTAAGGCAGCAGGCGCAGTTGTTTCCAGAGTTGAAGAGGGCACAGCATGGCAGTGGCATTAATATGGGGAGGGGGATGAGTTTGGACCATTCTTGGTGGGCCATGAAAAGATGTGGAGGGAGGGGAGGGGAGGGGAAAGTGCCAGGAGGGGCTGGGTAAGGATGGTGGAAAGGACATCATCACAGGGCTGGATGGGTAGGAGGAAAGCCTGTACTCAAGTAGGTGCTGTCTCTGGCAGAAAGGAAAGCAAGCTTGACAGCTTCCTTCACATTAGATCACCTGCAGATCCTGGGAGGGTTTGAGACTGAGGGAGATGGAGGGGAACATGAGCGTGACCAGGCAGCCTTGGGAACAGCCAGTGTCCATGTCCCCTCAGCTTTGCTGAGAGCACCACTAATCATGCACTGGTCACTCGGAAATGGCAGGTATTCAGCTACACAGGAAGCATAAGTAGGACAAAATAAAGCAAAAAGGGCTGAGGGCCTGGCTCAAGTAATAGAGTGCTTGCCTGACAAAGAAGAGGCCCTGAATTCAACCCCTTGCACTGCCAAAAAGAAACAGATAGACAGACAGACCAGCCAGAGGAGATATCTGCAAGGTGTGCATGATGGGGGGCGGGGTGCTGTGGCAGAGCTTCCTACAACCCCAGCTCACCACCACCTCAGACCCATCTGTTTCTGCCCATATGCGTTTAATCAACCCACCCTCACCAGTGTTTGCATTTGGACTCATGAACCTTGTAAATGCTGGTGATAATTTTTCTCAGCTAGCATCTGAGAAGAATAAATAAAGGATGTGATTTGCATAAAGCCCTGGCCTGCAGTCAGATCTCCACCAAATTGTCATCCCACACCAGGACTACAGCAGTGGCCAGAGCCAACAGCCCCTGCTCTCAGCACTCACAGCCTGGGATGGGGTGGGGAGTGTGCATGGATACACGTCAGGGTTGGTTCCTGCAGACAGGGGGGAAACAGGAGCTTCTGAACCTGTCTTGGGGTTCGGGAGGGCTTCTAGGGGGACTTCAGAGGAGTTCTAAGGATGAGAAGTTAGACTTGCGAAGGGAGAGGTCACAGCAGCAGGACAGAAGGTGGTTGTAAGCAAATTTGTCATGGTCCTTCGTGGTTTGGTGTGAATGTGGAGTCTGCGGCCCTCCAACGGGTGGTAGAGCAGTGGGCCAGCAAGGCAAAGTTTAGATCAGCCGCATTGCTAAGGGATGGGGACTAGGGGGCTGGAGGTGTTCCACCCTGGAGCACCCCCCTCGTACTGGGCACTGCTGTACCCTCATGGCTGATCTAGGAGACTGAGGGTCGTCACAGCTTAACCGGGGTCCTGTTCTCCCGCAGATCCCAGGAGGCAGGTCTGAGAGCAGCGAGTCCTGACAGTCACCATGTACAGTGCTGTCGCGCCTACCCGGCGTCTCCTGCTCGGTCCCTGATCCTGACCCACAAGAGTTCGAGTCTAGAGCCTGCTCGGCCGCACCATGAGCCACGGGCCGAGCCCCCGGCTGGCCGAATCCCCGCAGCTGGTCAAGGGCAGCCTCCTGACCATCCTGGGCGGCCCTTCGCCGGAGCGCACGGGACCGGCCGACTCGCTGCCCCCCACGCCGTCCAGCGGCACGCCCTCGCCAGGACCCCCGCCCGCGCTGGCCCTGCCGCCCGCCCTGCCCGCGCCCCCACCCGCGCTGCTGGCCGATGGGGACTGGGAGAGCCGCGAGGAGCTGCGGCTGCGGGAGCTGGAGGAGGCGCGCGCGCGGGCGGCGCAGATGGAGAAGACCATGCGCTGGTGGTCAGACTGCACGGCGAACTGGCGCGAGAAGTGGAGCAAGGTGCGCGCCGAGCGCAACCGCGCGCGCGAGGAGGTGCGCCAGCTGCGCCAGCGCCTGGACGCGCTCACCAAGGAGCTGGCGGGAGCGCGACGCGAGCGCCAGGAGGCGCAGGGCGAGTGCGAGGCGCGGGGCCGCGAGCTGGCGCGGCTGCGGGGCGCGGCGGGCAGGACGCAGGACGATGGCGGCGAGGACCCTGACCCTGAGCGCGAGCCGGTGCGCGACGTCGGGGCCGAGAGGCCGCCGGGCAGCCAGGTGCGCAGGGGGCGGGGGCTCCACCTTGCACTTGGGTCTGAAAGTGGGTGCACCAAGGAGGAAGTCAGGACTTCCGGGCTCCTTCCTGATGGAGTTAGGGAGGACCTCCCGGTCTGCCTCCAGGACACTCCAGTCCATTCCTTTCTGCACCAACTTCTGGGATGGAAATCCCAGGTTCTAGCGGCCCTGAGAACTCAACAGAACCCATCAATTGTCCCCTTGCCACAAGAGGGGCCCAGAGACTTGCCTGGAAGTTATCAATTAGTAGCAGAGCTACTTGAACTTGAACTTGGGGAGAAGGATGGATCAGAGCTAAGGGGTGGGAGCACATGGGTAGCTTTTGGGGGGTCACGTTGGAGCTAGGCTGGGGGGATGTGGAGGAGTTAGCTGCAGAATGCCAGAGGAAGTCCCGCTGCATCTCTCCAGTTATCCCCACAGAAGCCTCTGGGGTGGAAGGGGCTTAGATCCAAGGTCCTACAGGTGCTGGAATTTGAATCCAGGCATCCAGTATGTGGTAACAGTATGGCGGGGCATCCATGGTGGGAGTCTGGGCAGTCTTCTGATCCAGTAGGCCTAGTGCCAGAAGGTCCCTGGGATGGGGTCCTCTTCAGCTCCCCACCTCTGTCCCCAGGCAGGCCAGCCACTCTCCTAGGACTCAGGTGGGCACTGCTTCCTGTTGGCAGCTGAAGCCCTCTGTGCAAGATCTGCCTGTTCCTGCCCTGGTCGGGGCTGCACTGCACTCTGCCTGTTCTCTTGATATGGTTGTCATCACAGTAAGAGGGCTGATGCTGGGTACATTGAGGATCCCCAGGCCTGCCTGATGAATTGGCACACCAGCCATGCTGCTCTGCATTTGGTGACCAGAAATGAGTTCCTTGTCTTCCTGATTTGTGAAATGGGGCTTTATGCCCAATGGCATCTCGGATGCTCCAGGGGGAGGGCACCTGAGGAGGAAAGTCATTGTTCCCCAAGTCCTCAGAGCCACCCATCTCCTTGGAAGGATTAAATTCCTTTTTTTTTTTTTTTTTTTTTTTGCCAGTCCTGGGCTTGAACTCAGAGTCTGGGCACTGTCCCTGAGCTTCTTTTACTCAAGCTAGCATTCTATCATTTGAGCCTCAGCACCACTTCTGGCTTTTTCTGTTTATATGGTGTTGAGGAATTGAACCCAGGTTTTCATGCATGCTAGGCAAGCACTCTACCACTAAGCCACATTCCCAGCCCCAAGTTCCTTTTGAGGGAATCAGGTCTTAAGCTGTAGGCCACATTTCACTGCAGCTTCTATTCTGACCAGTCCCACCAAACGCTTGCATACTTGCAGTGAAGGGGATCTTAACTACCTTTGCTGGAAACCCCAGTGCCTAACTTTGCAGTTCCAAAAGATAAAGGGCAAGACAATCTGGAGGTCAGTCTGCCACATACCCCAGAGAAGGAGAGGCCGCCTCCCCAGGCAAAGCAGCAGGACGGAGGAAGCTAGGGCCCACAGGCATTTTGTGATGTGCTCCAATACCCCCACCAAGCTGAGCAGACCAAAAGCCTGAGAGAGGCCACAAGGAAGACTGCCAGGAGAGAGCCCAGCAGCCAGGGGCAGCCTCCACCTCCATCCCCACAGGAGCTGGACCTGGTGGAAAGCTTGCTGAAGAGCAGGCCTGAGGAGCCCGAGGGAGGCTGGGAGTCCCGAGGCGTGGCAGCCGGAGGTTCACGGGGCAGCTCAGGCCGCCCGGAGCGCAGCCGGATGCCTTGGGAGGACCCTGTGGCCACGGAGGATGACACCTCCAAATTGACTGCCCTGCGGCTGCGGCTGGATGAGTCCCAGAAGGTGCTGCTCAAGGAGCGAGAGTAAGTCTGGGGAGAAATGGGAGGCAGGTGCAGGCTGGGATACCCCCCAGCACCTCAGAATGAATATGTGTGTCTCAGAATGTGCCATCAGCAAGGTACAGGTACTCTTGAGTCAGGAGGCCTGGATTTTAGAGCACCCAATGGACCAGGGATACTTTTGTTGTTGTTTTGTTTTGTATTGCTTTTTGTCCGTCATAGGGCTTGAACTCTGGGCCTGGGCGCTGTCCCTCACCTCTTCAGCTCAAGGTGAGCACTTTACCACTTGAACCACAGCACCACTTCTGGTGTTTTCTGGTGATTAATTGGAGATAAGAGTCTCATGGACTTTCCTGCTCAGACTGGCTTTTAACCATGATCCTCAGATCTCAGCCTCCTGAATAGCCACCGGCGCCCAGCTCAGGGCTAGTTTTTACTCATTCCTTCTAAAATAATATTCATCTGTCCTGGGCCAAGCACTGTGTTCAGCTCTTAAGACATTCATAAAGAAGGCCAAATCTGCCCAGGTGCCAGGGGTTCATGCCTGTAATCCTAGCTACTTGGGAGACTGAGATTGGAGGATCATGGTTCCAGGTCATCCTGGGCAGAAAAGTCCATCTCAGTAGAAGAAGCTGGGCATTGTGGCATGTCCGTATTATGTCAGCTAAGGTGCAAAGTCTTAAATAGGAGGATTACGGTTCAGATACAAGTCTGGGAAAGCAACCAATTCAAAAAAGGGCTGGCCAGGCACTGGTGGCTCACACCTGTAATCCTAGCTACTCAGGGGGTTGAGATCTGTAGATGGAGGATCAAAGCTGGCCTGGGCAGGAAAGTCCGTGACACTCATCTCCAATAAACCACCAGAAAACCAGAAGTGGTGCTGTGGCTCAAGTAGTAGAGCGCTTACCTTGAGCTGAATTGCTGAGGGACAGCGCCCAGGCCCAGAGTTCAAGTCCCACAACTTGTGGCTTGGTGGTAAGGTGTCTGTCTAGGAAGACACTGAGTTCGAACTCCAGCAATGCCAAAAGGAAAAAAAGAAAAGGGGAGGGGAGGAAGAAGGGACGGAGGAGAAGGAGGGAAGAAGGAAGAAAAGAAAGGTGATAGAATCCCCAAGAGCTTGGTCTGGTGGGCTTGGTAGAGTAGGAGAGTGCTGTGGTTCAGGTGAAGCAGGAGGAGGGAGGAAGTTGGTTGGGAGTTTGGTTCAGGGATGTGGGAGTAACTTGGCCTGGAGGTGGGTGAGTTTGTGAATGAGACTGGATGGCAGGCGGAAGTGCAAGTCCTCAGCAAACTGGTGGTGTCTGAAGCCAGAAGCCTGTGGGGTCAGAGGATGGAGCTGGAAGGCCAAGTTCAAAGGATAGCTAGAGGAAAAGGAAGAGGCAGAGGAACTAAGGAGGAACAGAGGACTGTCAGCTGGGCCTGTAAAGGACTGAGCACTGACCAGGGTGCAGACACGGAGGGCCCTGTGAAGGCGAAGGTCAGGTGAGGTGTCTGTCCTCAAGATGTCATTGCTGCTGTCATCAGAGGCACCAGGCAATTCCCAGAAGCTGGTGGAGGATGGGGTGAGGGGAGTCAGTGAGGACAGGTTCTTTGTCCCAGCCCAAGGTGGAACCATCTTACCAACACTCAGCTTTGGATTTCTAGCCTCCAGAAACCAAATGTCTCATTTCAGATTACTTTATAATTATCCCCCTGCCCCAGGGACAAACTGGCACTGAGCAGAAACATTGAGAAGCTGGAGGTGGAGCTCAGCCAGTGGAAGATCAAGTATGAGGAGCTGAACAAGACCAAGCAGGAGATGCTCAAGCAAGTGAGTCTGGAGACGTGGAGGGCGTCCTGGAGGTGGCAGTAGATCACTGTTGAATTCCAGCAGTGGGGACAGCAAAAGCTGGAATCCATTCATTCATTCAGATGTTGTTCTGAGACCTGGGGCTGACCCTAGCTGTTCTTCAGGGGTCCTCCCTCTGTGGAGGACAGAGCAGACAGACGAAGCTACCCAGCAACAAGGCACTGGGAATATATGGTGACCAGGCAGGGAAATACTTGAGTCACAAAGGAATATAAACAGCATGAGAGAGCTGAGGTGGGGCCAGGAAAGGCTTCTATATGAAAGTCACATTTGACGCCAGCCCTAATGGGGCTAGTAGAAGGCATTTTTGAGAAAATGTGGGAGCAGAGTATTCACAGCAAATGCAGGAGCAGGATCTCACAGCGCTTGTGACCACAATGGAGTCAGATGGGACACTGACTCATCTGATGCCAAGCATGTGCTGGGTGGCCTTGAACTCCTGTGGTACTGAAGGAGGTTGAGTCCCCCTGTCCCCAGCTTACAAATGAGGAAGCACAGAGGACTCCCCTGTGGCAGTAACGGGCGTGGGGGGGGGGGGGGTAAGAGGGCTGGTGGGGACAGGCTGGGCTGCCACTTCTGCCTCCTGTGCAGGCCCAGCATGGCCACCAGGGGGCGAGGTCGGCCCTGGGAAAGCTGGGCTGGAGCCATTGGGTTTCCACAGATCTCAAAACCTGAAACTTGGGCCTGGAAGAGATGGAGGCTGGTCTTCCAGGATCTCTTGAGCAACTCCTGACGCAGAATCCCAGACCCCAGCTCTATCTCTCCTCCATCTGTTTATCTTCAACTGAGGGTATGGGCGGAGCAACCTAGCTCAGCTGTTCAGATCATGAACTATAAACATTTACAGGAAAGTGAAGAACAGGAAGTTCTGCCTTGTGCATCTGGTCTTGCCCCCAGCATTGCATGTTGAAGACTCGCCCAGGGGGGTGGCATGGAGCCACAATTCATTGGGATTTTCTGCTGAGCAACAGGGTATTAGATTATTATGGCAATAGATAATACATGTTGTATATATTATACATAATATATAATAGTTATTTATAGAAAGCATTCCAACCAGGTCTGAACCCCATGCTCAGACTGGTGGAAGGCTTAGTAGGTGTGTCTTTGAGATTTGTCTGCCAAGTCCCCTGCAGGGATACAAAGGAGGAGGCAGACAAGCCCCTTTCCTCTGGCTTGCAGTGGGGAGGAGGACAGGGGGGCCCCTCTTATAGGCCAGGTGGACAGGAGAGACCAATCCTGCAAAACACCTCACACTGTTCCAGGCAGAAGATGTGCAAAGGCCCCGCAGTGGGCCTGCTCTGCTCCATTTGGGTGTGGCCTCAGGCTCCTGGAACCCTCCTGACCAATACATCACCCTGCGCCCTGCTCCCCCCGCCCCCCATCCGAGTTTAAATCCTGGTGGTTCTCCGTCACCAGTTTTGTGTGGTCCTTGCAGCTCAGCATCCTGAAGGAGGCACACCAGGATGAGCTGGGCCGCATGTCTGAAGACCTGGAGGACGAGCTGGGCGCGCGTTCCAGCATGGACCGGAAAATAGCCGAGCTGAGGGGAGAGGTAAGGGGCCAGGATCTGGGGCCCCAGGACTAGAGGGACAAGGCAAGGCCGCTCACCCCAGGGTGCCCTCCTACACAGAGACCAGAAGCACCCCACATCCTGCCCACCATGAAAGAAACTCAGTATAATTATATCCGCTGCAGCTGGATCTGCTTCCTGGAGCCAAAAATGGCTGCGGGAGGAGGCGGGGTGTCCTGCCCCGCCCTTCACGCCTGTTCCCCAGGAGACTCAAGCCGTCCTGTCCTGTTGTCCTATTGCAGATGGAGCGGCTGCAGGCAGAGAACGCAGCAGAGTGGGGCCGCCGTGAGCGGCTGGAGACAGAGAAGCTGGGCCTGGAGCGAGAGAACAAGAAGCTGCGGGCACAGGTCGGGGACCTGGAGGAGGCCCTGGCCCGGCGGCGGCGGCAGACGGCCAGCGCCCTGGACTGCGACCTGCGGGCCAGCCAGGCCGCCCTGTTCGAGAAGAACAAGGTGGGGCAGGGAGTGGAGTATGCCGGCACTGTGCCTGCTGTGTTGATAATTACACTACAGCTTCTGCCTAACTGGGCCAAACATCTGAAATCCAAAATCTGAATGATAGCCAGGTAGAAAATTCCATACCTGACAGCTGTGGGTTCCTATCAAAATGCTGGCGCTGTGTGGCTCAAACAGGAAGAATGCCCACCTAGCCACTGCCAGCCCAGAACCTCCAGAACACTGGCACACTGGCAATGCTGTATAATAGTCTCTCAGGCTCTGGATCATTGAAGAAAAGCCAGGCGTATATGGATGTAAATGAATCAGACTCGGGTCCCATTATGCATGTGCAAAGATTCCAGTGTCCTAAAAAAAAAAAAATCTGCAGGGCCAAATACTTCTGATCCTAAGCTTTTTGGGTGAGAGATTCTCAGCTTGTGGCTGCAGTTATTTAGCACCCACTGTATGCTAGACCTGTTGGTACTTCTAGCCACATTATTGAGCACCTATTGTGGGTCTGGATTAAACAGTAGCTGCATGTGTTAGTGCCTACAGTGTGTTAAGGACATCACAGTGAATAGAGGAGTACCCTCATCCCAGAACACATGGCTCATGAGTGGGCATAAGTCTTTGGGTCACAGATGCCAGAACCCCTCCCACAGTTCCCTTGATAGGGCAGGAAGAGACACCGGGGATCTGGCATAGGCCCCAGGTTCTGGGAAGGCTTCCTGGAAGTGGCAGCATTTGAGCTTGGATCTCCAGGGAAAGGGGCAGGTCACTGGAGATGAACTGCCCTGGTTGGGAGAATAGTGTGACTATATGTCCCAAGGTGGGAAGGACAGGAACAGTGGAGGAATGAGGACCCTGTGGCACTGGGGTCAGGATGGACGAGGCTGGAGCCATGGGCATTTGGGGAGAACTTCAGGCAGAAGTGGTGTGAGCAGGCTGGGTCAAGGCAGAGGGAGAGGGCAAGCCCATGGGGCCTTAGCTTTTACTGGTAGAGGCTGGCGCTCTACCATTTGATCCACACTTCCAGAACACTTCCATTTTTTTGCTGGTTAAATAGACATAAGAGTCACAGACTTTTTCCTGCCTAGGCTGGCTTCAAACGAAGACCCTCGGATCTCAGCCTCTTGAGTGGTTAGGATTACAGTGCCTTTCTACTTCTGATGATGGAGCTCTCCCTTTGACACCAACTCCTCCCTACTTGGAATTCCTCAGCCCATCTCCATACCTCTTGCACTCACCCATCCACCACCCACTCCTTCACTACCCTCAGTCCTGAATGCTGGTACTCCAGGTCCCAGCACTGCCCAGGGCGCCCCCGTTCTCCCTCCCCCCTCCCCTCCCCACCCTACCACTCCCCTCTCCATGAGCCTGAACCCTTCTCCCCTCACCTCTCCGTAGGAACTGGCCGACCTGAAGCACGTACATGGCAAGCTGAAGAAGCAGGTCCAGGAAAAGGTGGCAGAGCTGACCCATGCCAATCGGCGTGTGGAGCAGCACGAGGCTGAGGTGAAGAAGCTGCGTCTGCGCGTGGAGGAGCTCAAGAAAGAACTGGCCCAGGCCGAGGATGAGGTGAGTACCCAGGGCAGAGAGCAGGTGGGCGGCAGGTGGGTGGGAAGGAAAGGTACAAGGTGAATGAGTGGGTGAGGGTGAGTGAGGACTCCTGGATGGGCCAGGGAGGGAGGGAGGACTGCCAGAAGTGGTGGCTGGACGGTGGATGTGCAAATGGATATGTAGTGAGGGTTTGTAGTAGCTTGGTATGTGCTGAGGGCTGGGTAGTTGTCCCCCTGGGCTGCCAGGTGGGGAAGGCAGGTGGATGTCAGGAGAGGGAGGAGGGGAGGGCAGCAGGGATGGACCAGACCCAGTGGATGACTGGACCTTGGTGACTGTCATGAACTTGACCCTTACTCACCCACAGCTGGATGAAGCTCACAACCAGGCCCGGAAGCTGCAGCGATCCTTAGATGAGCAGACGGAGCAGAGCGAGAACCTGCAGGTGCAGCTGGAGCACCTACAGTCCAGGTAAGCCGTGGCAGGCTAGCCAGCAGGAGAGGGGACCCCCACAGGGCCCAGGGCAAGCCCAGACCCTGGGCGGAAAACATGGTCAGGGCTGGAGCCCCCAAGAGGGCCAGAGGGGATGGTCCAGAAGGAAGAGATCTGGGGAGCCAGAATCCTGTCCCCCTCTAGGCAGGAAGGGTCACAGCCAGGAAACCAGGAGGGGCTGCATGCAGGAAGCGAGCCCAGCTGGGGACCCTGGGTGGAGTGAGGTCAGGAAGGGCTGCCAAGGAGGTTTCTGCCAAGGCCAAGACTGCCGGAGGCGGGGCCAGCAGGGCTGGGAGTCACCAACAAGAATAGGCAGCCCCAGGGCCACAGGGCCTCAGATCCCCCAGAACAGCAGGGATGTGAAGGGTTGGGGGGAGATCAGGGAGAGGCAGAGGGCTCCTGCTTTGAAGGATGATCATCCCTGGAGGTCTGAGGGTGAATAATCAGCCCACTTCACCACTCCCTTCCTCTTCCCATCCTGCCCCATTGCCCCCTCCTTTATGAATTAGCCTGGACCCTGCACTTCTCCTGAGCCAGGAAATGTCAGAGACATTCAGATCCAAGTGTCCTCTTCAGCCTAGAAGCCTGGGGGAGCAGAGGAGGTGGCCACAGCACTGTGTTCTTACCCTCAGATGAGGGACCTGAGTTCAGGCTGGGAGAGCAGGGCGGCTGGGTAGTCTTGGAATGCTTTGTATCACTGGATCTGCTTGTTTTCCCATCTGGAAAATGGGATTGATGTGGTTCTGTATTTTATTTTATTTTTTGCCAGTCCTGGGGCTTGAACTCAGGGCCTGAGCACTGTCCCTGAGCTTGAGCCACAGCGTCACTTCTGGCTTATTCTGTTTATGTGGTACTGAGGAATTGAACCCAGGGCTTCATGCATGCTAGGCAAGCACTCTACCACTAAGTGACATTCCCAGCCCTGTATTTTATTTTCTTTTTTAAATTTCTTGGATAGCCGGGCGCTGGTGGCTCACGCCTGTAATCCTAGCTACTCAGAAGGCTGAGATCTGAGGATCGCGGTTCAAAGCCAGCCCGGGCAGAAGAGACCGTGAGACTCCTATCTCCAATAAACCACCAGAAAACCGGAAGTGGCGCTGTAGCTCAAGTGGTAGAGCGCTCGCCTTGAGCTGAAGAGCTGAGGGACTGCGCCCAGGCCCAGAGTTCAAGCCCCATGACTGACAAAAAAAAAAAAAAAAAAAAAAAATTTCTTGGATAGTCTGCATTCTCAGCTGGTACTCTACCATGTGAGCCACACCCCCATCCCAGCTTTTTGCTAGTTAGTTTGGAGATAGATCCAAGGACTTTTTCTGTCTTATCTGGGTTAGCCTTAAACTCCTGAGTAGCTAGGATTTCTAGGTGGGAGCCACCACTACCCAGCTTGATTGGCTTGATGGTGGTTCTTATCTCCTATGAGAATTAAACCAGCTGATTCATGCTCCTAAAAGCACCCGCAGGTAAGTACTGAGTCACTACTCTTGCTAGCCTCATTGCCGCCCAGGGGAGGGGCTTAGGCATGGGTTCTGTGTCCTGCCAGAAGCAGTGGGCCTGTCTGGAAAGACAAAAGGAAAGGAAAGAGGGATCTAGGGGACTAGCAGGGAGGAAATGCTGCTCCCAGATGGGGGCCAGGTGGAACCCAAACTCACTCAGTGCTGCTGTGTGCTAAGGCCTTGTGTCTTAAAGGACAGGTACTGAGCCTCAGTTTCCCCAGTTGCCTGGAGCGATTCCAAGTTAGGTGGCACCTGACTTGGGATTCCAAGTCCAGCGGCACCCACCCCTTGCAAGGCCACTCAGCCTAGGTCACAGTCCTCAGAGACCGAAACTTTGGAAATGAGCCACAGCGTCCCGTTCGGCTGCAGGCCTGCATGTGTGGGGCGGCCGGGTCAGCGGGATCCCCGAGCACCGCTGTCTGTGTTCAGTTCGCCACTTTTCCTGTTTTAATGTCTGGGACGACTCACTAAATCACCTCGCCGTAATGGAGCCTCCTCTGTACTGTGTTAATAATTCATGCCTTCCAGTAAGATACGCTGGCTGGCCAGCCAGGCGGCCGCTTTGCCGGGGTGGGAGTGGGGGGTCATTTCCTGCACCAGCTCTTCTGCCAGGGGCTGAGTTGGCCTAGTACATTTTGACCTTAGGAATTTTATTCAGGATAGAAGGGCTCTAGATGACCCAAATCTGCTCCCTCTGACATTGAGCCAGCTGGATCCCCTCTCTAAGCCCCCAGCTGCAAATGGAGGTACCTCATGGTACCTGGCACGGGCATCCACGAGGGAGGGTGCAACCGCTGTCAGCGCAGCTGCAGCCACATTGTCAGGAAGCAGCAGGGCCAAACTCCTGCCCTGACCTCTCATCACTCCCACCCCCCAGGCTCCGCAGGCAGCAGCAGAATGCCCCCCTCTTTGGGAAGATGCGCAGTGCCCGCTTTGGCACCGAGGAGGCCGGGGACGGAGCCAGTGACCTGGATGAGGACGAGGACCTGCAGATCCAGGTGGCCTAGAACCTCCAGGGCTGGGTGGATTGGCCTGAAGCCACTCCAACTGACAGAGCTGCCTGGGCAGGACGGCTGTCCAGACCCTGCCCCAGCCACAGGCCTCTTGCTTCGCCCAGGAGGATGACAGCCGGGCCTGGCAGGGAGGCCTGTTTGATCATATATATGTGTACCCAGGACTCACACCCATTTGGTCCTGTGGACATAGGACGGCCTGGCTCCCAGTACAGGGGGCCTCGACCAGCACCTCATGCAGAGGTGGGGCAGGCCAAAGGAGCGTCGCGGGGCCCCAAGCCAGGCTGCTGCCTCTTTAGGTCTTGGTGGTCCAGCGGCAGTTGTTCATAATACGATGTGATAAACCCAGTGTTTTATAATAAATGGAGTTCACTTTCTCAGAGCAGACCTGAAAGTGTGGCAGGTATGGAGTGAGGGTGAGGAGCCAGCATCAGCCTGAGACAGGATCAAGTGTCATTGAATGAGTGAGGGAATGAGGGAATGGACTACCATCAGAGCTTGGGGGGTCTGGCATCGAGCCCCTGTCCAAGAAGGAGGAGGTGTGGTATGCATCTAATGCGGACAAGAGAATACTTCTGGTCGAGCGTCTGATGGACTCAAATCTTTCCTTAGCCTCTTACTGGCTATGCAACCTCAAGGAGGTTACTTGCCTTCTCTGACCCTCAGTTTCTCCATCTAAGATGTTTCCTAGTAGAGTGGGTAATAAATACTAAATAAATCCTCTCTGCTTTCCCTTGGTCTTGCTCTGGGTAGTAAGGTATAGGTAGTGGATTTACCTTTAATGTTTAATTTCTAAGCCAGCTGCCCCCAGCAGCTTTATACTGAGTTGAGGTGGAAGGGAAGGAGTCTCAATAAGAAACAGGAGCTGGCACTTGAGTCTTTTACTATTGAGGTGGCATTAGGGGCAGCTGCCCTCCTGGTGAGGCCTGTGGGTTGAATTTGAACTCAGCCCCGTCCTGCAGGAGCAGGCATTGTGAGAATTATTCACAGGCAGCAATAGTGAGTTCCCTGAGCCCAGGGTATACAAGGAAAGGCTGGGTCTCAGCCTGGCACCCAGGACAGAGTCTGCTGATAAGAGGGCGGGTGACAGTTCTCTGCGGAGCCCAGCTGGGAGCCAGTAAGCAGGTCCCTATGTCAGTGGATGGTGTTTGCTGCCATGGCCCCCTCCTGGGTGCGGGAGGGAGCCAGACAGCCCTGGGGATCCCCCTGGAGGGCGCTCTCCCCAGGAGCCAGTGCCTGTGTCCTCCGCAGAGACCATTTCCTGCCACGGGCTTTCTGTTTTCTCTCCCAAACAGGAAGTTAGCTAGGAAAAGGCCAAAAGTGTTGCCCTTTAACCCTGGGGATCTAGGAGCCAGGCTCCCATGACAGCAGCCCAGAGAGACACCTCTTAAGACCTGCCAACCCCAGACACAGAGCAGGCCCTCCAGGCCCCCAGACTCCCCGGCACCTCCACTGAGATAGTGCTAAGTCTGCACGCAGAGAGCCACCCATCTCTATGTGCACAAAATAGAGGGGCCTTGGGAGGGGAGGGACAGCTCAAAGGCTGCACTTGGTGACCCCTGGGGGCCTGGAATGTATTCTGCCCTCCCCCCCCATAGCTCCCTTCACCTTCAGCCAAAATCACCCATGATCTGCTGCAGCTTCTGCCAACAGAAGCATTAGCTCTGGCTCACGTGATGCTCTAGAGAAATCTTTAATGCATTGCTAATATTAGTCATGGGAAGTTTTCACATCAAAATGTGGGTTTCCCTCTCCTCCCATGTCAGCACCTCTGGCTGCCCTGGGTGGGTCCTGCTCAAAGGTGGCCACAGTTGCCCAGCAGAGCGAGGCTGCCCCTCAGCACCTGTGCACCTGTACCACAGTCCCTACCAGCCCTTCTAGCCTTGCTCTTCACCCATCTCCTTCCTGCACACCACTGCCTTACCATGGGAGGCATTTGAGGATGCTGTTTCCTCTGGCCTCATCCAGTTTCCCTTTGAACAGGGAAGAGGGGATATGCCACACCAACGCCCCCCCCCAACACTGAATAAATAACCAGGCCAAGTCCACTCTCCCAGGCTCAGCTCTATGGGGGTTGAGGACTTGACTGCCAGAGCAGTTAATGTTTATTGCACATTATCCTTCCATTTATGCTGAGATCCGGAAGCTTGGAGAGAGCAAGTAACTATCCCAAGGCCACCCAGCTGCTTTGTCAGGTGATCTGAGTCCAGAGCTGTCCAGGGCCCCCTTTATGGCCCCACCCTCTGAAGCCCCATCCCCAGCCTACCTTCCCAGGCCCCATCATCTCAGCCAGGCCAGATCCCCACCCACCCACCCAGCCAGCCAAGATGGTCCTCCCCCAGCAGAGCCCTGCAAAACCAGGCCTCTTGGATTAGGTCTTTTTTTTTTTTTTTTTTGGTCGTGGTGCCTGAACTCCGAAACTGGGCACTGTCCCTCAGCTCTTCAGCTCAAGGCTAGTGCTCTACCACTTGAGCCACAGTACCACGTCTGGCTTTTTCTGCTTATGTGGTGCTGAAGAATCAAACCCAGGGCCTCCTGCATGCAAGGCAAGCACTCTACCACTGAGCCACCTTCCTAGTCCCTGGATTAGGTCTTAAGAGCAATCCAAGTGGAGCTAGGCACTCGTGGTGCACACCTATACTCCTAGCTACTGTACTTCTAGGCTGAGATCTGAGGATCTCAGATTTCAAACCAGCCCAGGCAGGAAGTCCATGAGATTCTTTTTTGTTGTTTTTTGTCGGTCATGGGGCTTGAACTCTGGGCTTGGGCACTGTCCCTCAGTTCTTCAGCTCAAGGCGAGCACTCTACCACTTGAGTCACAGTGCCACTTCCTGTTTTCTAGTGGTTTATTGGAGATAAGAGTCTCACGGAGTTTCCTGCTCGGGCTGGCTTTGAACCATGATCCTCAGATCTTAGCCTCCTGAGTTGCTAGGATTACAGGAGTGAGCCACCAGTGCCTGGCATCCATGAGCTTCTAATCTCCAATGAATCACCAAAAAACCTGGAAGTAGATCTGGGAATGTGGCTTAGGAGTAGAGTGCTTGCCTATGCATGCATGAAGCCCTGGTTCCATTCCTCAGTACCACATAAACAAAAAGTCAGAAGTGGCTGTGTGGCTCAAATGGTAGAGTGCTAGCCTTGAGCAAAAGAAGCTCAGGGACAGTGCCCAGGCCCTGAGTTCAAGCTCCAGGACTGTCAAAAACAAAAACAACAAACAACAAAGTGGAAGTAGAGTTGGGGCTCAAAGCAAAAAAGCTTAAGGATGCGGACAGCACCCAGACCCTGAGTTCAAGCCCTACAACCAAAAAAATAAAAGCATTAGTGTGTTTACTTGTTTCACTAGAGAATCATCCTAGCAGCCATCACAAGCCGCTGGGCCTGGTGAACATGCAGAGGGAGGAAGAGAGGGAGGGAGGGAAGGAGGGAAAGAGTGAGGGGTGGAGGACTTCAATGTCAAAAGGCTAAAGCCAGAAGCAGCCCACGCAGCCCCCTGCACTGACTGCAAACCAGTCCTAGATGGGTGTCTGCTGAGCAGCCCAGGGGCTGAATGGGGTGCTGGGCCCGGGCATTCCTCCCAGGCCTGGGGTGCCCAGACAGGCTGGAGAACCGGCTGGACCAGCCACAGCAGCGAGCCCCTCCTCCCCCTGCAGTGAGAGTGAGGGGTGGGGGCCCTGGCACTGCCCTTGCTCCCAGACAAAGTAGATTCGCCCAGGTTGACTACCACACAGTCCCTCCACACCCAGGAGTGAGACACCCCAATCTAACACTCCAGACACACCTGGCTTGCGGTATGCCTTCTGGTAAAGTCCTGCCCCTCTCTGGCCCTCAGTTTCCCTCTCTGTAAAATGGGAAGCACGGTGAATAGATTGACCAAACCCACATCCGAAAACAGGACTTTCCTTCTTTTTCTAGCTCTCCCTATGTTCTGCACTCCCTCCCAAGATCCCCGTGCCTTGTCCATCTGGGGACCCCCCCAGCCACTCCAGCCATCCCTTCTGGGGCAGTGGGCGCGGGCTGGAAGCTGAGGCAGCACCCCGGAACCAGCTGTAGCTAAACCCTGTCCCCACAAACACACACCATCACCACCACCAGCCAGCTCCCCTGCCGACTTTATCTACTAATTGCAGGTTTGTATGATGCCAGCTGCCTCCCAGGCCCCCGGTGGAGAGCAGGGGACCCTGGGAAGCCCACAGACCCAACTGTGCTGACATGCTCTCCATGGCACTCAGTCCCCTCCCTGGAGGGGCCCCCCCCCAAGAGGTGAGCAGGAAGCCAGGCCCTTCCCCCACCCAAGCCCAGCTGTGGTCTCCACTCAGGACCCGCTCCCTCCTCATTCTCCAAGTGCAGTCGACACCCTGATGCTCTGGGATCCATCCTGACAGGCTGGCTGCTATGCCCTCCCTCCACCCCCTGCCCTGCCCCGCCCTCATCTCTGCACCTGCCCTGCACCCGGGCACTGGTGACAGCGCCACAGGGGCTTGGAGATGCCCCCCCCATTCAAGTTGTGTGCAGAATCCTAGTCTCCCCAGAAAAGCATCAAGTGAGAGGTGGGCCACCGCAAGATGAGGATGAGGAAACTGAGGCCTCAAAAGGGATGGGACCACTGGTGACAGGATCAGGATTCAGATTGGGAGGATTCTAAAGTCTGGCCTGCTGGGCTGCAGCCCTTGGCCTCTGTGCCTGGCTCAGGGCAGCTGCTGGAAAATGGTGGGAGTAGACAGAAAAAAAGAGGAGGAGGGAGGGAAAGAGGAAGGAAAGGAGAAAGGGCAGAAAAGAGGAGAGGAGGGAGAGAAGGGGGAGGGGAAGGAGGTCTCAGCTATTGATATGTATCACCTTGCCCTCCCCCTTCCCATCTAGAGCCTCCCTAGGTCCTCTAAGACAGATCAGAGCTGGGGGTCCTTGTTATCTAGGAATGAAGGGGTCCAGGGAGCCAAGTGGCTTAATTCGGGGTATCCGGCCACTCTGGCCTGTGAACCTCACTGAAATCCTCTGCTCCTCTGGCCTTCCATTCACACAGCTCCCAGAAGATGCAGTTTAAGAGGCAGCGCTTGCCTGAAGTGCATGAGGCCCCGGCTCCCAAGCCACCAGCACCGCAAAGATAAGAAATCATAGATAAGCAGAGGAGCAGACAAGGATTTGCCCGTCCCTCGACCCCCTCTGGGCTGGCAAATGGGAATACGGCATGTGCCAGCCTCCTTGGGAACATGGCTGGTGGGAAGTTCCCTCCAATCCCCAGTCCCTGAGGCGTAACTGAAAACACAGCCAAGCCGAGAGGGGTAGGGGCAGAGGGAGGAGCAGGGGCAGGTGGGGCGCTGCTGTGTCATTTCTGTGATACTCCTGAGCCCGTGAGGCGAGCAGTCAGAACCCGTCACACAGGTGCGCCAGCCAAGGCTGAGACCTTCACAGCCCCTCTGAGGTCTCCTGGTGACCCAGAAGCAGGACTTGAGCCCAGGCCACTCCCCAGAGTGTAGACTCAGAGAATATCCTGTATGCAGCACACACACCCTGGCCTGGCCCTGAGGGGCTGAGATCTGGACGGTGTCCCTCCCTCCTGCACTGCAATCCTCACTACCATGGTCCCTGTCCCTGTCCCCATCCCTGTCCAGCTGCTGGCCTCCTTGTTACTCCTTCAACACCCCAAGCCTTTCCTGCCCCAGGGCAACCAGACATGGCTGTTCCTTCTGCCTACAAACAGGCAGTCTTTTTTTGTGTGTGTGTGGTTCAGAACTCAGGGCTTCACATTTCCTAGGCAGATGCTCTACCACTTGAGCCACATCCTCATCCCCTTTTGTTTTATTTTTCAAAGAGGCTTTTTTTGCCCAAGCCAGTCGTGTGTGTGTGTGTGTGTGTGTGTGTGTGTGTGTGTGTGTGTGTGTGTGTGTGTGTGTGTGTGTGTGTGTGTGTGTGTGTGTGTGTGTGTGTGTGTGTGTGTGTGTGTGGCTGAATGTAAGGACTAGCATTGTGGCTCCGCTTGCCTGTTTGAGTTACACTGCCACTTCCGGCTTTTTGCTGGTTAATTGGAGATGAAAGTCTCAAGGATTTGAGAATGTCTGCCCTTGGCTCTTGGTCCTCAGATCTCAGTGCACTGTGTAGATGGGATTATAGGCATAAATCACTTGTGCTCTACCAAAGGTCAGAGGCCTGGAATCTTTGATCAAGATCCTCTCTCTGTGTTGAGAGTGAGCTGGCATTACAGGGACTAACCACTGTGTCTGGCTTGTTCTTTGAAACTGTGGTCTCCTTTTTTGTCCAGGCTGACCTCAAACTATAATGCTCCTTTCTCTGCCTCCCAAGTAGCTGGGTATATAGGCATAAGTCACCTCACCAGATTTCATTCTGTGTGTGTGTGTGTGTGTGTGTGTGTGTGTGTGTGCGCGCGCGCACGCGCGCCGGTCCTGTGGCTTGAACTCAGGACCTGGGCTTTGTCCCTGAGCCTCTCTATGCTTAAGGCTAGCGCTCTACCACTTGAGCCACAGCACCACTTCCGGCTTTTTCTGTGTAGTTTATTGGAGACAAGAGTCTCACAGACTCTTCTACCTGGGCTGGGTTTTATCCTCAGATCTCAGCCTTCTGAGTAGCAAGGATTACAGGCGTGAGCCACCAGTGCCCAGCTATCAGGCCCCATTCTTACTCTAAATGTCACTTGCCAGAAGAAAGAGACTATTCCCTCTCCTGTACCCCAGGATCCCCCTGCTCAGCCCCTCGGCATTTATTTTTCCAAGTGGCTTCACCTTCTGAAATTATTGACTGTATCAGCTGGCTTGTGTTGCCTTCCTGTTCCCAGATCACCTGTAATTTCCTCCTCTTAGCTCACCTAGGAACCTAGCACCTTTGCCTGCCACGTAGCTCGTGGTCACAGAGCACTGGGTGGATGAATGAATGAATGAATGAGCAAATGAGTTTAATAAATGAGTCCTCTCCCTCTACCTTCTTAGGTCCCTGCTCTGAGCAGTGCCCAAGGCCAGCCCAGAGCTCAGGTCAGCCAAAGTCAGCAAGAGCTGGGGTAGAAAGCTAGGGAGGCAAATGGACTGGGCAAAGTTTTATTTTGAGAGGAAACTCAAAGATGCAGTGCTATTAAAAATTGATATTTCAATGAGATAATCCCTCTCCTAGGCTTTTAATTGATTGTCTAAAAAGCCTTCCTACGTCGTTGGGCTTCTTTCTTTGCAGGACCCATTAATTTTTTTATGGACGCACACGCTGGAGATAGGAAGGGCTGCCACACAGCTTCAGAGATAGAAATCAGGGCGCCGGGATGAACAGCTCCTCTCCCCGCCCCCCCCCCCAACCTGGGCTTGGCTCCAGATGCCCCACAGGTGAGCAGGAGCTGAAGGTAAGAGCTACCTGGGGAAGTGGGGACCTCTGGACCTCACCCACTCCAGGTATCTGACTCCCAACTGAGAGGTCCAAGGGGGAGGAGGAAGAGCAGATGAGTGGCAAGCGGGCAGGATGTCTGGTTCTGCCCTGTCCCCTCTCGGTCTCCATTTCCTCACAGGTCTGGAGGAGCACAGGCTCAGTGCATGCTCGTGTACACACATGTACACACACACACACACACACACACAAATCACAAGTGTCTGGCCCCATTGGATTCTTCCCTCCCCTCCCCTCCCCCGCCAATCTCCTTCATCAGCCTAGAGAAAGGAGGCCACAGAGGGTTCTGGGCTGTGGTGACAGTGTGCCAAGACTGAGTGGAGCTGGTGACACCCCCCCCCTTTTTTTTTTGGTCAGTTATAAGGCTTGAACTCAGGGTCTGGATGCTGTCTCTGAGCCTTTTTGTTTGCTCAAGGCTAGCACGCTACCACTTTGAGCCATAGCACCACTTCCAGTTTTCTGGTGGTTTATTGGAGATAAGAGTCTCATGGAGTTTTCTGCCTAGGCTAGCTTTAAACCATGATCCTCAGATCTCAGCCTCCTGAGTAGCTAGGATTACAGGTTTGAGCCACCAGCTGCCCTGGCTTTGTGATCCTTTCTTAGAGGACGCTCCCACAGCTGTCTTGGGAGGGGAGACCCTGGCACAGGCAATCTTGACAGATGGAGCTCACCAGCACCTGCCTTAATGCCCGAATGTTGTCTTGGAATTGGCAACAATTTGTAAAATGGAAGGGGGGGACAGGGTCCTATATTTTCATTTCCCACCAGGCCTTGCAAATTACACACTGCTAAGGAAGAAGGAAGTAGGCATAGGCTCATCCCCTCTCTGACCATGGCCCGTCCTCCAGGGAGTGACTTTGTCCCTTCTCTCCCCTTTTCCCTCGTGGAGTGAATGACTAATGGGAAGGGGGCAAGGAGGAAGACTTCTACAAGTATCTATAAACCCCAGACCCTGGGTAGGAGCTCAAAGAGCTCTCAGGGGAACTTCAAATCCAAACGTTCGTCAGCAGGACACTTTGAGCCCTCAGTGTCCAGAACAGATGAGATGTGCATTGATTGAAATGAGCCCTGGAAACCACAATGGCCCTTGTCATCTTTCTGGGGTTTGGGCCTGCCTGCCTGCCTGCCTTCTTTTTTCTTTCTTCCTTTCCTCTTTCTTTCTCTCCTTCCTTCCTTCCTTTTTCCCTCCTTCCCTACCTCCTTCCTTCCTTCCTTATTTTTTATTTTTATTTTTATTTTTGTCAGTTGTGGGGCTGGAATTCTAGGCTTGAGCGCTGTCCCTGAGCTCTTCAGCTCAAAGCTAGTGCTCTACCACTCAAGCCACAAGCTTCCCATCCTGCGTTTTGGTGGAAGTAAGAGTCTCATGACTTTCCTGCCTGGGCTGGCTTTGAACTGTAATCTTCCAGTTTTAGCCTCCTGAGAAGCTAGGGTTATAGGTGTGAGTCACTGTACCCAGCCAACACGTTCAAGTTCTGTTACAGCTGCATCAACTTGAGTAGAGCCTGCTGCTTACAAGGCCTCAGTTTCTCTCCCTGTGAAGTGGGGATTGCTTTGGAAGCCCCCATCCAACACTGGGGGCAACTACCTGAAAGGGATTCTCCCTTCCTCCCTTCATCTTCTCACTGTTATCGAGGAGGAAGTGTCTGGGGCAGGTGGGGCAGGTGGCTCTGGTTTCCCACCTCACAAGCCACTTGCTAATTTGTTGTTTGGTGTGTGTGTGTGTGTGTGTGTGTGTGTGTGTGTGTGTGTGTGTGTGTGTGTGTGTGTGTGTGTGTGTGTGTGTGTGTGTGTGTGTGTGTGTGTGTGTGTGTGTGTGTGTGTGTGTGTGTGTGTGTTTATTGTCGATCATGGGACTTGAACTCTGGGCCTGGACACTGTCCCTGAGCTCTTCAGCTCAAGTCTAGCACTCTACCATTTGAGCCACAGCACCACTTTCGGTTTTCTGGTAGTTGATTAGACGTAAGTCTCACAGACTTTCCTGTCCAGGCTGGCTTTGAACCACGGATCCAGAGAGCTCAGCCTCCTGAGTAGCTTGGATTACAGGCGTGAGCCACCAGCGCTCAGCATTGCTAACACCTTTTTAGTAAAAGCCTGGGAATGATCAGGAATAGTAATCACAGCTGTGCTCGAGATGGAGCAACAGCTGTGGACTGTGTTTTGAGGCCAGCCTGGGCAATGACCAAGTCCTCATCTCAATCATAAGGCAGATATGGTGAGCACATCTATAATCCCAGCTGCCTCGGAGGTGTGGCACAGGTAGGAGGGTCATGATCCAAGTTCTGATCTGGGCAAAAATGCAAGATTCTACAAAAAGGAAAAAATCTAAAGTAATAAAATATTGAGAAAGTGGCTCAAGCAGTAGATTACCTGCCTAGCAAGCACAAGGTCCAGAGTCCAAACCTTGGTATAAAGAAGAAAGGAAGGAGGGAGGGAAAGAAGGAAGGAAGGAAGGAAGGAAGGAAGGAAGGAAGGAAGGAAGGAAGGAAGGAAGGAAATGAAGGTCAGCCTTAGGGGGATTTTACCCAGGACAAATTTAACATCCCTATTTTATGTTCAAGGCATTTTATTTATTCAACTTCTTCCTGAAGCTGATAGAAAAACTTGAAGTCATTTCAAGAAAAGTGTTGAACAAATAATGGGAAATTGAATGTGGCCAAAAGCTGTGCATGTGCTGAAAGGCTGGAGCCTGGGGAACTGGCTGTGAGCAGGGTGAGAATTCTTGAGAGGTGTGGAGAGGTCGAAACGAGTGGGCAGGAGGGGACTGCTGTCCCTGGGATATGTACAGTGGAACCAATCAAACTCTCCCCTCTGTCCCTCTTCCTTACCTCCCCCTGCTAAAACTATTTCTTCAAGTTTCATTGTTCTGTTTTCTTTCTTTCTTTCTTTCTTTCTTTCTTTCTTCCTTCCTTCCTTCCTTCCTTCCTTCCTTCCTTCCTTCCTTCCTTCCTTCCTTCCTTCCTTCCTTCCTTCCTTCCTTCCTTTCTTTCTTTCTTTTGTCGGCTATGGGGCTTGAACTCTGGGCTTGGGTGCTGTCCCTGCGCTCTTCAGCTCAAGGCTAGTGCTCTATTACTTGAGCCACAGCACCACTTCTGGATTTCTGGTGGTTTATTGGAGATAAGAGTCTCACAGACTTTCCTGCCCGGACTGGCTTTGAACTGCGATTCTCAGATCTCTGGCTCCTTTGTAGCTAGGATTATAGGCGTGAGCCTCCAGGGCCAAGCTCTCATTCTTCTATTTTCATACATGAAAATAAACTATTCATATTCATCACATTCATCATATTCATCCTCATTCTCTCTCTGTATTGGTCGTCCCCCATCCCAATGGAACTACCTTGCAAAGAGCCATTATTACCACCATTGTCATCCTCACCATCACTACCATTACCATCATCAAAAGCATCACTACCACTTCCATGATCACCATCAACATCACCACCACAGTCACCATTATCACCATCATCATACCACCATCACAATCACCACCATCACCATCATAACCATCACCATTATTACCAACTCTACCCCACTTCACGACATGATATTCTTACTGCCTTGATGTGCTGATGGTTTTATGAGCATGGACTTAGGTCAAAACTCATTCAATTGTAAACCTTAAATATGTGAAGTAGATTACATATTACTTATACTTCAATAACCAAACACACACAACTTCCATCATATTTATGCTTTAATAGATCACTTAGTTGTTTAATTCAAAGGCAGAACTCCCACCCCAACAGTAATAAGTGACCAAGTCCCCTCCATCCCTCCAAGGTACGTGCAGAGGCAATCAAAGAGCTGAGACGTGTGCTTCCATCTTCCCCTGCTGGAGCGCGGCAGGGCACTAGTTAAAACAGTCGTAAGAGCCATCCAGAGTCTAGATCATTGCATAGAAATGCCAAGGTTTTCCAAAAGCACTTATACCCAGGAATCAGGAACATCTCAAAATGAAATACATTCCAATACTGAGTTGACACAGATGTTAAAATGATCTGACAAGGATTTTAAGTGGCCATTAAAAAATGCCCTGATGATTGATTACAAATATGTTTGAAACACAGAGAAGAGTAGAATGTCTCAGCAAAGAAACAAAAGATATAAAGGGCTCAAATGGACATTTTAGAACTGGAAAACACAGTATCTAGAATTAAAAGCTCAGTAGGTGGGATGGGCTCACCAGCAGATTAAAAAAGACAGAACAACAGGAATTGCCCAATCTGAGCAACAGAAAGAAAAATAAAAACATGCAGTTCCTCAGGGATCTGCAGATAACAAAGACCTAATATTTGTGTCATTAGAGTGTCTGAAAGGAGAAAGAAAGAGGAAATGATTTAAAAAGTGCTCCAAGATTAAGTGTTGAAAAATCCCCAAATTTAGCTGGGCGCCAGTGGCTCACACCTGTAATCCTAGCTATTCAGGAGGCTGAGATTTGAGGATTGTGGTTCAAAGCCAGCCTGGGCAGGAAAGTTGGTGAGACTCATCTCCAATTAACCACCAGAAAACTGGAAATGGTACTATGGTTCAAGTGGTAGTGTTCTTGCCTTGAGCTAAAGAGCTCAAGGACAGCACCCAGGGCTAGAGTTCAAGACACACAACTGACCAAAAAAAAAAAAAAAAAATCCCCAAATTTTATAAAGGAAGTAAAGCTCCATTTTCAAGAAGTTGAGCGAGTAGAGGACAACCCAAAGAAATGCACTCTCAGACACCATATTCACATTTCTGGAAGACAAAGAAAAAAGTGAAGAGACAGGTGCCAGTGGCTCATGCTTGCAATCCAAGCTACTCAGAAAGCTGATGTCTGAGGACTGCAGTTCAAAGCCAGCCCAGATAAGAAAGTCATCTCCAGGTAACCACCAGAAAACCAGAGGTGGAGCTGTAGCTCAATGTGGTTGAGTGCCAGCCTTGAGCAAAAAAGCTCAGGGATAGTACCCAAGCCTGAGTTCAAGCCCCACAACTGACAGAAGGAAAGGAAGGAAGGAAGGAAGGAAGGAAGGAAGGAAGGAAGGAAGGAAGGAAGGAAGGAACCCAGGTGCCAGTGGCTCACGCCTGTAATCCTCCTCAGGAGGCTAAGAGCTCAGGGATAGGGCCCAAGCCCAGAGTTCAAGACCCATGACCAACCAAAAAAAAAAAAAAAAAAAAGAAAAGAAAAGGAAGGAAGGAAGGAAGGAAGGAGGGAAGGAGGGAGGGAGGGAGGGAGGGAGGGAGGGAAGAAAACAGGTAAAGGTAAAGGTAAACATCTTGATGCAGCCAGAAAATGTGATACCTTACTGTGGGAAACACAACTCAAATGACAGCAGATTTTTCATCTAAAACCATGATGGCCAGGTGGAAATGGAACAATATCATTCAAATGTGGAAAGAAAATAACTGTCAACCCCAAACTCTATATATCCAGTGAAAATGTTCTTCCAGAATAATGGGCAAGCTAACTGCTTACTGGGTATGATGGCCTATACTTTGTAAGCCCATCACTCAAGAGACAGAAACAGGAAGATTGCAAGTTCAAGACAAGCCTGAGCTACATAGGAAGACTCTGTTGTGTTTTTTTGTTTGTTTGTTTTTAATATAAAGGTAAATTATGGGAGTTTATACCTACCTTGAAAAATAGCTAATGGAAAAAAAAAAGAAAAGAAAAATAGCTAATGGAATTCTCCAAACAGAAAGGAATCTTAAGAGTTGGCGCCAGTGGCTTACACCTGTAAGCCTAGATGCTCAGGAAGCTGAGATCTGAGGATTGTGTTCAAAGCCAACCCAGGAACTTTAAAACATGTGGACTGAAAAAACATGGTGCTCAAACATGTTTTTTTTTTTTAGAAAATTCAAAGGAAGAAGGAAGACCCTTCTTCCTTTGAATTTTCTAAATTGTGTTTTTACAGCTAAGATAAAAATTAATGCACCAGGGATAGGAATGTGGCTTAGTGGCAGAGTGCTTGTCTAGCATGCATGAAGCCCTGGGTTCAATTCCTCAGTACCACATAAACAGAGCAAGCCAGAAGTGGTGCTGTGGCTCAAATGGTAGAGTGCTAAAAAAATGCTAAATGGTAGAGAGCAAAAAAAAGAAGCTCAGGGACAGTGCCCAGGCCCTAAAATCAAGTCCCCAGGTCTGGCAATACTAGTAGTAGTAGTAATAATGATAATGCACCATCTTATCAAATCTAAATGTTTGTAGAGGGAATTTAAATTGGAGAGTGTAAATGTTATACTCCCCAAGAGAAGTAACGTTTCTAGACTTCACTCAGATTGGAAAAGTGACCATACCTGTAGGCAGTACCTAGAGCAACTGTAAAGACACTAACCCATACATGCAAAAATAGAATAGGTAAATTAAAATGGAATTTTCCCACAGGAAGACAGGAAAAGAACCACACAATAAAAAACACAACAAAAGAAAAAATAAACAAAACAACCAACTGAAGCCCTAGCAGCTCAGGTAAGTCCATTAAATACAAATGACCTAGGGCTGGAAAGGTGGCTTAGTGGTAGAGCGCTTGCCTTGCATGCATGAGGCCCTGGGTTCAATTCCTCAGCACCACATAAGCAAAAAGAAAAAAGCCGGAAGTGGCACTGTCGATCAAGTGGTAGAGCGCTAGCTTTGAGCTAAAGAGCTGAGGGACAGCACCCAGGCCCAGAGTTCAGGCCCCACAACCCGACCCCCCCCCAAAAAAAAATGACCTAAATGCAGCAATTAGAGAGATTGGAAGGTTTGGTTTTAAAATATAATGCCTACTTATTTCAAATATAATGACATATAGAAGCTTTGAATTAAAGAAAAGATACATCATGAAATCACTAATCAGTGAAAACAATAGCAATAACATTAATATCAGTAAAAGTAGATTCCAGACTAAAGAAAAATTTCAGAAATAGAATATATAATAATAAAAAAGTCAACGTACCAAGAACACATAACAATCCTAAATATACAAATACCAAACATCAAGATTTGTGGAACAAGTCGGGTGCCGGTGGCTCATGCCTGTAATCCTAGCTACTCAGGAGGCTGAGATCTGAAGATTGCAGTTGAAAGCCAGCCTGGGCAGGAAAGACCATCAGTCTCTTATCTCCAAGAAACCACCAGAAAAACAGGAAGTGGCACTGTGGCTCAAGTGGTAGAGTGCTCGCCTTGAACTGCAGAGCTGAGAGACAGAGCCCAGGCCCAGAGTTCAAGCCCCACACCCACAAAAAAAAAAAAAAAAAAAAGATTTGTGGAACAAAACTGGTGTAATTGAAAGGAGAAATGAAGAAATCCACAAGTGTAGCTGGATATAAATTCTCCCTCTCAACTACTCAGAGGACACTTAGAAATTCAGGAAGGAGATAGAAGAACTACCAGACTACAGGATCAAAGGGATATTTATAGACCATTCCACTCTGAAACAGCAGAAGATCCATTGATTCCAATTGCCTTGAACTTACACCAAGATGGACCATAATAACTTGGGCACTAAACAAACTTCAGCAAATTAAAAAAGATTGAAAGCCAGTGACTGTGGCTCATGCCTCTAATTCTAGCTACTAAGGAGTCTGGGATCTGAGGATGGCAGTCAGTTGGCATAGAAAAGCCCATAAGATTCTTGTCTTCAATTAACTACCAAAAAGCTGGAAATGGAGCTGTGGCTCAGGTGGTAGAGCACTAGCCTTGAACAGAAGAGCTCAGGAAGAGGGCCCAGAACTAGAGTTCAAGTCCTAGAACCTGCACCAAAAAGAAAAAAAAAAAAAAACTCTATCAGTGACACAGAGATAGTGGAAACAATTTTTCAGTTGCTTAGAAATTTAACAATCTGGGGCTGGGAAGTAGCTCAGTGGTAGAGTGCTTGTCTTGCATGCATGAGGCTCTGGGTTTGATTCCTCAGAACCACATAAGCAGAAAAAGCTGGAGGTCGCGGTGTGGTTCAAGTTATTGAGCACTAGCCTTGAGCTGAAGAGCTGAGGAAGAATCAAAAGAAAGTTAGAAGCCAGGTGCTGGTGGCTCAGGTCTATAATCCTAGATACTCTGAAGGCTAAGATCTGAGGATTGCAACTTAAATCCAGCCCAGACAGAAAAGTGCATGAGATTCTTATCTCTAATAAACTACTCAGAAAAAGCTGGAAGTGGCACTGTGGCTCAAGTGGTAAAGTGTTAGCCTTGAGCAAAAAGAATCACAAGGACAATGCCCAGGCCTTGAATTCAAGCCACAGAACCAGCACTAAAAAAAAAAAAACACAAAATACAAAAACAAAATCCAGAAATTTAGAATGCTGTTAATTGAATAAAAAACAAAAATAAAATATCAATATTTGTAAGATACACACAAATCCATGTTCAAAGGGAAAGTTCTTGTACTAAATGAACATACAGTGAAAGAGGAAAAAGTCCCAAGCCTATAATCCAAGCTGCCACCTTCAGCAAAACAAGAATAAAATAAAGCCAAAGCGCTGGGCGCTGGTGGCTCACACCTGTAATCCTAGCTACTCAGGAGGCTAAGATCTGAGGATCATGGTTCAAAGCCAGCCCTGGCAGGAAAGTCCGTGAGACTCTTATCTCCAATAAAAACCATTAGAAAACCGGAAGTGGTGCTGTGGCTCAAGCGGTAGAGCGCTTGCCTTGAGCTGAAGAGCTGAGGGATAGAGACCAAGCCCAGAGTTCAAGCCCCACAACTGACAAAAAAAAAAAAAAAAAAAAAAAGACACTCATACCCAACCAACCAAGCAAAAAGCCCCTGTAAGCCGGGCGGTGGTGGCTCACGCCTGTAATCCTAGCTAGCTACTCAGGAGGCTGAGATCTGAGGATCGTGGTTCAAAGCCAGCCCGGGCAGGAGAGACGGTGAAACTCCTATCTCCAATAAACCACCAGAAAACCGGAAGTGGTGCTATGGCTCAAGTGGTAGAGCGCTCGCCTTGAGCTGAAGAGCTGAGGGACAGCACCCAGGCCCAGAATTCAAGCCCCACGACTGACAAAAAAAAAAAAAAGCAAAAAGTCCCTGTAGTATGCAGACATTGTCCAACAGCAATTAGGCCTCAGGCTTCCCTCCCAAAGAGAAGACATATGTTCACAGGAGAAGCAACATGTGATGTTCATTGCAGCTTTCTTCACAGTCAGCCTGAACTGGAAAGAGCCCAGCTGTCCCAGAAGGAAAGCATCACTACGCACACAGTGGTTAGTCCACACCATAGCCTCCTGCCCAAGAACAAACTACCCATTCACCTGTAGATTTGGATTTGGATAAATTGCCAGATTACTGGGTGACAAAAGCAACTACAAGATTCCGTATTTATGACTGCAACCGAAAGAATGGGGATTAACAATGCAAGAGGCATAGGAAGGGTCTGTGTGGTGCTGGAAATCTTCCCTATCACCATCCCAAATCAGTATTTGGGTGGGAAGTTGTATGGTACTTCTCTGAAAGACATTACCAACCAACTCTCCATGCATCACATCTCAATGAATGCATGATGTAATACATGATTATGGCGATCTACAGACATCTCCAAGTAAGTTTAAGGTGGGGTCACTGCAGCAATTGGGAGGTAGAGGAAGGAGGTTGGAGAGTCCTAGGTCAGCCTGCAGTACATAGCAAGGCTCTCTAAAAACAACTTTTTTTAAAGGAAGGAAAGAAAAAGAAGAAAAGCTGAGTGTTAGTGGTTCACACCTGTAATCCTAGCTAATCAGGAGTCTGAAACCTGAGGATTATGGTTGGAGGCCAGCCCAAGCAGAAAACTCCATAAGACTCTTATCTCCAATGAAAGCCCCCCCCCCTCCAAAAAAGGCTTAATTAATTTTTGTGTAGATACTGGCGCTTGAACTCATGGCCTTGTGCTCTCACTTGGCTTTTTTGCTCAAGGCTAACATTCTATCACTTTGGCTTTTTTTTTTTTTGTCGGTCAATTGTGGGTGAACTCAGGGCCTGGGCACTGTCCCTGACCTCTTTTGCTCAAGGATAGTATTCTACCACTTTGAGCCCTTAGCTCCACTTCTGGTTTTCTGGTGGTTTCTTGGGGATAAGAGTCTCACAGACTTTTCTTCCCAGGTTAAATTTGAACCTAGATCCTCAGATCTCAGCCTCTTGAGTAGCTAGGATTATAGTTGTGAGCTATTGGTGACCTGCTCAGTTCTGGCTTTTTGATGGTTAACTGGGGATAAAAGGCTTACAGACTTTTTTTTTGCCAGGGCTGGCTTTGAACTTGGATCCTCAGATTTCTAAGTCTTGGGTAGCTGGGCACTAGCACCATTGTAATTTTTTTTTTTAATTTAGATGAAGAAAATTGAGGTGGCAATAGTTCAGAAAATAGAGAATGTTTTCAGCAAAGCCTCTGAGGCGGAGAAGAAGTTTTGGGAAACTGTCTGGAGATGGTAGATGCCTTTGTCTTGTGAAGCCTGGTCCTTTGTTGTGGATTGAACTCCTCCAGAGGTGGCTGGGGTGAAAGCAGTTTCCTTGATGAATCAAGTGCTGGGGCCTTTACGGGCTGTGGTTTGAAGCAGAGCAGGTGGGGTCAGGTTTGGCAGCTGCCTGGGGGAGGTCAGGAGGTCGAGGTTCAGACCAGCTAGGCTGCTTAGGAATGGCAAAGCTCCCACCTTGTCCAGCAGTCTGGGACTGGTTAGCTGCAGCTCAGGACTGGAGGCTGCTGGATGGGGCTTCAGTGGCCCATTTTAGAGGGAAGGCGGTGGCCCCTTATTAGTTCCCTGGGCCAGGCTGAAGCATCAGGAATGGTGCCAGGGGGATGGACAACAATGGGTAAGAATCCACACGCTGGTTCCTCTGAGAAACTTGGACTGTGACGAGGCCTGGAAGCATGTGTTTGTTTCAGGGTGCACAGTTAAGGTGAGATTTGAGGCTGGGAATTGATATGGAGGCGAGATTTGGAGGTAGAAGCCGCCATGGTCTCTCTGTTCCGAGCGTTAGGGTCCAGGAATAGATCCAGGTGGGGCGAGGCATCCAGCCTTCCCCGAAGTGGTGGGGCACCTGGAAGAAGAGCGGGCCCTGCGGCTCGGAGGAATACGGCGGGGGCGTGTCCGGGAGGACGAAGTGGGCGTGGTCAGACCGGGCGGGGGGCGGGGCGTGGAGATGGGCGGGCGCCGAGGGCGGGGCGAAGGAGCCCGTGGAGGTGGCCGCGCCGCCGAGCCGCAGCCGGAGCCGAGCCCCAGCCGCCGCCGCCGCCGCGCCTCCCTCGCGTCTCCGCCCGGAGCCCGGCGCCGCCACCGCCCAGCCGCCCCCGCCGGCCGCCAGCTGACGCGGGCATGAGTTTGTCCCGCGGCCCCGCCGACCAACTTGCCCCGCCGGCTCGGGCCTCGGAGCGCAGGTAAATGGGGGGGTGCGAAGCGGGGCGGGGAGCGTAGGCCGCGCCGGGCGCGCGAGCCCGCGGCCGCCCCGACCCCGGCACCCCCAGCACCCCCCCCCGCTGGGCGCGCGAGCCCGCGGCCGCCCCGACCCCGGCACCCCCAGCCCCCCACCCCACGCTGGACGCGCGGGCTTCGCGGCCCTGGAGACGTGCTCCCCGAGGGGACAGGGCGTCGCGCCCCCCCCCAGTCACCACGTGCGCCCCGAAACTCCCGCTGAGCTGTCCCCACTCCCGCTGTCCTCTTGGGGGTCCGGGTCAGGACCCCTGGTTCCTGGAGGGGCCCAGCCCAGCGCCTGGCAGCCCCCCCCCCACCTTCTCTGCCTTTGGCCACCTGCTCCCTCTACTCCACATTCCAGAAAACGCTTCTTTACCCCCAGTGGGCACCCCACCTGCAAACGGGGCTCCCACCCCTAGCTCTGCCCCACGGCCAGCTGCCTCCTGCCCTTGAACCTTTCTTCCCTGACCCCAGGTCCTGTCCACCCCCACCCCCCAGCAGAGCCCTGGTTCCAGCCAAGTGCTTTTGGTCCACCGCAGAGGGGACATGGGCTGAGCACTCAGGTGACACGGGCAGAGCCCAGCTCTGTGGAGCTGGCCTAGAACTCCAGGGGCAGGACACTTTCCAGGCACTTGGATGAAGTCCTAGGAGTGCAGGAGTCTGATGAAGACAGTCTGAGTCCCCAGAGTCCGTTCCAGCACACCGGCCAGCAGAGGTTAGGGGCTGGGCCTTATGGAGTGTTTCTTGGTCCCTTTCAGAGGGACTTGGTTCTGGCTCGGGCTGTTTCTGCTCCTTTTCTGGGATGGGTCACCTTGTCAATCATCTCTTTCTACCTGGGCTCCCCGGAAGGCAGCAGGCTGGACAGGACCCCACCCACAAATCCAGCCATGGGGGGGGGGCCACCTAGCCCCGTCCTCAGGACCGGACACAGCAGCAGGCTGTTCACGGAGGCCCAGCTGGTTCTGCTGGCCCTGAGAAGGGAGAGGGGGAGCCTGTGTTGGTCCAGGTGGGTGTTGGTGGAGGAGGGAGCAAGGATGGGGGCACTTCTGGGGAGAGGCATTATTTGGCCTCCAGATTGAGCTCTGGCTGCCCTAGTCAGCGTTCTGGGAGCTGGGATGGAGTCGAAACTGACAGAGATACCTGGACAGAGGGACGCTGTCTCTCCAGGCCTGTGACACAGATGAAGGAACTAGAAAACCCCAAAGTGACATGAGTGACAGGACAGTACACCAGGGCGTCTCAAGGGAGCTACCCAGCAGGGCTTCTTGGACCAGGGCAGTCAGGGAAGGCTTCTCAGAGGAGGCAGCCTTTGAGCAGAGATATGAAGGCAGCTTTGGAGTGAACTGGGCTGTGTGAGAGACTGGCGTTAAAGGAGGGACAGGAAATGAAGTTGACCTTTGTGGGAAGAGGCTGGCCTGTGGAGTGATGGCGGAGGATGTCCAGAGGACAGAGGCAGTGACGTAGGGCACAGCACCACTTTCCTTGGCTGTTTGGATGTTGTGCCTCTGCCCACCTGGGTATTTGATCTGTCTGCCACCTACTTCGGATAGGACCTGCTATGTTTTGGATAGTGGCTCCTTGGATGTGGATCTTGAAAGTGGCAGATACTCCCTGCTGGCCCCTGATAAAAATCAGGGCCAGAAGGGTAGGCAGGGCAAGTGGCCCAGGTTGGGAGAACCCACCCTGCAGATAGCATCTTCCTATGGGTGGAGCCGAGTCCAGGTAGGGTTGTTCCCCAAGCCTTGATAAGATCCGATCTCATTGGCAGGGGGGGGAAAGAGAGGCCCAGCCAGGCAGCCGCTTCTGCTCTGCCATTGGCTCCAGCCTCAGCAAGTAGCTTTGTTCTGGAGCCAAAGCCTCCAGGCAGAATCCAGGGAGGGAGCTCCAAGTGCGTGCCCAACGGGGCAGACAGACCGAGAGGGCCCTGCCCCTTTGCTGAGCCCTCCCCACCTGCCCTTCCAGGGGAAAAGAACCCCTCCCAGCTGGGCCAGAGCTGCCTCTGTGAAGGAGTCGGTGGTGGCCCAGCCTCTGGGACAGTTACTGTCCCTGTCTAGCAGCTGCATAAGGCTGGGGGGAAGGATGGAAGGCCCTTGTTCCCCCTCCAGAACCACAAGCTGGTTTGGTGGACAGTCAACTAGTTCTGGCCATGCAGGGTTCACAGGTCCCACGCCCAGGGCTGGGGGAAGCTGAGACTTCACAGCCTCTCATTGGTGGGTGTTGGTGGTAGCTTAGGAGCAATAGGGACAGTGGCCCCCAGTGGGCAGGGAAAGGACTGCCCCAGTTATATATATTTTTTGTATATATATATATATATATATATATATATATATATATTTTTTTTTTTTTTTTTTTTGGTCCGGTTGTGGGGCCTGAACTCTGGGCCTGGGCGCTGTCCCTCAGCTCTTCAGCTCAAGGCTAGTGCCCTACCACCTGAGCCACAGCACCACGTCCGGCTTTTTTCTTTTTGCTTATGTGGTGCTAAGGAATCGAACCCAGGGCCTCAGGCATGCAAGGCAAGTGCTCTACCACTGAGCCAACTTCCCAGCCCAATTGAAGTAGATGTACAAAGGAGTTGCCATCCACCAAAGCAGTTTATGAATACGAAGCATCGTGAACAATGTAACCCTGTTAAGCATTCTCACCCATTCCTCCAACCCACCCCTTCCTTACATAATTTTAGATTATGTATTTTCATGGTTTTATACACACACACACACACACACACACACACACACACACACACACACACACACACACACACACACACACACACACACACACACACACACACACACACACACACACACACACACACACACACACACATATATCAATCATGAACTCGGGGCCTGGGTGCTGTCCTAAGCTATTTTGCTCAAGGATAGGATCTACCACCTGGAGCCACAGCTCTACTTCCAGTTTTCTGGTGATTAATTGGAGATAAGACTTTCCTGCCTGCTGGCTTTGAACAGGATCCTCAGATCTGAGCTTCCCGAGTAACTAGGATTGCAGGCCTGAGCCACCAGCACCCAGCTTATGTATTGAATTTTTTTTTTTTTTGCCTTTTAACAAAGCAGTTTATCTGTACAATGCATCTGATGCATTATCTGCCCCCTACTTAAAAAAAATTTATTGTAAAGATACTGTACAGAGGGGTTACATTTACATGAGGAAGGTAATGAGTGCATTTCCTAGCCATTGTTACCCCTTCCTTTGTTTTTCTCCTACTATCCCTTCTCTCCCCACCTCCAAGTTGTAAAGTTCATCTCCAATATAGTGTCTTGTATGTCTCATCTCACTGTTACAATGGTCAACCTGGATCCTTGTTTCAGCATTTTGCTGGTCTTGGGGCTTGAACTTGGGGCCTGGGCTCTGTCCCTGAGCTTCTTTGTGCTCAAGGCTAGCACTCTACCACTTGAGTCATAGTACCACTTCCTGCCCTTTCTGAGTAGTTTAGGAGTAGTATTGGAGATAAAGAGTTTCCCAGACTTTCCTGCCAGGGTTAGCTTCAAGCTGTGATCCTAAGATTTCAGCCTCCTGAGTAGCTAGGATTACAGGCATGAGCCATTGGACCCTGGCTTGTCCCCTACTTTTTGATTCTTCTTGGGCCCTCAGGGGGCAGCTTGAGGACCACCTCTCCTGTTTAACTTGGTTTATTCCCCTCTGGAGGTCAGATAGGCACAGGTCAGCCTCTGGGCCTCTTCCTTACCTTCCCAGCTCTGCTTTGCCACACTTTTTTGGTCCCAGGCTGGCTCTTGGCTCCTGCAGACCTCTCTAGGGACTGGGTGCCGCCAGGACTTCACCTCCCCTCCCCTCAGGCTCCCCACAAAAGTCCAATGTCCCTGATCAGGCCTTGGTTCTGGGGCTGTAGCCTGTGACGGATGCAGCAGGGGTGCTCTGGGAGCTGGGCAGCCTGTCCCAGTGGCTACTGTGGTGTGGAGAGAGTGGCTGATGGAGCCAGGAAGGAGTGGGCTTCTGTTGGGCGGGTCGGCATCTACTGTGTGGTGGTCTCACAGCTCCGACCGGGCAGCAGCTTTTGAAAAAGCAACAAATAAAAGAAATCGAACCACAAAAGAGCCATCAAACAGAGACCTTGGTGTTTTCAAGGCAGAGATTCTGGGTTGAGAGTGGCTTTACTTCCTCCTTGAAGTACACAGATTTAGTCTTCAATTTGGAACCAGTGGGGAAAGCGAGGCATAGAATTATTATTACATGGCATGCTCAGGACCATACACACACAGCCTACTGGACTCATACTCTGGCTGTGCTGTGTCCAGCCTACCTTGATAAGCCTGGTGGCTTCTTCTGTCCGTGGACCCCAGCCAGCAGCCAGCCTTTTGGATCACCCTAGAGGGGAGCCCCTCCTTAGAGCTGGTCCTTGTCTGGAGACGAGGCAGCCACTGAAGCAAGCAGAACAGGCAGAGCTGGGGAACTGGCCCCTCGGACTGCTGGGACCCAGGTGTGGCAGTATTGGTGAAGACTTGCCAGGAGGAAGACGTGTGACAGTGGTGGTGGTGGGGATCTTGGGCCCCAGGAGTGTGGTTGAGGAAGTGGGTGCAGAGGGGCCCTGAGGAGCTGGGGGCGGGGGATGTAGAAGGGGAAGGAGAGTATTTCTCTTAGCTCCTCCCCTTGTGGCATCCGCCCTTGTTAACAGCCTCTAGGCGGTGAATCAGTACAAGCTGGGGGTGGACCCAGCGTGCTTGCCCTGGGGACCCCACTTGGCAGCAGAGTACCCAGCTCACCTCAGAAATACTCCTACATTCCCACCCGAGGACCAGGAGTCATGGAAGCTGTGTTAATGGCCTGCCCCTGAGGCTCGATGGCAGGAAGCAGCCAGAGGTGGCCACAGGATGACATTCCATCCCCAGGCTAATTTCTATCACCCTTCCAGAACTTCTCATTCATCCCTGGCTGGGTGCCCTGGGCTTGCTGTGTGTCCTTAGTCTGATAGCTTACCCTCTCTAAGCAACTTTTTTTTCTCATCTATAAAATGAGGATGTTAAGTCAGGGTCATTGCTGAGATCTCTCTGAGTCTGTGTCTATGTTGTCTGTAGACCTGTCAGTGTTCCCATTTCCTGCTGGCATTCAGTTCTGCCACCTGGGGGCTGTGTCCTGTACCCAGGCCTTGGCTAGTTCTCACTGTAATGAACTCTTGTCCATGCTCTGAACACAGGTACTGCTGGGCACACCAGACCCAGTGTCAGTGGGGGCCTTGGCCCTACCCTCAGACTGGCCCCCTCTGCCCAGGGCCAGGGCCTTGTGTCTGCTTCCACAGTGGCCACCTCTGGCCAGCCCAGCACATTCCTCAGACTTATCTGGGGACCCGCCCCCCTGGACTCTGCCCTCCCACCGAGGAAGCAGCGCCCAGAGAAGCTGCTGAGAGCCGGGCCTGGGGCAGGAGGGCAGGGCCTGAGCTGGTGAGCCCCAGCCTCTCACCCACGGCTAGAGGAGCCAGGTACAGGACAGGGTGGGCGCGGGACTGGGGGGCTGCTGAGGCCACTTCAACAGCTCACCTTCAGCCTCCAGGAGCTGGGTCCTCCCTCTCTCCGGGAAGCGTCCCCTGAAGTCTTGCAAGCAGGGGTGGGGTCGTGCCTGGTGGGTACCCCGCGTCTACCCCAAAGTTGTAACAGGACGGAGGGCAGGCCCAGGGCCCAGCTTGCTCCCTTCCTTGGCCAACCTCCACAGCAGGAGCGGAGCCAGCCCTCCCAGGAAGGGGTTAACTGCCAGCCCCAGCGTGAGGGAGGGGACTGGGCTGGACCATTTTCCTCGCCCAGCTTCCACCTCGGTTTTCCTGAATGGTTCTGCCGCGCCGGGGTGGGGAGCACAGGAGGAAGGCTGGGTGGAGGGAGGGAGGGAGGAGTGTGGGAAGAGGAAGAAAAAAGAAGCCGAGCCGGGAGACCGGGAGACAGCGAGGGGAAGAGAAAGATGTCACTGTCTCTAATCTCCCCGTCATTTGTGTTCCCAGCAGTGGTGAGCGGAAAGAGCTAGAACAATGCTGAGGTAGGCCAGGTGAGGAGAGCCCGGACAGACCCAACCCGACTGAGCAGAGCGTCTGGAACAGGTGATCGGAGGAGCCAAAGGCCAGGCCACCTGGGCGCCCCTCCCAGCCTCCTGGGCCCAGCCCCACATCCCAAACACGGCCGGGCAACCATGGCGACCAATTTCAACGACATCGTCAAGCAAGGCTACGTGAAGATGAAGAGCAGGAAGCTGGGGGTGAGCGACCCTCATGGGGCCCCTGCTGAGGATGGGGCTGGAGGCTTGGCGTGCAGGGTGTGTGCTGTCTGCCAGCACTGGGCACCATGCATTTGTGGTTCGAGGTTTCTAGCCATAGGCTGCCTGGCATGTGCGGGACTCTGCCTGTCTCCCCCCCCCCCCGCCCCTTCCTCGGCCCCAGCAGGGCGGGCTGGCATCTCAGCCACTGGGCAGGCGGCTGCCCCGCTATTGTTGAAGTTGTGGAGTGGCAGCAGCCAGCAGCTGTGTCTGAGCTGCACTGAGAGCTGCTGTCAGTGTCGCCAGCCTCCAGCCACCAGCCTCCAGTTGCCAGCCTCCTCACACCCCTGGCTTCCCACCCTGCTTCCCACCCTGTGTACCTTCTTTTCTTTAAACTGCCTATTTCCCCACTTCCTGCTGCTTCCCAAGCCTAGAGACCCATCATCTTCTCAGATGTTGGTACGTTAAACAAGTGTTTGGACGGAGCCTGGCTAGGGTTGGGGGTGGGGGCCAGGATAGAAGGGTCTGCTGAATGAGAACCTGGGGCCCAAAGGGGACTTAGTGTTCTGGGATGGCTACTTTCCTTTGAGTTTGTGGTGGCCCTGTGCTTGCTCAGAGATGTTTGCCCTCAAACTGGGGGCTGGGAGGGAGAATGGAGATGAGGTCTTAGAGAGCAGGTCCACCTTTCCTACCCCTTGTAGGCCCCAAATTGGGGAGGGTCCCCCGGGGGCATAATAGGGGACCCGGAACCTACTTCATGATCTTACAGGGTGTCCCAGAGCTGCCTCTTCCCACCTCCACCCCCAGCAGGAAGGGGAGCCCTCATGTTGGTGGCCCAAGTCTCTGTTTTATCCTTGGTCTCCGTGTCCTCTTCCTCCGGGGTGGGGGGCAGTGTTGGAGCTTCTCCACTCTGCCTCCGTGAGGTGAAGGATGGGGATGGAATCACTTGGTTCTCCACCTGGCCTTGCAGAGGGGTGGCTCCTTTGGGGTTCCTTAGGTCCAGGGGGCAGGGCAGTAGCCTCAAAGCACAAGGTGGCAGGGCAGTGTGTGCATCTGGAGTCTTGTTGGATTTGAATCTGTGGCCCCTAGACTGGTAGAGTTCGCTCTTCCTCACGTTCTATCTCAGAGCACAGAACAAAGAGCAAGGCTGAGGCCAGGCAGGGAAGCTCAGGGAGCTGGAAACCCATTGCTCCTCCCTGTGTGTGGACCCAGATATGAGTCCTCAGGAGTCTGCAGGACTGAGGCCCTGGCCTGGCCACAGCTTGCCAGGAAGGTGCTGGCCACAGGGACAGCTACTTGGGATTGTTCTCAGACGTGTTCTCTCAGGAGTCCTGGGAACCAAAGTGGCAGGTGTGCAAGCAAGGGAAAAGCCTGGGAGGTGGGGTGCGGCCTGGCGTAAGCAGAGCCTGCTTCTGTCCTGGAATTCAGCTGCCCTCTGAAGACTGAGCCTCCCTTGTCCCAGTGTGGGAGGCTGCAGTTACCTCAGGCAGCTGCTTTGCCTCAGTCCCCAGAGGTAAGGAGGGGCTTTGAAGGACCCGAGCCCCCCCTCCCACCTGCCAAGGCCTCCCTCCCATGCCTGCACAGAGAGCCAGTGACAGCAAGCTTCCCAAGCACCGATCAAAGACCCACAGAAGTGGGAAGGACGGCTCTTGGGTATGGCTCCCTGGGGCTGTGTCTCCTGTAACCAGGCAACCAGGGTGCTTGAGCCCCCAGCCTCTGCCCCCCCCCATCCATGCTGTTGGCAGTCTATGGCTCAGCTTGGCAGCATGTCTTCATCCATCCATCCATCCATCTGTCCACTTACCCACTGCCCTTCTTCATATTATCATCCCTTGTTCAACGGAGATCTGGAACTGAGACTGCCTTGGTGCTGGGATCCGAGAACACAGCAGACTGCTAAGAAGCTCTGCCGAGAGCCCAGAGCTGCTATGGCCCAGGTGGCCAGGCCAGGCCCGGGCTGAGCCGGGGTCAGGGGTGCAAGGCCAGGACTAGGACCTTCCCTCAGGGTGTCTGATAACCCCCAGACTGGCCAGTTCTCAACCCCAAGAGGTCACGAAGCTCTGGAGAGTTTTGGTGGCAGTGGACACAGAATCCCGTCTTCCCAGGCACTGTGCTGGAGGGGGAGGGGGAGGCAGGCAGCCGTGGTTCTTAGCCCTGCTCCAGCCCTGGGAGGCTGTGCTTTGCCCATGGAAACAAGGAATGATCCCCATCCCTTTGCTGCAGGATTGGCAAGAGGATGAAAGAGGGGGTGAGGGAAAGCTGTGAGGGACAAGAGGAATGTGAGTCCCACCACGTGCCTAGGCCAGCCTGGAGAACAGGGCTGTGGTGCTGTGCAGGCCCTGAACAAGGGTCCCGCCATCCACATGCGGCAGGTGGTGCTGCAGGAGCCCTGGTTAGAGCGGACTGTGTGGCGAGACAAATGGACAACCTGCCATTTGTTACTGCAATTTCCCTTGTGGGTGCCAGCTCTCAAGTGAGGGTAACAATAGAACCCAAGCCTGGAGGGTGCTGATAGGAAATGTGCAGGCAGAAAGCACCCTGAAATTGGGAACCACTCGTGATTGCTGTTGCTACTTGGGGAGGTGGTGTCACTGTGGACTTCTAGCCCTAGGTTTCCTCCAGGCAGAGCTCCTGGAAGGGCTGTGCAGCACCGCCCCCTGTGGCAGACCGGGGTATCGGCAGCGCTGTGAGTTGGGTGGGAGTGGTCCTGGGAGGCTGATCCTGTCTTGTCCCTCAGATCTACCGGAGGTGCTGGCTGGTGTTCCGGAAGTCCTCCAGTAAAGGGCCCCAGCGGCTGGAGAAGTATCCAGATGAGAAGTCGGTGTGCCTCCGAGGCTGTCCCAAGGTTAGGGGTCCTGGGCCCTAGCTCCCCCTACCTGCAAGCAAAGAGCTCCCTCCTGGGGGTGGGCAGAGGGAGGTACCCCAGCTCTACTAAGTGCTTTGTGGGTACTGTCCCAGGTGACTGAGATCAGCAACGTCAAGTGTGTCACCCGGCTCCCCAAGGAGACCAAGCGGCAGGCAGTGGCCATCATATTTACTGATGACTCAGCGCGGACCTTCACCTGTGACTCAGGTGAGGCCCTGGGGCTTCAACACCAGCCCGCCACCCCCACCCCCGCCCCTGCCCATCATGGCGGCCTGCATGGTCCAGCAGAAGGCAGAGCAGAGCTGTGATTTGGGGGGAGAGGGGACTGTGGAGAGTGCAGACTGCAGTTAGCCAAGGCCCTGCTGTCCCTGCCATGCCTGATAGGTAGGAAACTCAAGCCCAGGAAGATGGGTGGGCTGCCGGGGACCCTGGGCCAGCCCCACGATAAGACACCATTTTCTCCAGAGCTGGAGGCAGAGGAGTGGTACAAGACCCTGTCTGTGGAGTGTCTGGGGTCACGGCTCAATGACATCAGTCTGGGAGAACCTGATCTTCTGGCTGCAGGGGTGCAGAGTGAGCAGACAGGTGAGGCCTAGGCCCGGGTGTGGGGCAGGGAAGAGTGGTAGGGGGGAGCAGGGGGAGGGAGCGCCAGAAGACCCTGAGCACCTCCACCCACTTGTCTGCTCGGGCTCCAGATCGTTTCAACGTCTTCCTGCTGCCCTGCCCCAACCTGGACGTGTACGGCGAGTGCAAGCTGCAGATCACCCACGAAAACATCTACCTCTGGGACACGCACAACCCCCGCCTGAAGCTGGTCTCGTGGCCCCTGTGCTCCCTGCGCCGCTATGGCCGGGATGCCACACGCTTTACCTTCGAGGCTGGCCGGTAGGCGCTTCTCACCTCCCACTGTCCCCCCAGATCACGATGGTGACTGCCTTGCACTGTCCACCATCTCTCCAGGACCATGATAGTGACTCACTCCCCCTTGCCGCCTGTGTCCCCAGGATGTGTGATGCGGGAGAAGGGCTCTACACCTTCCAGACACAGGAGGGGGAGCAAATCTACCAGCGGGTTCACAGTGCCACCCTGGCCATCGCCGAGCAACACAAGCGTGTCCTGCTGGAAATGGAGAAGAATGTGAGGGTGAGGCGGGGGACAACAGGGTGGGCAGGCCAGTGGCGGGGTCTCCTGCCAGCTCGTGTGCAGTGGAGGTGGCCTGGGCCCTGTCCCACAGCTAACGAGAGACACTCCTCCTTGCAGCTGCTAAACAAGGGCACTGAACACTACTCGTACCCCTGCACACCCACCACCATGCTGCCCCGCAGTGCTTACTGGCACCACATTACGGGTTCCCAGAACATTGCCGAAGCCTCAAGCTATGCAGGTGAGTCTCTTGTACCCAACACTGGTGGAGGGCAAGGCCTCCTGGGCGGCTCTTCTGCCCTGGTATGGAGTTCTGAGCCTGCTTCTGTGCCCACAGGTGAGGGGTATGGGGCGGCCCAGGCCAGCTCAGAAACAGACCTCCTCAACAGATTCATCCTGCTAAAGCCAAAGTCCAGTCAAGGGGACAGCAGCGATGCCAAGACCCCCTCACAGTGACAGCAGGGCTGGTGGGCAGCGATGACTGCTAGGCCACTGATTACAGGGCTGGCTGCAGCCCCCTGTGGAGAGCCTCCCGAGGTTGTTGGCCAAGAGCCCGAGAAGGGGAGCCAGGAGCTCCCACCTCACCCCCAGGGTGAGGCCGGACCAAGGAAAAGGGCTGGCCATACCACTTGAGCATGTGAGGGGCTGGAGCTACCATGAGACTAGATACTTTTAAGGATTTTAATATATATGGCTTATGACATTCTATATTAATGAGATTTCCCCCTCTATCCTTCCCCACCAACACACATTCTTTAAGCCCATGACCAGACCATGGTCAAAGCTGTTTTTGAGGGCAGCTGTGTCTGTTCTCCACGGTACCTATCACTGCCGCCCAGGACCTGATTGAGCTGCTGGGACCAGGGTGGCGACAATCAGAACTCAAAGCTGGCACTGCCTACTGGCTTTTCCTAAGCAGCCCAGGGACCAATACAGCAGGTGGCTTCTGTTCCTTCTGTTCCTCTGGCCTCGAGTGGCACAGGAAGGCTTTGACTTCCGTTGTGCCACTTAGCAGCTTTGCACTTGGAGTTTTAAGCAGAGGTGACATCTGGTTGGGCCTCGTTATTTCTGCACAGGCTCCTTCCTGCTCAGTAGGCCAAGATGCCCTGGGGGAAGGGGGTACCAATTACCTCAGAGGTGGAGGATGACTGGGGCTTGTTCCTGCCCGGGCTGGGCCAGGCAGGAAGGCCACAGCAAGACTGCTATGGTGAGCAGTCCTGCTGCCCCTCACGGGCAGAGGTGGACAGCACCCCAAGCAGAGTCCCTTGCCCTGGGCTTGGTCATCCTGTGCTGGAAAGCTCAGAATCCAGAGACTCTGCCATCTCCTCCCTACATGGTGCTGAGGCTCCCTGCTGAAATGCAATTAAAGCAATTGATTTTCTAGTGCTGGTATTTATTGACTACCGTGCAGAAGGGCTATCTTTCTACCCACATCAAAACTTAGGTTGCGTGGTTCTTTTGTTTATATTGTTTTTTTAATACTATGGTTTCTGATTTGTGGAAACAGACCTTGTAAATAACCACTATTCATGTTTGTGGCAGGGGGGGTGGTGGTGATAGAGAGGTCCCCTCCCAGAGGTGTCCCAGAGCCAGGGAGGTGGCAAAGCCAGCCCAGCTCTGAATGTGACCCAGGGAACGGCCACCCAGAAGAAAGCCAGGCTGCAGAGGACCCGGGGAGGGCGGCAGAGCGGCTGGCTCAGCTAGTGGCACAATGACGCATGAAGGAGATTATGTTGTGCTCTTTATTGCCAAAAATAAAAACTTTGAAAAAGAAACTATTGCTAATCAATACGTATCCCTTCCTCTGCACCAGACTCATAGGTTTCTCCAGGCTGCCCAGTGTATTGCTACCCATGTGCTCTTCCTGGAGCCTTTGCTGATGGGATATGTGGGGGGCGGCCTTCGCTCTTGCTTCCCCCGATCAAACACCCCAAGCCAAGTGGTCAGACTGCTGGCAGGAAAAAAAAAAAAAAAAACACAAAAAACCCAGCATACCTATTTGGGGGAAGAGGGGATGTCTAATGCTATTCCCAAAGGGTTACTTCTCAAATTACAGACACCCAGGAATCTAAAGTCCCTTGGGGAAAGGACTGAGTGAATATGCTGGCACTGGCTCTGATCCTAACACCAGGAAACTAGGGTACAGCTGTGAAAATTCCTTCATTTGGAATCAAAGAGCTGGAATGATCATGAGAGAAGTCCAGCTCAGTGGTCTCCACAGAGAAGCAGCATGTCCCCCTAGTGGTGTTACTAGGAAACTGGATGGAAGGGATGGATGCGAGGGATGTGCTGGGTTATGAAGAGCTCTACTGGCAATCCTTAGCAGGGCTAGGCAAATGCAAAAGTAGAAAGCTGTCTGCCTAGCCAGGTGTGGTGGTGCAAACCTGTGGTCATGTGTTTGAGACCAATATAGCCTACGGGGTAAGAACCTGCCTCAAAAAACAAAGAACCAAAACAACCACCAAAAAAAGTATCCTGGTATTCTACCTGTAACCTGATTCTTGCTGGTACTGATGACTGCCCAGAGTTTGAGCAGTAGCAATCAGTCCAGAGCCCAGAAACTACAGGGGCTCAGGAGAGACCTGAAATCCAGCCGTGGTCTGCCTCAAACTCTGCCTTTGCTGACACAGGTGAGCTGCTGCTAGTTTATAGTAAGTACATCACTCTGGATCTCATGGCTTAATTGAGTCTGTAAATCACTCAGCTTCTTCTTCAATCCAGAGAGGGCTGAGAGGACAATGGTTTCAGGGCGCAGAGAGCCACAGGACTCCACGTTGTAGTAAAACCTAAGAGGCAGGAGTGCAGTGAGAAATCCTAGGAGGTAGACACAGATGAGCCACCGGCCCTAAACCACCTCTTCCCCCTCATGTGACTTCACACCTAAGGGAAACGTGGCCTTGGCACACAGAAAACCTAGGCAGTGGTTCATGCCCGCCCTGCAGATACTCAGGGAGCCACAGCTATGTTCCACACTGGAAAGGGAGGGAAACCAAACAAACAGTGCCCCAGGCTGCAGCCCCTGGGTTTGGACCTAAATGGCCTCCTTAGAAAGCAGAACACTGAGAACTGGGCTCACGGGAGGGCTCTTCCCCACAGCCAAACAGTATGAAGCCCAGCCGAGATTTGCATGTATCATTATAGTTTGGCAGCTGGTGGCCTTCCTGGAATGCTGGCGAAGGGGACCCCCAACAACTCTTATGCGTACTGTCTTGTGAGACCAGGTCTTACCTCTCAGGCTTGCCGTTGGGGTCATAGGGAGCCTGTGACTCATCCTCATCCAGCTCTGAGTACTCACTCTTTGGCCTGAGGTCATAATGTAAGGTCAGCAAGGGCAGCTACTGCTTTTAGGGCATTTCAGCAGAGGTCTTGTCCCCTCACCCCAAATTCCCACCTTCCCTCCAACAGGAGCCTACCATTCCTCAGGTTTGGGGTAAACTGTGTGCCTCAGGGCATTGTCTGGATCATATTCAAAAGCCACCCCTGCCGTGGGGTTCCACTTGGCATGTTCCTTGCCGAAGCCTTTTTTGGCATAGGCTCGAAGTCTCAGCTCCTGGCCCTTCCTCAGCTTGACAATGAGGATGTCTGTGGGGAGAGGCATGAGTTAGGAATGGGCCAAGAGTGGCATAGTTCTCCAACTTCTAACCTGGAGAGCTGCTGGAAAACCCCCCAGACCTGCCAGAATGGGTCTAGAGCTGGACACAGTGGTTCATGCCTGTAATCTCAACTACTTGGGAAACAGAGATGGGGAGGATCTCAGCTTAAGGACAAGACAGGCAAAGAATTAGTGAACCACTCCCCTCCACACATATACCATACCATCTCAGTAAATAAGCTAGGTTTGGTGGTGGGACCATAAACTCAGTTACTACGGAAGCCATAGCTAGGAGGATTAAGGTGTGAGGCCATCCAAGGGCAAAACAAGACTCTAAAAAACAACCTAAAGCAAAAGGGCTAGAGGTGAGACTCACATGGCAGAGCACTTGTCTAGCAAGTGCAAGGTCTTGAGCTCAAACCACAAGATGCCAAAACAAACAAGCAAGCAAACAAAATGGTCTGGAGCCAGGCAACATGAGCTGAGGCTGCGCCTGGCCACACAGTGCCGGGTCCAGGTGCCTGCGGGCCCCAGCACCTTACCATCCTGCTCCACGTAGTCATTGGGGTCATTATCGCGGTTCCGGGATGTCACCTGTACAACGCAAACATGCGTCCATAAGCCACTCAAGTCCCTGGCACCCTCTGGCCTGTATGTGTCAAGTCATGGAAAGGGGGTCTCCACCCACAAAGTGCAGCCTTCTCAGCCCTCAGCAATCCCATGGCCTAGGGCAGGGTGCCTGGGCAAAACAGCACCATGCATGCCCCTCTGCTCAGGAATCCAGAACCAGCACTTGTCTCAGAAGGACCTACTCTCCAACCTGGCCCACAAGGGGCCAGAAAGCAATGCACAAGGGCCCTGGATAGGCAGACTGCACTGACACTGACCGGAATGACCCGGGGGCTGTTGGAGATGAGGTCTCGGGATGTGACATGACGTGTCTGGTCTTCATTACACCGCACATCCAGAGTGAACTCCACTGAGCACTCGGGGCAGAACTCCTCACATGTACAGTCCTGAGGCAGAGATGAAGCACCAAATTTATGACAGAAAAACATAGCCCATTTGGACCCCCTGCTTCAGCACCCAGCTCCTTTAAGTTTCTTTATCTGCAAAGTTAGCTGACCACAGTCCCCAGGCTCCTGTGGCAGCAACAATCTGGTACACCATCCCCAAGGACAGCATGAACTCAGAGACAACCTATACACCCACTGGCCTCCCACACCCACTGCCATGAGGCTGCACAAGAGCCCGAGGCTAACTCTTCACCACCCTCAGAGGACCCAGGCTATGAAGGGCAGAATGCTTCACATGCTGCAGCTCAGCTGGCCATGGACTAGACAGACCTAATAAGCTAGGAAGAACAGAATAAAGTAGCTTTCAAGTCTTGAAACACTACCTTTATCTTCTTATGAAATATTTCATCCATACACAAACTGGAGAAAAGTATAATGTACTACTTCACAATTACCACCATCTGCCATTCTTTTCTTTTTTTTTCCTTTTTCTTCCTGGCCTCATGAATGCTGGTATTACAGGCCTGTGTCCCAACTAGGGCTCTTGAAACAATCTATTCCTACCTTAGGGACCACATGAATCAACTTAAGCCAAGATGAGCGTTCTGAGAATAATCACAACATTTTTCTCCCACAGAAATGAAGAGACAAAGGGTAAACAAATATAGCAATGGTACTTACTGGACACTGTTGAAAATGAACTATACCACTGTGGGTGGGGACAGGAGGGAAAAACTGGGAGAGAGCTAGAAAAGGGTGACACTGTCCAAAAAGAGATGTACTGGGATGGGAATGTGGCTTAGTAGTAGAGTGCTTGCCTAGCATGCATGAAGCCCTGGGTTCAATTCCTCGGTAACACATAAACAGAAAAAACTCGAAATGGCACTGTAGCTCAAGTGGTAGAGTGTTAGCCTTGAGCAAAAGTTCAGGGAGTGTGCCCTCGCCCTGAGTTCAAGTACCAGAACTGGTGGGGAAAAAATATACTCTTTATCTGACTTACGTAACTGTAACCCCTATGTATATCACCTTTATGGTAACAAAAAAATTAAAAAAACACAAAAAAATAATAAACTGTTCTCTCTCTGATACCAGTGAGGAAAACCTGGCATACTCTGACATCTGCAGGATGAGGAGGAAGAAGCAATTAAAGGCTGTAACTTGAGTAGTCTATAGTCATACATGGGTGGGACAGCATTTTTTTTTTTGGGGGGGGGTGGTGGTGCTGGGCTTGGGGCTTAAGTCAGAGCTTGGGCACTGTCTCTGAACTTTTTCAAGGCTAGTGCTCTACCACTATGAGCCACAGCACCACTTCTGGTTTTCTGGTGGTTAACTAGACATGAGAGTCTCACAGACTTTCCTTGCTGGGCTGGCTTTGAACCATGATCCTCAGATCTCAGCCTCTTGATTAGCTATGATTACAGGCATGAGCCACTGGTACCTGACAACGTTTTTCTTTTTCTTTTTGTCTTTTGTACTGGGACTGAACCTAGGACGTTGTTACATTTGCTAGGCAACCACTTTGCCACTGAGCTACATCCTAGCCTTGTTACATCTTTTTAAAATCTTGGGCTAAGGGGCTAGGAAGGTGGCTCAGTGGTAGAGTGCTTGTCTTGCATGCATGAGGCCCTGGGTTCGATTCCTCAGCACCACATAAGTAGAAAAAGCCAGAAGTGGCGCTATGGCTCAAGTGGTAGAGCGCTTGCCTTGAGCTGAAGGGCTGAGGGATAGTGTCCAGGCCTACAGTTCAGGCCCCATGACTGACCAAAAAAAAAAATCTTGGGCTGAGGGATGTAGCTCAGAAGTGGATCAGCTAGCTAGCATACAAGACCATGGATTCCATCCCAGTAACCCCCTGCACCGCTCCCCCTCCCAAAAAAAGCCCAATAAAACAAACTCATAATTTGAAGCAAATACTGCAATATGTTAAATGCAACATACTAAGCTAAATTGTATTAGCTCCACACTTTTCAATATTTCTCCTAATCCTATATATTTACTAGACATATCAAACTAGCCACCACAAAAATGCTATAATCCTTGGGCATATAACGCTGATTCAGGATCAGCCAAAGCCACCAAAAGGGCATAGTCTAAAATGCAGCCCAAACAAAGGAGGGAGTAACCCAGCCTGCTCCCACCCAGGTCCACTCTTAACTGGCATCACCTATAGGAGGGACTGGACCCCACAGGCAGATCTCCCAGGTACTTACCATTCCCTCTACTCCTGTCTGCACTCACCACAGCCTGCTGTTAACTCCCTTCAGTCTGCCAGGTCTCTTCTTTAACACTTCCCACCATAAAGATGCTCAGAGTGAATGGGTGTTCTCTTGTATGGCTGGCTAGTAAGCATCCTGAGGCCCTGAGCCTTTCCTGTCTTGGTCTCATTAGAATGAAGCCCTACCGTGGGCTTTATACCATGTCTACATTGACTTTCTAGACTATGGTTCAGGCCAAGAGAGAAGAGAATATGTCCACAAAGATTCCAAAGAGACCCAAGGCCTTTCCCCAAGCCCACAGTACAGCCACCACACATACCCGAGAGTATTGCAGCTTGTCCACGATGTCATCACTGGTGAGTGGAATTAGTCCTGGAAGACACAGAAAAGCACTGTAAACAAGAGTCAACAGCCACCTCCTAAAGCTGGAGAGGCCTCTTCCTCTGACTCCACACACAGTTCCCTCCCCCTAATTGAATACCAGCACTTACCAAGCCTGTGAGCAATGAACTCATCATGAAGGACAGAAGAATTGGCATCAATCTGAACCCAGTCGATGGCTAAGCAATGAAGAAGCAGAACACAGTGAGAGGGACTGGGGCTACTGCAATGGTAGAGCACCTGTCCAGCATGCCAAAGACCTTAGTTTCCATCCCCAGCACCACACACCAAGGTGTGTGGGGGGGGCCCACACGTGTGTGAAGTTTTGCCACCAAATCCACCCTCAGACTTACAGCAGTGTTCTTACCATTGCTAACTAAATTGTAGAGGCCTGGGTCAGGCTTCCAGAGTTTCTGATTTTGCAGTACTAGAGTTGGGTCCCAGAAATTGCATTAAACAAGAATCAAATGCTTCACTTTTGTGTCCAGGGGAATTTAATGCAGGAGTTTCTGGTACCACACAGAGAAACACTTAAGAGTATACCACATAAGAGGGAACATTAACTTTGAGCTGGAGGTTTTCCTGAGAAGCACTTAAATCTGTTACCCATGCCAATACCGAATCTAAAAACAAAAATTATTTGGGTACCTAACTATTACAGAATGCCTTACAGAAGAAACAGACTTATTTATGGGCCACACCAATAGTTCTTCAATCATTCTATCCTTCAGTGGGCAAAACATACTTGTTAGAAAACCTAATCTCGCTCACAATTCATAAACAAATATCTATACAACATGTAGTCTGAAACCAACTGCCACTACAGCTGGGCACTGGTGGCTCAAGCCTGTAATCCTATCTACTCAGGAGGCTGAAATCTGAGGATCAAGTTTCAAAGCCAGCCTGGGTAGACCTTTATCTCCAATTAACCACCAAAAAGCTGAACATAGAGCTGTGGCTCAAGTGATAAAGAGTGCCATTCTTGAGTGAAAAAGCTAGGGAACAGTATTCAGGCCCTGAGTTCAAGCCCAGTACTAACACAAAACACACACACACACACACACACACACACACACGCACGCACGCACGATCCAAGAGATTAAAGGCCAAAGGGGCAGAGGTACTAGGAATAGAGGTCACAGAGGCCCAGACATGGCCAGACCTTGATGTGCTTTGTCTGCAATGCTTCCCAAACCAAGCAAGGACTATAAGCAGGTCCCCTGATCTCTTCTCCCTGGCATGTACTACCACCACTTCCCCTCCCCTCCCACCTTGCTTCCCGCAGGTGAAAACGCTCACCCTCTGAAAGCCAAGCCCAGACTGTCCTCTATGCTACAGAAGTCACCACACCCTGCCTGTGAACTCCTCAGCGCTCATAAATTTCTGTCCAGATTCTCCTTAAGACCCCTATTGTGCTTTGTCTAGTGTCACATCCGTGTACGACTTTACCTCCAGACTGGCAATTACGTACTTACACACGTGGCTGAAACAACAGACTCATAAAACAGCTAAAGAAACAGACAAACAAGATGTGGGGCGTATACACAATGGAGTACAATTCGGCCATAAAGAAGAATGAAATTGTCATTTTGCAGGGACATGGATGGAACTGAAGATAATCCTGTTAAATCGAATCAGACACTCTCAGGAAGACACCTAAGTACATTGCACACGCGTATGAAAATGTCAGCACTCCCGTTTTCTCAGTACCCTCACCCTCAGCAAGGACGGCAGGAACGGGGGTCGCGTACCTATTATGGGTACCTCGGCGATGAAGACTCTTCGAATAGAATTGGCCACCCTGGAGGAGAACAGCCTAGCCTGAGCGTGAGGGGCTCCGCGGCCTCCGCAGGCCGCCCCCTCCCTCCGCTCCCCTCCCCCGGCTGCCCGGCTCCCCGCGACCGCCCCCGCCCCGCCCCGCGGCCCCCACAGTGCCCTGCGCCCCACGGCGGCCCCCACAGGCCGCCCCGCTCCCCGCGCCCCAGCTCGCTCAGGAGGCACACCAGCCCCACCCCCAGCTCCAGAGCCCTTACGCCAGGTCCGTGTTCTCGATGATGAACTTGACGTTCTCGTCCGTGAGCTCCGTGATGCGCACGGTGGGCTGGTTGGCGTACGGCATCGCGCCCCACGGCCACCGACTTCCCGCGTCAGCACCACTGCGCCTGCGCGTCTACAGGCCCCGGAAGTCAGTCCGTATGGCACCACCCCTTCCGCCAAGAAGCACGCCGCAGCGCCACCTGCTGCCCGGAGGCCGGTACAGCCCCAGAGTTTTCTAATCCCATAGGCTTCAAAATGTATCTGGTTCCACCATGTTGGAAGGTAAAGTGGTAAATCGTACTCCACTGGCTGAAGCGCTTACAGTTGTAAGCAAAGATACATATAGATGCATGTTCATGCCGGTACTGTTTGTAATAGCAAAAGGTAAAACTAATTACATTGGTTTTAAATATAGACCCGCTTAATACACACGAAGGAATATAATGAACTTTTTTTTTTTTTGGTGCTGGTCTTGGGTTGGAACTCTGCCTGGACACTATCCCTGAGCTTTTTTGCTGGTGCTCTACGGATTGAGGCAGAGCTCCACTTTTGGCTTTTGAGTTGTTTGTTGGAGAGAGAGTCTGACTTTCCTGCCCAGGCTGGCTTCAAACTGAGATCCTTAGATCTCAATGTCCTGAGTTGTTAGGATTCCAGGTGGGAGCCCCAGGAACCTTGCTTTTCTGTTTCTTTAAATGAAGTAAACATGGCAGACAGTCATGTCTGTAATAATCCTAACTATTCAGGAGATCCAGAGCACCATTCCAAGCCGGCTTAGGCAGAAAAGTTTTCTAGACTCCATCTCCACAATACCTAGCAAAAAGCCACACAGGAGGCATGGCTTAACTGATAGAGCAGCCAGCCAGTCTAGCAAGCTCATTGAGGCTCTGAAATCAAATCCTAATACCACAAAAAAGTTCATCTATGGAATTCATGTCCATTTTGGCAAAGTATGCTTCGATAAGACACACATCCCTTTTCCACTTCACCCTCATCTGGACGATGTACTTCTATACACCACAGGAAAAGATCAAAGTGCTCTTTGAGGCTTCATTTACAGTGCTATGGAGTTGTGGAGGGTGGGAGCTCATGTCTCCATTCCTAGTGCCTGACAATGTGTGCTGTCACATACGTTAAACATGAACATTTTTAAGAATTACCCCAGTCCCTTACATAGACTAGACAGGCTTAAATGGACTTCAAAAAGTGGTAGCTGTTTACCCACAGGAAAGCAGCCTTTACGTAGAACATAGCAGAAACTACTTTTGGGGGGCAGAAAGGTCACCAGAGAATGAAGAGTTTGCTGGAGCAAGGAATGACATCTCTTCCTGACTAGAGTAAGTGCTCAGAGGGGCCCTTGCTCCACCCATGCCTCTCAGTACTAACAAATTACTCTGCTGACTGTAAGATGGGTGCTATGAAGGACAAAGGAGATGGCAATGGAATGGACTAACTACTGCAAGAACTTCACAGGGCTTAGAGGCACATGTCAGTGGAAAGCCCACATGAAGAAACCTGAGCTCTGATTAACTCCTGATTTGCCCAGGGTGATTTTGCTGACTTAGGCAGACAGCAATGCAGAAGACAGAGATGCAGAGGTCCAGAGTGGGGCCAGGTAGGGTAAAGGCTGACAAAAATCATTAAAGCTGAAGAAAGAATCATGATGGAAGTGGAGGTGTGATGCAAGTAATAGAGCATCAGCTTTGAAAGAAAAAGCCAAGTGAGAGCACATGGCCCAGAGTTCAAGAGTATGATACTAGCACGCATGCACACACACACACACACACACACACACACACACACACACACACACACACACACACACACACACACACACACACACACACACACACACACACACACACACACACACACACACACACACACACACGAGCTAACAGACTGGGAAAGACCCTGCTACCATCACTTGGTTGGCTGGAAAATCTTGTTGCCTTTTTTCCTGTAGGTTTTGGCAGCACCAGGACTAGAGCTCAAGGCAGATGGCCAAGGCCAGATAATGAGAAGCATATGTGTCTGTTCTGTCATGTATGATTTGTGGGCCTTATACAGCTCAGAGGCTAGATATTCCTCACCTCTGAGAAACTACAACAGGAAACTGCTTCAAATATATTTATTATTTTTACAGATTCATTCATTGTACATATTCTAAATACAGTAACACTCCCACAACGCATCACTGTCCACCCAGCAGGCACCCACCTCAGGCGAGGCAGCTTTCTAAGGGGATGTGCAGGTGTAGCATCTCAGGACAATAGCAAGGAACTTGTGTGCACCCAAGCCTATGTTCTGCTGGGGATGGGCTGCCACCTTGTGGTGGCATTGGACCTGGTGCCTGGTTGCCCCACCAACTACTTGTAAGACTAAGACATGATCAAGGTAAGACCGTGAGGGAGGTGCTGTTTCTGTGGCTTGAGTGCTCAGATGAGAGCATCCCTCAGGCTTCACAAGACCAGATGGGTAGCAGGAACTGAAGAAGTGGCCCAGTTCCAGGCCAGAGTTGTGTCAGGTGCCTGATGGTTTCCTAGTGGCTGTGGAGTGACTCCAGAGTCCTTCAGTGTGTTTTCATGAACATCTGGTTCCATGGACGATACTTACTTATCAAAGCTCTTTAAATCTAGCTGCTTATTTTCTTCCAGGAACTCAGGCTGACATCTATCCTTTCACCGGCGCTGGTTCAGACCTGTTAGGTTCTTGAGCTGGTACAAGAATGGTAACAGAGAGAGCGTGTGAGGCCTCACCTCAGGGTCTTCAGAGGGTAAGACTGGGGTTCTCATGGAGGCAGGCATGGCTAAGAGAGGTTCTGGACACACCAGGGGCCTGGAGTCAATGTTGTTCCCTGACACCAGTAATGAAAAGAAGTAGGCATTTGGGATCAAGACTGCAGCTAAATCGGTGTCTGTCTTATTATCAGCTTTCAGTTGAAGGTTACAAACTCTGTGGAGTCAGTGATGCATGCTAGAAATGGCACCGGGCCTGAGTGGGGTGGTAGATGGGTGGGCAGTACTCACCGTCACTGCTGCACCCATGAGTCCTTGAACCAGTGCCTCTCCAGTGGACTTTACCTAGAAGGAATGTGAGTGAGGTTTCCCTGAGTCCCCATGATGAAACCAAAGGTGGCGCAGATGGACAGTGAGAAAGCCCATGAGTCCAGACAAGTGGAATCTAGATGACCCAACGGATGGGGGAGGAGCCTAGGACAATAGTCACACCTGGGCAAAGCATGACCCTTCAGAAAACAACAGCCAGCCTTCTCGGGAAGGCCCCTAGACTGTAGGCTAAGGCCAACAGGGAGCACAGGAACAACTAGGTGACCAGTTGTGTACCTGAGAGACAGGGGAGCTGATTGAAGAGAGTTCCCAAACTGCTGGCCCCCAACTACCTGCTTGGCAGTGTGGCCCACGTTCATGGCATCATTAATCCGGTTTTCCAGGAAGCGCCAAGTGTCCTCGAAGTCTGGGGATGAGTCCTGCATCATCACCAGCTCTGTTGTGTTGTAGATGCCAGCCAGCACAGCACGACGAGTATACCAGTTAAACTGTAGAGACACCCACCAAGGATGAGGGCTGACTACTGCTCGGTGGGTCTGGAGAATTCTGGGTAATTCCCACCCAACACTTTGGGGACTCTGAGGATCCCTTCTGATGTTTTCTTTCCGTCACAGATCCATATGGCCCTCTGGGTAACATTACTGTCCTCAACTTGTCTAGGCATCAGCATTGCCTATGAAGTTTAAAACTAAAACTCGGCTGAATGATGTATGCCTATAATAGGCTGGCTCAAGGCCAGCCTATGCTACACTGAAAGACCCTGTCTAAAATAAAAATAAAGAAATAAACAAATGGCTGGAAGCATGACTTAAATGCTAGAGCACTTAACCAGCAAGTATGAGAACCTGATTTCAAGTCCTACTAGCACCAAAAAAAAAAAAAAAAAAAGTGAACTGCTGTGTGTAACCCTTTCTAGTTGTGTTAGTGGGCCTGAATTATGTGCCAGGAAGCGGTCACTCCACTCAGGAACTGTTAGTGAAGAACTGTCTTTGGATACCTGAATCCAGTTATGACCAAGCCTTAGTGTGCTTGCCAGTAGAGTGGGGCCTGAGGCAGGGTTAGAAGCAGGGCATAACACCTGGGCAGAGCTGAGAGTTCAAGTCCCTGGTGACTTCTGCCAGTCCTGGCAAACTACTCTTCAGAGGAGTGGCTTGTCTGCTTGTTTTATTCCTTTCATTTCTCTGCTTTCTAATTTTGTTTCCTTAAGATCTCACACTGAGGAAGTTTATTAAAGCACTTTGTTCTAAGTGTGCTGGGACTATCAGTGTGCCTCCTCTCCTAATCCCACAAAGAACTACCTTTTAATTTCCTTTAGGAAAGTATACTTGGTTTTTTAATTTCCCACCAGTAATATGGTAACATTAACAAGTCATATCTTTCCTGGTGCCTGTTTGAAGGAGCTTACTGATCTTCAGCAAAGCAGGCCAAGATGAGTGGGAGAAGCAATGGGTACCTTCATGGCATCTCCCTGTAACCCCCAAAAAATCAGTTTCAGCAAAGACAGACACCGAGGAATTCTGCAGAATCTCCATCTTAGAAGATTGAGGGGAAAAATGGTTATAAAAAGCAATCCAAGGGCTGGGAAGGTGGCTCAGTGGTAGAGCACTTGCCTTGCATGCATGAGGCCCTGGGTTCGATTCCTCAGCACCACATAAGCAAAAAGAAAAAAGCCAGAAGTGGCGCTGTGGCTCAAGTGGTAGAGTGCTAGCCTTGAGCTGAAGAGCTGAGGGACAGTCCCAGGCCCAGAGTTCAGGCCCCACAACCGGACCCCCCCCCCAAAAAAAAGCAACCACAAGTTGATGCTCAGTGCTGGTCTCTAAGTACCTAGATCCTACTCTGGCCAAGGAGGGGCCTTCCTCACAGCTTGGATGGGAATGACACCGCAGACTCCTGCAAAGGTTTCTGATAAAAGCCATTTCACAATGGCTTTCTGGAAAAATGTTTCACCCAAGCCGTCCTGGGGGTCCTGTGGGCCTGCAGGCAACACTCACATCTGTAGACTGGTCCCCAGCGTAGTGCCACATGTCATCCACCATGCTGGTGAGCAGATTCAGGCTGGGCGGGATGTTGTGAGGGAGCAGGAGGATGCTGAGGGCCTGTGGAGAGAGGATAGAGGGACAGGTACTGCACACAGGTAACAGGTAACAAGCACACAGTAGGCTTGCAAAGTGCATGGAGACAGCTGTAGTTGATTTGTTTCCTTCAGCTCACACTAGTGATAGCATCAGTCAGAGGCCCTCCTGCTCTGCCTGGACAAGGCCTTGCCATTTTAACTCTTGAATCCACTGCTGTGACTCACAGAGCTGTTCAGAGGGCCCTGGTCTGGCCTGGAAGCTGCCCAGAAGGCTGTGCTGAATCAGGACAACAGCAAGGGCCCAATAATGTGCTGCTAGGGATTAAACCCAGGTACACAACTGTCCTGGCTTCATACCCAGGCCTGGGCTAGGCAGGCCATGGGGCTGGAATGGTGGCCACCTGACATTACACACTCAGTAGTCTTCCAGCTGGACCGATGACACATCATTTCTGATGTGCTTTTTGACTCTGTACTTTACAACTTGGAGAATGGCCCACACTGACAGGCTTTGAGAGAGGAAAAAAGAAGCTTCAGAAAAAGGGCTGCAGTCCTTGGAATGAGCATGCCTTCTCCAAGTACTGTGCCGGCAATATGACAAGCAGTCCCAGTTCCCGAGATCTGGAACACAATAGGGCTATTATTGAGGTAAGGGTGGCCAATTGAATCCTCTTACTATACTAACCTCCTTCATTCTTCCTGTGGAAGGCCTGGGGTCACCCCCAGGCCACTCACATCAAAGCACTGAGACCCAGAGGGTTCAGTGTTGCTCTCTCTGGGGCTCCCAACCTCCTGAGTGTACAGAGCTTTCCTGGGTCTATGGAGTACGAGCTAACTTCCCAGCAGCATAAGGTCCTCTGAGTGGCAGGTGCTGAGAATGAGAAACGCTACTATTTCTGTTGCTTTGGGGCCTGGAAGTGGTCTCTACCCGGGGCCAGTGCTCAATGTACGGGATCAGCATTCTCAGTCTGGTTTCCACTGCATCCCTCAGGAACTGGTCTGTCTTCCTCTTCCTGGAAGAGGGAAAAGAAAACAGTGTGTCTCTAGATCAAAGGCAGGGACTTGGGGCTACACTGCATATCAGCCCAGGGAAAAGGTCATCCTAAAGAAATCTGTCAGGACTGGCTGTTGGGCTTCAGAACCATCTGAGAAGCAAAGTTGGTAATCACTCTTTTGGCTCTGCTTGATTTGGCTCCTGGGGACAGCTGCTAGATTCAGGGACCCTAGTTAGTCCTTGCTGCCCCCTAAGAGATAATACCACAGGACTTACTCTGCCTGGCCCAGTTGTACCAGCTTCTGCTCCTCTTCTAGCACTCGGGTAAGCCGGGCATTGCACTGGGTCACAAAGTGCAGAATCAGCTCACTGCCATCCTTCCCGAACATGCTGGCTGCTGCACTGGAGAGTCCCAGGGACTACAAAAGGCAGAGGACACAGGGCAGTGGGGCCTGGTAAAGCAGCTGCTTCCTGTCTGGCCTTGTCCATCACAGGGGACTGCTCTACAGTGCACCCTCACTCTTCAGACCACCAGTCTCTCATATCCCGTCCAGCCTTTGGTACATAGAGGGTGAGTTAACCACTGGCTCAGAATGGGCATAGGACAGGACCTAATGCTTTCTTTCCAGTGTCCTGTAGTTTTAGTTTTGCATAAAAACCTCTCTGAAAAGGAAGCCGGGACAAGGAAGCAGAGCATTGTGGGGAGATGGTTCTGGAAGCACAGCCTTGGAACACTACCAGAGCTGTTAAGACACTTGTCACTGAATGAGTTAAAACACTCCTTTTCTTGCACAGATCAGTTAAGAGTTAAGGTGTGGCACTTGCACCTAGATCCCCAACTAATATGACAGGGCTAGGGGAAGCACCCGCAAGCCCTTTCCTGAACCGTTCTCTCTACCTGATCTCTTGGAAATGAGGCCTGCCCATCTCTGCCTTTCTCTTTCTCTCTCTCTTTTTTGGTGGACCTGGAACAGTGCATGTATATTATTTGCTCAATAAATAATGAGCAAAATTTTAAAACATCAAAAAGCTGATGGAGCCGGGCACTGGTGGCTCACACCTGATCCTAGCTACTTAGGAGGCTGAGATCTGAGAATCATGGTTTGAAGCCAGCCTGAGCAGAAAAGTCCCCATGAGACTCTCATCTCCAATTAACACTCAAAAACTTGAAGTTTGGTTCAAGTGGTAGAGCACTATCTTTGAGCACAAAGAGGCTCAGAGACAGTGCCCAGGCCCTGAGTTCAAGCCCTACAACCAACAATAACAAAAAAAAGCTGATGGTAGTATCTTTGGTGTATCATAGATTTTTTTTTCTTTTGGTGGTACTGAGGATCAAACCCATCCTTTCAATTTGCAGTGAGCATTGGTGTGAAAGTTTACACATCCCACTCACATGACTTCCCTTGTGGGGTAGTGAAAAGACAAGCGACTGTGAAATTGAAGTGAAGCACAAGCTGGCCCATGGTCTAAAGTGCCAGCAGCAGGTTGGGATGGGAGACAAGACTGTAATTTCCTGTCTATCCTTGAGAACTTCTTACAGGGCAACTCCACACTGTGGCCTACAGGGGAGCTGAATGCTTACTCTATAACAGCAATCTCTTCTAAAACAGAATAACAGTAACTTGCTGAGAGAAATAAATCCAAAATTCTTGAGGGTGTTTCAAACATCATCTTATTAATTTTAAGACATACATATATATATATTTCCCAGTATGAACTAGGAGCTGGTGGCTCCTAGCAACTCAGGAGGCTGAGATTTGAGGATGGTGGTTTGAAGTTAACCTGAGTTAACCTGAGCATAAATCTGAGCTGAGAGCTTGCGATCTTGAGTTCAAGCCCCAGTCGCAGCACAAGCAAGCACACACAAACACACATACACAGACCAGTAAGATTCAGAAAATTCATCATACCTCATACCTTAATGGGCAGCATTTTTCTTTTTTATTGATGCATTAAAATAGTGGCTCAAGCTGGGCACCAGTGTCTCACATCTGTAATCCTAGCCACTTAGGAGGCTTAGTTTCTGAGGACTGAGGTTCAAAGCCAGCCTGAGCAACAAAGCCTGTGAGACTGTTATCTCTGATTAAATCAGAAAACTGGAAGCAGTGCTATGGCTCAAAGTGGTAGAGTACTAGCTAGTTTTGAGTAAAAAGAGCCCAGGGACAGTACCTAGTCCCTGAGTTCAAGCCCCATGACTGACAAAAATAATTAACAATTAAAAAATAGTTGCTCCAGGGACTAGGAATGTAGCTTAATGGTAGAGTGCTTGCCTAGCACGCATGAAGCCCTGGGTTCAATTCCTCAGTACCACATAAACAGAAAAGGCTGGAAGTGGTGCTTATGGCTCAAGTGGTAGTGTGCTAGCCTTGAGCAAAAGCTCGGGGACAGTGCCCAGGCCCTGAGTTCAAGCCCCAGGACTGGCAAAAAAAAAAAAAAAAAAAAGTGGCTCCAGCTAGACATGTGGTGCATACTTCTAATCACAGTATTTGAGAGGCTGAGGCAGGAAAACTTCAAACACAAGGCTAGCCTGAGCTAATACTGAGACCCTGTTTTAAATGACTAAAGTTCTTATTTTGCTGTTGTTGTTGGTTATGAGGCTTGAACTCTGGGCCTGAGCTCTTTAGCTGAAGGCGAGCACTCTACTACTTAAGCCACAGTGCCACTTCTGGTTTTCTGGTGGTTAATTGGAGATAAGAGTCTCATGGACTTTCCTGCCCGGGCTGGCTTTGAACTGTGATCCTCAGATCTCGGCCTCCTGAGTAGCTAGGATTACAGGTATGAGCTACTGGTGCCCAGCCAAAAGTTTTTTTTTTTTTTTTTTTTTTTTTAATACAGAGCCTCTTATAAACAATGGCATTTCAGGAAGTGGCGCTGTAGCTCAAGTGGTAGAGTGCTAGCCTTGAGCTGAAGAGCTGAGGGACAGCGCCCAGGCCCAGAGTTCAAGCCCCACGACCGACAAAAAAAAAAAAGGCATTTCAGAATCAAAATATGTCAATTTTGATCACAGACAATTCTTGCCTAATAGGTGTTCTTAGAACATGACTCTCAAGAACCAACTCCACAGCACAATAATTTAGAAACAGGCTGGGCAGGTGGTACATACCTGTACTGCCCATTCATGGGCTACATAGTAAGAACCTGTCTCAATACCCCTCCTCCTCCAAAAAAGATCTATTCCATTATAATGGGGAGAAAGAAAAAAAAAATCCTGGACAATCCTGTAGCTATGTGGGGCTTTGACTAGGCTATAAGAATGCATAAGGCCTTTAGCTTCCTACGACTCCAGGCAGCCCTTCCCTCATCAATACACACCTTGGCTCCTTCGGCAATGGCCTCTGCCGTCCAGCCATGGATGGGTACGAACTCCAGGGCTGCTGTCAGGATGCGGTGCTGCAGCTGGTCCTCACTCTCATAGTCCTCCTCCTCCTCTCCGCTCTGCTCTGTGTACCTGGGACATCAGACAGCCACCTCACTTCTGGTGTGCTCACCAGAGGCCAGAGCCCTGCCTCTCTTCTATGCCAATGTGATGTGGTAATGGCAGGAGGTGGAAGTCTAGTTACCTCCCCCTCTGGCATCAGGGAAGGCATGCTGTGGCTGAGCACTTATGATGTGAAGACAATGGGCCACACACCTGGGCTGTAGTTTACAGCTCAGCTCAGAGGCTTTACCTGGGCTGTCCCAAATTGTAACTGCCTACCAGGGCACAGAGCAGATCCTCAAAATATACTTGTTAATTTTTTTCTGAAAGTACTAGGGTTTGAACTAAGAAAATATTTGTTGAAATAAAAAACTTTAATTAGGAAACCAGAAAAATGAATATTCTACTTACACACATCAGCATTCAATTTCCAGTGGCAAGATTAATAAAAAAAAAAAAAAAAAAACTAAACCTAATGGAAATCTGAATTAATACCTTTCTGAAAGGTTAAGTTGACCCCACCTGTGTAACACCAATTTAAATGTGCAAATCTTTCTCATATGTACTACTGAGTGAAAAAACAGGTTCTGGAACAGTGTTGAGTGTCATTAAGCATTTATTATATACACAGATAAGTATGAAATATGTTTACAGAAACATCAAAGAGGCAAAAATGTTAGCCAAGTTTTCTGCGAGTGTGATTTTAGATAATTCTGCTTTATTTTTGTGAACTTGGGTATATTGCTGGGATAGTTCAGAATATTAAAAACAAAGGTACCTTTCCAACAGCCTTAGGAAGGAAGAAAAATGAGGGGTGAAGAGAGAACTGTTGGGAAACAGACACACCCGAGCATGCAAAGTGGCAGAAATGGTTGCTCTGGAGTCCAGGTGCCTACCTGGGGGGTGGATGAGGAGACTCTGAATCAGGTCTTCCTGCCCCCTGTGTCTCAGAATGCTGCTGAGAATAGGAGGAGGAAGGCTGCTGCTTCTGCTCTTCTGAAGACTTGAGCGCCACAGAAGCATGGAAGGCCCGTGGCACCAGAGGTTGTCGGCAGCGGGACACTGAAACATAAACTATGTTGTCAGTCAGAGACACCAGAGGAGACCCTTTGAGACCCAGAGGATGGCATTACAATGGGGAGGGTATCCTGGGAACTGGTGGCTCATGGCTATAATCCTAGTTGCTCAGGAGGCTGAGATCTGAGGATCATGGTTCAAAGCCAGAGAAGGCAGGAAAGTCCATGAGGCTCTTATCTCCAATTAACAACCAGAAAATTGGAACTAGTGCTGTGACTCAAAGTGGTAGAGTGCTAGCCTTGAGCGAAAAAGCTCAGGGGCAGTGCCCAGGCCCTGAGTTCAAGCCCCACAACCAACCCCATTTTAAGTTAATTAACTAATTTAAAGACCAATGGGAAAGAAGACAGAGGCTCCTCTGGAACACTCAGCCAAGTGTTGGGCCCTACACAGAAACCTTAAGTCAGATATGGCAGCAAGGGTAGTGAACCAAAGAATAAAAGAACAATCTAGCCTCTTGGTCCATTTTGTCTCGTGATTGCCAACTATGTGGAATTGGGCAAACCATTCTCTCAACGTGCAGATTTGGAAATCCACCAATTTAGGATAATAATCTGCACTTGCTCAAGGAGAATGTGAAGCCCAAGGAGTAGAAAATGTCACATACTTATAAGAACAGAGGTATAAGGAGGAGTTGAATTCAACATGTCAGTTTACAAGTGAAATGCATCTTGATCAACATTATCCTTTCCATCATTTGGGATGGTTATTATTTTGAGACAGGGTCTCATTATGCCCCTTAGGCTGGCCTTAAACTCAGGATTCTCATGCCTTAGCCAGATTACAGTTATGCCCTACCAAAGCTGGCTTTTTATTGTTGTTGGTCAGTTGCAGGGCTTGAATTCAGCTATCCCTGAGCTCTTCTGCTCAAGGCTAGTGCTCTAATACTGAGCCACAGCTCTACTTCTGGCTTTTGCGTGGTTAATTAGAGATAAGAGTCTCACAGGGAGTTTTCTGCCCTGGCTGGCTTCAAACCTGGATCTTCAGATCTCAGCCTCCTGAGTAGCTAGGATTACAGTTATAAGCCACTGGTACCTGGCTACCTAACCAGTTCCTTCTTCAAGTGGACACCTTACTGCAACAGTGAATGAAATCCATCCTTACCATTTTAACTATTGTCTGTCTTGATCTGTCACAGCTTTAGTTTTTGTTGCCCTGTAGTATTCCATTAAAAAACATTACTATTTTTGTTGACAGTACTTGCTGTTCAATGTTTAGCCATGATAAATAAGATGCTATGATTGTATTTGTACTTTTTTTTTTTTTTGCCAGTCCTGGGGCTTGACTCAGGGCCTGGGCACGGTTCCTGAACTTCTTTTTCCTCAAGGCTAGCTAGTACTCTACCACTTGAGCCACAGCGCCACTTTCGGCTTTTTCTGTTTGTGTGGTACTGAGGAATCGAACCCAGGGCTTTATGCATGCTAGGCAAGCATTCTACCACTAAGCCACATTCCCATCCTTGTACATGTTTTTGTAGACATATGCTTTCATTGCTTTTGGGTAAATACTTAAGAGTGGATCTACTAGGTCTACTTCTACTAAATATATTTATTCTGGAATTCTTTGTAAACACAACAAAAAAAGGTACTCCATTAAAAAATAAATAGACCCTCGTGTGGTAACTCCACAATTAGGAGATTCATGAATATGTGGCCAACTCTGGCTACATAGTCAGTTTTAGGCTAGCATGGGTGACATATAGTGAGACACTGCCTCAAAGAACAAACACAAGACAACACACAAAGTATATAGAATAACTCAGGAAGAGAGAGAGAGAGAGAGAGAGAGAGAGAGAGAGAGAGAGAGAGAGAGAGAGAGAGAGAGAGAGAGAGTGTGTGTGTGTGTGTGTGTGTGTGTGTGTGTGTGTGTGTGTGTGTGTGTGTGTGTGTGTGTGTGTGTGTGTGTGTGTGTGTGTGTGTGTGTGTGTGTGTGTGTGTGTGTGTGTGTGTGATGGGGCTTGAACTCAGGACCTAGGCACTATCCCTGAGCAGGTTTTTTTGCTCAAGGCTAGTGCTCTAACTTTGAGTCACAGATCCACTTTCAGTTTTTTAGTGGTTAATGGGAGAGAAGTCTCAGACTTTCCTGCCCAAGCTGGCTTTGAACCTTGATCTGCAGATTTCAGCTAGGATTACAGGTTGAGCCACTAGTGCTGACTAGGAACAATGATTTTTGTAAGAGCCCGGAGCATGGATTAAGTAGTAGACCACCTGCCAGACAAGCAGAGATCTGGAGTTCAAACTCCAGGACCACAAAAAATACATATATACACAAATCAATAAAACAGAACAGCATTATAAGAGCAACCTGTATATCTTGGTATATGTAAAGAAAAAGTGGAGGAGATATCTCAAAGTATGACCACAAAACCCGTGCATTTCATGAGAAAATCGGAGTTGAAATGCAAGAGAATGACATTCATATAGGAGTCCACATATTATTACAGTGTATTTGCGGAAGATGGTGTTTTTAATTTATAATAATACAGTTCTCTCTTTAATCTGGATAGCCAGATGCAGAAATTAAAACACAGCAGGGCTGGAGAGAGCACGGTGGCTTATGCCTATAGGACAGGGGTCCAGGCCAGCCTATGGGGACCAAACCCCATCTTAACAAAGAAGCCGGGGGCCTGTGACCCCTAGTAGGCGAGAGGTGTAAGTGGGAAGGAAAGTAAGACGACTGCGGTCCGTGGCCTCCTGGAACAAAAGGACGGCGAGACCCTATCTGAAAAATAACTCAAGTGGAAATGGGTTGGGGACTTGGCTCAAGTGCTGGAAGCTGCGGGCCTGAGTTCAAATCCCCGTTCTGTCAAAAACCAACAAACTAGACATAGGGCCCCAATAGTGGCACACTAATGTTGCTAAGTGAGTGACGCTGCGGGAAAACGCCTGGCTTTGGGAAAACAATAGAACTGGCCGCCCGGGCGTGAGCTGCCACGGTCCCTGGGTGACCCCGGCCCGGGCACCAAGAGAATGGGGCCAAGACTGCGGGTTCCACGACCCAGGGGCTCGGTGACCTTGGATGTCCGGCTCCTCACCGAGACTCCGTTAACAGGCCTCGCCCGTGCCCCCGCCCCGCACTGCCCGCGGGCAGACAGCAAAGCCGGCCGAAGGAACGGCTAGCGATGCCAGCTGTTCCACACCGATGCCCTTCACTTCACCTTGCCCGCGGGCCGCCGCCACCGGGGCCTCTTCCGCCCCGCACCCAGCCTCGGTCGACCTCGCGCCCCTCCCGGCATACGCTCCCCGCTCCCAAGCTCGGCCGCCCCCTCACCGGGTAGGCACCGCAGCGGCAGGAGCCTCCAGCCCGCCCGGCCCAGCACGCCAGACACCGCTGCCGCCATCTTGGAAGCGGGCACGTACGCTGACGCTCCCCGACGCGACGGGCAGCGTCGGAACGTCATGCGGCACTTCCGCCCTGTGGGGTCCCGCGGTGCCTCTTCTCGCGAGAGGCGGGACACGCCGTGGAGCCGGCGACTGCGGAGAGAACCCCGGAGCTCACCGGGGCAGCAGGTGAGCGTGCCCGCGGGTTCTCTGAGCGCCCGACCTTCCCCAACCGTCCTCTCCCGGCTATCTTCTCGTTTCCCGTCAGTCCCGTCCCTCTGTGGGGACCCGCGGAGGCCCCGGAGGGCTGAGGACCCGGGAAGCCGATGTGCGGGACGCCGCTGCCCCGGGCTCGCTCCAGGCTCCGGTCCTGGTTGGTGTCTGCCCTTTGGGCGCTTTCCGTATTCGGAGGAGAAGGCCCGAGCTGGCATCTGGGACATCTGGGTCTGCGATCGGGTTCTCCCCGTGGCCAGCTGTTGTGACCTTGGATCTCAGTTCCCCCAAAGTTGCTGTCTCGCCGCGGGGAGGGGTGGGGTGGGGGTTACCCAGCAACCGAGCACTGAAAAAGTTGGAGATACTTGAGCATACAGATAGTCATTTTGAACCCCTCACCGTCTGGGGTTGAATGTTTCCCAAAGTTGACTGGTAGGACTGCATGATCTAGGATGCTAGTCTATAAAACCTAAGGCTTTGTCCTGGGGGGCTGGGGGAGGGGTGGTGGGTGACTTGGTGTCTGGGTATGGTCCAGGAATCTTGCCCCTGAGCATTCGTGGGGAGCTGGTGATAACTGGAAGTCAAGTCTGCTTATGTGGAAGCTGGTAATTCTGTAAATTCTGCGCATTTGCATTTAGCCCTCATCCTTTTCAAGTCGTGTTTGGCACACCCTAATCAGTGAATTTTTCAAAACCTCCAACCTCTTATCTCCCCCTTCCCTCTCTCCCATGAGTGTGGAAGACCTCCTAAGCCAAAACTTTTTAAATATAAAAAGTAGATCCTAGTCTTTGGATTTAAGTAAAGTATTCCTGGGGCTTGTTGTCTCTTTGTATTTGAGATGAGATTTCTCCGTGCTTTCCAGGTTGGTTTAGAATTGTTGAACACACGTGATCTTTCTTGTCACAACCTCCCAAGTAGCTGGCACTACACCACTAAGTCCAACGCAAGTTCTGCCTTTCCACTGTGTGGGGGGGGGAGAGGAGGGGGGTTTGTGTACGTGTGTACGTGTACATGTTGAACTCAGCCTGGGCACTGTTCCTCATCTTTTTCACTCAAGGCTTCAGCCACACCTCCACTTCTAGCTTTTTGGTGGTTTATTGGAGATAAGAGTATCATAAACTTTTTTTGCCTGGGCAGGCTTTGAACCATGATCCTTTGATCTCAGTTCTTGAGTAGCTAGGATTACAGGTATGAGCCACTGGTGCCTAGTTACTATTTTTGGTCACCTAATTCTTAAAGGGAACCAATGGCTCAAGATTTGATGCTTACTCGGTGCTATAAAAATAAGCATTTCCAGACATTATTTTCAGACATCTACTTTTACTTGCTTCCAGTTTAGAGGTGGCACAGGCATGTGTGTGCAGTACAGTTGCTGTGGCATCTAGCAAGCAAGATCAAGGACCTGACATTGACTTCTACTTCTCTTTAGTTGTGAAACTGGGCCCTGAGTCACATAGTTCCTACGTGTATTGGCTTGGATGCTGGAAATTTTTTTCTTGTGGATTAAAAAAAAATTGAATCACAACAAAAACAAAGCTGATGAAGACGTGTGGCACGTTTGCTTCTAGATAGTTAGAAAACATTGTTTAGGAAATGCTGAGTAATAGTAGAGGCTATAACTATGTTGGGGGAGAGAGGTTTATGCTTAATGTGTTTTATGAGCTCTCTCACCTAAGATTAGGAGTTAGATGGCAGGACATTTTGCTGACATTCTCGTGTGTGCGTGCGTGTGTGTGTGCGCGCATGTGCGCGCACGTGTGCTGGGCCTAGCCTAGATGCCATCCCTTATCTTTTTCACTCAAGGCTGGTGCTCTACCACTTGAGCCACACCCCCACTTCCAGCTTTTTGGTGGTTAAGTGGAGATAAGAGTCTATTGGATTTTCTTGCTCCGAGTGGCTTGAAATCCTCAGCACACAAGCCTCCTGAATAGCCAGGATTATAAATGTGAGCCACTGGCAGCCAGCATCTCTGTCTGGTTCATTTTAAATATGAAGTTGTTCCCCAGTTGTTTACCTTACAGATTTGCAAGGGTTCTTCCTCAACATCACGTGACAATTAAAAGCTTAAAAGTTGTCAGTTCTTGATGGTGCACTTTTTAAGCATTTAAACCCCAAAATTAAATGACTAAGGAAACCTGACTGCCCACTAATGCTTGTTATCCTTGTACTGGGGCTGAGAGTTCAACTGAGGTAATGAAAGGTGGTAAAAGGCTAACAGTGGAGCTGTCCAGGTTTCTCATGAAACTAGGAGGGATTCACTGGGGAAGGGTAGAGCCAAATTTCCAAGGCCCTGAATCCAGCAGGCTAAGGAGCTTTGCTTTTCTCTAGAAATGAAACTGTTAGTAACTCATTTCTGAAATGAGTATATAATCAAAGCACTGTAATAATTAATGGTGACTAGTGATTGGGCCTGGAATTTGTAGGCAGAGAGGAGACAGGCAGTCATGAAAAGTGATTTTATAGACGGAAGAGTGCTGTGTACACGGCTTAAATTCAGCCCCAGGGTGGATGGTGGATGGTGTTACCTGTGCAGAAGTCAGAAGTATTTACTAATCAGTGCCCCACCCTTCGGCTACCACTTTGCCTTGGTGACTATAAGGTTGGAGGAGGAAGAGCTGAACCGAGTGCTATCTGTTGACCTTATTTCAAGGTGATCACTTAGATCTCAACTGCATTATCAAGTGGAAAAGAAGCTGGCCCTGTGGGGAAGTTTCCACGGTTAAACCAGGGCTTTACTGTTGGTGGATTTGGATTCAGATCCCTGCCCTTACCTTACCCACAGCTCAACTCACACTGCATTAGTGCCCTCACACCCTGACCTCTAAACTGGGAGTAACCCAAGTTTAAGGCTGATCTGTGGGTCAATTGAGAAAATATTTGCAAGGTGCTTTGAATAAATGGCTGACATTTAGTGATAAAGACTGTAAATACTATCAGCCACAGCTGATTTAGGATTAAAGTTTTACAATTTTTTTTTGTTTTTTTTTTTTTTGGTCCGGTCATGGGGCCTGAACTCTGGGCCTGCCTGAGTGATGTCCCTCAGCTCTTCAGCTCAAGGCTAGCGCTCTACCACTTGAGCCACAGTGCCACTGCCAGCTTTTTTTTCTTTTTTCTTATGTGGTGCTGAGGAATCGAACCCAGGGCCTCTGGCATGCAAGGCATGTACTCTACCACTGATCCACCTTCCCAGCCCCTAAAGTTTTACATTTTAATGAAAGAGGAAATATCAGTATTCAGTTTGCAAAGTTCAAATATGTTGTCTCTTAAAAATATTTAAACTGGGGAAGTGGAGCTGTGGCTCAAGCAGTGGAGTGCCAGACTGGAGTGAAAAAGATAAGGGACAGTGCTCAGGCCCTGAGTTCAAGCCCCAGTGCCAGTACAGGTGCATGCATGTGGGCACAGGCGCGTGAACACACAAATTAAGCGCAAGTTGCGTGCCAGTGGCTCATACCTGTAATCCTAGCAACTAAGGAGGCTGAAATCTGAGGATCTCAGTTTGAAGCCAGTCTGGGGAGTCTCTTATTTCCAGTTAACTATCAAAAAAGCTGTTCCATTGTAGCTCAAAGTGGTAGAGTGCTACCCTTGAGCAGAAAAAGCTTAGGGATAGCAACCAGGTTCTGAGTTCAAGCCCCAGGACCAGCACACAAACAAAAAGTAAGCTGAAAAAAGGGCTAGGAGTTAGTTACCTATGTGATAAGCACCTGCCTAGCCAAGTGCAAGGCCTTGCACTTAAACCACAGTACCACCAAACAAAACCAAAAACCATCAGGTTGAGGTTGGGTTATGTCTGCCAGCTTACTTAACCTTTGCTGAATCATACTTTAATTAATACTCTCCAGCCAAGTGATAATAAAGAAGAAATAATCTTGCTGCCTCCAACCTCCTTACTTGGCTCTAATCCCCTTCCTCAGCCCCAGCTCTGTCTGGGAAGGTTGGATTGTGAAGTGCTGATGTGTTTCATTTATTCACTAGCATGAGCATTCTCTGGCAGGAGGTTGGGAGTAAGTTGTGATCCCAATCGTACAGTATGATACCGCGTGGATTAAGTTGCACTGTAGCCTCTCAGTCCTAATTCCCCTCTGCTCATAGCCATTAGGTGCTTCAGCACTGCAGACATGGCAGAGTTTGGGATCTCGGCTGGCCAGCATGTGGCCGTGGTCTGGGATAAGTCATCCCCTGTGGAAGCCCTGAAAGAGCTGGTGAATAACCTTCAAGTGCTGACTGGCAGCGAAGGCCAGGTGTCCGTGGAAAACATCAACCAGCTGCTGCAGTGTAAGTGAAAATTCAAGGGAGTGCTACTGATCTCTAGTGCCTTGATCTGAGGGTTTTTCCTGGCTGGCTTATGAAAGTAGAGGCTAGTGGTTTCTTTATGTTCTTGTTTCTTAGTAACTATTCCATGTGTGTATGTGTGTGTGTTTTTTTGTTTGTTTGTTTTGTTTTGTTTTTTGGTCATGGGGCCTGAACTCTGGGCCTGGACACTGTCCTTCAGCTCTTCAGCTCAAGGCTAGTGCTCTATCACTTGAGCCACAGCACCACTTCTGGCTTTTGCTTATGTGGTGCTAAGGAATGGAACCCAGAGCCTCATGCATGCAAGGCAAGCACTGTACCACTGAGCCACCTTCCCAGCCTGCCATGTTGTTTTTTAGAAGCTTACTCTTCATCTAGCTTTCTTTTTCCTTCTTTTCCCTCATACTAGGAAAAGATAGGAAATGAGGAAGACAGGGAACAGGATAGAGCCTCACTGTGCCCTTTGCTAGTAATGGTGGTTTAATAGTGCTGACCAACCAGGTCAGGCTTCATCCTCATTCAAAGCCTGTGGCTGGGAAGGGTTGGGAAGTCAATGATGAGAATCTTCCTTTTCAGCTGCTCACAAGGAATCCAGCTTTGATGTTATTATGTCAGGAGTCATCCCAGGAAGTGCCAGTCTGCACAGCGCTGAGATTCTGGCAGAAATGGCCCGGGTCCTTCGTCCTGGGGGATGCCTTTTCCTGAAAGAGCCCATAGAGACTGCTGTAGGTAAGGACACGCTCGCTGAAAGACAGAACTTGACAAGGTCAAGTCTTTGAACCCATTTGCTCCATCTTCCTAAGCCAGGGATATCATTTGGAGAGCAGTATTTCTGTATAAACCTTATCTTTAGGGATAAATTATTGCTAAAATCAGAGGCAACAGATCTAAAAAAACTGGGATCTTTGACTCATTAGGGAATAAAATAGAAGGTAACTGCTACCTAAAAGAGGCTGAATCATTCAGCAGGTGAAAGCTTAGACTTTGGGATATCCATAACATGGAAAAAGAGGCAACAATAATCAGGCAAGGAGCACGCACCTATAATCCTAGTACTCAGGAGATGGGGCAGAGGGTGGCAGATGGGGAGAAGAGGGGGAAATATCTCTAAGAAAAATACAGAAAGAGAAGAAGCAAGTCCCCAAAGTCCCATGCTCTATAACTATTCATCTTGAAAAAAAAACATTTTAGCACCTAGTTCAGATTAGTAGTTCCCAGGGGCTGGTGGTAAGGGGTGAGGGGCTCTGAAGGCGTGGATGGTACTCAGTTCCTGGTCTTCATGTCTGTGAGGTAAGATGAGGGGAATGGGCCACAGCCTTCCTGGATTTGGGAGGTTTTTAAATTTTGGGTTTCCCCCCCCAATTTTGTGTGATTTTATAGTTATTTCAAAATAGTTAAAAAGTATAACAGAAGTGGCTAGGCATTGGTAGCTCATGCCTATAATCCTAGCTACTCAGGAGGCTGAGATCTGGTGGTCATGGTTTGAAGCCAGTACAGGCAGAAAATTCCTGGGAGATTCTTATGTCCAATTAATCACTCAAAAACTGGAAGTGGAGCTATGACTCAAAGTGGTAGAGTACTAGCCTTGACCAAAAGAGATCAGCGACAGTGCCCAGGCCCTGAGTTCAAGCCCCTCAACTGACAAAAAAATAAACAGAAGTTTGATTGTGAAGAGGTAATAATTAACCCATGTAGCTAATGACAGTATCCAAGGGATAAAAAAAAAATACCTTTTTTTGGTTCTGTGACATAGCTGTCATTCAATTCTTGGTTATTTTATTTTATTTTTTGCCTGTCCTAGGGCTTGAACCTAGGGCCTACTTGGAGATATAGAGAGAGAAAGATAGATATAGACATAGATATAGGGGTAGATTTTTTTTTAAGCATTTTTCACTTGACTTTGGATCAAAAAGTACCTATACACCTTAGCACGGTCGTGCACCACCTGTATTTCCCAATGCCTGGGAATCAAAAGCAGGAGATCTTAGGTGACTATATTTCATCAAATAAAAGAAATGAAAGCATCTCAAAATAAAGGCTTTTTTATTTATTTGAAACAATAACCTTTTGATGTATACAACAGACATTAGCATTCTTTGCTAGAAATTGGAACTTTGTTTCATCAAAATATCATGCCTGTCAGAACTTTGCAGAGAACCCTGAGCTGATCATATCAGCATCCCCTGAAGGGTCTCCAAAAAGGCCAGGGCCGGGAAACAGTGATGATGGAGTGACAGCGTTCACCAGCACTGTGTACCGAAAGCATGGTTGAAACTAAAATGCTCTCACTAATGTAAACACAGTGGACAGGGTAGCTTGTTGCTGTGTGAATGCCTGCTCACCCACACAGAGAGAAGCGCTTTATTTTTCCTGCTTTGACCTGGGAAACAATTAACTGGGGTTTTCTTCTTGGCAGTTAACAATAGTAAAGTGAGGACAGCATCTAAACTGTGTTCAGCCCTGACTCTTTCTGGCCTTGTGGAGGTAAAAGAGGTATGTGTGCAGACCACCTTGTTTGCTGGGAATTTGAACCTTAGCTGACCAAACCCACGGTCTGTCTCTCAGCTGTCAGAACAGTGGGGGGAAAATAAGTGACCAGCATAGAACTAGGAAACAGATGGGCTCTTGCTGCAAATGTGAGGTATGTGGTAGGTCCCAATACAAACCTCTGAGAGAAGATCTTGGAAGAGACAGCCCAGCCTGTGGGCGTGGTCTGTCCTGTATTTGTGACTTGTTTATTGATGGTAGCAGCCATGGTATGGCAGTGACAGCAAGTACTCTGCAGCTTCTGTTCATCTCAGCCAACACAGATCCTAAGCCTGGGTGAAACAGTAGTGTCTAAACAACTCCCCACTCTCAAATAAAACAAGTGCTTCTACTTCTCCAGTGTTAAAAAGTTTCTCGGGTGTGATAGAGAATAGCCTCTAACTTCTTAGATGAGCTGGGGCTTTCCTTCATTTATTTTATGTGGACACCATCATTTGTCATTAGTGAAACACTCTCTTCCAAAATGCACTCAAGTCTGAGCATGGAGGATGATAGCTCTGGCAGCCAAGTGGACATCACTCACTCTGTTTCCAGTGTCTGGTGTGAGATGTAGATTCTTTGTGCCTGCTGTTCCTTATTTTCCCTTGAAGTCTTAAAATTTTTATCCTTGACTCTACTAAGGAGTACTCATAGAAATTCAATTTATACTAAAGAAATGTGGAATACGCAGTAGTGACACCCCAGTCCTTGTCACCGTCAGTAAGCCACCAGTGCATTTTGTATGTCTGTTCAGACTTCTTTCTTAGGTGTTTTTGTGGGCTTTTTTTTTTGGGGGGGGGGGTTGGTCGTAGGGCTTAAACTCTGGGTTTGAGTGCTGTCCCTGAGCTCTTCAGCTCAAGACAAGTGCTCTACCATTTGAGCCACAGCATCACTTAATTGGAGATAAGAGTCTCCAGACGTTCCTGCCTGAGCTGGCTTTGAATCATGAATCCCAGATCTCATCCTCCTGAGTAGCTAGGATTACAGGTGTGAGAATCTGGTGCCTGGCCTTTCTTACGGTTTTTTTGTTTTTTTTTTTTGTTTTTTTTTTTTTTTTGGTCAGTCGTGGGCTTGAACTCTGGGCCTGGGTGCTATTTCTCAGCTCTTCAGCTCAAGCTGAGCGCTCTACCACTTGAGCCACAGCACCCCTCCTTTTCTTACGTTTTTGCCAGCATATCTATGCACATATTTTTGCTTGCTAGTGTTGAGACAGGGTCTGACTCTAGCCCAGGCTGGCCCTGGACTTGTGATTCTCCTGACTCAACTTCTTGAATGTTGGGATTACAGGGGTAATCCCACACAAATCCTGGCCCTACTTGTCTCTTACATCAGAAAATAAGTCTCTTATCTATCTCAGTATATTTTTTCTCATTTTTATTAATGATTTAGCAGTATACCAGGTTATAGACAATGAGTTATGTAACACTCAGCAATTATTGCACTTAAATTTAGCATACTTAACCATTTTCCCCTACCTTCACTATCTGATATTCCCAAGGATTGAAGAAAGGATTTCCCTTCCTTTCTCTCCTTTAAGATAAAACTTCTACTCTTCATTGTGAGCAGGCTTGTTTATTAACCAACAGGACCAGGTCTGACTTGTCTCTGAGTCATTACACCCCCACAAGGACTAGCACATCATGGCTAATATTTTATAAGTACTTGAAAACTCAGCAGAGGGTAGACTTAAAGCACACAGGCTGACAAAGTAGACCCTAAGGCTCTGATCAGTGAGAAGGGGGATGGGAGGCATGAAGTGGTTTATGCCAGCTTCTATTGGGAGCTTAACACACAGAGATCAGGGTTAGCACTGCAGGGGGATGTGGGACATAGAGAAGTGACAGAGCAAGAATGTGGACTGACCCCTTGGCCATCTTTAATTGCAGCTGCAGCGAGAGGCCCTGAGCCCTGAGGAGATGCAGTCTGTGCAGGAACACCTAGGGTGCAGCGGTGACAGTCTGCTCTCTGTTCAGATCACGGGCAAAAAGCCCAACTTCGAAGTGGGTTCCTCCAGTCAGCTTAAGCTTTCCATTGGCAAGAAGTCTCCTTCAGGTAAGGCCGGCTGTAACCTGGGTGTTAGTCCCCAGGCCTAAATAATACATGATAGTTTCTTTTTTTGTGTATGTGTGTTGGTTGTGGGGCCTGAACTCTGGGCCTGGGCTCTGTCCCTCAGCTCTTCAGCTGTAGTCTAGCGCTCTACCACTTGGGCCTCAGCCCCACTTCTGGCTTTTTCTGCTTATGTGGTGCTGAGGAATGGAATTGAGGGCCTCATGCATGCAAGGCAAGCACTCTACCACTGAGCCACCTTCCCAGCCCCTACAAGATGGTGTCTAGTACACTAAGGGCTTTTACTCTGGAGGCATGAATCACATGTTTAGTTGGCTCACAAGTCTGTTCAGGCCCCAAGCTACTTCACAGCCATGGTGGTGGTAGGTAAGATGCCCTGTACCTATAGCCAGGCTCTCCCTATACCTGTGGAGCAGCTTTTCAATTTCAGTGTTAGTGCTGTAATCACAGGCCTTGGAGAATGCTCGTAGACTATTTTTTACAAAGTTCCTTTTTTTTTTTTCTGTTGTTGGACTCAGTGAAGCCTCCTGTGGACCCGGCTGCTGCCAAGCTCTGGACCTTGTCAGCCAATGACATGGAGGATGGGAGCGTGGTGAGTTGGCCCCCCACAGGTCACTGCGTGTTCTCCATGATGAGTGTGAACAGCCAGTGTGGAGTGGCTTTTGAACTTGTAGGAGTGTGTGTGTGTAAAGCCCAGCGTATGGCTGTGTCTGGCACTGGTGACACTCCATATTGCTAGTGATATAAATTTAGCATCTCTTTTACCCACTTGATGTCTTGTGGACAAGTGTGAAGCGGAAAGCAGTGTCAGTTCCAATGTGTTTATTGGCCCTTGGTCTGGGCAAGGCGCTGAAGGCTCATTGAAGGCAGTATTTTCACACTTCTTTGTCCCACCAGTTCCCACCTTCCCGCAAACACATGCTTGCTCCAAGTCCTACAGCTTATTCCCATGTAAATTAGTTACTAGTTTCCTCCCTGAGCAATGGCCTCTGGAAGGTGATAATGACCCTGGGCACTTGAGAGCGGGAGCCTTCTTCCCTGGGGCTGTGGGTCCTTGCTTTCACAGCCTGTGGTTACATCAGCTCTTTCTTAAAGACCACTACTGTGTCACTGATTGCTTTGAACCTTCTCCAGGATCTCATTGACTCTGATGAACTGCTGGATCCAGAAGATTTGAAAAAGCCTGATCCAGCATCCCTGCGGGCTCCTTCCTGTGGAGAAGGGAAGAAGAGAAAAGCCTGTAAGAACTGGTAAGTGCTGGTTTGAGCTGGGGCTGCTGGAAGTGAGCCAGTCAGATATTGCCTTGTGAAGGAGACCTTCCCCGTAGGGAACTGTATGTTCCCACATTGCACGAAAGCCCCCAGGAATGTGAGCAGAGCCAGACCTTTGGTCATGGCGGGTCTCACCTTCTCCGGAGACTCTACAAGAGTCCTTCCAGGGAACTCTGGGGCAGAATCCTGAGTGGGGAGTAACCGCTGGCCAGTGGAAGTGTGGTCAGAGCAGAAATGAATGTCCTCAGCCCACCTGGGTGACCGAGTGTGGAGGGAATGTGAGCAGCCCTGTGGCTGAGGTGAGCTAAGGACACAGACAGGGCTGATCTGCCGCCTGGGTCTGGGGTGGAACATTGGCGTGATGCCAAGGGGTTGCAATGGTGACAGTTTTCAGGTGTGACTCTGTGTTCAAGTGCTGGCATGTTGGTCCCTTTCCTCTGTCGTGCTAGCTGTGTCCCCTGTATTACAGCTTGTGTGCTGAAGCCAGGTTTTCTACTAGCTTTCTGGTGTGTGTGTGTGTGTGTGTGTGTGTGTGTGTGTGTGTGTGTGTGTGTGTGTGTGTGTGTGTGTGTGTGTGTGTGTGTGTGTGTGTGTGTGTGTGTGTGTGTGTGTGTGTGTGTGTGTGTGTGTGTGTGTGTGTGTGTGTGTGTGTGTGTGTCTGTCTGTCTGTGTGTCTGTCTGTGTCTGTGTGTCTGTGTGTCTGTCTGTGTCTGTGTTTAAAGGTTTCTTGTGAGATAAGTTTTACTTTTTTGCTTTTTGCTTTTTTTTTCTGGTGTGTGTGTGTATTCTGGGGTGTATCTATTCTAAAAGATTGATAATGTGGATGTAGAAATCTAGATTGGAAGTCAGTTTTTGTTTTTTTTTTAATTTTTTTTTTATTGTAAAGATACTATACAGAGGGTTACAGTTACATGAGTGAGGTAATGAGTACACTTCCTCTTGAACATTGTTACCCCCTCCATTGTTTTCCCCCTACCATCCCCTCTCTCCCTCCCTTCCCCAAGGTTCTTTTTTTTTTTTTTTTTGTGATTAAGTGATTACTTAATTTCCAGAAATTCACAGTATTGTGGAATAATGGGAAGTCAGTTTTTGTTTTGGAGATAGTCCTGATGTTTTCTTTGAGGCCAAATAGCTTATTGTTTCTGTAAGACCTTTGTGATCCTTTCATGAAAATTTTTTGAGAGCTTGTGGAATCTTCTTTATTCCTGGAATCAACTTGTAATTCCATTGTGTTTTGGTTTGGTTTGGTTTGGTTTGGTTTTGGAGCTGTCCTGGGGGTTTTGAAGTCTGGGTAATCGCTGTAGCATGGGGTCATACCTCCAGCCCTGTAGTTGTGAATGTGTATGGTCCTGGGAAATAGCTTTAGATTCCTGTTCACGAGTCATGTGTTCTGAATAACCTGTATCTCAGTGTCGGCTCTCACTGCTTCTATAATTTTCTTTTCTCTAACATTTTCCAGTTTTCTTCTGTGCCTCTTTCTGGGAGATGTCTGTTTCTCCTCCCAAATCTCTGATGTTATTATGTCTTTAGATCTTGATTTATTTTGTTTTGGGATTTTGTTGGTGATGGTGGTAGTGTTGTTGTTTTTTGAGACAAGGTCTTGCAGCCCAGACTTGTGATCCTGGTGTTCTGTCTCCTCAGTGCTGGGTCACAAGCACCCAGCAACATGGCCTGATTTCAGGCAGTTTTCTTTCAGATGGCCCCAGTTTTGTTCATAATTAAAAGTGGAGGACATCCAGGTGCTGGTGGCTTACATCTGTAATCTTAGCTACTCAGGGAGCTGAGATCTGAGGATCAGCCTTCTAAGCCAGTCTAGACAGGAAAGTCTATGAGACTCTTACCTGTTATTAACTACCAAAAAGCCAGAAGTGGAGCTGTGGCTCAAGTGGTAGAGTGCTAGCCTTGAGCAAAAAAACCCCTCAGAGACAGTGCGCAGACTTTGTGTTCAAGCCCCAGGACTGACATACACATTTTTTTTTAAAGTGGCAGACAGAGTGCCTGAGCATCTGGGTGGATGTCATTGTTGGCGGCTTGATGGGCTAGAAGTTGGGCAGGCCTTGGTGGAGGAGGATTGGTTCCATGCTTGGGATCTCTGCTCCTTTCCCATGAGCTGGCAGGGCAGGCCTTCCGGATGCTACCAGTCCCAACCCTAAACACACTCTTCTTACCTCCTTTCCACTCGTTCTGGCCGTGCAGACTTATATCTTTGCTGAAGCCAACGTGAGGTATTGCAGGAAAATAAAGTTTAGTGTCTTCCTTTTTAACCTGTAAGCCTTGGAGTTTGACATTTGTTTTACTAGTGGATGCAAGGCAGGCTGCTTTCCTTTTGAGACAGGTCCTCATTAAGTGTGCGGGTTGACAATACTCAGGGACCAGGAGGGTTCAGGTAAAGCTCCGGGTTTTTCCTCCTGAGGGAAGCGGAGTGGTGGCCATTCCTCTCACAGCTTCCCCAGGAGCTTCATCCCTTAGCTTCTGTCTTGACACCTGGTAAAGGGAGAAAAGTCTTACAGACCTGGCACTACTGGGGATGTGGCATTTCTGGGGGATGGCCAGTCTCATTCATCAGTGACTGCTTCTTGCAGCACTTGCGGTCTCGCAGAAGAGCTGGAAAAGGAGAAGTCCAAGAGCCAGAGCTCGCAGCCCAAGTCAGCCTGTGGAAATGTAAGTGCCAGACCAGCTTGGCATTTGCACTCACCTGGGGACAGGGTGGGGGGAGGGGGCGGTGCTTGGGAGGGCTTCCCTAGGGTGGGCTCCCCAGGGTGGCCTCTCCTCACCTGTTATCTTTGGCCTTGTCTTTTGTCTGTCTACCCAGTGGGGGCCTGATACTACTTGGCTATTGAGCTGAGCTTGGCTGTGGTTTAAACTGCTTACCATGTAGGTGTACCACCCCTTAAAGGGGCTTTTCTTGACTATTATTTTTTAAACAATTTTTAAATTTTTGTGCTTGAACTGGGCCTCATGCTCTTCACTTGGCTTTTTTTGTTCAAGACTGACACTCTACCATTTGAACCATACCTCTACTTCTCATTTTTTTGCTTAATTGGAAATGCCCGGGCTGGCTTTGTACCTCAGTCCTCAGATCTCAGCTTCCTGAGTACCTAGGACTAAGACATAAGCCCCGCATTACCTGGCTCTAGTAGTATTTTTTTTTTTATAAAATCTGAGAAGTTGAAAACCTAGCATTTGGGTTCCAAATGGATTTCCAGCTGCACCCTGCTGCTCCCTGGCTGTCATTTTCTGTTCTCTCTCACAGTGCTACCTGGGCGATGCCTTCCGCTGTGCCAGCTGCCCTTACCTTGGGATGCCAGCCTTCAAACCTGGGGAACAGGTGCTTCTGAGTAACAGCAACCTTCACGATGCCTAGGGGGACCCTACAGGACTCAGCTCCTCCTTCAGCTCCTGCCCCACATCCCTCCCACCACTGTGGGCCCCTTCCGCCCAGTTCCTCACTCCCTGTTGAAATCATTTGGGGGAGGGTAGCCGGCTGGGGGAGCTGCGTGGTATTTAGTGCTGCTACGAGTGACTGACCAAGGCCTGAGGGGCTGTGAACTGCAGAAGTCCTTCTTGTGTTCCAGTGGGGGCCCTGCCCCCACGGTGACTCAGTGATGCGGCCTCGTCCTCCCAGGGAGCGAGGTCACTCATTGCAGTTCTTGGAGCCATGAGCCAACTACCTCATGGCCTCAGCACCGAAGGAATCACTCACTGGTTCCTGTGGTCCCACCCATGTCCCTGTAGTGTCACATCTGTGTCCTGTCATCATTTCTGTTAACCAACAAGTACTAAACTTGCACACTGTGTGTCCGTGGTCACAGGGGTGTGTGTGTGGTGTCTGTCAGTCCTCCACGCTCAGTTTGGACCACTGTGGCTTCTCGGTTGAGGAGTGTAGTGTGCAGGGGCTGGAGCGGCCTTGTGGACGGGCCTCCATCTCCTGTAGGCCAGGCCAGGTGGCTCAGAATGTGAGGAGAAGTAGGACAAAGTCCAAGTAGGAGACCCCTGCTGCCCTTGCTGCCCGCCACATGGCTCCTACCACATATTTGGGGAGATCATGTGGCTTTTAGACAGGTTTTGTGTTTTACTAAGATATAAAAGTGTTGATTGGTACCTGTCCTTCTGTTGATCCTCTGCTTCTGCTGATCCCCTCTGCTGAAGTTCAGCTGGGGCCAGAAGCCCCAATGGGAGCAGAGTTCCAACGGGCTTAGTGAGCACCTCTTGAGGTTGCGCAAGTCCTGTGAGCTCCCTAGGCTCTCCTCGCCCAGGACTGGGTGCGGTTCTGTGGCAGAAGGGAAGAGATTTTTGCAGATGTAATTAAAGTTCCCAGTGGCCTTACATTAGAAGAGAGATTATGCTAAATGAGCCTGACCTAATCAGTTGATCCTTCATTAGAACTAGAGAACAAAGCTTTTCTTGATAACCACGCAGAAAGGAAGTTGTCACGCTGAGAGGTTTGTGGGCAAGAAACTGCAAGTACGAGATGTGCCTCCTGCCCCCACAGAAATGGAAGTGCTGGGGCAGGGGTACAGCTCAGACAGGGCTGGTGCACTTGAATCAATCCCAGCACCATAGAAAAAACACCTGTGCTTGTAAAGCCTACCGGGGAAAATGGCTCTTGTCCCATGCCAGAGCAACTAATTGAGAAAGGCGGTAATGAGTGGCTTTGTTGAGTGGCTAGGTAGATTTGAGGTGGTTTGTTACTCAGCAAAAAGAAATGGTGTAGACAGGAAGGGGCTCAGGCTCCAACTGCCTAGGTGGAGGACACTTTGGCCTCTAAGCTGAGGTTGACCTGAGCCAGCCTTCCCTTCCTGCGCGCCCTCATCACCGCTGGAGATAAAGAAGGGATACTGTAGTTACAGGGGTCAGTGGAGCGCCGTAGGCAGCTGCAGCCTCTCCAGGGAGTTCAGCCGGAAGTCAGCCAGCATAGTCAAGGCCTTCGGAAGGTGGGAGGGGGTCTGGCCAGTGAGCAGACACAGGGTCTCAGCCAGCTGCAAGTCCACAGGGAGAGGATAGGATCCTTGGGTCCATGACTTTGGAGGACACTAGTTTAAGCGCGAGTCTTTTTTTTTTTTTTGGTCATGGGGCTTGAACTCGACCTTGGTACTGTCCCTGAGCTCTCCAGTCAAGGCTAGCACTCTGCCACTTGAGCCACAGCGCCACTTCTGGCTTTTTCTGTGTATGTGGTACTGAGGAACTGAACCCAGGGCTTCATGAGTGCTAGGCAAGCACTCTACCACTAAGCCACATTCCCAGCCTTGTTTTCTTAACTATAAAGTCTTCCACCTAGGATCCTTCAGTGTTCATAGGGGACTCCTTTGGGAGTCCCTCAGAAGCAGCATGGAGAGGGGGCAGTAGGCAAACCATACTGGCCTCAGGTAACCACTGGAACTTGGAAGGGCTGAGACCAGGAGTCTTAGGACTCGATAATGGCAAATCTGCTCCAGGTGAGGTGCTCCAGCTGCCCAGTTCCCCCTGCTTGTAACCCTGGCTTCCCAGGGCTGTGGGGGCTAGAGGAGAGAGGCCATGTTTTGTGGGCAACCACCCAGCCACTATTGGGACAGGAAGGGGAAGGTTTGGCCAGTGGGAACACTGGAATCGCTGTGCGCAGGTCAGCACTGCATCACCTGAGTAGTTTCTTTTAAAAAATTTCAGGCATGGTCTTACCACATAGCCTATGCAGACATGGAAATCAATCCTCCTGTCTCAGCTTGCTGAGTGCTAGAATTAAAGATGTGCACTACCATTACAGTCTGGCTGTATAACCTGGATCATTTCTCAAAACCACCTACACTTGGGCTTCCTTTCCAAAGACAAGTTCGAACCTTCTGGAGCCCAGCCTCAGATAGCAGTATTTTTGCAAAGCTTTCCCAAGTGATTCTACCATGCCCAAGAGAAACTTCTTCACCTGGCTCTAGAGGAACACAAGAAACTAGCAAAAGCAGTCACAGCAACAATCTGGGGGGCCGTGCTGTGAGGAGCCCTGGCTGTGCATACGGATATAAACACAAAATTGCAGGACCAATAGCAAGATCTTGGTCAAGCCTAGAACTAGGAGATGACTCACTCACCACTTCTCAGCCTGGAGTTGAAGCGGTCCTAGAGAAGCAGTGAAAGAAATGGGAAGAGGGTAGGCCAGCAGGTGGGAGGGAAATTCGTGTCTTTTCTGGGAATGGTAGGGACACAGCCGCCCCCACCCCATAGTTTAGGCTGAGGCCCCTGTTAGTTTCTTGCACTAGAGTGTGGAGCGTTGGGCATGCAGATGGTCAGCCCACCGGAACTGGGACTTGAGGCCTCAGACCACATCCTCAAAAGTAGACCAAGTGTGTGGGGGGAGGGGTGATTAGCTTTGCCACCTTGCCAGTACTCAGCCGGACATATTCAAAAAATACCAGATATGCGTGCATGCATATAAATTATGCACACATGGGAAACCCAAGATGCTGAAGGAGATGAGAATGCTAGAGGAGTCTGGGGGGAGGTGGGAGTGGGAATGAATCCGGTTTGGGGTTTGATTTATTTCAGTGACAGGGTTCAGGCCCAGGGCCTCCCTCACCTAGTGCTAACCCACGCTGAGCTGCAGCCCCAGCCCCCTGATGGTTCTAGGTCTTAGGCAATATGGTAGGAATACAGAGAAAGACAGATGTAGTAAAACATCGGCTAGCAGTGAGGAAATGGAAACCGCTAGCAAGAATGGATAGTGCTGAATGCAGACAGCATAATCAAGTTAACCCAAATCACATATGTTGAGCCATGTGTGGGGGTCCATGCCCGCAATCACAGTGCTCAGAAGACAGGAGGATGGAGAGAGTTCAAGGCCAGCCAACTACAAGGTAAGACCCCGAGTCAAGCAAACTCCCCAAACAATAGGATACTACCAATAACATGAATGAACTAAACTTTTATGAGTCCTGAAAAGTTTCTGGTTCATTTCCTGTGGCTTTATCCTGACAGTCCTCTCTGTCTGTGATTTCACTGCAGTCCTGCTGCAGACAGGCATGACAGGAGGGTGGGGTGCTCTTCAGAGACAGACACCTCCAGGGGCTTCGAGTCGCTCAGTCCTCACCATCATCTCTGTAGTCTGACCCCCGATGACCCCCAGGACACGTCTAGCATGCCACCTTTCACCTCCTCAGAGCCCCATGACATCCAGAAACCACACTGAGGCTCAACCAGGCACCAAAGGGCCCCCAAGTTGTCCCCATTTCTAGAGAGAAGAGGAACTTAGCTGTAGTGAAGTCTTCCCTAAGCCTGACCTCCCCGGACTCCAGTACTATCTGCAGAAATGGGAGTAGATTTCACTTCTTTTAAAAGGTGAAATTTGGGGGCTGGGAAGTTGGCTCAGTGGTAGAGCGCTTGCCGTGCATGCCTGAGGTCCTGGGTTCGATTCCTCAGCACCATATAAGCAAAATGAAAAAAGCTGGAAGTGGCGCTGTGGCTCAAGTGGTAGAGTGCTAGCCTTGAGCTGAAGAGCTGAGGGACAGCGCCCAGGCCCAGAGTTCAGGCCCCACGACCGGATCCCCCCCCCAAAAAAAAGGTGAAATTTGTTGGGTGCCAATGGCTTATACCTGTAATCCTAGCTACTCAGGAGGCTGAGATCTGAGGTTTGCAGTTCAAAGCCAACCAGGGCAGGAAAGCCTGTGAGACTACTACCAGAAGGTGACTCAAAAGTGGTAGAGGGTTAGCCTTGAGCAAAAGAGCTCGGGGACAGTGCTCAGGCCCTGAGATCAAACCTCTCCACCACCACCGCCACCCCCAACAAAAGAAGATAAAGAGAAGGAAGGAAGAAAAAATTCACTGAGCATCCCTGGCTAAGTAGAGACTGAAAACAAGTCCCTGAGCCCTCACATTATTATGGACCCATTAAATTTATGGAGGTGACAAGTAACAGCCTAAGGAGAATTTATTAATTTACAAGAGAGGAAAGGCATACTACACTGCATAGGTCCATAAAGAACACACAAGAGCCAGTCAAGAAGCAGGAGCCTGGAGAGAGGAGTCATACTGGATAGGGAAGAAGTAGGCTTAGTATCAGTGGGAGGGACGAATCAGAGGACCTGGGCTGTCCTCAGCTGTCTGGTACCTGGCCTAGGTCATTTGGGGCAGGGGAAATACTGACTTGGGTATGTGGGTTCATAAAGGAGAAGCCTGGGGGAAACGGTTGTTTGGAGGATTTATAATCACACACACTTTTTTCAGCTTGAACTCAGCCGCTTGTGGTTTTCTGGTTGGTTAGTTGGAGATGAGTCTCAAAGACTTTCCTGCCTGGGCTGAAATCAAACTGAAATCCTCAGATTTTAGCCTCCTGAGTAGGTAGGCTTACAGGCAATAGCCACTGGCGCCTGGCTGATGCACACTTTTTTATTTTGGTCAGTCGTGGGGCCTGAACTCTGGGCCTGGATGCTATCCCTGAGCTCTTCAGCTCAAGGCTAGCATCTACCACTGGAGCCAGAGCACCACTTCTGGCTTTTTCTGTTTATGTGGTGCTGAGGAATTGAACCCAGGGCTTCATGCATGCAGCCCACACACATTTTTTTTAATGGTGGCCAGGTTGGATTTAAACTCTTAGGCTCTAGAGATCTTCTTGCCTGTCTTAGCCTAGATGTTAGCTGAAACTACCGGTATGAGCCACTGTACCTGGCCTTGTGATTTTTGGAGTGGGAGAGCACTTGCCTAGCAAATGTGAGGCTGAGTTCAATCTCTATAGTGCAAAAAGAGAAAGGAGGAGGGAGAGGAGGAGGAGGAAGAAGAGATAATGATCTTGAATACCCACAAGAGTAGGGCATAGGAATGTAAATAGCTTCAGTGCTCATCTCCCTGCCAGGAATGGATGCCAAATAGACACAGATGGTAAGAATCTCAGAGCAGCACTGCCTGGTGCTCCTGACACTGCCCAGGACCCTCCCTCAAGTCCTGAATTTTCCTCTCTATCCCTCCAGGCCAGGCAGCACACTTGGTGTCCTGTCTCATGGACCCCATGACAGGAGCCATCTAGCCACAGATACACCTATACTGAGGCCTTGTACAGTACACTCGCTGTCCCCGAGGCCACGCTGCAGCCACTGTCCTCCCAGAGTAACCTTAGGATTTTATCATTGGGCCCGAGTGTCCTCGAGTGGGCATTCTTTGAACATTCTGATTGTAATTCCCACGCTGGACCATAGGTGGTGCTTCCACTCCAGCAATTAGGGCTCCTGGGGCAATTTCCCTCTCTGCTCTGGTACCCCTTGTGGAATTCACCCCCACTGTGCTGATGAAAATGTATCCATCAAATGTCCACTGTGCACTAAGCACTCCCCCCACACACACCTTGCAAATGAGTCATGTACTGAGTTGCTTGATCCAAATAGCTGTCCCAAGGAGCTTATTGGGTGATGTTTCCCCAGCAAAGCAACTACAAGGACAAGGACACAGCATGGAGCCAAGATAAGACAGGCCAGAGAGGGAGCAGGTGGGAGCAGACGGAAGGACCTCCTGGAAGAGGTGCCGTTGGGCTGAGCTCTGATAGGGAACTGGATTTCAGATGTGAAGGAGCCCCTCCCTCAGCACGCCAGTCCCTGTCTGCTTCCTCTCTCCCTGTTCACCAATAGAGGCAGGTGTCTCCAAACAGTTCCTCCCAGGGCCCCTGGGACTGGGTAGTGCTTACCCCACCCTCCTCACTCCCTGACACTGGTTTGCAGCCTATCCGGCTCCACCTCTTCCCTGCCCAGTGACTTTGAAGCAGTCCTGGATCTCACTTCCTGGAGCCACTGCCCCTCTTCCCTGGTCTCCCCCAGGCCCTGCTGAGTTTACCACATGGCTGATTTCCCAGTTATTGGTGAGGGGTGAGGTTGGAGAAAAAAGATCTTGCCCAGAGCTAAACATACTCAGATCCTCTGGCTCTGGCTTCCAGGGTACAGGGACCCAGCCCTTGCTCTCCCGACTGTCTTAGGGGCTCCTCTCCTCACCCTTTTAGATAGTTCTTCCCCTACCCCATGTACTGTTTTCCCACTGACCCAGGACTGTGAGTCTGAGACCATGGTTGGAGGAAAACTCAGCCTCAGGGCAGGGGGGTGGGTGGACCCTGGTGTCACAGAGAAGCTGGTTCACCACCACTATCAGCCTCTTAACCAACCTGCCCCAACTGGGAAGTGGACTAGCCTGCAATGAAATGTCTGGCCACGAGGGAGCAGCAGGAGGTCAAAGCCTCTTCTGACCTACACTGCTCCAGACCGAGAAGCTTGGCCTGCAGTGCAAAGACCCGATTTTCCTGACCAAGGCAGCTCCAGCCCTGAGCCACCTCTTGGTAGACGGGACTGGAGACTCCCATATCATTCTTCATTGTGCACAGGGTCCCAGCGTGGCTCAGGGAGCCCCCAGTGGGTGGAGGAGCAGGCACTATCATCACTGGGAAGCTGGGGAGGGATGTCAACCCCAGAAATCGACCCCTGAAATGGGGAAGACCCTGTGGGAGGACCTTCGGCCTGTTGGGAGGGGACAGCTTCCCTTCCCCCACCCCTCACCAATCAGGAACCGTGGTGCTGAGGGCATGGGAGGCTGGATGGGATGGGTTTGGGGAGATGAGGGGCTCAGTCCTAGAACTGGGCTGACAGATCATGCTGGACAGGACCAGGGCACAGGAAGAAATAAGCTGCAGGTTTTCTGGGGTCCACTGGCCTGCAGGGAGTACGGAGGGACAGATGTGACTAGAAGTGACTGAGGGGAGTCCCACAGGACCCACTCACACACTCCCCACTCAGCCTGGGAGCCCCCTGGGACTGTACTTCCGTAATGGAGTCAAATGCACATGGAAGCGTTTGGTCATCCCCGGATGGGAAGAGAATAGAGGTCGGGGGCCTCAGTACAGAGGAGGCAGGAGGGGATCCAGGACCCACACAAACCCTGAGAGGAAAGGGCAGCCTGCCTGGTCCCCGCTGAGCCCCTGTCCACACTTCCCTGTCCCCTACCGCCCTGGCCTTTCTCATCCAGGCCTTCCTTCACAAGATGGTTCCCTCTCAGGCTGTTTCCCTTTCTGACCTAGGACAGGCTAGAGTGGAAGCATATCTGTCCTGAGCCTTGGGGACAGAACAGGCTGATTCAGATTGAGGGAGAAAGGCTTTAATCGGGGCTCCTTTGTGCCATGGGGCCAGTGGAGGTCCATGGAGGCCTCTGGACGCAGAGCATGATGCTGGCCATCTCCATGTGGCCCAGAGAGAAAGTCACGATGATTCAGAGGCCTGAGACTTCCTGAGGCTTTCCAAGTATCTCACAGCCTTCATCGTGTGCCTGGCCTTGGGGTCCGAACAGATGTATTTGTCCTGGATGGTCACCAACCTATGAGGAAGGATGTGGGGTGTCAGGGTGGGAAGAGCTTTCTAGAGCCCTAAAAGCAGCCCTGCCTTTTGCTAACCAGGCCTCTGGGGTCCCTAGAAGCAAGAATCTGATGTGGTTATACAGCCATCTGTCACAGATCTTGAACCCCAGGCTCTGATGGCTCAGTGACTCAACCTCCTCCCTCCATTGCTCTGCCTGGTTCCAGCCATCCTAGGGGCCAGGGCTGCCCAGACCACCCTGAGCCTGGCAAATAGGGCTAATGCCAGGGCAGGGGGCTGCCCTCTGCCTGGCTACGGCCCAGGCCCAGGATGGCAGAAGTGGCCACATTGCTGTGGCCTGATTGTCCCATTGCAAAGTTGGGGCCTCACAGCCAGTGGCCCTTTTTGGTCCCACTGGAACTAGGGGCACAGAGAACATGGACTGTTCCTCCTGCCCTTCCCTAGTAGCCATCTGGGAGTCCCAGAGCCCACCCACTCTACACCTTCAGTCCCAGAAGTCAGGTGGTGTGGAGAGACTCACACGATAGCGTCCTTAGGACACTCGGCAGAGGTCCTGTACCATGCCACCAGCCTTCTGATGGGAATGGCGCCCTTGAAGAACTCCATGCAACATTCCCGGCCTGCGTTGGGGGCTCGAGCTGGAAAGAGAGCAGAGCTGGGCTTTCAGTGTGTGTGTGTGTGTGTGTGTGTGTGTGTGTGTGTGTGTGTGTGTGTGTGTGTGTGTGTGTGTGTGTGTGTGTGTGTGTGTGTGTGTGTGTGTGTGTGTGTGTGTGTGTGTGTGTGTGTGTATGTGTGTGTGTGTGTGTGCAGATGGTATACCCAGGCCTCCCTGAGCCTGTGTGTCTGTTACTGGGTGGGTTCTTGTGTGTGTGTGTTCGGTGGGGTGTCTGTGTGTGTGTGTGTGTCTCTGTCTGCTGGGTGGGGGGCTTATATGGGTGTGCATGTTGGTACATTTGCTTTAGATCTGCTTTTCTATTTAGCAACCTTATTTCAACTTATCTTTCCAAACTAAATGGAAAACATCATTTCAAGAGCTCCTGGAACCAGTTCTCCTGTCTTTAGGTTCTAGCACATTGTACCCAAACCCTATGAAATAAATAATGCTACAGCCGGGTATGCCTATAATCCTGGCTGTTCAGGAGGCTAGATCTGAGGCTCAGTGGTCATCACCATTGTCTTATTATTTCCTTGGATTGCTTCCCGCTCAGAGCTGCAGCTTTGGGAATAGTTGGGGTGTCAGTGGCAGATGTCTGTGTGGAAATAAGGTGAGTCCTTCTCTCTCACCTGCCTGGACGTGCTGCAGAGAAGCTTCCAGAAGCAGGACAGTCAGGAGCAGCATCTTCAGAGGCATCATGGTTCCAGAAGTCAGGGAGGTCTCTGTGAAGGTCTCTTGACTTGGGGAAAGCAAGTGCCGGCCAAGGTGGAGGTGACCTATTTAACCTCTGGGGGTCATGTCCCGCCTCCTGTCCCCTCCCCCACCCCCTTCCTCCATCCGGGTAATTCAAGGAATTTGAGATGATTCTGTGGAAAGCTAGTCTTGGAATGTTTGTGGCTTTCTCCAGAATGGCCCCTGGACGGAGGCAGAGGTGGGGTCCAGGAGCTGGGGCCTCCACAGACATGCTTCTCCTTTCTAAGGGGACATTTCTTGGTTCCTCTATTAGCAGAGCTGAGAGGCCCTGGCTTGTTTTGCGACTGTCTGGTGATGGTGACTATCAGTCAGACCGGGACAATGGGTTGACACCTAAACAGGGCGCCTCCCTGGGCCTGGGAAAGACTGAGGTGCCAAGAGGCCAGCACGCACCTCTGGGTCTCCGTTTCATTACAGGGAAGTAAGTCTAGATGGTTCCCCAGGCGCCCAAACAAGATGGTAGATTTAGGTAAACACTGTGGTGCACACCTGTAATCCCAGCTGTCATGCATCTGAAGCCAGCCTGGGCTACCTAGAAAGACGCTATCCCAAAAATGGAAGGGTGGGGGGGAGAAAAAGACAGCAGAAGTAGGAAAGATGGAGATGTCTTTTGATTGATCTTTGGTGGCTCTCCTTTGGCGGCCTCACACCAGTGTTTATCTGCTTCTCTTGGAATCAATGACCGACATTCTGCCCCTCCCAAAGCCTCAGCTGGGGTGGACTTAGCCTCCAACCTGTCTAGCTGGATTCCATGTGCTCATGACCTGGGGTAGACAATTCCAGGGTGCATTGTTTGGGCAGCTTGTCCATAGAAGAGCAGGGGTACCCTCTGTGCCCCAGCCTGCAGAGTCCGGGCAGGGGCTGGGCAGCCGGGAAGGCTTCCAAGCAGGAGAGTCTGACCAGGGGGCAGGAAGGACCAGGAAAGGACCAGGCCCCAAGAAAGAAGCCAGTGGAGCCCTCTGAACTGTCCATCCCAGCCCTGGGCACCAAGGGACTGCCATGCTAGGACTGGCAACACCATTGTCAGTGACTTGACCCCAGGCTCCGGTGCTGTGGAAACTCCCCGTGTGGGTTTGGAACCTTCCTCGCTCTGCTGCACACTCAGTTTTCTCCAGAAGGACCCAAATTCCCCTGTCCTTCTGGAGAACACGTTGCAGCAGCAGGAGCGGAAGGTTCTGGATGGTTACTGAGGTGGTACAGCCTGCCTGGCAAGGGAAGAGAGGGGGGTACAGAGCAAGCAATTAAGGGAGCTGTTTGGGGGTGCTTCTTGGAGCTGGGCTAGTTCTGTGCAGCTCCTGTCCTTAAGGGGTTCACAGTGGGAGAGGTGGTGGAGCAGGGCCTGGATGTTTGTAGAGATCTGGTGAGCAGAGGAAACCTGGGAAGGCTGCCTGGAGGCAGCAGCAGTGGGCTGGGCTTTGTAGACCAGAGAGTCAGGAAGGCCATTTTCTACAAGGGCATCACAGAGGAGGAAATGTGCAGGAAGACACTGGGGGAACAGCATGGAATTCTGGTAGGAAGGTGGGGAAAATAGCCTGCCATAGCCTGCCAGGCCCCAGCGCTGTTTTCTCTGTCCCCAGCATCCCCAGCACCAAGTGCACTGGGCTCCATGGGCTGAGAGAGGGGTAGAGGGAGGAGGGGTGAGCGGTGGGGTGAGCTCAGGGCTGAGTGCGTCCCTTGCCTGATTTGGGAAGCCACACAGCCCGGTGAGGGGTCCTATCATCCCGCCAGGGATTAACTTCACACTTTCTATTTCCCCAGCGAGGACCTGGATTCCACCCAGAATACTCTAGGCCTAGGCTGTGCTGGGAGAGAAGGCTGCAGGACCTGGAGGTCCCAGGAGGCAATCTAGGATGCTGCATGGAGGAGGAGGCAGGCTGCAGTGACAGGCATGGTGTGGAAGGGCCGCAGGGAAGGGAAGAGGAGTATACAAGGAGAGGAGGATCTGGTGGGAGGAAGGCCCAATGGCAGCCCCCTGTTCTGAACTATGACTAATCTGGGTACCTAGATACTGCCAAGGCACCTGCCAACACTCAGCAGAATGATCACATGCCCTCCCTCCACTGTAGGAGAAGAGGTCTTCACCCTGAGAGACGTGGGCAGAAGAAGGGGTGTTCTAGGGCATGGGGTATGGCCAGGTGGCTGCGGAGGGGCAGGGAGGGAGATTCTTCATCACCCGCAATCGCACTTGACACTTGTCACAGACCAGAAGTGTCACCCCAGCTTCTTGTCCAGTGATGGCTCCCAGAGCCCAATCTGAGCATGGCTCTCCACTCCCCACCCCTTCCCTCCCTCCCCAGTGCCCTCCCATGAGGCCACCACCCCCACCTCCAACTTCTCCATCCTACCACCCACTTTTTTCTGGTTCCTTGAAATGTCAGCAATCTCTGAGGCCCAAACCTTATATCCAGATAGTCCTTCTTGTCTGGAACATTCGCTTCCTCCCCTCCCTCCCTCCTTCAGACCACAGCTTGGACCTCCCCTTCTTCCCATGACCTCTTGTCCCCAGAGGCCATTGACTTCTCCACCACAGCTTTCTTTGCATTGCAGTATGGTTACCTTTATTTGTTGTGTCACACACAAAAGGCTGAAATCCTTGAAAACAAGCATCTCCTTTGTGTTCCACCTTCCAGGACTTAGCAAGATGTATTGGGCTAAATAGGTGTTCAATAAAGTATGTTTGTTGAATGGATGAAGAGGTATGTGGCTTGGTGGGTGTGTGGATGGATGAATGGATGGATGAATGGCTGATGGGTAGATGGGCAGTAACTGGATGTGTGGATGGGTGGGTAAAATGATGATGGAAGGATGGATGAACAAATCAGTAAATAGGTTGGTAGTAAATGTCTGGGTAGATGGATAGATGAATGGGTGAGTGGATGATGGATAAGTAAATAAGTGGATGGATGGGTGGCAGTGGATGGATAGATGGATGGATGGGTAGATGGATGGATGAATGGATGGATGGCTGAGAGGGTAGGTGGATGGATGGTAGTGGATGGAGATGGATGGATGGATAGATGGATGGGTGGATGGATGAATGATGGGTGGGCAGATATATTAGTGGATGAGTAGGTAGTGGATGGATATGTGGTAAGTAAATTAGTGGATGAGTAGGGATGAATAGATATGTGGATTTGTGGATGGATGGGTGGGTGGGTGGATAGATGGATATGTGTGTGAATAGTGAATGGGTGGATATGTAGATGGATGGTGGGCAGATGCAAGTTGCATGGACAGAAGGGTGGTCACTTTCAAACATCTGAACTGCAGCATGGGTCCAGCTTACATTCTCTGTGCCTTCACCTCAGAACATTCTGGATTCAGTGTGTCTCACTGAGTCACTCTGGAGTTCTTCTCTCATACATAAGGCAGCATAAGTCTACAACTTTCTTTGGGGAAGGGGTAGGCTGACTAAGATTTGAGCTTGGGCTGTTGAGCAGACACTCTACCACTTGAGCCACTGCACCAGTCCCTTTTTGTACTAACCAATGTGAAAAGATAGGATCTGGCTGTGTATCTGGGATAGCCTGGACTTTAGTCCTCCTGTTTGCTTCACTATGTCACTGATGATAGGTGGCTATCACTTCACCCAGACTTGGAGTCTCATGAGCTTTTTTTTTTTTTTTTTTTTTTTGTCGGCCGTGGGGCCTGAACTCTGGGCCTGGGCGCTGTCCCTCAGCTCTTCAGCTCAAGGCTAGTGCTCTACCACTTGAGCCAGAGAGCCACTTCTGGCTTTTTCTGCTTATGTGGTGCTGAGGAATCAAACCCAGGGTCTCAGGCATGTAAGGCAAGCGCTCTAGCACTGAGCCATCTTCCCAGCCCATGAACTTTTTTTTAATCCAGGCTGACTTCAAACGGTGACTCCCCATCTCTGAGGCCCATGTAGCAGCATTGCAGGCTTGAGGCATGGTGTCCACATGCCTCACAGCTTTCTTGTGGATTGTGGCTTTTTTTTTTCCTGCCAAACTTCAATTGCTTCAGTGATTTAAATCTCAGGCTTCCTTCATCCCAGGGATGCCTCCCTCACCTCTTGGCCCTTCCATTTTCCATCCAAACCTCCCATCTTGCTGATACAGGGTCCTGACTCCCCCACTTTATAATGACCTCTCCTTGACCCCGGCACCTCCCTGCACTGCCATCTTATTCCTCCTCTCGCTCATGACCAAACTTCCCCACCATGTGCTCTACACTTCCTACCACTATTTCCCCTCTGCTCACTTGTGAGTTCATTCATCCTTAGGTGTATGGATTTGGGCTCAAGGCTCTGCTGGCTGGGATGGGGGTTGCTGTCTATGGGGGTCAGTCCCTGTGGCTGCTTCCTGAACCCCCAACCCCTCACAGGTGAGCTCAGACTGCCTAGAAGCAGCATCTCCCAGTGAACAGCCCAGAATGTTGTGCTATCTGCATAATAGGATGATAGCGGCTCTCTCAAGGTACAGCTGGGAGGTGACGTACATGGACTTCCTCTCCCCAGTGGGCTCAGTAAATCTGGGAACATTTGTTCTTCCTGATACCCCACCCCTTGTACTGGCATTGGAAAGAGACTCCTCCCTCCTGGGGTACCCTCTCTCAGGAAAACCTCCGTGTTCCATCATGCCTGAGTGGGTTGTAGCAGCTGTCTCTATAGGTCGATTTGTCCTCAGGACAGTTACAGGAGGTATACACTATGGTCTCGATGTTAACAGGTGAGGAAGTTGGATGGATGGATGGATGGGTGAATGGATAGATGGATGGATGAGTAGGTAAATGAATGGATGGATGGATGGGTGGGTGGGTGGGTGGATAGATGGGTGGATGGATGGATAAGTGAATGGAGATGGATAGGTGGGTGAATGGACAGATGGATGGGTAGGTGAATGGATGGGTGGATAGATGGATATGTTGGTGAATAGTGAAAAACAGTTCCTTGGCACAGAGCCCTCAAAGTGTGCCCAGAAATGTGCCCAGACCTCTGTTCTAGACTTTGTTTTGCTTCAAGCAACTCTTGCTCCCCCACTCCAACCATGACATCTTCTCCAGACCTTTGTCTGTGCATATGTGCGCACATGTGTGTTCATGTCGTCTATACACACGTGTATGTGTGCTGCTACAAGGCTTGAACAGAGGGCCTTAGCTTTCCTGCTCAAGGCTAATGTTCTAGCACTTGAGCTGCACCTCCACTTCCAGGTTTTTACTGGTTAATTAAAGAGTCTCACAGATTTTCCCGCCTGGTCTTGCTTTGAACCATGATCCTCAGATCTCAGCCTCCTGAATTACTAGGATTACAGGTGTGAGCCACAAGCACCTGGCTGGATGACAATTCCTTAACATCAGTCTTCAGCACAGACAAGGCTCAATTTGGATACATCCACCTAGCAGCAAGACTGCCTGGGTTTGTCATCTCAGCCCTCAGTCACCAAGTCCTCCAGCTCTAGGCAGGTCTATTCCTCACCCTGCACGTGTTCCTAGGAACCACAGCTCTCTGTCCTGTTCAGGTTCATGAAGCCCCACGCACAAGTTCCCTCTCCAGCCAGCTTCACTTCTGCTCAAGCCAGTGTCATCCTCACCTCCCCAGTCTGGAACTTTGCCCTTGACTCATTCCTCACCTCTAGCTTCCACATTCCAGTTGAAAGGCTCTGAAATACTAAGGGTGCTCAGTTTCCTCCCCGCCTCCTCAACTCTCTTCCTTCCCTCCCAGACAGCCAAACAGCTGGGCTGCTTCAACACTCCTCTGGCTGGATGCTGTCCAGCCTGAAGGCCTGCTCCAGCTGTGGGATGCTCTCCTTGGAAACCATCAATGGTGTCTGCTGGTGATGCAATTGACAGGTGATTGATTGACTCATCGTTGGGTTAATCCACTGATGAGTTCATAGTTCAATGGGCTATAAGGGGGGGGGCCTTGTTGGAAGAAGTAGGTCATTGTGGATGGGCTTTGGAAAAACATACCTTGCATATCATGCCTGGATTCTGACACACACACTCTCTCTCTCTGTCTCTCTCTGTCTCTCTGTCTCTCTCTGTCTCTCTGTCTCTCTCTGTCTCTGTCTCTCTCTGTCTCTCTGTCTCTCTGTCTCTGTCTCTGTCTCTGTCTCTGTCTCTGTCTCTGTCTCTGTCTCTCTCTCTCTCTCTCTCTCTCTCTCTCTCTCTCTCTCTCCTTGCCCCTCTCATTTCTTGTTTATCAAGGTAAGCAGCTTTGAACCATAAGCCCTCTATCATGATGCTCTGACATCTGACTCACTTTGAGCCAACTACAGAGCCAAGTGACCATGAACTAAGATTGTGAACCAAAATTAATCCTTCCTTTATTAATTACTTTTGTGCCTGTACTGGGGTTTGAACTCAAGGCTTAGGTACTGTCCTGAGATTTTTATTTTTTCCTCAAGGATGATGCCCTATCACTTGAGCCACAGCTCTACTTTTAGCTTTCTGGTGGTTAATTGGAGATAAGAATCTCACAGACTGGGGCTGGGAAGGTGGCTCAGTGGTAGAGCGCTTGCCTTGCATGCGTGAGGCCCTGGGTTCAATTCCTCAGCACCACATAAGAAAAAAGGAAAAAAGCCGGAAGTGGCGCTGTGGCTCAAGTGGTAGAGCGCTAGCCTTGAGCTGAAGAGCTGAGGGACAGCACCAGACCCAGAGTTCAGGCCCCATGACCAGACCCCCCCCCAAAAAAAAAAGTATCTCACAGACTTTCCTGCCCAGGCTGGCTTCAAACTAAAATCTCAGATTTCAGCCTCCTCAGTAGCTAGGATTCTAGGCATGAGCCATGAGTACCTACCTCCTTCCCACTTTACCCTCTTCTTCATCTCTCCATTTGTTTTTCTCACCTGGACCCCAGGTCTCCCCATCCTTCCAACATGCCATGCCAGGGGTCACTAAGCAGAGGGTTGGGAAGAAGGCTGGGTCAGGTGGCCAGGGTTGACTTCCGCTCTTACATCAACCGGTGGTAACACTTCAAACTTAAAATCACTTCTCTCTGAGCTTCAGTTTCTACGTCTCCAAAATGAAAATAATAATAGCAATGACATTAGAAGGCTTTGGTTTGCATACTGCCTTGATACCATATCTGGCAAATAGTACATGTTCCTGACTTTAAATATCACCTAGATGCCAGCGACACTCCAATCACACAAACTCCGCAGCCAGCTGCCTACTCAGCCACCACAGAGGCGTCTCCAAGCTCCATGACTGGGGCTGGGTTCCTCTTTCCCTCACCCCCACACCTGCACCACCCCATTCTGTCAGCCTCTTCCTTCCGGTGACTTGGGCCAGAAAGTTGGGAGTTCTCTTAGCGCCTCTTCTTCTCACACCCACGTCCCATCTGCTGGGCAGCTCCTGGCACTGCCTCCAGTCCAGACTCCGTCACCCCCTCCCAGCTGGATTCCTGCGCCCACCCCACAGGCAGTCACCCATACCCACCCAGCACTGTGGCCCAAGGGGCCATGGCTCTCCTCTCTCTGCCTTCACTCAGAGGACAAGCTCAGAAACTTGTCCTCTCTGTGACCTCCTTCTGCCCCCCCAACCTCCTCCCAGCACCCCCCAATTCTGCTGCCACCACCCTGGCCTTCCATACCAGACATACTCCCTCCTTAGGCTGTCTGCTCTTCATGACTGGAATGTTCTATCCCCAGAGACCTGCACCAGGCCCTTGCTTATCTCCCTTAGGCTTTTGTTTCAAGGGCCCCTATTTAAAACTGCACCCCGTCCTCACTCTCACTGTGGTCCCTCTTCTCTTTTGCTGTCTTTCTTGTCCTCAGGCACTCTGCCATCTCTATGCTTCTCAGGTCTGCTGTCTGGCTCACCCCCTGGCCCCAGCCCTCACTGTCCCATGGGCTGTTATCCCCCCGGGACAGAGCCTTTGTGAGTAATACCTAGTGAATGACCTCTGCCCGTCGTAGGTCAGTGCAGGCTGGCTGAGTGAATGAGTGAAGGCAGGACTGGATGAGTGAGTGCTGGCATGAGTAAATGAGCGAGTGAATGAGCAAGTTTGTGAATGAATAAGGGAGTGAGTTTGTGAATGGCAGGTGTTGTTCTGGGGTTCTGGAAGCTCTCTCTTGTCTCTGTTCTTGTCTCCTGCCTCTCAGATCTCCAGGCCTCTGGCCTGCAGCCCTGAACATCAGCCCTGCTGCCCACAGCTAGAGCTTGGCTCTTTTCAGGAATGTCTGTTTCTGCTTTCCAGTTTGTTCTTGGGTTCCCCCCCCCAGGGTTCCAGGAGAATCTGAGGCTCAGCCCTGGTGCTCTGACAGAAGTCACTGAGAAGTCTGCCTGCAGCCTGTCGGTCTGCCTGAGGGGCTGGAGGCTTGCCTCTGCCTCACTGACCCTGCCATGCACCTTGGGAAAGGGTGTTCAGCACCAAGGCCAGCGCTAGCCTCTGGGCGGCCCCCTCCCCCACTGAACAGCAGCACTTGGGACTCGGTCCAATGAGTCATGTGCTTCTGTCTTCTTGGAAAGGCTGGAGAGTGATGGAAAGAGGAGAGCACGGAGGGGTGTTCCTCCTCTCAATTAACCCCAGCCACATTGAGGAAGTCAGCAGGGAGAGGGTCATGGCTCATTGGCATGTGGCAATTGGACAGGTGTCACAGACTTTCCTGGATTGTGGTTCTTCCCAGGGGGCCAAGGTGTGGCAAAGGGGTGAGCAGGGCCCAGACTCAGGAAACAAGACCCTAGAGAGGCCTTTCTGGGGGAAGGCCAGCACCCACAGCCTGCTGCACTTGCGTAGCACCGGCGGCGCCCCATCACCCTCCTTGGATTGCTGGAGCCTCCTGCCTCACTGGGCTCCTGCCAGCTCCCCCAGCTCATTGCCGCCGCTGCTTCTATTTTTAAATGAAGCTAAAACAATCTAATCCATCTCCAAAAATAAGGCAGCATTTTGATTGAAATTGCATCAAGTTTGTGGAAGACTTAGAACGGACATCTATACCACTTACCCCCTCTGCCCAGAGAATCAGTCTCTACCCTCATAGCCAGCAACCTCCTGCCAGCCCTGAACCTAGACAGCACCTCCTGCTTCTTCTTCCCACACACTGAAGCCTGGGAGCAGGTGCCTGAGCCCCTTCCTCCTCTTAGGTGGATCATGAAGAATGTACTGGACTCTGGTCATCAGTGGCTCATACCTGTAATTCTGGCTACTCAGGAGGTTGAGATCAGGATTGAGATTCAAAGTCCGCCTGGGGCAGGAAAGTGTGAGACTCTTGTCTCCAATTAACCACTAAAGAGCTGGAAATAGATCTGTGGCTAAATTGGCAGAACTGAAAATGAGGGTGGGAGTAAGACTGTTTGAAGAGAAATGTACTCGTTACCTTACTTATGAAACTGTAACCCCTCTGTACATCACCTTTACAACGAAAGAAAAAACCATAAGGGACAGAGAGCAAACTCAGAACTGGGCATCTATCCATCCCCATATTCCTGAATAGCTTGCTAACCAGCTAACCAGCATGTGAGTGTCTTAAACACCTCACATTTACTTCTGTCTCCAGAAGGAGATGGCGTCAGGATCCCTTGAGAATACCAAAGCCCAAGGATTCGCAAGGCCTTTCTAAAAAAGGATGTAATATTTGCATATAAGCTACATGCATCCTACCACATACTTTAGATCATCTCTCGATTATTTCTAATCCCTATACAATGGAAATGCTAGGCAAGTAGTTGTTGCATGGTACACATCAGGGAATAATGGCAGGAAAGGCGGGCTTGCATGTGTTCTGTGCAGATACAATTTTACCCCCCAAATATTTTAGATCTGCAGTTGATTGGTTCTACAGAGGAAGAAATTGGAGATGGAGATCTGACTGCTTGGGACTGTTCCTGTATATTTTAAGCTTACTAATTATTATAGTAACGCTCTTGTGTCATGTTTTACCTGCTCTTCCACATCTGCCAGCTCTGTGATTGCACTGGTGGGTAATGTACACATTCTTCCTTTTCATTACATGAGCAATACCACAAATAGCAAACCAACCAACCAAAGGAGTTCTCTGAAAGCACCCTGAGTTCTGGCCGAGTCATTTCCTAACTGTGAGACTTTGGGTAAGTTCCCTAACCTCTCTCTGAGCCTTTGAACTCCAAAGCTGAAAAATGGGTCTCCTGTGAGTATGAACTGAAAACTGGGGCAAGGATTGCATGAGAAGTTCATTCAAAGGGTCACAGAAGCTCAGTGGTAGTGGACATGCTCAGCATGTATAAGGCCCTGGCTGAGATCCCTGGTCCCCTCTCCCCAAAGACTCACCTGGATGTGCTCAGGACAGTGACCCTCAGCAGGTGGCCAATGTTTCTGGCTCCTCCCCTCCCCTCTCTCTTGGCCACTGTGCCCAGGAACAAGGGCCCAGGGGTTGGACTGTGCCCTGACTCCATCTCTCTTGTGATTGGGATGATATACAAGCACCTGGAAATGGCATATAGGCCCACAGGTCCAGGTGAGAGCCAGAGGTGGTCTAGGTAGACACTCATTGGTGCAGGATCTCGGGCACCCAGAGTTGGAGTTAGTAGATTCCCTTTCCACCTGCCACTCCTCTGGGGAGGCTGTAGCAAGGCCTGGTGAGCAGCATCCTGACTAGGGTTCAGGGGAGAGTGGGGCACAATTCCCAGGCTGCCACCTTCAGTCTCTGAGCAGTGAGATGTTCCTTCCTCCCCGAAAGTGCCTTGGTGGGCATCTCCTCCAGGGACCGGGCCTTTTCTATGACTCAGAAATGGGTGTGGCTGATTCTGGACACAGGAGGCTCTGACCACCCCTCTTCACTCCTCCAGGACTCAAGGTGACCACTGGCAGAGTGGGGACTCCATACATACTCAGGCACAGTAGGGTCTCCTGAGGGCTGCTGCAGGTACAAACAAAACAAAACAAAAACTGAAAGCACCATTAATCTAAGAAGTCAGGGAAGACTTCCTGGAGGAAGAGGCAAAATGTGTGACCCAAAGGCATCAGGGAGATGGGAGATCCCCAGATGGAAATGTGACTGGTGTTCAGCCGGCCAAGGCGAATCCTTGGAAGACATTAACACAGACACCCCCTCCCACCACCATCAGTCCCAGAACCATGGCAAACTACTTACTTGACTCTAATGACCTCCAGCTCAAACCAAGTTGCCCAGCTTTTGCTTCCAGACTTAGGAGATTTAGAAACACTAGCTGATCCCAGTTGCCTGGCAGAATTCCTGCCCAACGTGGTTCGTATTCTTCTTCCCAGCTATGTGAAGTACATCCAGACTCTTAGATCACCTCTATGTTCAGAGGAACCTCAACCCTTCTTTGCAGATACGCTGAGAATTCCCGGTGAACCTGTAGATGACTGACTGATGCTTGCTACCCTGCCCCAGGACTGAGAGGGGACGAGTGACCTTATCTCTGTTGAATAACCAGGTACTCATGCAGATTGCCAGCCACTCAACCAACCTCATCTGAGACACATGTACTTCCTTCCTGGTTGTTATAGAATCAGCATAATCTGGGTTATGCTGTAATAACAAATAATCTGGAACTCTTCCAGGTTAAAAACACATGTTTAAGCCAGGTACTGGTGGCTCACGCCTGTAATCCTAGCTACTCAAGAGGCTGAGATCTGAGAATTGCAGTTCAAAGCCAGCCAGGGTAGGAAAGGCTGTGAATACTTATCTCCAATTAACCACCAGAAAATCGGAAGTGGCACTGTGGCTCAAGTGATAGAGCACTCACCTTGAGGTGAAGAGCTCAGGGACAGTGCCCAGGCCCAGAGTTCAAGCCCCATGAGCAAGAAAGAAAGAAAGAAAGAAAGAAAGAAAGAAAGAAAGAAAGAAAGAAAGAAAGAAAGAAAGAAAGAAAGAAAGAAGGAAAGAAAGAAAGAAGGAAAGAAAGAAAGAAGGAAAGAAAGAAAAGAAAGAAAGAAAGAAAGAAAAGAAAGAAAGAAAGAAAGAAAGAAAGAAAGGAAAGAAAGAAAGAAAGGAAAGAAAGAAAGGAAAGAAAGAAAGAAAGAAAGAAAGAAAGAAAGAAAGAAAGAAAGAAAGAAAGAAAGAAAGAAAAGCACAGGAGTTTATTCTTCCTTATCCTGCAAGAGCACATCAACCAGTCAGGGCTCTTTCTTTCTGTGGAAGAGGCTCAGATTCACTTGCAGCCTGGGGCCCAGTCACTTCTGGAATGTTCCAGATACTAAGCCAGACCCACTGAACTCTCTGCAGTCTACTCTCAATTTTATGCACGAACCCTGAGAAGTACACACTGTGCTTCCTTCCGGGCTCTCTGGCCTGATGATCATGAGGTCCCACCCATACCAGGAGGCTGTGGAAGAGTCCCCTGTCACGTGCAGGGAGGTGGCCAACCAGGTCATCCACGACAGAACGTTTCAGTCTCTGTGGACCTGGAAACTTACAAACTTCCCTAGCTGCCCCAACTGTCTTGCTAGTCTACTTTCCATTAGTTATGACTTAGGAGTTTGTGGCTTTAAGAATTATGATTTTTTTTTTTTTTACTTTGCCCAGTTGAAAAGTAATTGTAAACCTCATACCTGTCATCCTAGCTACTTATGAGGCTGAGATCTGAGGATCATTGTTCAAAGCCAGCTTTGGGGCCTGGGAAGGTGGCTCAGTGGTAGAGTGCTTGCTTTGCATGCATGAGGCCCTGGGTTCCATTCCTCAACACCACATAAGCAGAAAAATCCGGAAGTGGCACTGTGGCTCAAGTGGTCGAGCACTAGCCTTGAGCTAAAGAGCTGAGGTACAGCGCCCAGGCCCGGAGTTCAAGCCCCATGACCAAAAAAACAAAAAACAAAAAACAAAGCCAGCTTGGGCAGGAAAATCTATGAGATCAGTTAACCACCAAAAAGCCAGAAGTGGCATTGCAGCTCAAGTGTAGAGCACCAGCCTTGAACAAAAGAAGTTTAGGGACAATGCACAGGTCCTGATTTCAAGCCCCAGGACTGGTACATAAAAAAAAGTAATCAAGAAAAGAAGGTTTATTTTAGGGGAAAAACATGTTACGCATCTTTTTTTTTTTTTTTTTTTTTCCGTCGGTAGTGGGAACTCTGGGCCTGGACGCTGTCCCTCGGCTCTTCAGCTCAAGGCTAGCATTCTACCACTTGAGCCACAGCACCACTTCCAGCTTTTTATGCTTATGTGGTGTTGTGGAATCGAACCCAGGGCCTCATGCATGCAAGGCAAGCACTCTACCACTGAGCCACCTTCCCAGCTCTCTTTTTTTTTTTTTTTGCCTAATGATATCATAATATTTCTTTACCCTATTTTTACTGAACAGCAAGAAGACTGACTATATGGATTAATAACCCGTAATTCTATACTCTGGCTTGATGACCCAGCAACAAAACCAAAATCAAATAGGATCTTTAAAGTCTGTTGTTTGTACTCATGGCTAGCCTGGACAATATAACAAGACATGCTCTTGGAAAAACAAACATAACAATGACAGCAACAACAACTCCTGTTGGGAAAATGGAGGAGGAGGAAGGAAACCGGCCAGAATCAATCTTCCACAGGCGGTCCCGCAGGCTTGGAGACCGTGTGTCAGAACTGGGGTAGGAGCTGGGTTTTATGAGGTCTGAGCAAGGAGGCAGACATTAATGAAAAGGCTACTAGGTCAAGGGAGGTGGGGGGGGGGCTTTTTGGTTGGGCCCATGATGGAATGTTTATAGCCAGGCTTAGATAGATTGCCCTGCTGGAGTCAGGCAGTCTGCACTTATCTTTGATGGGTTGCCTGGTATCTATCTGTATGTACCTGGGAAAACAGAGTGGGAGTCAATCCTTCAACCTCAGTTTCTATTTCAAGGCCTTTAAAACACCTATTGTATGTCCCAGATTCAATTTCTATTCCTTGGCAAGAATTATCTCAGAACATCTTTGTCTCTAAGATGAGTTATCATTCCCATAGTACAAAGGAAAAAGCCAAAGGCCCAGAGAAGTTAAGAAACTTGTCTTGGGGGTCACACAGTTAGAGAGTCACGTATTAGGTTCTGCCTCTGTATTGCTGAGGAACAAAACGCTCTTTGCAAGTAATTCCATTCTGTTGTCTGGAAGCAACAGAACACACCCAAAAAGTTCATGAAAGGCACATCTTCTAAAACACACAAGCTATGCAGTCCCTACTGGTCAGAGATAGAATCTTTTCTAATTTGAGAAGATTAGGAAGGTCCCTGGGGGTTCTATCTGTTGATCTTGGCTCTGACCCAGGACAAGCCAGCCTGGCCTGGATCTCATTCTAAAGTCCCTGCAGCTGAGTCCTATTTGTGGAGGAAGCATGTGACTGAGTGAACAGAAGTACCTGGGCTGTGGCCTCCCAGCATTCACTCACACACACACACACACACACACACACACACACACACACACACACACACACACACACACACACACACACACACACACACACACACAGGGGCAGCTAAGTATGTGTGTGAAGTACACACATAATAAACACACACATTCACACAGTCCCCCCTTTCCCCAGGCATCTATTATTCAACTTGAAGCTGGAAATTCCCAGCCATTCATTTCTGTGTTTTTCTGTCTGGCCTCACCCTTCTGGGAATGTCCAGAGGGCAGAGAGGAGTGAGTGGGGATTACAGCCAAAGGCCCAGGGGAGAAAGAAGGACCTGGCCAGCTTCTGCCAAAGGGTTGGTCACTGGTTATAGGTGGGTGGGAGGGCAGAGACTTGTGTAGAGTGCTGTGACACCCTACCCTGGAAGGCAGGACATGGTGGAGCTGGAGGCAGGGGAGGGATGGGGTTTCTGCAGCTTGAGGGTACAAGTTCCCAACGCCCCCTCTCCCCCACCTCCCAGATGAGCAGTATGAAGTGAGTTTCCAGAACTGGCAGCTCACATGACCAGAAATGGCACTTACGATTCACATTCCGGAGAAAGAGTGAGAGGAGAGGTGCAGGTCACAACACAGATAGAACTGCTGGGCACTGGGAGATGTTAAAAAATGATGGCTAGCCGGGCGCTGGTGGCTCACACCTGTAATCCTAGCTACTCAGGAGGCTGAGATCTGAGGATCACAGTTCAAAGCCAGCCCGGGCAGGAAAGACTGTGAGACTCCTATCTCCAATAACCACCAGAAAACCGGAAGTGGCACTGTAGCTCAAGTGGTAGAGCGCTTAAGGGACAGCGCCCAGGCCCAGAGTTCAAGCCCCACGACCCACAAAAAAAAAAAAAAATGATGGCTATTGTCCTTCCTGTTACTGGATTATCACCTTAGTGGTGGGAATTGCTTCAACTAGTTCAATGCATCTGCAACTGAAAAAGAAACCAGAATACACACACACACACACACACACACACACACACACACACACACACACACACACACACACACACACACACACACACACACACACACACACACACACACACACCACCCCTCTCCCCCGCTGATGTTTCCTGTAGGGTGGAGTGGGTGAGGAGGTGGGACGGTGGCTGCGGCCTGCTTCTTCCAGTGAAGGGTGCATGAACTAGGAGTCTGGGCAAAGCAGAATGAGATCCCCACTGCCAGGGGACAGCTTGGTATCAATCACAGATTCTCCTAGAAACCACAAACCCAAACCTGGGAGGTGGTGAGGCTGGGAGGGGCTCAGCAGGCAGCCTCATTTCAGGGACCAGCAGGGAGCAGAAGCAAAATCCTGTATAAAATCCACTAGGGTCTGCCAGTGAATGGCTTTTTTTTTTTTTTGTCAGTCTTGGGACTTGAACTCAGGGCCTGGGCACTGTCTCTGAGCTCTTTTGCTCAAGGCTAGCCCTCTACCACTTTGAGCCACTGTGCCACTTCCAGTTTGCTGAGTAGTTTGTTGGAGATAAGAGTCTCATAAACTTTGCTACTGGGGTTGGCTTTGAACTGTGATCCTCAGTTCTCAATCTCCTGAGTAGCTAGGATTACAGGCGTGAGCCACTGGCACCCGGCCCTGCCCTTGAACTGCTTTTGATGGAGACTCGAGGCCCCAAGAACAATATCCTTAAGAATGACCAAGACAATGGCATTGGATAGGGCATGTGGCCAGGCATCTGGGAGAGGGAATAGTAGGAAACTAATATCCTGCTTGGGCCTGGGCACCACTGCCAGGCTAGGATAGAGGACATGGGTCATGGGTCAGATCTTTTGAGTCACCTGACAGAACATAGGAAGGTGAAATTTTGTATGTAGTTTCCTGACACTAACGTAATCCTCTAATTTTTAAAAATACCATATAAACATAGAAGCCAAGAGGTTCTAAGATGATAAGGTGTTCTGATATGCAATAAACTTTTAGTTTTGGCTGGCCTTGGAGCTTGAATTCAAGACTTGATCACTGTCCCTGAGTTTTTTTGTTTTTGTTTTTGTGGGGCTTGAACTCTGGGTCTAGGCTCTGTCCCTCAGCTCTTCAGCTCAAGGCTAGCTCTCTACCGCTTAAGCCACAGCTCTACTTCTGGCTTTTTTTTTAAGTAGTGAATTAGAGATAAGAGTATTGTGGACTATCGTGTTTGAGTTGGCTTTGAATTACAATCCTCAGATCTTAGCCTCATGAGTAGCTAGAATTAAAGGTGTGAGCCACCAGCATGGGTTGCAATCAGCTGTTAGTAAAGCTTCAAGTATGAGAAGTCATTGATGCCAGAGCAATTTCATAATGTCATGGTGTAGAGACTGTGCCTCCTAGAATTCAGGAAGGGCTGTCCATCAACAGTGGGAAGATGTGGGCACTTGTGATGCTCCCAACCTAAAAGTTGGCACATGGAAGCCACCAGGAGGCTCATACCAGTCACATCCATGCCCTCCCAGGTCCCTTGGGAAAGCCCTCTTTGGTCTTTCAGCTGATCTAGGAGTGCGTCAAGGCAGTGGTCCCATTTGCTCCCCTGAGTCACTGACTCATCACTGACAGAATGGGTCTTCATGAGGAACAGACATTACACTACAGTGCTACAACCCCAGAGAGGTGAAGGCCCTGGCCCAACCTCACACAGCTGGGCAGAACAGAGCCCAGACCCAGAGCCCCTGGGATAACTGCAAAATATCTCTGGCTCCCCTACCAGGTCGGGTGGAGACAGGGTACCTCTGCCCTTCCCGTGTTCCCTCCCATTCCCAAGTCTGCTCCAGAAAAAGCCCCTGTGTTTGACTCACAAGACTTTTAAATTTTATTAGTAAAATACAAAATGGCACAGACATTGATAATGAGGGCTGAAAAAGCAAAAGGACCCATCGACTCCTTCTAAAGTCCTCCCCAGCTTGTCCTTGGCTGCTGGGAGGAACCAAAGCCAGGGAAGGGGGACTCCCTACCTCCAGCAGCCCTAGAAGGTTGCCCCAGCCAGGAGGGCAGAGGTGGGCGGGAGGATTTGCTCCCTTCCCCATCCTCTCCTCCATAGCCCACAGCTGTTTTCATCCACCTGCCAAGGTGTGAGTCACTGGCCCAGCCCAGGAGAGGCTCTGCAGGTGGAGGACAAAGGTCAGTCTTGGGGACAAACATGATAAGCTGCCACCAGGGGCGCTGAGGAGCCAGATCTGCAGGTCCAACTCTGGCTGTGGGGTGCTGGCCAGACCATACACCTCCAGGCGTGGCCATCTTCGGCCACCACCAAACAAACCCTGGACTTTGTGCCCACTGCTCCCCACTCCTCCCCACAAGGCAAAGTCTCTTCCACAAATACACACACGACTTCTCATTCACCTTCTATGGGGGCAAAGGTGAGAGGAGAAGGGATTTCCCATCCACCTTCCGTGGGTGCGAAGGTGAGAGGATTCAAAACGTGCTATCAGGGGACAAAAGGTAGAAGGAGGCCAGGTGCTGGTGGCTCACGCCTGTAATCCTAGCTACTCAGGAGGCTGAGATCTGAGGATCGTGGTTCAAAGCCAGAAAACCGGAAGTGGCACCGTGGCTCAAGCTTGCCTCAAGCTGAAGAGCTCAAGGACAAGGCCCAGGCCCAGAGTTCAAGCCCCCACAACTGAGGGGAAAAAACAAAAGTAGAAGGGGAAGGGGACTGGGACCACAGAAAAACCCCTGGCTATGTGGGACCACAGCAAGCCATTGCTGCATGAGTCCCCAAACAGATGCCCCAAGTGCAGCCCCCTCCAGCAGCTCCTTTTACACAGCATCATGGCCTAGAGGTGGGGCGGGGGGGTGCTGCCTCCTGCCCCACCCCACTCCTCATCCTTCTGGAAGGGCTGTGGAGGTGGAACAGGGAGTCTGGCCAGGGCACAGAGGGGCCTTCAGAGCTGCCTTCTAACTCCTACAGCTGCCCAGCCCACAAGGTCCAAAGAAGTGCCAGTCCAATGGACATCTGCAGCTGTCCTTCGTGCTCTGCTGCTGAGGGCTGGGAGCTGCATCCAGGGGCTGGAGCCAAGGGATGAGTAGTGTCAGTGGGTGCAAGTTATTGCCACCTGCCGGCCATCCCTCTTCTCCTTTACAGATGGCTGTCCTGTTGGGTGGAGGGTGGAGCTGGGGCTGGAAGCCCAGTCTTCAGACAAAGCAAACTTTTACTACCAGGAAAAATAAACAAAAAACAAAACACCACCTCAAAGCCACCAAACACTCTCATCTGGCTCTCTGTGACACCAGAAGCTTTGCAGGCAGCAGTCCCAGGACACACAGCACTGGCCTCATGCAAGACAAGACAGGACCTGGGTTGGGAGGTGGGTTCTGTACAAGGGTCAGGAAGAGAGAGAGATAGCACCGCAGCTGCCCAGGGGTGGCTGGCGACTGCAGCAGGACCAGGAGATGCAGGAGGGCTCGGGGAAGAAAGGGGTCCGGGAGGAGGGGCCGGGCCAGCTGCTTCTTTGGGAGATGGGAGGACCACGTGCTCATAGGGTGAAGAGGATCAGGAGCTGGGCAGTCAATAAATAATTGTTCACTGGGGCTGGGATGGTGTCAGGGAGCCTCTAACCAGCCAGCAGCAGAGGAGTGTGCAGGTCTGGGAGCATCGGAGGCCACCTCCTCTGCCCCTGGTAGGTGGAGAAAGGTCAAGGGTGGCCTCCTGGGCCACCCCTGGGGTCTTGGAGCAGCTGGAGGACCCCGGCTCTCCATTCCTATCATTCCAGCTCAGGCCAGGCCCAGGGGTGAGGGTGGGAATGAAGGTGGGGGGGGGCCCCAGGCACCTTCTGAATCAAACAACAGGATGCCAACAGGTAGGTTGCTCACACTGGCACCAGGACGTATGAGTTGCTGCCACAGCTGCGGGGGACGTAACGAAGACCTTCCACCATCTCCCCCGCCATCTTGCGGGGGCAACCCTGAAGGCTCTGGTAAGCAAACATGGCCACCCCCAAACAGAAGAGGAGACCAAGGAAGGCCAGCAGCCCCACCGCCTGCCTCCGGGTGGCTGCCTGCGAGTCGGGGACAGGAGTCATCAGGACACTGAGCCTCTGGGGGTCTGCTGTGGCATGGATGGGCTCCTCAGCCTTGGGGGACCAGCTACCAGAAGCCACTGGTTCCCTGCTGGGGGCCCCTTCAGAGGAGAGGGAGTTCACAGAAGGATGAGCCATACTACCAGGCACCCAGTCCTGGAAAACACTGGTGTAAGCTGGAGCAGGACCCATCTCTTCAGGTTCCAGAGAGTTCTCTGGGCTGGGGCTCTGTTCCTGGACCCATATTGGTTGGCCTACAGACCCAACATTCTCCTCTGGGGCTAGCTGTGAAATGGTGGGGGTCTGGATGGAGGAGGCCTGAGTGGAGGGGGCCTGGGTGGAGAGGGCAGGCAAGGAAGGGGTTTCAACCCGGAGGCCGGAGCCCTGCCACTCCATGGTAGTAGACATGGAACCTGCATTGGAAATCTCAGTGCCCTCAGGCCTGCCTATAGGCTCTCCATCATAAGCCTTGGACGTTGGGGGCTGCCCGGTCCTCAAGGATGTAGACACTTCTACCAGCAGCTCTGGGGATGTCCCTGTGGGCCTCCAGGCCTCCTGGGAAGAAGCAGTCAGCTCGGAACTCTTGCTCTCCCCTGTGGCGGCAGCCTCTACCATGGCAGGCTGGGGAGGTCCCCTGGAGGTGGGGTTGGTCCCCAGCTTCACCACACCGATTTGCTTCTCAAATGTACCACCATTCTGACTCAGTGTAGCCGCTCTCTCATCCAGTTGCTTCATCACTTTTTGGACCCACGGCTCCTCTGGGTTAGCACAGAAGCGTCTGTGTTCTATTGTCTCCAAGCTACAAGGGAAGAGGACAGGGATCAATGATGCCCAGAAACCAGAAAGCCTAGGTCTGCACATAAGCAGACCTAGCTGGAATCTCAACCCCACTTACTAGAGATAAAGCTTGGACCACTCAGCTTCTGAGGCCTGAGGCCTCACCTGAAACATGGAGTCAGGCTTGTCTACCTTGGGAGACCTGTCACCCCAGAAGAACTAGGACAAGGATATTCTCAGGAGGAAGAACTCTCTGCCACACCACCACCTCCTCCTCCTCTTCCTCCTCCTCCTCCTCCTCCTTCTTCTTCTTCTTTTTGTTGGCCATGGAGCTTGAACTCAACACCTAGGCACTGTCCCTCAGCTCTTGTGCTCAAGGCAAGAGCTTTACCACTTTGAGCCACTTGTCTCATGGACAAGTCTCGTGGACTTCCCTGCCCAGGCTGGCTTTGAACCAAGATCCTCAGATCTCAGCCTCCTGAGTAGCTAGGATTACAGGTGTGGGCCACCAGCACATGGCTAGGACCCTGTTGAAGGCCAAGAAAGTTCCAGACAAATAGAGACTGCCAGTCACCCTACTTCTGTGTTGTTAAAAATAGTAATAATACAAGCTGGTTGCTGGTGGCTTACACCTGTAATGCTAGTTATATGGGAGGCTGGGATCCTGCCCACCCAGGGCAGGACAGTCTGTGAGATTTTTATCTCCACTTACCCACACAAAAGCCAGAAGTAGAGCTATTGCTCAAGTGGTAGATCACTAGCCTCAAGAAAAGTGCCCAGCCCCTGAGTTCGAGCCCCAGTGCCAGCACAAAATTAATCATAATCATAATCAGTATTAATGGCCCTATTGTTGCCATTGTGCCAGGAGTTTCCAATTGGGAGCAGATGACACAGATGTTCTCTGACATCAGGTATAGACAAGTGGGCTCCGCAGTGGGAACTCCTCACTCTGGAAGTTTACATCACTAAGTCCTGTGCCCAGCTCTCCTCCCTGATTCAGGGCTACAACCATCCTCTGGACCCCCAAGCCTCCCCTCCCAGTGTGTGCCCTGAGCTAAAGCCCCATATCTGGTGGCCCCATTGGGATCTTGAATGTGTGGCTGGCTCACCCCTGAGGCTATAGTGGAGAGCTGGATGAGCCCCGCTGTCCATGCCACAGCCTGAAAGGTAGTTGGGCCCCATTTTACAGGTGGGCAAATCAAGGTGGAATGTGCCTGGCCCCAGGATACTAGGAAGCCAGAGAAGTCCAGGAAGCCAGGATGGCCCTGCAGATCCCTTTGGAGGGGGACGGGGAAACCATGTTGCCCCTTCCCCACTTCCCAGGTCTCCACCACCTGGAAGACAGCCAGTATTTGGGGGCATCTGGTAGAATCAATCCTTGGTGGGTGAGCAGAGAAATCAGGCAGGAGCAGGCTCCATACCTGTTAGAAACTACATGAGTAAGGAGAGGACATGCTGGGCTAGATGCAAAGGGCCAAAGGCCACTTCCTGCTGCCAGACTTGGCTGGCCCAGATTGCTCTAGGGCTCAGAGTCAGTCCTGGTGAAGGATCTCAGGACTAGGGGATGGGATCAGTGATCCCAAGATACTTCAAGAGGAACAAGGGGCCAAGATGATCAGGATTCTCTAGCAGCCAAAAGAAAATGGCTAAGCAATTTGTGCACGTGTGTGTGTGCATGCGTGTGTACGTGTGTGCACGCGCGTGTGCGCATGCGCTGAGGCTTGAACTCAGTGTCTTGTGCTTTCCCTTAGCTGTTTTGCTCAAAGCTGGCTTTCTACCACTTGAGCACAGTTCCACTTCTGGTTTAATTGGAGCTAAGAGTCTCATAGACTTTCCTGCCTGGGGCTGGCTTTGAACTGCAATCCTCAGATCTGAGCCTCCTGAGTAGCTAAGATTATAGGCATGAGCCACCTGCATCAAGCTACAAAAATGGCTCAGCTTGATCTGGCCCCAAAGCCTCCTAAGGCTCTGTGTCCTGGCTTGTCACATGGCACTGGTGATCTCAGCCACTTGGCCCTGCCAATCCCAGCTCCCCATGTTCTGGAGAAGGAAATCAACTGTAGAAGGCAGGCAGTGTAATCAGGGGCCAGGACCTGTGCTGTAAGACCCATGCTTTGCTTCCCCATCCCTCAGGGATCTAGTGGGGTGGGGGTGGGGCTCAACCCAGTAGGAATTACCACTGTCAGTAGCTGCTCCAGGCCAATAAACTGGGACATTTAGGAAGCCATCTATCACCTCCGTCTGTGGCACAGGGACTGGGGACAGTGATGTGGCCGTGGGGCCGGGAGCAAGGGCCTTTGGTGGGGAGCCCAGGGTGAGGCAGGCAGGGGTGAAGAGACTGCTGGGGGCCGGGGAGGCCGGGGTACCTACATGATAGCACGCTTGCCGCATGACTCCTGGTTCCACCAGTACCGGTTGAGTAATTTCACTGGGATCTTGGAGGTCATCCTGTGGCACATGATGCTGCATTTCGTTACACCCTGGTGCTGTCCTGTGTCCACAGAGGTCTCTGGTCAGCAGGGTTGTCCAGGGGCATTTGGTTTCCATTGTCCCCACCATTACCACCCAAGACAGAGCCGCATACCTTCAACTCCTCCTCCTCCTCCTCCTTCTCCTCCTCCTCCTCCTCCTCCTCTCAAGCGGGCTGGACCTCTAGTTCCTGTGACATGCAATTACTCTATACACTCTCATGGAGGCTGAGGGACTGGTGAAGAGGAGTCTTATTTATAAAACTTATTTTATCTGGTGTACAGGACGTGTCTAATTTTTTTTAATGAGGCTGTGATTGCTGGCCATACAACTAGCAAGTGAGGGACAGGCTCTCCTACGAGGCTGCTCCATGGCCCTGCCCATCCCCCTTGCTCTGCCTTTAGCTGGGTAAAGTTACCGGCTTAGCCTTAGCCCCGTGTGTGAACTACCCCTCTCCTTCCCATGTGTGAACTATACCTCTCCTTCTTGGGCATCTTCATGTTCATGACTCCCAGACCTTTATCCATCCCAACACATTTCCCATGCCCAGCCTATGTGATGCTAGCACACACCAACAAACACGCTGGCACATATATGCACCCAACCTAGCACGAGTGCACGAGTGCACACACAGCCGAGCAATATGCTTCATTAAATAGGTTAAGTACAGCCACCATGTGAGGGCGGGGCTTCTGCCAGATACATGCCTAATGGAGAAGTGGTACTTGTAAGCCAGACACCAGTGGTTCTCTCGAGTGCTATTCTAGCCACATGGCAGACTGAAAATGGGAGGATCATAGACAGGAAGGTCTATCAGACTTTTTCTCCCAGCAACTCCCGGAGGTCTAAAATAGGAGGATCAGGATCCAGGCACTTCCCAGACAGGAAGTGACATCTTATCTCAAAAATAACCAGGGAAGCCAGGCAACAGTGAATGGCTCATGCCTACAATCCTAGCTACTTGGGAGGAGGAATGTGAGATTCTTGAGGAAGAATGGCAGAATGGGATGAGCAGGGCATGCAGATGGCTGAGAACCAAGTGAACCAATGGGAAACACAGGACAGGACAAAATAGAACAGAGATGAAGGTGAAGGGACCCAATTATTTCACATAAACATGTGATGTAGTTTGCATTCTATTTCTATCCCATTTCTGTCTCTCCCGCTACTCAAACTCCTCCAGCAGGCCGACAGCACACTGCATGTGTGCTGTGTACACACTGTGTGTGCGCTGGAGGCTCAGGGAAGATGGGTCCAAAAAAAGAGAGTGAGAGAGAGCGAGAGAGCGAGAGAGCGAGCGAGCGAGAGAGAGAGAGAGAGAGAGAGAGAGAGAGAGAGAGAGAGAGAGAGAGAGAGAGAGAGAGAGAGAGAGCGATCTTGAGTTTGGTCAGGTTTCTAGAAGGGTTTGCAAACATCCAGAATCCAGGCCTGTGAGGAAGACATAGGAAGATTTAAGCAGCCTCAGACCTTACCTGAAAAATAGCTTAAAGTAAAACAAGGCTGGGGGTGTGGCTCAAGTGGTATAGCATCTGCCTGAGTAAAAACCCTGAGTTCAAAATCCAGTACCATCAAATAGTTAAATACCCACAAAACAATAAAACTAGGCAAAGAGCCAATCCCCACCCCCAATCTTTCTCGCTCCCAGGAATCTGCCACCTCCTCTCCCCATAACTCCCTGTTGTTACTGCCCGCCTCATCTTGTGGGAAGGGTTTTTAGGGCTATAGGTCTGGGCTGGGTCCTCAAGGGGCTGTAACTGTCATTCCTGGGAGAGAAGGAAGGTTGTTTCTGAGGAGCCTGATATGAAGTCACAGATCCTGTTTCCTCTGGGTTCTCAGAATGGCCCAGCTGCAGCCTTCCTGGGTCCTGGGGATGGAGCCAGGTGGGTGGCCACCACTGCTGGTCTGGCAAGGGTCTCCCTGGGGGAAGCCCCAGGACAAATAGCCCTGAGCAAGCTGAAACACAGGAGAAGGGAGGCTATGTAGTGGGTGAGAGGAGGCCCCCAGAGTTGAAAGGCCACTGCCCACCTGCAGGGCTGTAAAGAGCCAGCCACAAAGGCACTTGGGGCCCTGAGTCCCCCCACCTTCTACCCCAGTGCTCTTGGCTGAGCTCAGGGCTTGGTCCTACTAGGGAGGCTTTGTACAAACCCAGGGAGGCCTTTGCCTTCCTGGGGCCAAGGTTTGTTTTTCTATAAAGGGAGATGAGGCTCCAGCCCGCCAGTCATCTGCTCTCAAATGAGCATCCGAAGAACAGCAGGGACCTTGTCTGTCTCGGTGTCAGTTTTTTCTAACATCAAGCACAAAGTATGTACTCAATAAATGTTCAGAAAATAAAGCCATGTCTCAGTCCACTCATCTCTCCTTTATACTCTGACCCATTTACCCATCCATCCATCTATCCATCCATGCACCTAGCTGCTCATCCATCTAGCTACCTGCCATATCTCCATCATCCATCCATCTACTATCTCTCCATCTTCCATCCATCCATCCATCATCTCTCTACCTATTTGCTTCTCCATCCACCCATTCATTTCTCCACCTACCCCTCCCTCTTTCCATTTGTTCCTCCCTCCCTTCACCCTATCCACTCATCCATTCATCCACCATCTCTCCATCATCCATCCCTGTACCATGTCTCCATCATCTATTTATCCATCCACTCTCTCTCTCCATTATTCTTCAGCCATCCATCGGCCATATATCATTCATTCATCCATTTCTCCCCTTTTCCCTTTACTCCTCCCTTCTTCACTCCATCCCATCCACCAATCTACCTACCCATTTGTCCTCTCCTGTCAATCTCCTGCTCACCCTGTGTACATAACTATCTCCTCTCATTGCCTACTCATTCTCATCCATCCACCTACCCACTCCAGTCACCCACCTGGCATCTGTCCATCTTCTCCTACCATTCATCTCCCACAAGCTCATCCACCAATCATCCATCCACCCACCCACCCATCCATCCATCCATCCACCCACCCACCCATCCATCCACCCACCCACCCACCCATCCATCCATCCATCCACCCACCCATCCACCCACCCACCCACCCACCCATTCATCCATCTATCCATCCATCCATCCATCCATCCATCCATCCATCCACCCACCCATCCATCCATCCACCCACCCACCCATTCATCCATCTATCCATCCATCCATCCATCCATCCATCCATCCATCCACCCACCCATCCATCCATCCACCCACCCACCCACCCACCCACCCATTCATCCATCTATCCATCCATCCATCCATCCATCCATCCATCCATCCATCCATCCATCCATCTATCATGGCTCATAAGCACATGCTGAAATACTTCCCAGTCCACACAGACTCTTGTCTTAAACGCTGATCTCTTCCTGAGCAGGTGCTGGGGCTAGGTTGATAGCAAGCACCTCAGTCCCCATAAATGCCAGGACTGCCCTTCATCCAGTCAGCCACACGCTGCTTCCTGCTTCTGGCCTGGCCCTGTGCTGGGTGCTGTGAGGCCCAGGGACATGAACAAGGCCTGTCTCTGTGCTCTGTAGGCTCCCAGCCCTACAGGCAGGTAAAACACACCAAGCAAGGCTTAGAGCTTGGGGGCGGAGGTACACCTACTTGCATCAAGCCCTGTGTTCATCACATGCACATCTGCTCTTATAAATTCCCAATGGCTCTGCAAAAGGAGTATTGTTATCTCTTTTATTTGTGGGAGGAGGTGCATAAGCTAAGAATCAGAGAAGTTAAGCCACTTGTTCTAGGCCACACAGCTACTAGTGGCAGAACTGTTTCCACCCAGGACCTAGAGATACCAGCATTGCCACAGATACCTGGCAGAAACAGCACATTCTTGAATATACTACAATCATCCAGGGGTAGGGGTAGGAGTCATGGAGAGACCAGAGAGGAGGCAATGTAAGAGATAAGGCAAGGCTTGCTGGTGTGCTCTGTAGGCTGGCCCCAGGACAGCTAGGAGGCTGAGAGCCACTGGGTTTGGAGGTTCTGCATCGTGTTTAGCAGTGTCTGGCTCTACCCACTACATAGCAGGAGTACCTCCGAACTGCAAACAGTGAGAGCTTTGGAAGAACCAAAAATGTCTCCAAAAACTGTCAAATAGGAGGGTCAAAGTTACCCACTGAGGACCCGCTCTAGCCTTCTCCACCTTCCTCTCCCCTATCCCCTCTCCCCTCCCCACTCTCCCCCTTCACTCTTTTGATGATCTTCTTTTCTAAGGACCCAAGGCTTCACTGACTGCAGTGTCCCTCTTCTCTTCTGGAATTTCAGCATCTCAAGAGCCAGGACCTTTGTCCCCTTCGTTCCCTGGGGGGGTGGCCCTGGCCCCCCCTAGGTGTGCTTGTCAATAAGCAGGCATCTAACACATCATCACCAAATGGATGGGCAGAATGCATTATGGAAATGCGTTGTGACACAGAAACCTTAAGCAACTGAGGAACAGAGGACAGCTTATTGACATTGGATGGGGGCCTGCATCTGACATCTAAATTTTCCTCTCCTACCCCCTCCTCCCCCACCGTGAGCAGTGGCGAAGGCTCTAACAGCTGAGAACAGATTTTTTTCTTTTCTTTTTCTTGCCGGGACTTGAGTGGGAGTGAATGCGTCAGTGCTGGGGAGAAAAATTCCCTGCTTTGACTTGCATCCGCAGGTTTGTTATATAAAGCGCGGAGCGGCTGCCTGACACAGCCCTGCAGACCCACATTTGGGGCTGACGCAGCAGCGGCCTTGAAGCTGGGGCCCCCCACGGGGAGGAGCTCAGACAGGACCTGGCAAGATGTCTGGTTTTGCTGGAGAAGAAACTGAGGCTCAGGAAGGTTGGCATGATGCTCTGTCTCTCAGCAAAACCACGACGAATATGAGGGGCTCAGGTTTGAAGACACCCTAGACTAGAATCCTCCTCTGTCCCCCAATTACCCTCACAGACAGTAGCCTCCTCACCAGACAGGCAGTAACTGTACATATGTCCCACACAGTATGTGGGACCAGAGAGGGACACACAGCTGCTCAGGGACACCACAGTAAGGTACTGGCAAAGCACTCTTAATTTGACACCCACACCCATTTCCCAGTGCTCACTGTCCCCAAACACCTCAAGCCTCAGGGCTCAAGCTCAGGTATTGGGGCCCAAGCAGCAGTTTGCTTCCAACCCCTACCCCTCACTCCTCACCTCCTCCCACTCCCTTTTGCTCTGGTGGTTCTGCTCCCATGGAGATATCCTGGAGTCTGGGACTTGTTCTCATTCTCCTAGACTAGCTGTGCATGCTCAGGCAAAGTGCCACCTTCTCTGAGCATCCACCTCCTGGATGAGCTGCCCCAGTGGTGGTAGGGGGTGGAGGGAGGGCCCACAGAAATGGTGACAACAGAGAAGCCTTGCTCTCCCCCTGCTTCAAGACCTCTCCTGGTCTACCGGTTAGCTGTGCCTTTTCAGGCCTGTGTCTAAACCTCTCTGGGTTTCCAGAGATGGCTACACCTTGCTCTACCAGGTCCTCACCTACAGAAAGCAAGTGATTATAGATGAAAGCCTTCCCTACACTGGCAGGGGAGGAGGAGGAGGAGATGGCAGAGACCCGACCAGTGCAGACCAGCGCAGCCATGACAAGCCCCATCCCAAACTGCAGTGACCTTGACCTTCACGAGTCCTGACTCCCCTTCTCCTGGGGAGCCTTGACATCGAGGACAGGAGAGAGTCCTCAGCGCCCGGGGGCTGGAGCCAAGGCGACCCTGGCGGGAAGACCCACCTCCTCCCCACGGAGCGCCTCCCAGGCCTCCCAGCCTCTCCACATCCGCAGCCCCGCGCCCCGCGCCCCGCGCCCCGCGCCCCCCGCCCCCGGCCCGGGCCGCCTGCAGCCACCCGGCTCTCAGGCCGCCGCAGGGCTGCGGCTGGAGGGGAAATCTCCCCAAGGTGTGCGGTGCTGCACCCCACGCAGTCCTTCCCCTTCCCCAGCAGCGCCCTCCCCCAGCCCCGTGTGAGGTCTGGGGTCCCCAGGTCGGGCCTGGGGGTCCCTGGTGTCAGGCCTGGGGGTTCCTGGTGTCTGGCGTGGGGGGTGGCAGTATCGGGGCTGGGGGGCCCCTGGTGTCAGGCCTGGGGGACCCCTGGTGTCGGGCGTGGGGGGTGGCGATGTCGGGCCTGGGGGGGGTCCCTGGTGTCAGGCCTGGGGGGGTCCCCGAAGTCTGGCCTGGGGGGTCCCTGGTGTCAGGCCTGGGGGGTCCCTGGTGTCGGGCCTGGGGGGTCCCCGATGTCGGGCCTGGGGGAGGTCCCTGGTGTCGGGCGTGGGGGGTGGCGGTGTCGGGGCTGGGGGGGTCCCCGATGTCGGGCCTGGGGGTCCCTGGTGTCGGGCGTGGGGAGTGGCGGTGGCGGGCGGAGGGGGTGTGTCGGGGCCGGGGTCCCTGGATGGGGGCCGGGGTCCCCGGCGCGGGGCCCGGGCCCGCTCCCCTCCTGGCCCCTGCCCCAGGCCTCACTCACCAGCCAGCAGCGCGGTCAGATGGCACAGCGCGGCCAGGCGCAGCAGCCAGGGCAGCGGGCTGGGAGCCATGGCGGAGGGTGGGCGCGGGCGCCGGGGCAGGCGAGCGGGCGCGGGTCGGAGCGCAGGGCTGTCCCTCCGCCGCCCAGCTCCGTCGCTTTTTATAATGGGGCTCGGCTGCCTCCGCCTCCGGCCCCCGCGGGGAGGGAGCGCGGGGCGCAGCGGCGCTGGATTCCCGGGGACGTTGCCAAGGAACCGGCGGTTCGCCGCGCTCCGCCGCCGCCGCCGCCGCCCGCTGCAGAGGCGGCGCCCGCTCGGCCCGGCTCCCGCGCCCGCGCCCGCGCCCGCCCCGGCCAGGCCTCGCACCCGCCCCGGCCCGGCCCGGCCCCCGCCCTGCCAGCCTGCGACGCCCGGGTTCAAAGGGCCGAGTCTCCTCCCGGGTGCACCCCCCCCCCCCGGCGGCTGGCCCTGCCCCCATCCTACGTGGAGGACCGGCCGGTGCGCCCCCCACGCCTCCCCAAGCCAGGCCTGACAAGCTTCCCGCCCCCTTTACTCCATGAGGGAGCCCCAACTTTCACCCCCAAGCTCCAAACTGAGCTTGCCGGGCACCTTGCTCATGGCTGCACTCTGAGCCAGCGCCAGGCAGGGACGTGTGTGCTGGGACAATGATGAAATCCCTCTTCTTACAGACGGGTGGGGAGACTGAGGCCCGGTGGGCCAGGGTGGGGGCAGAGCCGTTCTCGGTCAGACAGAACTTTGGGGTGGAGAAGCCTCCTTCCACCACCCCAGTGAAGAGAGTTCAAGGACAGGCTGGGACACAGAATGCAGCCCTGGCCTCTAGCTTCCAGCCTCCAGCTCCCCAGCCTCCTTTTCTGCTTTTGCATGGCTCCCGCCCGTCTCAAGCCCTGGCTCCATGTTAACCACACAGCACAGCCCTGGGGCCTTCTTACCATCAAGCCATAATGCCACCTTCTCGTGGGGTGCAATTCTGTGTACAGAAGAGGGGAGCCCGCTCACCCACAGGGAAAGCAGCCTTGACCTTCCAGGTACTTCTTCCATGAGACCAGGCAGGACCAGTCAGCAGTGGTTAGGTGAGCGCAGCACAGCTGCCTTCTGGAACCTTCCTTCCCCAAAGGCAGGAGTGATCATCCAGCAGTTCAGAACTGTGGAGCATAAGCCTTGTCCAGTCTCAGCCTTGGAATGAACTGTGCTGGCCAGGTGAGCCCCTAGCCAGAGAGAAGACCAGTTTGTCTGGGAACCTGTGTCCCAGGTTCTGCTGGGACCCCCTCATTCTCTCCTGCCCACCCCATCCTGGGCAGTTGGGTCACCTGCGGGCACGGTGGGAAGGCTGGATGCTTATTGTGTGTGGGAGCCACATTGGCAGAGGTCAGTGTGACAGGCGTTCAGAGAACCTTGCCAGCAGATAGCAGATAAGCTAGACTGTCTGGAATTTCCAAAGTCTTATTTGATAGCTGGAGAGACTTAGATACAGAGAGGGACAGGGAGTGATCAAATCAAAGTCCTCAACTATTTGTAGAATGCTGCAAAAGTGGAGGTCAGGGCACAGGAAAGTGGGAAAGGAGAGGGAAAAGAAGAAAGGAGGAGGGCTGGGAAGGTGGCTCAGTGGTACAGTGCTTGCCTTGCATGCATGAGGTCCTGGGTTCTATTCTTCAGCACCACATAAGCAGAAAAAGCCAGAAGTGGTGCTGTGGCTCAAGTGGTAGAGCGCTAGCCTTGAGCTGAAGAGCTGAGGGACAGCACCCAGGCCCAGAGTTCAGGATCCACAACCAACAAAAAGAAGGAGTAGAAGAAGGAGAAGGAGGAGAAAGGAGGAGAAAGATAAAGGAAAAGGAGATGGGGGAGGAGGTAAGAAAGGTAAGGATATGCTGGTTCTGAGGCTTGAACTCAGGGGCTGGGAGCTGTCCCTGATCTATCATGCACAAGGCTAGTGCTCTCCCACTTGAGCCACAGCTCCACTTCCAACCTTTCTGGTGGTTAATTAGAGATAAAAGTCTCATGGCCATTCCTGTCCAGGCTAGCTTCAAATCTCGATTCTCAAATCTCAGCCTCCTGCATAATTAGGATTACAGTGTTCAACTTGCTTTTAATTTTGAACCAGGATCCAGTCTAGGTCTATATATGGTCGAGGGTTACTTTCTTTTTGGCTTTTTGTTTGTTTGTTTGTTTGTTTGCCAGTCATGGTGCCTGAACTCTGGGCCTGAGCACTGTCCCCCAGCTCTTCAGCTCAAGGCTGGTGCTCTACTACTTGAGCCACAGCACCACTTCCAGCTTTTTCTGCTTATGATGCTGAGAAATCGAACCCAGGGCCTCATGCATGCAAGACAAGTACTCTATCACTGAGCCACCTTCCCAGCCCCTCTTTTTGTTTCTTTTTTAGATGACATAAATGTTCATTGTTTTTGTTTTGTTTTGTTTTTGAATAACACTGACTTTGGAATTGACTTTGCATTGTCTTGGAAAAAAAGTTCTCATTCTCTACTCACCAACGTATTTCCTTGTGACTCATGTAATGTATTCCTTTATCTCATATTATTTCCTATAAACCAGAATTGAGCTCTGCAGGCCCATTTAGACCAGGGTTACATGCTCTTGGCAAGGGTCCACTGGAATAATTCTGGGTATTTCACCCTTCAGTGACAGCAGGCAAACACGGTCACAGCTATTGGTCTATGGACTGATGATGGATGAGCCATTTCTCCACTGCAGTGTTTTCCCTTGTAACTCAGGAAGGCTGGCTCCAGGCAGGATTTTGACACCTACTCAGATAGAGGGAAGAGACTAGTCAAGATGAAAGGTTCAGTTGCCCCCTTCAGGACATGGCTCCAGGCCTTTGGCTCTGAGGATGGGGTCATGAGAGAGGCTATGATTGGACCATAGTATGAAAGATTCTGAAGCCAAGTAAAGAACAAAAGCAAAGGAAAGATGGGAAGGCTTTGAGACAAGGGATAACTAGAAATGACAGTTATAAAAGTGGACCCAAGGGCTGGGAATATGCCTAGCATGCATGAAGCCCTGGGTTCAATTCCTCAGTACCACATAAACAGAAAAAGCCAGAAGTGGTATTGGGCTCAAATAGTAGAGTGCTAGCCTTGAGCAAAAAAGCTCAGGGACAGTGCCTGAGTTCAAGCCCCAGGATTGGGAAAAATTAAAAAGTGGACACAGGCCAGGTACTGGTGGCTCACATGAGCTGGGAAGGTGGCTCAGTGGTAGAGCGCTTGCCTTGCATGCATGAGGCCCTGGGTTCGATTCCTCAGCACCACATAAGCAAAAAGAAAAAAGCCAGAAGTGGTGTTGTGGCTCAAGTGGTAGAGCACTAGCCTTGAGCTGAAGAGCTGAGGGACAGCACCCAGGCCCAGAGTTCAGGCCCCAAGACTGGACCCCCCCAAAAAAACAAAAAACAAAAAATAAAAACTGATGGCTCACATGTAATCCTAGCTACTCAGGAAGCTGAGATCTGAGGATCATAGTTCAAAGCCAGCCCAGGCAGGAAAGTTCATGAGACTCTTTTTTTTTTTTTTTCTTTTGGGTCCGGTTGTGGGGTCTGAACTCTGGGCCTGGGCGCTGTCCCTCAGCTCTTCAGCTCAAGGCTAGCACTCTACCACTATGAGCCACAGCGCCACTTCCGGCTTTTTTCTTTTTTGCTTATATGGTGCTGAGGAATCGAACCCAGGGCCTCAGGCTTGCAAGGCAAGAGCTCTACCACTGAGCCACCTTCCCAGCCCCTCATGAGACTCTTATGTCCAATAAACTGTCACTAAAAAACCTGAAGTGGAACTGTAGTTCAGGTGATAGAGCACTAAATGAGCAAAAGAAGCTGGGGGATAGTGTCCAGGCCCTAAGTTCAAGCCCCAGGACAGGAAAAAAAAAATAATAGCAAGCAGGCAAGAAAGAAGGCACAGATGCAATGCATATCCTGCAAAATTAAGAAAATTGAGGGAAGGGGTGGGTTGGGAGGGATGGAGAGAATGATGAAAGTGTGATATTGATCAAGTTGTGTTTTATTCAAAAACTGCTTTGTTAAATGGGATAAGAAAAATGTATTTTAAAAGGAAAAAGGAAAAGGAAAGTGGGTATATGAGCCAGGTGCAGTGGCTCACGGCACAGGAGGTAGAGATCAGGATTATGATGCAAGGCCAAACGGGAGGAAAAAAGTTAACAAAGCCAGATTTAGTGATGTATACATTTAATCCCAGCTTAAGTAGGAGTCTTAAGTAGGAGGATCATGATCTAAAGTTGGCCTAGGCAAATGTAAGACCTTATTTTAAAAAATAAAGCTAAGGTCTTGAAACATGACTCAGGTGGCAGAGTGTTTGCCTAGCGAATATAAGGTCCTGAATTTGAACCTTAGTACTGCACCCCATAAAAGAAAAGTAGACCAGGGGAAAGCAGGTTTCCTGTGTGGTCACTGGGTGTGTTTCCCAATACATCCAGGGAGTATCCCTGCCCACAACTGCCTCAAATGACCAGGATCTGGGCTGGGTGCCCCAGGGGGCAGAGAACCTGTGCTGTGCTTGAAGGACATGAGGGGTCCCCCACTTTGGAAGCAGAACAAAGATGAGGAGATAAGGGTGGGGGGACCTGAGGCTTCTTGCAGGACTTGGGGGAGGGAGGGAAGTCGAGCCGGTCCCCTGGGGGTGGGGGGGGCACAGACTTGCCTTCTCTTGTCCCCTGACTGGCAGGGAAATCCCACAGGGAGCCTGACGTGGAGGGGACAGCATGTGACAGATGAAGAGGCTGCCATCTTGGCAGGGCCAGCAGTGTCGGGTGCCTGGAAGAAGGGGGCTAAGCCAGTGGGAAAGCAGGATCTTTAGTGGATTCCAGCACCAGATGACCCCCTCACACAGCCTGGCTCTGCTTCTCAGCATCTACTGTGGTCAGAGTGGTTGTAGGGACTCCACCAACAGCACATGGCAGCGTGGTGGGCACTACCTCTGGCCTGGCTCATGGCATCCTGGCACCACAATCCTCCTTCTCTTCCCCTCTCTCATGGAGCAGGGTGGAGCCATGAGAAGCAGAGGAAGGGGCTGGAGGACACCTGCTAGAGTGTGTCATGCAGGCTGGGTGCTGGTGGCTCACGCCTGTAATCCTAGCTACTCAGGAGACTGAGATCTGAGGATCGTGGTTCAAAGCCAGCCCAGGCAGGAAAGTCTGTGAGACTCTGATCTCCAACAAACCACCAGAAAACTGGAAGTGGTGCTGTGGCTCAAGTGGTAGAGTGCCAGCCTTGAGCTGAAGAGCACAGGGACAGCGCCTCGGCCCAGAGTTCAAGCCCCACAACCGAAAAACAAAAACAAAAAAGTGTCACCCGGGCGGGCATTGAACAGCTGCCTGGAAGTCCAGATGGAATGGCTGGGTCTGTAAGGCCTCCTGATCCTGGTCCCTGGGCCGCCTGGCCAGGTGGCTGAGAGCTCCGGAACACACACCTTCACTTCCCAGTTGACACCCATGTGATTGATTGCCTGTCTGGCCCGTGTCCACTCACCGTAGGAAGCCATGTGGTGTTTCAGTGTCAGATCCCCCACTGTGGGAGACAGGGACTGTGATGCCTGCCGTAGCTCACAAGGACCACAACCAAGCCGATACCGTTGGAAACTATTTATTTTCCAGAAGGTCTAAGCAGCAACAGCATGACATAGGAGGGATTCTGGGACTCGGAGAGCTCTGTTCATGGCCAGCACCCTTCCCCGACATGCTGTGGTGTGTACCCCACCACAGCCAGCTGCCTCTGGGGGCCAGGAAAGTGCCACCTCATGTATCCATCCCCTTTACTATCTAAAATTCTCCCATTCAGCCACTTGGTCCCATAGTTACCCTCCTTTCCTATATAAAGATAACCATAGTGTATAATACTGAGCCAAGGTAGTCGTTGACACTATATCAAGAATTTGCTTTTCACCCTCCCCCACGGTATAACCCTTGCTTTCACTGTATTTGATGTTGGTATAATTTGTGGAGGGGAAGGGAAAAAACAAATCGTTTAGGGATACAAGTGGGCCCATTGCAACAATGAGATGTACAAGTCGTTATGTCCAAAAACGAACCTTACAACTTTGATGGGGGGGTGGGGGGAGTATGGGAAGGGATAGGAAGAGGAAACAAAGAGGAGGCAACAATGCTTGATAAGAAATGTACTCGTTATCTTGCCCATGTAATTGTAACTCCTCTGTACAATATTCTCAAAAAAAATTAATAAATAAAATTAAAAAATAAAAAAGAATTTGCTTTTCAGCTATTGAAGGAAGGAAACAAGGGAATTGGAAGGGGGCAAGCTTGACAGGTCTAAGTGTTGGGACCTGGAAGTCTAATAGAAGAACAAGCAAAAAGACCCAATGTGAGGTTGAAATAAGATGATGACCCAGCTAATTAGAAGGATGAGCTCTCTGTGTTCCAGGTAATTGGTGTTTGTGGAGGGTGGGGAGAAGTTACTTTCACCTATTCAGTCTGAAGACCCCTTCTGAGCCGGGATTCTAAGCCGGGATCAGTGCTGGAGTCCAGAAGTCAAGGAGCAGTGAGGACAAGGGAGGCAGGAAGTTTTCCATTCACCCAGTGAGGCTGGAAGACAAGCCCTGCACCCCAGGAATCATGAGCAGACTGCGGTCAGGTCTGTCAAGAGCAAGCAGAGGGCCAGCTGGCCAGGCAAGTCTGGGAAGTGAAACTTGCTGGTGCCTGTTTGGGCCCAGCAGAGCCGTGGAGGGCGGGGCATCTGGACACAGCAGGCAGTGGGAGATGCATTCTGGGTACCAGCAACCTCCCGGGAGAGATCCACACTGGAAAATGGCATGGGCTTGGAGAGTGGGACCGGGTGGTTAGGGGAGGGAGATGGGGGGGGGGAGCAGGGGACCAGGCAGAGCTGTGACCTTGCCAGGGAAGAAATGGGCTGGTCTCTGTCCCCCTCTGGCTACACTGGGGCAGAAGAGGGATGAGGAGGTTGGAAAGGAGAGGTTGTGGGTGGGAGGCCTGGAGGTGCCAGATGCAAGGATGGAAGTGGAGGAATGCAAAGAAGCTTGGTAGATGCTGGAATGGCAGAGAGGCAGGGCACGGTGAGCCTTCCTGGAACAGCCAAGGCTAAGGTCATCAGAGCCCGAGGTCCTTAGCCCAACTTCCGGAGTAGCTTCTTCACCCAAGGCATTCTGGGATTGGCACAGATTTCCAGGCCCCTGATGGTTTCCAAGCTAGAGGGAGGAAATGCCAAGAGGCACATCTCAGTGTGGGTGTGAGGATGCCACACATCCCTGACAGCTTAGCTTTTATGAGACATGTACTGTAGGTGGGGCTCAGCATTGACGAGCCATTGATGAAATGTGGTATGCAGACCACATTTCTCTAAGGGAAGAAGGGCAGGGAGCCCTGCAAGTCTTTTCTGGACCCTCAGCTCCTGAGACTATCAGCCTAGTCCTGGGCCACAAAATAAAATTTCAAGTCACGAAATAAAATTTCAGGCCACAAAATAAAATTTCCAGCCGGGCGCTGGTGGCTCACGCCTGTAATCCTAGCTACTCAGGAGGCTGAGATCTGAGGATCGCGGTTCAAAGCCAGCCCGGGCAGGAGAGACCGTGAGACTCCTATCTCCAATAAACCACCAGAAAACCGGAAGTGGCGCTGTAGCTCAAGTGGTAGAGCGCTCGCCTTGAGCTGAAGAGCTGAGGGACAGCGCCCAAGCCCAGAGTTCAAGCCCCACGACCGACCAAAAAATAAAATAAAATAAAATAAAATTTCCAAGGGTCTCATGATGTCACTGACATTGCCTTGCAACCAGGAGTTGGGGACTTGGGTGCCTGTCCATCTGGGTTAAATTCTAGCTCTGCCATTTCTTAGCAAGCCACGGAGCTCCTCAAAGCCTCAGTTTCGACACCATGGATTGAAGAGTTGATGAATGAATACACACTGACATGCTCAGAAAAGCATGCCCCATGCATCTAGCCCTGGCCTGCTATCCGGGATATTCTAGGTGTCCCATGATATTGACTGATACATGTATTTGTCTTTATTCTTGGCACACCCAAGCCTGGACTGGGCCATTGCTCCCAGCCAAGCCTCCTGGCCTCCCTTCAGAGCCTAGCTGCTTCTCCTTCACCCCTGGGCTACCTCTAAAACCCTGTGGCCCCAGTCTCCCCCACTCACACGACACCGGGCCTGTGGCAGGAGTCCGAGGTCCAGTAGACACGCCTTATCACAGACAGGGGCAGGGCACGGCGGATGTAGTCACGGCAGCAGACACTGTCCTCCACGTTGGTGCCATAAGGGGCTGCAGAGGGATAGGCAGAGGACACGGAGGTCAGCTGTGGCCCCAAAGCCCTTACACTGGTCATTCAATTTTATTCTGCAGCCTCAGAAACCATACTTTGGGGCTCTGAAATGCCAACTGGGCTCAAAGCCTCCATATACTCTGGTAGGGTCAGCTCTAGGAATTAGGTTCCAAGAACCCCCAGGCTTCTGGAAGGAGCCTTTGAGGCTTCCTATTCAGAATGAGATCTAAGGACCAGCAGCATGGCTCACCTGGGAGCCTGGGAGATGCTCTCTGCCCCTCCCCTCCCTGCCAACCCCACCTGTGTGCAAATAGCACTGAGAGGTTGCTTCAACTCTGTCTCCTCCATCCCCTTTCCCAGAGCTCCAAGGAGATGATTACAGTCCAGAGAAGGAGAAGCACGGGACCAAGGCCACATGGCAAAACTGGGGTAGAGCCAGGACCAAGACTCGCACAGGGGATAGGCACACAGCTTTGGGTTCAAGTCCTGCTCTGCCCTGAATTGCCAGATCACCTTGGTCAAGTCATTGAACATCCTTGAGTTTCATTTCCTCCTCTCACCAAAGGAGTAATAACAATCCTGACTTTCTGGGGGTGGTGCTGGGATGTCTCTCTGGAAACCCCAGACCTATGAGCCTTGATTTGTCATGACTGCCTGACTCCCACCCACTCCAGTGTTTGCTTTTCTGTCTGGCTTGGTGCTCCAATGAGGTGGAGAAGAGGCTTCAGAGCAAAGCCAGGTGATGGGAAGTCAGGGCCAGCTTCTCAGGATCCTGACCCCAAGGGCCCTCTGCCTCACATCCTAAGACCCTATGTTCCAGAGGTCTAGGGCAGGAGATTCCCCCAAGTCAGCTGAAACAGGTTCTAGAAGCAAGCCTCCAATATTGCCCATTTAAGCTGGGCACTGGTGGCTCATGTCTGTAATCCAAGCACTTGGGAGGCCAAGATCTGAGGATCCTGGTTCGAAGCCAGCCTGGGCAAGAAAGGACATGAGACTCTTATCTCCAACTAGCTAGCAGAAAGCTGTAGTCCAAGTGGTAGAGAATCAGCCTTGAGCAAGGGATAGTTCCCAGGACCTGAGTTCAAGCCCTAGTACCAGCACAAAAAAGACTGCCCATTAGAGAGAGAGAAAGAGTGAGAGTAACATAGAGGCCCAGAGAAGCACCGTAATGAATCCGAAGCTACAGAACCAGTGGCAGATTGGGCTCTTGTGCTCCTAGTCTAGTGCTCGTTCCTGGAAAGGAAAAAGATGGCTTCGTTTCAGCCCTGGCCTCCACAGAAAGCCGTCCCATGCCCAAGCTCACCTGAATCACTTGCTTGAAACACCATGAAAAGCAGGAGCAGGGCTGCCAGGAGTGGGGCTTGTAGGCCGGCCATGCTCACAGGCCCAGGCCAGGTGTCTACTGGCCAGAGGATGCGGAGGACTGGTATTTAAGCACAGCCCCCACCCACCCGCCTTGAATTCCTGTCTTAGTCACATCACACTGGGAGACGAAGACATTGGCAAGAGAAGTTCTCAGTTCCTCCACTGGTGGGGAACCACTTAGAGGGGACCCCCCAACCCCGTGCTAACCCTGCATCTCTAGAGACTTGTAAAATCCCCTGGCCTGAGCGCCCCGTGTTCTGTTTGTGGTGTGGCCCCAGGCATGTCCTGGCGGCCCCAGGGACTTCCTTCTCCAGATGGAGTTGGAGAGTTGGGTTTACAGGCCAACTCGTGCATCTCAGAACAGGAGCCAGTGCCTGCCAAGAAGGAAGGAAAGGAGGGAGGGAGGGAAGGAAGAAAAGAAGGAAGCAAAAAAAGAGGGAGGGAGAGAAGGAGGCAGGAATGGCGGGAGGAGGAGAGGAAGGGAGGGAGGAAAGGAGGAAGGGAAAAAAGAAAGGAGGAAGGGAGGAATGGAGGGAGGAACAGAAGGGAAGGAAAGGGGAGGGAGGAAAGGAGGGAGGGAGCAAAGAATGGAGGGAAGGAAGAAATGAGATGAGAGAGGGAGGAAGAGGAGAGAGGAAGGAAGGAAGGAAGGAAGGAAGGAAGGAAGGAAGGAAGGAAGGAAGGAAGGAAGGAAGGGAAGAAGGAAGGAAGGAAGGGAGGGAGAGAGGGAGGGAGGGAGGAAGGAAGGGAGGAAGAAAGAGAGGGAGGGAGGGGGAGGGAGGGAGGGGGAGGGAGGGAGGGAGGGAGGCCTAGTTTGGAGCTTGGGGGCTGGCACCAGGGCCTCCTCTCTAAGGTTCTGGAGAGTCATGGGCTGACCTCTTGGCCCCTCAGCAGCCAGAAGTCTTAAAGAACTTGTACTCATTCCTCTGTCCTGTGTTCTCCCTTCTCCATCTGTCCTACTGACTACTTCCCAGATCCATCTCCTTCTCTCCATTTCCACTGCTCTGTCCAGTCCCGCCAGCTCTGCCTGAGTCTTGGTCCCCGTGGCTGCCCGAGTGAACAGTCCAGGCTCCAAGCTGCACGCACCCCTCTCCCACCTGCTGTGGCTTCCCTGAGGGCAGAGCCCAGGCCCCTGGCTATGACCTAGAGGTCCTCCTTTCAAGACATTTCCCCTCCCAGAGAGATCGGACCACATCACTCACAGTTCCTTAAAGAATCTGTGGCCTGACTCTGGTCATGAATGACATTTTCCACTTCTGTACCAAAGAAACTCCTACTCATGCGTCAAGACCCATTTCAAATGTCACTTGTTTGGGCTTCATACTGTTGTGATCAGTGGCCTGGAATGTGGCCCGAAGGACACTGTGTCAAGACTTTTTGTGTGTAAAGTGTGGCCAGCACTAGGTTTGAACTCGAAGGCTAGGTGCTGTCCCTTAATCACTCAAAGTTGAGGCTCTACCACTTGAGCCATGGCTCCACTTCCAGCTTTTTACTGGTTAATTAGAGATAAGAGTCTCACAGACTTTCCTTCCCGGTCCGGCTTTGAACTGCAGTCCTCTGATCTCAGCTTGCTAAGTAGCTAGGAAGACAAGCTTGAGCCACCAGTACTTGGCTGGGGTAGATGTGTACATGAAGACAGTCAGTTTTGCCAGCTTCAGAGTTCTGGAGGAGATGGTAACAATGGTCACACTGCCATGTGATCTCTCATCACAGCAGCCACTGCATTGCTCAGTGACAATGGTAAATGTATGCTTATGTATATTTTACCAATAAAGAAAGTGTTTCCTCAAATTGAATCAAGCCTCTAGAACTAATGTCCAGGGTTTTTGTTTTTGTTTCTTTTTTCAATTCTGAACAGCATGATGATATTTGTTCACACTTCCTCCTCCCCTTTCTGTAACCCTCCTTTGCCCCCTAATGTCCAGGTTTTTCTTAAAAAAACAAAAACAAAAACAAAAAACACAACTACCCCTATCACCACAGGATTGCACGCAGTGGTGCACCTATATAATCCCAGCGACTGAGGAGGCTGAGGCAGGAAGATCACAATGTAAGAGGCCTACCTAGGCTACACACTGATCCCGTCTCAAAACCTAATGGAATAACAGCAAATATAAGCCACGATTAAAACCTGGGGTTAAAAAGAATAAAAAAACTGCTTTGAGCCAAGAGTCTTGCTATGTTGTTCAGGCTGGTTTGAAAGTTCTGGGTTCAGGTCATTGTTTAGTCAGCCCAGGAACGCCTTTTCATTGTGACTTCAATGTGGAAGTCACCCTGAGTGGGATGTCCTCAGAGTGAGTGGTAACCTTGGCCTGAAGTTCTTGCTCCAGCCTTGGGGTTTTCTCAGAACTCCTCCAGGGCTGAGGCCCCTCCATGCTGGATCCCCAGGAAGTTTCCCCTTGGACAGCACCCTCTACGGCTTGAGCCACACAGCTCCACTTCCATCTTTTTGGTGGTTCATTGGAGACAAGGGTCTCATGGACTTTCCCGCTTGGGCTGTCTTCGAACCTTGACCCTCAGGAAACTTTCTTTCTTTCTTCTTTTGTCGGTCGTGAGGCTTGAACTCTGGACCTGGGCGCTGTCCTTCAGCTCTCCAGCTCAAGGCTAGCTCTCTACCACTTGAGCCACTGTGCCACTTCAGGTTTTTGGAGTGGTTTATTGGAGATAAGAGTCTCACAGAGGGGGCTGGGAAGGTGGCTCAGTGGTAGAGTGCTTACCTTGCATGCATGAGGCCCTGGGTTCGATTCCCCAACACCACATAAGCAAAAAGAAAAAAAGCCAGAAGTGGCGCTGTGGCTCAAGTGGTAGAGCACTAGCCTTGAGCTGAAGAGTTGAGGGACAGCACCCAGGCCCAGAGTTCAGGCCCCACGACTGGACCCAAAAGAAAAAAAAAGAAAAAAAAATCACATTTGGCCGGGCGCTGGTGGCTCTCGCCTGTAATCCTAGCTTCTCAGGAGGCTGAGATCTGAGGATCGCGGTTCAAAGCCAGCCCGGGCAGGAGAGACCGTGAGACTCCTATCTCCAATAAACCACCAGAAAACTGGAAGTGGTGCTGTAGCTCAAGTGGTAGAGTGCTCGCCTTGAGCTGAAGAGCTGAGGGATAACGCCCAGGCCCAGAGTTCAAACCCCACGACCTACAAAAAAAAAAAAAAAGAGTCTCACAGACTTTCCTGCCTGGGCTGGCTTTGAACCGTGATCCTCAGATCTCAGCTTCCTGAGTAGCTAGGATTACAGGCATGAGCCACCGGCGCCTAGCTGACATTTTTTTTTTTTTTTGGTCCAGTCGTGGGGCCTGAACTCTGGGCCTGGGCGCTGTTCCTCAGCTCTTCAGCTCAAGGCTAGCGCTCTACCACTTGAGCCACAGCGCCACTTCTGGCTTTTTTCTTTTTGCTTATGTGGTGCTAAGGAATCGAACCCAGGGCCTCAGGCATGCAAGGCAAGCACTCTACCACTGAGCCACCTTCCCAGCCATTCTTGATGACAGCCATTCAGTCTTCAGTCAGCTGCTTTGTGCCTAGCTTCTTCATTCACCTAGGCTGGGTGTTGAACGCAGCCCCCATCAGTCCTCCTGGACCACCCTCACTCCCCATCGGCCGTGAGGTCTGTGTTGTATGAATAGACCATCACCTACATGGCCAAACCCTATTGGACATTTGGGGTTTTCCAGTCTCTTGCACTTACATTTTTAAAACCCCCAAATAACACTTTTTGAGTAAACTTACGAGGAAAGAGAAGGGGGAGGTGGTGGATCCATTCCTAGAAGTTAGGCAGCTGAGCTTTTGATACCCCAGAGAAAATCCCTGCCCGGAGCAGCTGCCGCGCTTCCTCTTTTCAGCAGAGCAAGGGACGGGTGCAGATGAGGGATCCCCTTGGGGCAATCACCTAGCTGGTCCCAGGAGCCAAGAGGAAGGGACATGAGTTGGCAAGTCTGAGGCCCTTGGGAGCAAACCTTGGGAGGAACCAAAGGCGATGAGGCTGTCAATTATTCTATAGGCTGGAGGGGGCGGGGGGGGGGGGAACCTCTAGGATGACTAGAGAGGCTGGAGGACAGGGGGGTGGGGAGAAATGAAGGTCATAGTGGCAGCTACCACCACACTAATGATAATAATTAGTAATAATAGCAAAGATAATTTGCTCTAGTTTAGATCTGCAATATTCTACAGATGCCCCTGTGTTGAGCCAGGGGCTGGTGGCTCAGAGATCTGAGGATCTCAGCCCTAAGTCAGCCGAGGCAGTAAAGTCCAGAAGACTCTTATCTCCAATGAACCACCAGAAAATTGGAAGTGGAGTGGTGGCTCCAAGTGGTAGAGTGCTAGCCTTGAGCAAAGAGCTCAGGGACAGCATCTCGGCCCTGGATTTAAGTACCACAACCAAGACCTCTTCCAAGGGATTGTCTCCACATGCTTGTCAGAAATAGATTGCACTTGTTTCTGCACTTCTGAACCTCAGTTCCAATGCATTGATTTACTGAATTGATTTATTTGTCTATACTTTTGCCAGTGTTTGTGTGTGTGTGTGTGTGTGTGTGTGTGTGTACTGCGTTTGTGTGTGTGTGTGTGTGTGTGTGTGTGTGTGTGTGTGAATGAGTGAGAGAGAGAGAGAGAGAGAGAACTAAGACTTGAACTCAGGGACTCACACTCACAGCTGGTGCTCAACTGCTTCAGCCATATGGCTTTTTCTTTTGCTGGTTAATTTGAGAGCATCTTGAAGACTTTGTCCTCCTGGTCTGACTTCAAACCTTGATTATCAAATCTCAGCCTCCTAAGTAATTAAGATGACAGATGTGAGCCACCAGCTCCTGGTTGTACTGTCTTGAATTCTCTAGTTTATAGTAATTCCTTCGCTCTGAGTTTTTCTTTTCTTTTCTTTTTTTCTTCAGGGCTAGCACTCTACCAGTTGAGCCACAGCTCCAATTCCATCATTCTGCTGCTTACTTGGAATTAAGACTCTCACAGACTTTCTTGCCTGGCTGGCTTTGAATCATGATCCTCAGATCTCAGCCTCCTGAGTAGCTAGGATTACAGGCGTGAGCCACTGATGGCTGGCTACTTTGCTTTTCTCTCCTTCCTTCCTACCTTTCATTTGTTTGTTTTGTTTTGTTCCTTTTTTTTGGGGGGGGGGGTCTGGTCGTGGGCCCTAAACTCTGGGCCTGGGCGCTGTCCCTCAGCTCTTCAGCTCAAGGCTAGCGCTCTACCACTTGAGCCACAGCGCCACTTCCTGCTTTTTTCTTTTTGCTTATGTGCTGCTAAGAAATTGAACCCAAGGCCTCATGCATACAAGGCAAGCGCTCTACCACTGAGCCACCTTCCCAGCCCCCTGTTCAGCTTCTTAAGTGCTAGGATTACAGATATGAGTCACCACACACACTCAGTCCACTCAGCCTTATCTTCTAAATTTATAAAGGACCTATGTAAAACATACAAGTCTTATGACACATAACTTAGATTTAATAGCAGTTGACCTCTTACTGTATTTTGTTTGTTCTCTTCATTAAAAAGTAAAAAAGTATATAAGTTAATAATTATATACATTATTATTATATTTCATTAGAAAGTATCTTAGAGTCAAAGCTACCCTGTCCAGTCCATTTCCCTCCGTCTCTCTGTATGGATAACCACAGAATCTACCCCCAAGCTACTGGAGATCTCTCCTCCTCATGATTTTATAAATAAACTTAGGAGCTGGGCACTGCGGGCTCACACCCATCACTCTAGCTACTTGGGAGGCTAAGATATGAGGATTGTGATTCGAAGCCAGCCTAGGCAAGAAAGTCTGTGAGACTCTTATCTCCAATAAACTACCAAAATTCCAGAAGTGGAGCTGTGTGCCTCAAAGAATAGTAGAGTACTAGCCTTGAGCAAAACCAACCAAACAACCTCAGAGACAGAGCCCTGAGTCTCCGCCCAGTAACTGCGTTACCTAGGCAACTAGCACACCTGGAAGAGGTCACATCTGCATCTGCTGAGGTCACATCTGAATTTGATATGGCCACACCTTTCTCCGCCCATACCCTAGATAAGGCCTAGTCCAGGCCCAGATGCCCTCTTTTCTCAGCTCTTTCCCAGGCCTTTCCCAGCTGCATAGAGGGCCAAGATGGCCTGGTGCCAGCCAGGACGATGAATAAACCTACCCCTTACCTGAATACCACATGCATGGTGTGGTTCTTACTCGGTTACCTCTTTTTAAAAACCTAACAATCTGCACTGAGCCAGGCACAGAATGTAGGAAAGGGCCCAGAGTGCACAAAATCCTTGCCTGGTAATTATATACAGAGGCTCCGATCGTGTTCCATTGGCTACAGTTCTGTCACATAGCCTCACTAGCTGCAAGAGAGGCAGGGAAACAAGCTAGCTGAGCATCCAGGAAGAAAAAGAAACAGGTTTGGAGAAGAGCCAGCCAGTCGGTCAATACTAGAAGTCATCCAAGGAACAAGATTTGGGCTGGAAGATGGTTCACCTCCAACTTCTGCCCTTATGGAATGACATATTCCAGTGTAGCTCCCCAGAGCAAGTCTTATAGCACAATCGTGATGGCTATCATCCAAGAAGCAGCCCCAAGAATAGTGAATAATCTCATGGATCCCATCTACCTGTCAGGCAACTGCTGTGTGGTGTAGATTTCTGATTTAGGTTTGCTTTTTTTTGTAATATTTGTTGTGGGGCTAGGTGATGTCCCTGAGCTATTTTGCTCAAGGCTAGCACTCTACCACTTTGAGCCACAGTGTCACTTTCTGGTTATCTGGTGGCTCATTAGAGACAAGAATATCATGGACTTCCTTGCCCAGGATGGTTTTGAACCTCAATCCTCAGATCTCAGCCTCTTGAGTAGCTAGGATTACAGGCATGAGCTACCAGCTCCCGACAATGATTTAGGTTTTCAGTGTCAAAGAAATAACAGGCACCTTAGAGCGAGAGAGGTGAAAATACCCTAAGTCCTAGAGGTAGACATCACCAAGTGGCAGCAAGGACTAGACCGCAGTACCCCACACTCTTGTGACTCCATCTCTGACTCTGTGGCATGTGGATTCATAACCCTTGCCCTACCAAGTTGAGGGATCAAGGACTTGTACATATTTGATTCTCAGTGATCCTCATGGTAACCCTTTGGTATTGGATATATGTAGATGACCATTGGAAAGGCCCAAGCAACACACAGGCTCAGGGAAGTCCCAACCCACAGTCCCTAGATCTTTGCTGGCTCAAACAAGGAGAGAGAAAGCATCCTCCAGGGAGTAAAGTCCTAGCCGAGGATCACAACAGCCCAGTATTTATGTCCATATGACCATATAAAATGATGCTAATCAAAATGAACTTCATGGTATAGAAGCAAGAGGTTTGGATTTTCTTTCTTTTTCTTTTTCCTTTTTTTCAGTGTACTGTTTACAGTTATTTCTTTTTTTCTTTTGTTTTTCCCCCTCTGGTTTATTCACTGTTTCTGATTTCAGTACCCTTTGTCTTGTACATAAGTTGATCTGATTTGGGGAAGGGACAGGAAATCACAGAAATGAGACAAAGGGTGAATCAATACCACAGCAAGGTTCACTAGATACTATGTTGGAATTAACTTTACAACTTGGTGGGGGAGGGTGTGGGGGGGAGGGAAAGTGGGAGAAAACAAGGAAGAAAGTAACACTGTTTGAAGAGAAATGTACTCATTACCTTATTATGTAACTGGAGTCCATCACCTTTACAATAAAATAAAATTAAAAAAAGAATACTCATCAAGAACAACAAAAAAAAGAGCCCCTCTTGGGGTTAGAGGCATGGCTCAGTTGGTAGAACACCAGCTAATGGGTGAAAGTAGCTACAAGTACCAAGTTCCAGTTCCAGTCTTAGGTCTAGGGGGGAAAAAAGAAAAGAATGAGGGCTCCTGAGTGGGGTCAGGGGAAAGGGGTGGATGAAGAGAAGGGTGGGAAAATGCAGGCAAGACCCCAATGTATATCCTACAAAATTAAGAAGAGTGAGGGAAGCTGGGTGCCAGTGGCTCACGCCTGTAATCCTAGCTACTCAGTGTAAGGTATATTAAATAGGTAGGTTTCATTAGGTAGCTGATGAAGAGAGTACCACATGCTATTCAGACAGGAGAAGAAGTTTATTTACTGAACTGCTGCATGGTGGAGAGGCATGGCTGAAGAGGAAGGGGTGACCCACACCTTGGGCCAGGACTTATCTAGGCCAGGGACAGGGAGAGGTGTGGCCAGGTGGGGGAAAGGTGTGGCCACACCGGATCCAGATGTGACCTCAGGGTCTGGGACCCTCTTAAGGTCAGATGGGAGGCGTGTGACCAGAGATGGCCCAGGATGTGACCTAGCAGGAGGGGAAGGTGACTGCTTCCAGGTCTGCCAGTTACCTAGGTAACAGATTCTGGCAGAAACTTAGCCAAGAGGTAGGGAGGTGTCCCTGTGCAGACCTTACACTCTGGAAGCTGAGATCTGAAGATCTTGGTTTGAAACCAGCCTGGGCAGGAAAATCTGTGAGACTCTTATCTCCAATAAGCTACTCAGAAAAAAACAGAAGTGGCACTGTGGCTCAAGTGGTAGAGCACTAGCCTTAAGTACAAAAAGGCTCAGGGATAGCACCCAGGACCTGAGTTCAAGCCCCAGGACCAACCAAAAAAAAGAGTGCGGGAAGAGGTAGGTAGGGGAGGGATGGGTGAGTATGTTGAAAGTGTGACATTGATCAAGAAATACTCTATTCAGCTGGGCGCTGGTGGCTCACGCCTGTAATCCTAGCTACTCAGGAGGCTGAGATCTGAGGATCGCGGTTCAAAGCCAGCCCGGGCAGGAAAGACCGTGGGACTCCTATCTCCAATAAACCACCAGAAAACTGGAAGTGGCACTGTAGCTCAAGTGGTAGAGTGCTGGCCTTGAGCTGAAGAGCTGAGGGACAGCGCCCAGGCCCAGAGTTCAAGTCCCACTACCGACAAAAAAAAAAAAAAGAAATACTCTATTCATAAGCTGCTTTGTTAAATGATAACTCCTTAGTACAAATATTTAAAGATAATAATAAATTTTTAAAAATTAAAAAAGAATAGGCACTTTTATTCTGAGCTTCAGAAAGACTCTGTCTAGTGGCGCTGTGCTATTTCTAGCTTCATCACCTTGGTAAGCCTGAATTACCTGAACTCTTTTCTCTAGGAAGAAAGAAGGACCTTCTGTTTGTTTAAACTCAGGCCCTCCCGTTTGCTTGCTTAGCTGACACTCTGCTGCTTGAGTCAAGCCTCCAGCCCAGCTTTTTGCTAGTTATTTTGAAGATGGAGTCTCCTGGACTTTTCTGCCCAGATAGTATTCCAGTGTATGGACATTTTGGGTTTTTCTAATTTTTTGACTATTATGAAGAGCCCTATGAACATTCCTATACAAGTGTTTGAGTGGGTGTATATTTGTATATTTTCATTGTTCTAGTACGGGGAGGGGGGGGGATTACGCTGTTGGTAGGAAAGTAAACTAGCACAACTACCCTAGAAGGCAGTTTGGAGTTTCCTCAAAAAACTAAACATACTCCTTCCCTACAACCCAGCCCCCCCACTCTTGAGCATCTACCAGAGCATTGCAAGCTCGGATACAATAAAGACACTCGCACACCCATGTTCATTACTGTACTTTCATGAGTTATGGAAACAGCCCAGATGCCCTACAGTGGATGAGTGGATCAAGAAAATGTGGCACCGATACACAATGGAATTTTACTCATCTGAAAAAAAATGTCATTTTCAGGGAAATGGATGGACTTAGAACAAATCATATTAAGTGAGGTAAGCCAGGCTTGGAGAAACAAACAGGCATGTTTTTTCATATGCAGACATGCATGACAACATATACAGGGCTCTGTGCATATACACACAAGTAAACTGACTAAAGGATGGCCCTCTCTCCCTGTCTCCTGGGCATTTCCTGTCTTGCTTTCCCTGGAGACTTTCCCCTCTGCCTTCCCTTGAGACTTCTCACCACTACCTCCTAAGTCAATACAGCAGTTCCTATGAAGAAAACAGGCATGAGGCCAGAGGTGGTAAAAATCCAGGGGCCCAGGATCCCAGAGCTCTGGAGGCTGAGGGCAGGAGGAGTCAATGTTCCAGAACAACCTGGGCTACAAAGCCAGATCCTGTTGGAAAGACAAGGAGAGAGAGCAGAGAAGAAGGAGGAGAAGGAGGAGAAAGAGGAGGAGGGAGGTAGGGAGGGAAGGAGAACGAAGAGGAGGAAAAGAGGGAGGGAGGGAAGGGAGGAAGAGGGGAGGGGAGGGAATAGAAGTCCAAAAGTCCAGATGCCATTGTCTCTGGGGAGGGTAATTAGGGGACTGGAAAGGAGCCTCATTTTTTCACTTTTACAAAATAAACAGTATTTGTCTTTATTTCACAATCACTAAATAAAACATTCAATCGCCATTTGACTGAACAGACCGAGGGTGTTAGGAAAACACCTCCCTGGGAGAATGCATTGGGATGCCAGCCCCTCTCCCATCCCACTGTATTTCTGATGGAGCGCAAAGAACTGCCCAAGAACCTGCCCCCCCATCCCCCCCCCAACTCCCAGCAAGAGGTAACTGGAGGCAGCCAGCAGTGAACAATGTGAGCCAGTGGGGGCCGTGGCTACTCATCTTAGAGAAGCACAGAGTTACAGACAGCTGAGCACTTGCTGCAGGAGTCGCTGGGTCCTGTTTCTGCAGGACAGAGGATGCCCAGAGGCGGGGCAGGAGCCCCAGCCCCCCTCTGGCCTCCTCTGCTATCCCCCACCCAGCTGTTTCTGGTCCTTCCTGCCCCAGCTTTGAAGGCTCAGGACATTCTTTCTGGGTTCTAGTCAGCCATAAATCTGTGACCCTCCTCTCCAGCTGACCTACCCTTGTGGAACTCTTAGGCATGAAGGCCTTTGTGGGAGACAAGCTGTTTCTGCTCTGTCTTGGGCAGTCCCTTTCCTTCCTGGGCCCCGACCTCCTTGGGGAATCCCCTCCTTTCTCTTGTCTTGACCCCCAAGATCAGAGCCAAGATGGCAGCTGAGTTCCCAGAAGTGAAGGTCTTCCTTCTCCCTCTCCACTCTTACACTCTTACCCAGTGAGCTTAGGGAGATGGTTACTTAGGATCCCTGAAAGAAACCCTACATGGAGCCAAGCCTAGAAGAAGAGCACCAAACAGGAGCCCTGACGCAGATCCGACCCCACCGGCGCCAACCTGGACGTGACCAGTGGCCTCGCTCTCCCAAGCCTCTGGTGTGGACTCATTTCTCCACTCTCTCTCTCTGTTTTACTGAGAAGGAACTGGAGGCACCAAGAAGCTGGGCCACTGGCCAAGGCCCACAACTGTAAGGACAGAGCCAGGGTTCAAAGCTGAGCAATGCTTCCCGGTGTGCTGCTCACTGCAGACAGAATCGGCTAGTGGCCTCCTGGGCCCATAGACAGCTGTGCCCTGCAGCTGGGCATGGATGGGCAGGGCCATCTTCGCCCTCTGAGCCAGGAGCATTTCCCAGCAGGCCCTGGCCTGCTTCTAGTGCCACGGTCAACCCCAGCCCCCAGTGGCGGGCGCCAAGTGCATTCAGCTTCTGGATTGGGGGGTGGGGGCACCTCAATCTCCATGTGCCATGGGCTTTGGGTGAACTTCAACCCCCTCCATCCAGTTGCACCATCTCTAGGCTGAAATCTAGCCCCACTCTGGCTGCTAGGAACTGGTCCAGGACCTCCCCCTGGCACTGGGCTGTGGCAAGGGGTTCCTAAGATGGACTTGGACAGTCTGGAGGAATGTCTGAGTCATGGTCCTGCCTTGAGAGAGACTTGGAGCTTGTGACACTTCCTGCCCACCCCACCCCCACCCCCTCTGTCCTGAGCAGCCCTGAGATTGAGAATCATGCCCTGAGAAAAATCATGGCTGTGAGCAGCTGGTGGTTCACACCTGTGATCCTAGCTACTCAGGAGGCTGAGATCTGATGATTAAGGTTTGAAGCCAGCAAAGCATAAAAGTCTGTGAGACCCGTCTTTAATGAGCCAGCAAAAAGGGCCAAGCTGGCAGCTTGTCATCAAGACAATGGGCTGGGGCCAGGCCAGTGTTGCTGTGGCTCCTTCACTCCCCCTCTGCCCCCAACCAGAGCCTCAGTTCCTTCATGAAGAATACACCTCTTGAGCCAAGGCAGGGTGGCTCATGCCTGCAATCCTAGCTACTCGGGAGGCTGAGATCTAAGCATTGTGATTTGAAGCCAGCCCAGACAGGAAAGTTGGTTGAGATTCTTATCTCCAATTAACCACCAGAAAAACAGAAGAGGTGGGCTGGGAAGGTGGCTCAGTGGTAGAGTGCTTGCCTTGCATGCCTGAGGCCCTGGGTTCGATTCCTCAGCACCACATAAGCAAAAAGAAAAAAGCTGGAAGTGGTTCTGTGGCTGAAGTGGTAGGGCACTAGCCTGGAGCTGAGGAGCTGAGGGACAGCGCCCAGGCCCAGAGTTCAGGCCCCACAACCGGACCAAAAAAAAAAAAGAAAAAGAAAAGAAAACCAGAAGAGGCTCTGTGGTAAAGCACTAGCTTTAAGCAAAAGAGCTCAAGGACAGCATCCAGACTCTGAGTTCCAGCCCCAACAGCAACCAAAAACCAAAAAATTCTCACCTCTCCGATAGGTTTTTAAAAAGAGGTAGCCGAATAAGAACAGCACCACGCACCTGGTATTCAGGTAAGGGGTAGGTTTATTCAGTAGACCTGCTGTGAAAGAGAAGAGAGAGCTGGAAAGAGAGCTGGGAAAGAGAAAGAGCTAGGAAAAAGAGAGAGCTGGGAAAGAGAGAGAAAAGAGCTAGAAAAGAAGGCATCTGGGCCTGGGCTAGGCCTTATCTAGGGTATGGGCAGAGAAAGGTGTGGCCACATCAAATTCAGATGTGACCTCAGTGGATGCAGATGTGACCTCTTCCAGGTGTGCCAGTTGCCTAGGTAACGCAGGTAACTGGGTGGAGACTTTGCTGCAGAGAGGGTAGAGTCTGCTCGCCATCCAGGAGCGGACCTTACACTCTCCTTGTGGGGTGCTTTGAAGAACTTGCAGGGGAGGTGCTAGGGCACATAGCGGAGGCTCAAGGTCCAGGAACATCAATGGTTTAGACCAAGGGCCGGCCAATACCTGGCATAGAATGGAGGAGCCAAGCTTGCGTTGCCCACTGTGCAGAATGCCAACCACTAACACAATGAGAAAGAGAAGCAGCCACATGTGGAGAGGAGAGTGAGTCCCACAATGCCCCCAATAGGGCTTGGGACATTTGCTGGCTTCAGCGATTAAGAGGTGATTATGGTCTGCATATGTGTGATCAGATATCAAGGAAGGTCGGCATCTCAGCCCACCTCGAAGATAGATGTGCCAGTACTGAGGCTTGAACTCAGGACCTCTCATTCTCACTTAGCTGTTGTCACTAACAGCTGGTGGTCCACAACTTGAGCCACATCTCTACTTCTGGCTTTTTGCTGTTTCACTGGAGGTGAGTCTCTTAGATTTGCTCGTCCTCGCTGCCTTCAAATAGCAAGCCTCAGATCTTAACCGCCTAAGCAGCCAGGATTACAGGCATGAACTACTGATGCCTGGCCAAGACTGGTCATGTGAAAGTCAACCAAAAGCAAATAAAGGCATTTAAGTAGAGGTGTGGGGTTTACTCAGTTGGTCCCTTGATTTCAAGACCATGGTTTAGATTAGGAGACACCTCAGCTCCTGGGGACAAACTGCTGCAACTGTCCTGTTCTCTGTCCCTGGCATCTGCCACCTGATAAATATTTAAATGTCCAAGGATGAGCCACTCTGCTCTCCTTCTCCGGACTCAGTTGCTTTGTTTTGGATGGACTTAAGATTGTCCTCAGGCTGCCATGGACACACACAACCAAATGTGAATACTGCCTAACTAGGTAGTTCTGTGACCAAAGGAAACTTTGGGGGTAAGGAAATCTGTCTAAGCCTTCATGCTCTTATCAGTACGATGGGTCCAAATTCTCCCCAAGTCTCCATCTTGCTTTGAGACATTAATGCAGGAGAAGTGCCTGGCATAGATAAAGGACAGTATAAAAGCTCAATTGAAGAATTTTGGCTGGGGGGCTAGGAAGGTGGCTCAGTGGTAGAGTGCTTGCCTTGCATGCCTGAGGCCCTGGGTTCGATTCCTCAGCACCGCATAAGCAAAAAGAAAAAAACTGGAAGTGGCGCTGTTGCTCAAATGGTAGAGCGTTAGCCTTGAGCTGAAGAGCTGAGGGACAGCACCCAGGCCAGAATTCAGGCCCCACAACTGGACCCAAAAACAAAACGAAACAAGAATTTTGGCTGGGTAGATGAATGGATCAAGAAAATGTGATAATATATATATATATATATATATTATATATATGAATTCTATGCTTCTATCAGAAAGAATGGCACTGCCCCATTTGTAAGGAAATGGAAGGACTTGGAAAAAATCATATTATGTGAAATAAGCCAGACCCAAAGAAACATGGTTTCCCTTATTTGTAATAATTAGTATATGTCCAGGATAATCTTAGTAGATGAGCAGAATAGCTCAATAGCTATGAACATATGACTATATAAGATAATGCTAAGTGAAATGAACTCCAAGACATGGACACAAGAGGTTTTTCTTTGTTGTTGTTCTCAATGTACTATGTGATTTCTTTTTTCTTTTGTGTTTTTCCCCCTATGGTTTATCCCCTGTTGTCACTGTATTTGGTTTCGGTACCCTGGGTATTGTATTTACATTTATCTGAACTAGGGAGGGGAAAGAACAAAGTGGTGAGACAAAGGACAAAGGGGGACCTATGCAACAGCGATACTCACAAGACAACTTGGGGGGGATTGGGGAGAGGGAGAGAAAGAGGGAGAAAAATGAGGGCAAGGGTAACAAGTTAGACAAGAAATGCACTCACTACCTTACTTATGTAGCTGTAACTCCTCTCTACATCACTTTGACAATAATTTTTTTTGGGGGGGTCCGGTCGTGGAGCCTGAACTCTGGGCCTGGGCATTGTCCCTCAGCTCTTCAGCTCAAGGCTAGCACTCTACCACTTGAGCCACAGAACCACTTCCAGCTTTTTTCTTTTTGCTTATGTGGTGCTGAGGAATCGAACCCAGGGCCTCATGCATGCAAGGCAAGCACTCTACTACCACTGAGCCACCTTCCCAGCCCGACAATAATTTTTTAATGGGAAAAAAAAAAAGAATTTTGGCTGGGCATAGTATACCAATCCTGTTATCCCAGTACTCAGTAGGCTGAGGCTGTAAGATCATGCGTTTGAGGCCAGCCTGGGTTACATAGACCCTGCCTCAAAAAACTGAACAACAACAACAAAAAGTTTCAGAGTGAGAGGAGGAAGCAGGGATCAAGGGGAGCGTGGCTGTAACCCTTAGAGGAGCCAGAAGAAGAGGAGGTGAGACTTAAAGAGGGACCCCTGTAGAAGGTGGACCTGGAAGCCCAGAGAGGTGAGTTAACCTACCCAATCCCTCACAGCTGCTTCGGGCCTGGGATTAGAGCCCTGGGTGAGATGTGGGGACTGGCTCCAGGAGGCCCCCAGGCAGGGGTGTGTCAGAGTGTGTTCAGAAAGTTCAACTTCCTCTGCACTAGAAGAAACACACCCATAAGCCTTGGGCTACCTTGTTTCATTCATTAAGTGAGCTCGAGCCTTTGGAATAGAAGAGATCTGTGCAAGGGAAGTTTAGCCGTCCAATTTCACCCTTCAACTTCAAGAATGGGCCCGGAAGCTGTGGGAACTGCAAGTTCCAGACCACTCTGGGCCTCAGTTTCCCCTTTTGTAAAACCACCACTCTCTAGGCATTCCTAGTCTCTGGCAGACAACTGGTAAAACCTGAAGTTAAAAGGGAAATATTACACACTTCAGAGTCTTCTGGGTAAAAGCTGGAGACCCTATCTGAACAGGACACTAAAAGTAAAAGGGCTGAGCTAGGCCCCAGTGGCTCACACCTGTAATCCTAGCTACTCAGGAGGCTGAGATCTGAGGATCACGGTTCAAAGCCAGCCTGCGCAGGAAAAATCTGTGAGTCTCTTATCTCCAATAACCACCAGGAAAGCCCAAAGTGAAACTGTGGTTCAAGTGGCAGAGTGCTTCAGGGACAGCCCCCAGGCCCTAAATTCAAGCCCCAGGACCAGCACACACAATGAACCCAAAAAGCAAAAGGAGCTGAGGGTGTGACTGAAGTGGTAGAGCACTTGCCAAGTCCAGGCCCTGAGTTCAGACCCTAGTATCCCCCAAATATATATTCCTAGATCTAACAGAAAACATATTGAAAAACAGCATTTTACTATTTTTTAAATTGTATAATGTTGACAGCAGTTTCGGTTTCCTTTTAAGACACTGAGGTTCAAAGAAGAAAAACAGGACATGGCTTCTGCTGGAGAGGAAGGCCAGGGAGAGGGAGGAAGCGGGCACAAAGGAAATAGACCTGGAAGGTCAGAAAATTCAAAAGATTGTTAAAGCACCAAAGGAAAGTGAAAGTCTTCGGCCTCTCTACAGAGGCAGGGGAATGGGAAGCAAACCCTGTTGGCTTTGGATGAGTCATTGGGAAAGTCAGGGGGGAAAAACCAAATGCAAATAAAGAAAAAGAAAAGCCAGGCACCAGTGACTCAGGTCTGTAACCCTAGCTACTCAGGAGGCTGAAATCTCAGATGGGGGTTCAAAGCCAGCCCAGGCAGAAAATCGCCCAAAAGTGGGAAGTAGACATACACACACACACACACACACACACACACACACACACACACACACACGTGAAAACAGAGACTTTCGAAGCCAAGTTTCCATTCTGTCCAGTGGGAGTCCTTTCAAACTGCAGACTACTGGGCTCTGGGTCCAGTTCACAATCTCAGAGGGCTCCCTGGAGGCAGTGTTTTGTGTCCTTGTCTTCTCTAAATTAGTCAGGGTCATTCCAAGCAGGTTCCATAGAGGGGAAGCATCCAGAGCCTGTCCAGCTGGATGTTCTGTCCCCTGGCAGTAGCCTCAGCCCCAGCTGCTGTCACTGCCACAGTCCTCTGTCTTTAGAACCACAAGCGTTTCCTCCAGCTGGGCTGAGAAAGGGGTGAGGGGCCGCAGAGCACAAAGGCCCATTTCCTACCTTCTTCCCCTCTACCACCTTCCTCCTCCTCCTCCTCCTCCTTTTCTTTTTATTTCCTTTTTGGTTTGAGAGTTTTACTATCTAGTCCAGACTGGCCTCAAACTCCTGGTCATCCTGCCTCCATCTCCCAGGTGCTGGGATTACAGGCATGTGCCACCATGTCCCACCTAACATTTATTTTTCTTGTTATGAAGTAGCATGCGCTCATTGCAAGGTCTCCATCTCCTTAGAAGACAAAGTCAGGGGACAATGAATCTGAGTCCTCCTCCCAGGGCCATCCAAAGCCGCGGGGGTGGATTTGAACACGGCTCATCTGTGCACATGTCTAGAACTTTCCATGAGTCTCCCAGGTGTATAGGCTCTAACTGGCTCCATCCCAAGTTTACAGTGCTTTGTGGCTCCAGCCGTGGGCTTGTGCATGCAGGGCAGCTGAGCCAGGCTGGGGGGCAGGGAGCCGGGGCGGGGACACAGTGCCAGCAGCTGGGGGCTGTGAAGATGCTCAACCCCCTCTGCATCTCAGAACCTTTCTCAGTGTACCTGACCTGGAAAAACACAGCACGGGGCTCCGTGGCTTTCATGGAGAGCTTAGGGAGCCCAGCGGCTCACCCTCCATACCGTGGGGAACCTCGGAGCAGAGCCGCCCAGATGCCACAGATGCTCTCTGTTGGGAATGAATAGGAATCTTGGTGGCGTTTCTTCCTTCCTTCCCCCTTTGGAAAGCCTCTCTGGGCAGGGACAGGACACCAGCTCTATGGTAACAGGCCATGGCCCAGGAATGATGGGTGGCAGCCAAGCCCCCCGCCCCCATCACCTGTCCAGCAGCCTTCCCTTCCACACAGAGCCTGGCAATCCTCCTTCATGGTGCCCAGACCAGGGATGCAAGCTGTGGTAGGTGCACTGTCCATGTGACCCATTCCAGTCTGAGACTCTGTCCCTGACTCAACACTGGGTCCCTGACTCAACATGGGGTCCCTAACTCCCTGCTGAGGGTGGCCCTGGGTGACTCTGGCTCTTGTCCTTCCCATCTCACCCCATTAGAGATTTGAACCTGCCACCTCCCACTCCACCGCTGCCCCTCCCACCCCACCCCTGCCCTACTTTCCCCCTGGGTCTGGCCTGGTTTTCCCCTTGATGACTGAGATGGTAGACAGAGCCTTGGCAGAGGTTTGCTCCTGGTGCCTGGTAGCTCCCGCCCTTGTCTCTCAGCCAATGAAAGCAGAGCTCAGAGCACAAAAGCCCGGTCATGCCGCTCAGACAACAGACATCAGAGCTGGCAAAAAAGAAACACCTACCCTTTCCTTTAAGTCTCCAAGAATGGAAGCAGCTAAACATAGCAGCTCCTGACCTGGCACGCCCTCAGGGCTCTGGAAAGACTTCCTTCCCTTAAGGAGACAGGATGACGAAAGCCCTCAGCACAGTGCCAGGCACAATGCCAGTCCCCCCGGAAGGGGTGGGCCAAACTAGTCAGGCTCCATCTATCTGCTGTGTGATTCTAGGTAAGTTCCTTGATCTCGCTGAGCCTGGTTTTGCTCATCTGTGAAGTGGGGTGATGCTATGGTGCTATGGTGCTGGATGGACCGGAGCGCTTGCTGAAACCCACGTTCCCAGCAGGGTTGGTGATGTGAGCCAGGGGGTCCATCTTGGACTCTTAGCTGCATGGCCACGCAGGTCCCACCTGACCAACTCACTCTGTCCACACTGGGCAGGGTTCTCACAGCAAGAGCCACGCTGGGACTTCCCTGGTTATAAGTGGGCTTTCCAAGCCTGGCCGGGGACTTTCCCTTGCTTGGACAAGTGCCCAGGGCAGGACACGGGTGTCCAGGCTGCTTAGAAGAACCTGAAAGAAACGTGAGCCCTGGCCTGCTCCTGCCCCAACTTGGGTCTTGAGGGGGAGGGGGTACTTGGCCAAGGGCTAGGAGGCTGAAAAGAGTCAGGAATTAGCAGCTGGCCACCCCTCATACCCAGGACTCACCTGTCTGTGTGTTCCCCTCGCACTCTGGTTGTAGGGTTAGGAAGAGCTGCTTCAGCAAGGACCTGGGGCGGGTCCCTGGGACTGTCTGAGTCTCAGCACCCTGCTTGATAAAATAGGGTGTCTGGCAATCTCCACTTCCTTGGCCTAGCCTGGCTCACCTTCCCCCCCATGGCCCTTGTCCCTGGTCCCCAATCACTCCTGGCCTCTCATCCATCCTCCATGCCAGTGGGGTCATTCTGAAAGGTCCTTAGGACCTGACACCCTCCTGCTTCAAACACGTCAGCGTCTCATCACACATAGACAGAAAGCCACACTGCTCTTCCTGGAACCCTAGCCCTATGTGGTATAGATCTGAGCCTCCTTCCTTCACCCTTGCCCTTACAGTTCTTTTCTCCCTCCCTCAACAGACCATACTCCTCTGCCTCAGGGCCTTTGGACCAGCAAGTCCAACTTTGATCTTGTAAGTGTCGCCCCATTTGGACTCCGTGAAATCTATATACACCCTACCTCTGAAGGTCCCAGAGCCCACTCACTGTGAGAGGATGCATTTTTGAAGTAAAATCCTGATTCTCACCAACACACCAAAAGTTGTATTTAGGTCGTTAAGCGATGAGGACATCATCACAGTGTTACAACTGGTTTAAGGAAAATTCAAGGACATGTACATAAGGCAGTCAGGAATGCTGAGGTTATAAATGGAGGCACTATTTGTCAGTTGCTATAAGACAAGTCGTGATCAACTCCAGCCTGACAAAATCCACTTGTATTTCAATGCCCTTTGCACATCAAAGTAACACAAAGTGCCAGCCATAGAGAACCTGAAGGAGTTGGCATGCCTTCAGAATCTCAACCCTGGAAGCCGGGAGGCTGGAGACAGGAGGACCCAGAATTGCCGGCCAGCCAGGCTCCGCAGCCAGACCTTATCTCAAAACACCTACACAAACACAAACCAACCCAAACCAACAAACCAGTCAGTGGTGAGGGTGCAGACAAGCTATCCTTTGGCCATTTCGAAGTTTTGCACGAGTTTCCAGCCCGTCCCAGCCCCCCAAGCCACGGGCTCCCCTGCTCCTGAGCTCTGTCCCTGGGCTCTAAGTTGGAACACAGCTGGAGAGCAGGGATTCCCTTGGTCACAGCCTGTGTCTGGCACACAGTAGGTGCTCAGTCAGTGTCGGGGCAATTTGGAAGTTAGGTCAGGATGGAGGGAGAGATGGGGTCATGGGGGCCGGGTGGCACCCGGGGCAGGCAGAAAGGCGGGAGGGGGCTCATCAATGATCTACCCTCTCCACAAGGCCACATCCCAAACTCCGAGGGTCCTGAGCAGGGGTGAGGAGTGGACTCCAGCGCAGGCCACCCTGAGCCGTCTCAAGGCAATCTGGGGCCACCAAGGGGTCAATAGGACCCCCCCCCGCCCGCGCCCCTGGACGCCCCCAGCCCCGACAGCCCCTCTGCACTGATGGGGTGGCGCAGGACACCTCACACCGCCGGGGGGGATCCCGGGCAGCCTAGGGTGGGGGCGCTGAGACCCCCCCCAGGAGGAGAGGAAAGAGGAGGAGGAGGAGGAAGGGGGAGGAGGAAGGCAGAGGGGGAGGGGGGAGGAGAGGGAGGAGGAGGAGGAGGCCCACGCCCTTTGTGCCCCGCGCAAATCCGCGCCCATGGACTCGTCCCTGGACACCGCCGGTGGAAGACGAATCTGGGCTTAGGGAAAGAGGGGGGCGGGGGTGGCACAGGTGGAGAGGGGCCCGATTGAGGACCGGGGAGATGCGCTTCTCCTTCGCCCTGTTCCGGGCGCGGGCGCTCGGCCGGGGAGCGGCGGCCCGGCGCGGCCCGGCGCGGGTCTGTGTGGCCGGGCCTCTCGGCGGGCGCGGGTCTGTGTGTCCGGGCCTCTCGGCAGGCGGCCTGCGCACCCGAGCCCGTGGAGCCCCGCGCGCGTCCGTCGTGGGCGAGGAGATGTGTCGGGAAGTGACAGCGCGGTCTTCTCGCTGCCTTTGCTTCCCCTTGGTTCCGTGCGCTCCTCGATCTGTCTCAGGGCGGCCGGGGCGGGTCTCGGGAAAGCGGCCGAGCGAGCACACGCGCAGCGGCCGTGCTCACCGGACACGGGACACGCGCTCCGCGGCTGGCGGGTGTGAACGCGGCGGGCAGGGGGGGACTAGGAGACAGCCAAGAAAGGAACTCTCCGCCTGCTACTGTGACCCCTCGGCGCATCACCTTTATTATTCTAATAATTACAATGATATTGATCACAACGATAATACAAACAATAAAAAGGGTGGGGAAGGAATCGTTTCTAATGATTCGTCCTGGGCCTCCGACCTCCTGGATTCCCCAGCAAGCCGCGCGCGCCCTCTGCCGGCCACCAGGGCCTCGCCCCGCCCTCCTCTTACGCGCCTTGCTACCCACTGCACATGCGCACGCCGCGAAGTTTCCAAAAGGGTTTGTTTGCGCAAGCAGACGCAAGCAGTCAGGATGGCCGAGCGGTCTAAGGCGCTGCGTTCAGGTCGCAGTCTCCCCTGGAGGCGTGGGTTCGAATCCCACTTCTGACAAAGCTTCATACTTTTCTCCGCCGGTAATGAAGGCAAGTGGATAATAATCTCCGATGATGGAGGTGGCGTTCTCTTCACGGCCTTTTTATTAGATCATCACGTTTATCCTAACACAAGTTTCACTGGACAACGAAAAGAAAATCACCCACTGGTAGGTGTTGTCAAAGATCCTCTTTTGTCGTCATTAGTGGTCAACTCGATGAGTAGTGGTCGTCAACTCGATGCGTGGGGAGTGAAAATAGGTAAAAGTACATTGGTTGTCAGAAGTGGGATTCGAACCCACGCCTCCAGGGGAGACTGCGACCTGAACGCAGCGCCTTAGACCGCTCGGCCATCCTGACTTCCTGCTATGGGCTCTGTGATGTCTCCTTTAGTTCCTGGCACGCAGGTTGACTCAACCCGTAGTCAGCCGCGGGATCTTGAGTGGCTCCTGCGGGCCCGGGTTACCCGCAGCTGGAAACCACCCGGGCTAGTCAGACTTCCCGCTCCCAGAAAGCCATGTTGTTATTTTATAAATGTCCCTATCTATCTACTTCTTTGTTTTAACTGGAAACATAGCTATTCTAAATGTAAATTCTGCAGTCTGCGCAGAAATAGAAACGCACCATAGGAAACAACCGTCGAAGCGCCTGCGAGGAAAGGCGCCCCGGCCACCGGCAGCTGGAAAGGATAGTCATCCGCCGCCGCTGCTGGGGCGGACACGCGCCTGCCCAGGGGCGGGGGCGCGCGGGGCGGAGACGCGCTTGCCCAGGGGCGGGGGCGCGCGGGGCGGGGGCGCGTGGGGCGGAGACGCGCCTGCCCAGGGGCGGGGGCGCGCGGGGCGGAGACGCGCCTGCCCAGGGGCGGGGGCGCGCGGGGCGGGGACGCGCTTGCCCAGGGGCGGGGGCGCGCGGGGCGGGGGCGCGCGGGGCGGGGACGCGCCTGCCCAGGGGCGGGGGCGCGCGGGGCAGAGGCGCGCCGGGCGGGGGCGCGCGGGGCCACCGCTCTGCACCGAAGCGGGCCGGGCCCCCGCGATCCCGACGGGGCTTTTCCGAGGCCCCATCCGGATCCTTGAGCTGGCGCCTGCAGCGAGGTGGGCGCAGAGCTACCAGGGAAGGTTTCCTGGGAGCGAGTTTGCTGGAAGAAGGCGAGTGGTAGTCCGAGGTACGCCAGAAGGCCCCTGGAGGGAACTTCAGACCGAAGTCCGAAGTGTTACATATCCCGATCGTAGTTTCATATTGCTCTCACGTTTAGGTGGCACTGTTTGGGATAGAGCTGGTTAAATGAAACGTATTATTGTACAATAACCTAGATTGCATAAAGGTTATTTGAAGAACAACTCAGAAGAATGTAAATGAAAGCCGGATCATCCGCCTGGTGGTTCATGTCTGTAACCCTAGCTAACTTAGGGAGGCTAAGGTCTGAGAATTAAAGTTTGAGGCCAGACTGGGCAGGAAAGCCGATGAGATGCTCCAATTAACCAGCAAAACAAACAAACAAAAGTTGGAATTGGAGCTGTGGCTTAAGTGGTAGAGTGACGATTGTTGAGCAAAAAAGCTACAGGACAGCATCCAGGCCCTGAGTTCAATCCGCATCACCACAGAAAAGAAAAAGGGATGCGAATAAATTATGTCTGGTGGAGATGCAATTGATTTCACTCTGGTAGAGGCCCGTTTTAAATTAGCAAATTCGTTTCAACATTTCTGACTATATGCATAGAGTCACCTTTAAACCATTGTTTTTTCTTTTTGTAAGAGAATGTTGTTGTAGTAGAAGAAACTCAACACAAAACTTTTTTTGTCACTATCTCTATACAATAAAGAGATTCCCAGCCCCCTTCCTGCATCGAGACCCTCCCAAACGCAGGTTCTGCACATTTGTAAGCACTTAAAACCAGTATGTCCCCACTTCACTCAGCATTGTTGAAATCTGTGTGGAATCAGTGCAGTGGCCATTTACTTGAAAGGAAGAATGACAAAGGACCAACAATAAGTGACCTCCAAGTCACATCACAGTTAACAATCAAAACAGGATCTGTATCACTAATTGTGGATACAAAGGAAAACCAGCCAGAGGAAGTGGTGTGCAGGGCAGTCCAGGAAGGTCCTGAACCAAGGCCTGCCTGCCCTCTCCCTGTGGAGTCAGGGGCAGCATACTTTTCCAGCAGCATCCATGAGCACAATACATCTGGGGCATTGCCATTCCCCACACACAACAGGCACTGCCAATATCTACCTGCCCAGCTCCAGCTCCAGAGCTCCAGCTATGTGAGTGGATATCTGTGCCCTAAAGCCCCTATTCGATGTCACATAATATCCTAAGGTGCGCTCAGACCACAACCTAAATGACACTAGTTGTGCTGCCTGGTGAGGCCAGGCCCACCCTGAATAAAGACATTTCTGTCAAGTCTGACATCCCAAGGGGATATTGTCCCAGAAGCTGGGGACAAAGGCCAGATCTCTCTCTGGTCAACTTTAAATTCTTTCCTACACAAAGGTAAATGATTAAAGCCATAAACTAACAGAAAAGGATACCTGAATGACTTAGCTCTATTGAATAAGTATCAAGACATTCAAAAGATAAGCTTCTCTCTCTCTCTCTCTCTCTCTCTCTCTCTCTCTCTCTCTCTCTCTCTCTCTCTCTCTCTCTCTCTCACTCTAATGCTCATCACCTTTGTCCAGGGCATTGGCAAATAGTCCATCTCACTCTATGGGGTTGTCAATGAATGCTGAAAAAAATTGAAATGTACTTATATAACTGTAACCCCTCTGTACATCACCTTTATAATAACAACAAAAATTGAAATGCTAATGTTCCTTCCATCCGGTACTTCGAAGATTACATCCAGTAGGGTGTGTGCAAAAATGCTTATGTAAATTACATAAGAGTGCTTTTGTAAACTGTGTACTAGGGGCTCCTGCCTGCAATTCTAGCTACTCAGGAGGCTGAAATCTGAGGATCACATTTTGAAGACAGCCTAGGCAGGAAAATCGGTGAGACTCTACCACCAAAAAGGCAGATCACTAGCCTTGAGGGAGAAAAAAAAGTGCTTATGTAACATTAGTTATAGTGTAGAATTATTGGAAGTCACCATTTTTTCCTTTAGTGTTTGCAGCAAGATCTTGCTCTATAGTCCAGGCTGGCTTTGAACTCCAGATTGTTCTGCTTCCTGGAGTACTAGAGTGCTGGCATTACAGGTGTGCACTACTGCAAGCAGATGGAAGTTACTGCAGTGTCTACCTAAGTGTGATGGGCTGGGCTGGCCACTCTGTGAACTGCCTACATGCATGTGAGAAGAATGAGTTCATCTTTATGGACTGTCACAGACATAATTGCAAGGCACAGTATGTGACAGCCAAGTTTTAGTATCTACAATATGGGGTAAAAATGAACACAAAAAATTTTAATGATGCACAAAGAATGTCTATATTTCTACATACACATGTCAGAAAAAATGGAAGAGACAAAGGAAGGAAGGGAGGGAGGGAGGAGAGAGAGAGGGAAGGAAAGGAAAGGGAAGGGAAGGAGGGAGGGCCAGTGGGCAAGGCAGAATAAATCTGATATTTGAAATTTAGCCAGTGACTTACTAGAGGCAAATAGCAGGTTTGGAGAGATTTGGGTAATGATATGTGCCACAAGAACAGTTAATGAATTAATTGTGACAAAAAAAAGGAAATCTGGGTGACATTGATCAAGATATATTGAATTCATAAGGTGCTTTGTTAAATGGCAACTCCTTTGCACAACCATTTAAGATAATAATAAAAAAAAGTATATATTTTTTAAAAAAAGGTGGGTTGGGTTAGGGTGGCTCAGTGGTAGAGCTCTTGCCTTGCATGCCTCAGGCCCTGTGTTCGATTCCTTAGCACCACATAAGCAAAAAGAAAAAAGCTGGAAGTGGCACTGTGGCTCAAGTGGTAGAGCGCTAGCCTTGAGCTGAAGAGCCGAGGGACAGCGCCCAGGCCCAGAGTTCAGGCCCCATGACCGGACCCCCCCCCCCAAAAAAAAAGCCAGGTGCCAGTGGTTCATGCCTATAATCCTAGCTACTCAGGAGGCTGATATCTGAGGATCAAGGTTCAAAGCCATTCCAGGCAGGAAAGTTTGTGAGACTTCTATTTACAATAAACCACCAGAAAACAGGAAGTGATGCTGTGACTCAAGTGGTAGAGTGCTTGCCTTAAGCTGAAGAGCTCAGGGACAGCGTCCAGATCCAGAGTACAAACCCCACAACAGAAAGAAAGAAAGAAAGAAAGAAAGAAAGAAAGAAAGAAAGAAAGAAAGAAAGAAAGAAAGAAAGAAAGAAAGAAAGAAAGAAAGAAAGAAAGAAAGAAAGAAAGAAAGAAAGAAAGAAGGGAGGGAGGGAGGGAGGGAAGGAAGGAAGGAGGAAAGAAAGGAAGGAAGGAAGGAAGGAAGAAAGAAAGAAAGAGAGAGTGAGAGAGGAAGGGAGGGAGGGAGGGAGGGAGGGAGAGAGGGAGGGAAGGAAAGAAGGAAGGAAGGAAGGAAGGAAGGAAGGAAGGAAGCAATCAGAGACCAAGTGTGGAGGTGAATGCCTGATGCCTGTAATCCCAGCATTCCAGAGGCTGAGGCAGGAGGAGGATTTAGAGTTTGAGGCCAGTCAGAACGGTATCGTAAGACCCTGTCTCAACAAGAAAACAAAGAAAGAAAACAGTCACACAACTGCTGCGTGGTTGCCCATACAGCAGCCAGATGAAAATGCTCATTATTTGCTGATGGGCATCAGCACCTTCCCAAAGTCAGTTCTGGAATTTGATGAAGCCTACAGAAGCCGGCTTTCCTCCCGCCCTCCCTCTGTCTTCCTTCTTTCCCTCCCTCCCTCCCTTCTTCCTTTCCTCCCTTCTTTCCTTTCCACAGGGGTTACCTAGAGGCCTGCACCACCACACCCGGCCTTGAGAATGCCTTCGTTTTTAAAAAATCATTTTATTGTTATTATAAAAGTAATGTACACAGGGGTTAGAGTTTCATAAGCCAGGTCATGACTTATAAATGACTTTCTATTTGGTCCATGGCACCCCTTTCTTTGCTCTCTCCTAGCTGAGAATTTCTTGTTTTAAATCTAATAGTGTAACTATCCTTCAATGGCCTGTGTTTTATGTATCCTTTTAGTCCTTTGTCTCCTACTGTAGCTTACCAGTGTTAGTCTGTTTTGAGATTCATTCTTTCTCTCTCTCTCCCAGTGTCTTTCTCTCTCTCTCTCTGTCTCTCTCTCTCTGTCTTTCTGTGTCTCTCTGTCTCCCCCCCCACTCTGCCTCCTTCCATTCCATTCCCAGGGGTTTAGGACCCAGCTGATCAACTCCCCCAGACCTCCAAATCCTTCCCATGGGTCTTAAACTTCAAATCTCCCTCATTCCCCTAGCCCCTAGCCTTGTGTCCTTCCTCAAAGGCCTCAGGACCTTTGCACACATTGCACTTTTCTATGTCTACAGTTCTCTTCTGCCATGCTTCAGGTGTCTGCTTGAGTGTTTAGACTTCGATAACCTGGCTACCTAAATAACATTTTCTATTTCTCAGGATCTCTCTCCCTTGGCATTTCCTGAGGGAACAGGACCATTTTCTATTTCTTGGTTCTGCATCTGACTCTGAGCTCGGCCCCCTCACCACAGTTTTTTTTTTGGGGGGGGCGGGTCCAGTCATGGACCTGAACTCTGGGCCTGGGCACTGTCCCTCAGCTCTTCAGCTCAAGGCTAGTGCTCTACCACGTAAGCCACAGCGCCACTTCTGGCTTTTTTCTTTTTGCTTATGTGGTGCTGAGGAATTGAACCCAGGGCCTCATGCATGCAAGGCAAGCACTCTACCACTGAGCCAACTTCCCAGCCCCTCACCACAGTTTGAATTCCAATTTTCTGGCACTTGTTGCTCCCAAGGTACCCAGAAACATCTCCCCACTCTGCCTCCAGCATGCCCAGTCCCAGCCCACAGAAGGGATCTTTTGCCAAACTGAGAACTCAGAGGTTCATTCAGCAGGTGCTCTATGTGGGGAGACCAGGCCTGGGCGTGGCTATTGCCTCTGCTCTCCTCCCTCCCTTTCCAGGAACCCAGGGCTCCCTGGGTACCAGTGGAGATCTTGGTGGGCAGCTGCTTCCAATCCTGGCCAGGTTCCTTCCCACTTTTTCTGAGGGCCGTGTGCAGTGGGTAGGAAGAAAATGTCCAAGAATAAACATGTGCAGGGCTCCAGTCCATTTGCTGCCATTTGAAAGGAATGAAAGTGGGATTCACAGGGGAAAAAAATACCCCAAATCCAAACAAACAGCAAAACAAAAACACCCGACTGTTTTAGCATTTGCTTCAGAAACAATGGGCTTACTGTGCTCTGTGTCATGATAAAATTAAGAACTCACCCGAGCTTTGTTCTGCACTTGGCCCGGTCTACAGAGGCTGTCTCAGGGCCTCGGTACTGCAGCTACTAAAAATGGATTTACATTTGCAGAGTTCTTGCTGGGAGAGAGCGGTAGTGGGGAGGGGTCCCTGATACCTTGGAGGAGAAGAGTTTGAATGGGTTAAAGGTTAGCTAGTGTCAAAGTGACATTCAGTAGTCTTAATCAGGAAGATTGGCCAAATCTCCAGATCTTGTCATTTGCTGCTTAAAACCTGCCACACCAAGCTGGTGCCTGTAATCCCAGCTACTCAGGAGGCTGAGATCTGGGGATCACGGTTCAAATGCAGCCCAGGCAGAAAAGTCTATGAGACAACAAGTGTTTTCTCCAATTAACCAACAAAAAAGCCAGAAATGAGCTATGGCCCAAGTGGTAGAGCGATAGTGTTGAACATAAAAGAGACAGTACCCAGGCTCTGAGTTCAAACCTTACAACTGGCCAGGAAAAAAAACAAAACACAAAACCAACAACAACCAACCAAACAAACCAACAAACCACCACCACCAACAAAACACACACACACACACACACACACACACACACACACACACACACACACACACACACACACACACACACACACACACACACACACACACACACACCAAACAAAATCCTCTCCCTCCACAAATGCCAGGCCTTAAAATAAATTGCTCAGCCCTCTTTCCCATTATGGTAGATTCAGTAAAGGCCACCTAAAGATATTCTCTGTCCTGGTCCTTGGAACCTGTGACTGTTACCTAATAAAGACAAAGGCCATGGTGGATGCTAATGGCTCATGCCTGTAATCCTAGCTACTTGGGAGACTGAGAACAGGAGGAACTTGATTGGGGGCCAGCTGGGGCAGAAAACTTTGAGTGATCCCTTTCAACCCATAGCTGGGTACAGTGGCATACACCTGTCATCCCAAGCTGTGTGGGAGGCTGAGATTGGAAGGATTGTGGTACCAGGCCACCAAGGGAAGCTGTGATGCCAGCTTCCTGGGATGCCAGCCACGTGTGGAGCTTCAAGTAGGTGGATTGCAGCTCAGGCATGTACCTGTGCTGGAGGAAACAAAACAGTTCTGGAGGCATGGTTTAGCAATGCTGTGACAGCCTGGCTAGCCCCAGGCCTTGAGTTCAAACACCCAGAAGGACTAAAACAAAAAGGCCATTCTCAGGCAGTTAACCACCAACCTAGTCTCTGACACAAAATACAAAAGAGATGTGGATCAAGAGGTAGAGTCTTTGCCTTAGCTGCTTGAGGCCCAGATTCTATCTCCTGAGAAGGATCATCACAGACTCAATCAGGTGAACAAATCTGGAACCCATTCTCCTGGATTATGTAACTGAGTCCCTTCCTGTTCTTCAAGTTCCCTTCCCTCACAAGACAGAGAGTTTTTGTGCATACAGGAGGGAAAGGTTTGCCTGGCCTGGTGGCTCAGGCCTGAAATCCTGGCTACTCAGTAGACTGAGCTCTGAGGATGGTGGCTCAAAGCCAGCCTAGGCAGGAAAGTCCGTGAGACTCTTAACTCCAATTAACCACCTTGAGTTCAAGTTGCAGTACTGGTACACACACAAAAAAAGGTGGGAGGCAGGGAGAGGAAGGAGAATCCATCTAACTTAGAGGTAAAGATAGGGATGGTGAAAACTTAAATCAAGTGGTGCCAGCAGCCACTAGAAGAATCTGGGAAATTCTCTCCTGGAGTCTCACGCAGAGGGAGCAAAACTCTTGCACCCTGAGTTTGGTTCCATCACCTATATCTGAGTCTTTTTTTTTTTTTTTTTTGGTTGGTCGTGGGGCTTGAACTCTGAGCTCTTCAGCTCAAGGTGAGCGCTCTACCACTTGTGCCACAGCGCCACTACCATCAATCACCTGCATTTGAGATACTGGCCTCTAGAATAGTGAGAGAATAAATCTCTGTTGATTTAAGCCCTCAAGGTCGACACCAGTACAACCATCTACATTGCCCAGGTGATGGATCTCAAGGCTACAGTAGCCAGGCTGGAATTCTTCCTGCTCCAGTCTCACCTGCGTGGAGCCCCTCTGCCCCGCGGGCTTCTGCTTCTCAGCTCAAAGACGCAGTGGCCCGCACGGCCGGTGGCGCGACGTGGGTTAAGGGGGCATGTCCATGGGCGGGGCCCGGGCGCACGGGGCGGGGCCGGGGCGGAGCGTCCGGCCGCACCTGGCGGCGGGGTCCTCGCGCGCTGACGCCTGGCGCAGCTCCGGCAGCCGCCGCGGGAGCCGAGGTCCCGGAGGAGCCGTGCGGAGCTCAGCCACCACCGAGCGAGGGCGGCGTCGCGGCCGGAGCCGCCATGGCCGAGTTCCCGTCGAAAGTGAGCACGCGGACTAGCAGCCCCGCGCAGGGCGCCGGCGTCTCAGTCTCGGCGCTGCGCCCGGACCTGGGCTTCGTGCGCTCCAGCTTCGGGGTGCTCATGCTGTTGCAGATGGTGAGCGCGCGCGACCCCGCGGGCTGGGGAGGTGTCGGGGGGGGGGAAATCCCTGTGAGGACAGGCCGGCAACGGGATCCCGGGGCGGGCGGGGCGGGGGGCATCTGCATTTTGCGCCCAGCACATCCTCAGCGCAGGCTCGCGCGCCCCGACACCCCGCGCCTACCTCGGGGTGCTCTCAGGATGGGCGCCCCCAAGTTCGCCCTGCAATCTTGTCACCCCGAGACGCCCCCTCCGGCCGACCCCGCAAACCTGCTCTGTGCACCCCTGTTTGGAGCGCCCCGATGTCACCGCGGCCACTCACACCTGCTGCAATCGCGGCGCCTCTGCCTCTCCCCCCCCCCCCCCTTCTGTTTTCTTCTGTGTCTCTCATCTTTCTCTGTCTCTCGCCTTCAACCCCTCCCCCCCCCCGCCCCCAGCCCTTCGGTGCTAGGCAAAGTCCACCTCCTGCTCAGCTCCTCGGGCTCCGCCCCGGACCCCTGGCTGAGCCTCGGAGCTTAGCGCTTGGGCCTCGATCCCTGGGCTCCCTCCTCCTCCAGGCCCTTCTGGCTTGCTCTGGGGGCATCTGCGAGGCGTTAGCTAGTTCGGGAAGCCCCGAGGGTCCCGAAAATCACGCCCAGCGCTGTAGAGAGTAATTTGTGGGAAGCAGAAGTCAGACTCCTAACGCCTCCCGACCGGGGTGTAGACCCCAGCTGTAGCGAACCAGAGGGAACATCCCACCCCAGGTTGCAAAGCCTGGGGACGTCAGCCCTTCTTCTCATGGTACCCTCCTGATCTGCGTGCCAGATGCCTGCTTGTCCATTTTCATTGGACTGGGGTGGATCTGGAGGAGGGCTTGGAGCCATTTTCCCATCCACTGAATGGGTTTTCCCACCGGCCCCTTTCCTGCTGGGGGCTGGTAAGGCAGACCCAGGCTGGGTTGCTGGGTGGTTCCCCTGGCGCCATCCCAGCGTGGAGATCAGGCCTTCCTGCCTCCAGCCCCTTAGGGAGCCCCCCCCCTCCACCTGCTGCTTGCTACCTATCTGGATTCCTCAGATTTCCTTGGGCAGCGCCCCTCCCCACCCAACCTCTGAATGCCTTGCTGTTTGTTTAAAATGAAGATTTTTAGACTGCACACCCCGAAGAAATGTAGAATTATGATTTGAATCTCAGGAAGTACAGCCTGAAATCCACGTTTTAAACCTGAGTAGCTTTTATTTTTGTTTTATTTATTTTTTGTTCGTTGGTGAGATAGTCCTGGGAGTTGATGGCCTCTTCTGGAACTAATCACCTCAGTTTCCTCACCTGGCAGATAGGTAGGAAAAGGAGGACACCAAGTCTAGCCCTCCATTTCCAGTGGGAAGAGCTACTGCACTGTCTCTGAGATGTGTGTGACAGGGCTGGCTGGGGAGCCGCAGGGGCTGGAAGCCTGGTCAGAACTACTCAGGAGGCTGAGATCTGAGGTGCACAGTTCAAAGCCAGCTTGTAGAAAAGCTCATGAGCCTCTCATGTCTAATTAACTACCAAAAAGCCAGAAGTAGAGCTGTGGCACACACACACACACACACACACACACACACACACACACACACACACACACACACACACACACACACACACACACACACACACACACACACACACACACACACACACACACACACACACACACACACACACACACACACACACACACGTCCTGAGTGGGAGATCTAGTGTGCAGCCTGGGAGGCCATGGAGGAAGTGGCTTTTGATCTGGGAATTCACCCGAAGCTGAGACAGAGGAAGCAAGTGTGTGAATGAGGCTGGAGACAGGAGAGTTCAGGGGAGTTAAAGGGCTAATTTCTGGGGTGGCCTGAAGCAGAGGGAGCATGCACCTCTGCCAGAAGTGTGGTGGTGGTAGTCACCTGGGTGATCTTGGAGCAGCAGGGGCTGGGGGGGGGTCTGTGTAGAACCTGGGGGTTAGTTGTTATTGAGTAGCCCCCAGCTGGTGGAAAGGACCGGAGCATTTTGCATCTGAATGATGAAAAGTCTAATAAAGGGAACAAAAGAACTGGAATAAGAGGGTTCTCTGTGGTTTGGAGGGACTGTGGAAGCTGCCTCTGGAGGAGACTTGTGGTCTTGATTTGGGGGACCCCTGTGAGCTCAGCAGTCCAGCCATGAGCACCTGGTCTCCTGATACCAATGCAGACGCAAGTTTGGGTCTAATGTAGGTCCCACTGGGAGTCATGTAGTGGAGCGGAGCTGCTGGGTATGCAGATTGCCAGGGACAGACAGGCTCTGAGGTGGTGCTCCCGCACCTCAGCTACCATCCCCCCTAAAGGAGTTTGGAAGACCTGCAGGCAGCCTGGAGCTGGTTGGAGAAGCTGCTCTGAGCTGTTTCTGTGGCAACAGGCAATTCCACTGGATCTGAGATGGGGGTCCACCCAGCAAGGCCACAATTGTTTCTACCAGCCAGGCCCATGCTGGGCACTAGGCCCATTGACCACAGTTTCATGTCCTCCTGTTCTATATTTGACAAGTGAGGAAATTGAGGATCAGAGGTCATTCTTTTGCCCAAGATCTCACAACTTTGTGAGTTTGTTTTTTTACTTTTGTGGTTCATGTTATTTTCTTTTCTTTTTGTTGGTTGTGGGGCTTGAACTCTGGGCCTGGGCGCTGTCCCTCAGCTCTTCAGCTTAAGGCAAGCGTTCTACCACTTGAGCCATAGTGCCACTTTTGGTTTTTTGGTGGTTAATTGGAGATTAGAGTCTCATGGACTTTCCTGCCCAGGCTGGCTTTGAACCTTGATCCTACTCAGCTTTCAGCCTCCTGAGTAGCTAGGATTACAGGCGTGAGCCACCAGCATCCAGCAAGTTCATGTTCTTAACTATGACACTCAGCCCTGCTCCTACAAGGCGAGGGGTTTGGTTTGTTAGGAGCGGTGAGGAGCCCAGTGCCTGCCTGGGATCAGGGATAGGGGAAGGCTGCCTGGAAGGGGCTGGAACTGAGACCCTCAGCTTGCCAAGATTGTACTTCATAAAGATGCCCTGCAAAACACTCTCAGTATTTCTCAGATTTGTTTCTTTCCCACTTCCCAAAGCTGTTTCCATAAAGACTATTAGTTGGGGTTAAGACATGTAAGACAGAAAAGTTCATGTATTTCTAAAGGTTGATGGTAGAGCGAGGAATTGACTTCAAAGACAGATAATATGACTACTTTACCAGGAATCTATAGCAAGTATAAAGCTCTTAGTTCACGGTTGAGCTTCCCAGTAACCTGAGCAAAAAGGGAACCATGAATGTGTGCAGCTAGCCTTGAAATGGAGAGACAGACAAGTTTGACCTAGAGACAGGTCTTCTGGTCATAAAAACATGGAGTTATCCTTCAGGCTGCAGTTCTTCATGCAGCCAGGGAATGAAAGAATTTTGTGGACAGGGTGGTTAACTGGTGTAATACAAAGCCCAATAGCCTATTTTTTGTCACTCATGGGGCTGGAACTCAGGACCTGGGTGCTGTTCCTGAGCTCTTCGACTCTAGGCTAGCACTCTACCACTTTGAGCCACAGTACCAATTCTGGTTTTCTGGTGATTAACTGGAGATTAGAGTCTCACAGACTTTCCTCTCCGGTTGGCTTTGAACCATAATCCTCAGATCTCTGCCTCCTGAGTAGCTAGGAATACAATAGGTGTGAGCCACCAGTGCCCACCATGCCTGTCAGTTTTTAAGTTCTGAAATCCTCCCCTAGCTGTGGGGAGGAAAATGGCTTTACCTGGAGCTACTGATGAGAAGCAAGGCTCAGGGAGTGAGGAGCTTGGCCAGTGTCACATAGCAAAGAGTAGCCTACCACTCAGAGTCAGGACTCACCCAGATCTGCCAGTCAGAAACCTGGGTATCACTATACTTCCTGTTTGTTTCCTTTGGGGGATGGGGTTTCAGGGTGCTTTGGACAAGGAGAGCAACTTCTGGAGGGGAGGCTCATCAGAAGTCTCTTTGGAGGGTTTTCTGGCAGAGGTGAGCATTAAAGGAGCTAGCAAAATGGAAAGGGGGAGACGATAGGAGGTTCAGATAGGTATGGCGATCCATACCTCTAATGCTAACACTGAGGTAAGATGCCTGAGGATGATTGCTACTATGTAGCAAACCTGGGCTACAGAATAACAAAAACAGAGAATGGGGGAACTCAGAGTAGATCATACCAATCTATACAGTCAAAAGGCCCCGGATGTGTAAGCTGTGTGAAAGCCCTGCAGTAGTAGTGCCATTTGTGCTGGGCACCTTCCAGCCTTGTTTGCTTAGTACTCTCCCTCCTGGGACTGGGGTTGGGGGCAGTGGGTACATGGCTCCCAGTTTTCAGGAGAATAAACAGACCATAGGCCTCACCTGGCACCAGATCACACTGATCCACTCGATCTCAGTGATCTATGAAGCAGAGCTAAGTGTAACAGGTGTGGAAGCAGAGATCCTTGGGTTCAAATCCTGCCGCTGCCCCTTCCGGGTTCAGGATTTGGAGGAAGTTCTCAATCTCCCCCTGAGTCCTGGTAGTGGTGGGAAACTACAGAAAGTCCTGCCCACCCTGGGCAGGACTCTGGTGTGTTTAGGATGAAAGACAGGGTCCACAGGGCTTTGAGATCCCTCCCTTCCTTTCTTTCTTTCTTTCTTCCTTCCTTTCTTTCTTTCTTTCTTTCTTTCTTTCTTTCTTTCTTTCTTTCTTTCTTTCTTTCTCTTTCTTTCTTTCTTTCTTTCTTTCTTTCTTTCTTTCTTTCTTTCTTTCTTTCTCTCTCTCTTTCTTTCTTTCTTTCTTTCCTTCTTTCTTTCTTTCTTTCTTTCTTTCTCTCTTTCTTTCTTTCTTTCTTTCCTTCTTTCTTTCTTTCTTTCTTTCTTTCTTTCTCTCTCTCTTTCTTTCTTTCTTTTCCTCTCTCTCTCTCTCTCTCTCTCTCTCTCTCTCTCTCTCTCTCTCTCTCTCTCTCTCTCTTCCCTCTCTGGGTCTGTCTCTGAGCCCTTTTGCTCAAGGCTAGTGCTCTAGTACTTTGAGTCACATCTCTGTTTCCTGTTTTGAGGGGTTAATGAAGATAAAAGTCTCATAGGGACTTTTCTGCCCCAGCAGACTATGAACCTTGATCCTCAGATCTCTGCCTCCTGTATAGCTAGGATTACAGGTGTGAGCCACTGGAGCCCCATTCCAGGGCTCTTTGCCAGCCCAAGAAATCCAAGGACTGGGTCAGGTACAGAGGCTCAAAGCCTCCACACTGGGAGGTCAGGCCTCAGAGGCTGGCTGCTCCATTCTAATGCACTGGGAGTGTAGGGAGGTTCTTCTTCCCTTCTAGCCCTAGCAGGTGGGCCAGAACTCCTGGGAGGGGACAAGGCAGGGTCTGAAAGTTCACTTGAACCTGGAAGGGGGCTGCCTGCTTGTTGAGGTCATGGAATGGGAGCAAGGGCTGTGCTAGAACTCCCTGCCTCTGAGACCCAGTGCTATGGGGTACACTGGAGAGATGCAGTGGTCCCCATCAGCATTTTGGGCCCCAGTGTTCCCTGAGCCTGGCACACAGGCCCTGTTTTGTACATTTCTGCCACATTCTTGATAACTATAACTACCTAAGGGGCATATGATGTGTGTGTGTGTGTGTGTGTGTGTGTGTGTGTGTGTGTGTGTGTGTGTGTGTGTGTGTGTGTGTGTGTGTGTGTGTGTGTGTGTGTGTGTGTGTGTGTGTGTGTGTGTGTCCATGCCCCTATCCTGGGGCTTGACCTTAGGGCCTGGGCGCTGTGCTAGAACTCCCTGCCTCTGAGACCCAGTGCTATGGGGTACACTGGAGAGATGCAGTGGTCCCCATCAGCATTTTGGGCCCCAGTGTTCCCTGAGCCTGGCACATAGGCCCTGTTTTGTACATTTCTGCCACATTCTTGATAACTATAACTACCTAAGGGGCATATGATGTGTGTGTGTGTGTGTGTGTGTGTGTGTGTGTGTGTGTGTGTGTGTGTGTGTGTGTGTGTGTGTGTGTGTGTGTGTGTGTGTGTGTGTGTGTGTGTGTCCATGCCCCTATCCTGGGGCTTGACCTTAGGGCCTGGGCGCTGTCCTTGAGCTTTTGTGCTCAAGGCTAGTGCTTTACCACTGGAGCCACAGTGCCACTTCTAGCTTTTTGGGTAGTTAATTGGAGATAAGTCTCATAGGCTTTCCTGCCCAGGCTGGCTTTGAACTGTGATCCTCAGATCTCAGCCTTCTGAGTAGCTAGGATAACAGGTGTGAGCCATCAGCACCTGGCTTGAATCAATTTTTCTTCAAAAAACAAAAACAATAACAAAAAGTCCATAAAGAAATAGACAAGGCTGAAGTTGTCCTTGGGTCAACTTCAACTGTTGGTACAACTGCTTAGGGGTGTGTTTTTAGTCCTTTTCTTTGCATTTTTAAAAACAATGATGTTTTTCTTCTGCATCAGTAAGTTGCGTTGAGATTTCTTTGTGACCGTACAGCCCCTGTCACCTTCCTTTTTAACTATGATAGAGTATCTGTAGCAGTACAATAGTGGCTCACGGAGCTGCTTCTTGATTTTTTTCATGGACCCACTGTGGGTTTGTAAAATTGTTCTATTCTTGCTCATGGCCGGCACTCTACTATTTGAGTCATGCCTCCAGTCCAAACTTTTTATTTTTTTTGAAAAATATTGTATACAGCACTCAAATGGTACAAAGAGTAATTGGCAAAATTTCATCTCTCATTACAGACCCATACCCTACCTGCCCTCACCCCTAGATCAGCACTGATCATACTGTGAATGTCTTTTTTCTTTCATGTCTTTATTTCTATATTTTAATTTTAATTTTATTTTTTGTGGTATTGGGGATCAAATCTAGGTAATCTCACACATTCTGGGTGAGCAGTCTATTAGCTGTTCCCCAGCACTGTCTTTCCTTCTTTCTTTCCTTCTTTCTTTCTTTTTTTCTTTCCTTTCTTTCTTTCTTTCTTTCTTTCTTTCTTTCTTTCTTTCTTTCTTTCCTTCCTTCCTTCCTTCCTTCCTTCCTTCCTTCCTTCCTTCCTTCCTTCCTTCCTTTCTTTCTTTCTTTCTTTCTTTCTTTCTTTCTTTCTTTCTTTCTTTCTTTCTTTCTTTCTTTCTTTCTTTCTTTCTTTCATTCTTTTTGAACTCTGGGCCTGGGTACTATCCTTCAGCTCTTCAGCCCAAGGCTAGTGCTCTACCACTTTGAGCCACAGCACCACTTCTGGTTTTCTAGTGGTTTACTGGAGATAAGAGTCTCATGGACTTTCCTGCCCGGGCTGGCTTTGAACCATGATCCTCAGATCTCAGCCTCCTGAGTAGCTAGGATTACAGGCGTGAGCCACTAACACCCAGCTAATTTTTAGTATGTTTATTAAAAAACAACAAAACAATAGAATGGAAGAATGCTGTGAAAAATCTACCTCCTTTGGTTAGAGTAGACTCCTCTGTGCCTCTTGTTTCCTATATATTTGAAGACAGTGTGTAAGGTGGTGTATGCAAATATGGATCTGAATATGCAAATACAAATGGAGAATGTGACTGTGGGAATAGTCCATTTCTCCCTATTTACATGTCTGTGAGCTGTGCATTGCCTTATTTGTGCCCTTCTCGTCTTAGTGCAGGAGCTGCAAAGCCTCCTCAAAGGCTGTGATTGGTGCTAGCCTTTGGATAACAGGAATTTGGAATTTCCTTTAAAAAAAAATATATTTATTTAATTTTGGCAGTTGTGGGGCTTGAACTCTGGGCCTGGGAGCTGACCCAGAGCTTTTCTGTTCAACGCTAGAGTGCTCTACCTCTTTGAGCTATATTTTCACTTGCAGTTTGAGATTGGAGTCTCATGGACTTTCTTGCCCCAGCTGGTTTTGAACTGTGGTCCTCAGATCTCAGCCTCCTGAGTAGCAAGGATTAAAGGTGCGAGACACCAGCAACTGGCTTTGTTTTCTTTTCTTTTTCTCTCTTTTGTACCCTGCTACAAGGAGTGGCCTTGCACATGACACCAATGCCCCGAATTCGTGGACCAGAGGCAAGTACACTTGTGATTTTGATAGAGATGGCCTCATGCCTTCTGTTCAGGTTTCACCTGTCCCAGGTAGGTTTATTCCCACAGCCACCCCTGCTGACAGGTGCTGGTGTGAATGCGTCTCAATCTGATAAGCCAAAATGGCTGGTCAGTGACTCATTTCTTTCGTCCTCCGAGATATGAGATTGACCTTTAGAAAATGTTGCAGAGCCTTTTGCTTTTTCTTGTCTGTTCCACAGACAGTTTGGCTTTTTGTCTTGTCCTTTTCTAGGAGCTCTGGAAGCTGTGCAGATGATTTTCTTCCTACTTTGCTCTTGGTGTTGTTGCTGGTTGGTATTTTATTTTGCCAAGGGCTCCCTGAGGGTTTCTCTTTTTCTTTGCTTTTTTTTTTTTTTTTTTGCAGCTTCTGGAAATTGAGTCATAGTGAGTCCCTTTCCACTATGGTAATGAAGGAGTTCTAGGCAGAGCTCTCGGATCTTCTACACTAATCACAGCTGGGGAGATGGTGTCTAGGAGGCAGCCCCAGTGTGGGGGTAGCCAGGTTTAACTTAGCCTTTGACACCTAAAAGTGCAGCAGTCCCTCTTTCTCCTTGGAGATCTGTTCTAAGCAGATGTCTGAGGCCACCCATACTTCTAATGCAAACGGTGTATATATTCCCTATCATCTCCCTACCTCCTTTTTTGGTGGTGGTGATGCTGGGGTTTGAACTCAGGACTCCGTGCTTGTTCAGCAACCCCAGTTCCATCTCTTTCTATATGTACTGGCCCCATAGGCATACATAGTTGTGATAGTTTTATTTATAAATTGGACACAGAAGAGAGTAATAGCAATAGCTAATAAAATGCAACAATTGTAGCAGTGAACCTTCGTAAAAAATTTCCACTAAATATTTTCTGGCTACAGGTACCTGGAACCACAGAAATCAAAACTAATGGTGTGGGGGCTGGGAAGGTGGCTCAGTGGTAGAGCACTTGCCTTACATGCATGAGGCCCTGGGTTCGATTCCTCAGCACCACATAAGCAGAAAAGGCCAGAAGTGGCACTGTGGCTCAAGTGGTAGAGTGCTAGCCTTGAGCTGAAGAGCTCAGGGACAGTGCCCAGGCCCAGAGTTCTGACCCCATGACTGGCAAAAAAAAAAAAAAAAAAACTAATGGTGTGGCGTGGTGGTGTTGTTGTTGTTGGTGGTGGTTTCGGTGGTGGTGGTTGCGGTGGTGGTGGTGGTGGTGGTGGTGGTGGTGGTGGTGGTGGTGGTGGTGGTGGTGGTGGTGGTGGTGGTGGTGTGTGTGTGTGTGTGTGTGTGTGTGTGTGTGTGTGTGTGTGTGTGTGTGTGTGTGTGTGTGTGTGTGTGTGTGTGTGTGTGTGTGTACTGCAGTAAAGGGAAACTCCAGAATTGGTTGAGGACTCTGCTTTACATTTTTCTGCAATTAATTTTATAATTAGTTGCTGTCATGGCAGGTAATCCAGATTTCCTATTTACTAGTGATTTCAGTTTCCTTTTTGATTAGAGATGCTTGTGTTATGTAAAAATCCATTTGCTGGGTGCCTGTGGCTTACGCCTATAATCCTAGCTACTCAGGAGGCTGAGATCTGAGGATCATGGTTCAAAGCCAGCCTAGGCTGAAAAGTCCTCATGGGACTCTTATCTACAACTAACCACCAGAAAGCCGGAAGTAGCACTGTGGCTCAAAGTGGTAGAGCGCTACCCTTGAGCAAAGAGTGCTCAGGGGCAGCACCCCTGAGTTCAAACCCCATGACTGACAAAAAAAAAAAAGCCCATCATTGGGGGACTCCTTCAGTAGGCAGTTGAGTGCCGCCTTCCTGCCCCATGTAATGATGGACAATGTCTGGGCTGGGGTGGGCAGAGCACACACAACCACATGTAGTCTGGGAGCATTTGTGTGGAGGAAATACAGACATGACTCCCTACCCCCAACAGAAACTGTACACAGTGTCCAGGTGTTTCTTATGTGTCTGTTCAGACACTTTTGGATACAATGTCACAGGTTAGTGTTTCAGTACTGAAACCTTTTTTCATCTGAGTATGGTGGCTCCTAGCTGTAATTCCAGCACTTAGCAGGTGTGAACATGAAGGAGGATCACAAGTTTGGTCTATAGGGTGACACCCTGTCTCAAAGCAAAACAAAATAATTAAAATAAATGAGGGGAAAAAAGGTTCAGGTACTTTGTGGAGATGGCAAGGCTGTGAGGGACATAGATGAATGCGGCTCAGGCCCAGAGAGGGCAAGACACTTCTCTCAGGATCCACAGCAGCAGGTAGTAGTTGTGAGTTCAGTGCTCCTGGCAAAGGTAGGAGGTATCCCATGTGTCCTCTGTATAAGTGGAAAGAGGCTATCTAGGTCCTGAAGGGACAGAGGTCAGAGGTTGGGTCTACAGAGCTGTCCCCAGGCCTTGGGCAGTTGCTCTTTTTTCTTGTCAGCTGATGGCTTAGAGTGAAGTTTAGTGCAGGCCAGGCCTGGTTTTCTGCTCCCTGGTGATCTGGGCGCTGCACCCCTACATTGGTCTCTATGGTCACCACAGGATGGTAGCGTGCTAGGCTGTTTTTCTTGGCAGCCTAGTGAACCCCAGCCCTAACACAGAACGCAGCCTTGATGGCTGAGCAGAGTTGGCCCCTCCTGCTTGCCCAGGGAAGAGATGCCAGGGTGGCATGCCAGGGTCCTAGGGAGGCGAGGGCAAAGGTCAGCCAGCAGTCAGAGTGTGAGCTGCCCTGGAACATTCCAGCCTTAATTGAGCTCTCCCCCACTGCCATCTGGGGTGAGGAGGTGGGCGGGTTCTGGCTCCTTCTGGAAGCTGGGCTCACAGACTATGAGGGAGATGCCCTCTCAGGCTGCCCCAGTCCTGTCTCTGCCTCCTGAGAGTTAGTGACAGGGGATAGAGAGTCTGGATCCCAGGGCTTTCCAGCCCCACCCCATTCTCTGCCTGACCCTCTGGCCATTTCCTCACCTTCCAGGAGCTTCACTGGGGTCCCCTGAGTGACATGGGGAGCTGGCCCAGATGGAGGGAGGCAGGCAGGCAGGGGGGACTGGCAGTCAGGCCGAGGAGCTGCTGCTGGCAGTGAGTACCAAGGCTCCAGCCCGGCCTTCTCCAGCTAGGGTTTGGCTCTGTGTGGCTAGGGGGTTGCTCTGGTGCTGGGAATCAGAGGGGAAGGAGGGAACGTGGCAAGCTGGTGAGGGGTTGGGGGAAGGGAGAGGTTCCGGGACATGCAGAAGGCAGGGGTGCTGTAAGGTCTGGAGCCCCATCTAGAGCACGGCAACCTCATCTGGCAGCTAGAGAAGACAGCATGGGCCTGGAGCTGGGGTTTAGTTGGAGGCAAAAGAGTTCCTGCTGGGAAGATGCTCTAACTCCCAGGGGAGCGCTGCATGCAGGGGCTGTGTAGCTCTACCAGGGACAGTGGAGAGATCCTCCCCCATCCCAGGGGTCTGAAGGCTCATTGCTAAGACCCAAGACTAGGGACCTGGGTGCTGGGCTCCACGATAGCCCCTGCCATGGACCTAACCTGGGAAGAGTGGCCCAGCAACCAAGTGGCTGGGTTTGGCCCTTCCCAGGCCCATTTCTCAGACACAGGAAGGGAGGCAGGGGCAGCGTGGGGTTGGACTCTGACTCCACGCTCAGGCTTCCTGGAGAGCTGGGTAGCAGGGCTCTCCAGTGCTCTGTCCAGCCCCAAGTTCGGCTTGGGGATTCCAAGGTGATTTTCTGGCCCTCCCCTGGCGTGAGGAGTGGGTGGTGTGTGTGGTGGTGTGGCCAGCCCAGGCGCCGGAGCCGCTGTCCCCTGCCCCTTTGTCTCCCATAATACAATGGGTGGCTTTTGGTCCCCATAAAGTCCCTTTCAGTGGAGGGAGAAGGGCCAGGCGGGGGTGGAGGCTGGGCCTGGGCAGGCCAAGTTCTGAGTGTCCTCAGGCTGCCCAGATGTGTCCCCAGTGAGGGGAACCCCAGGAAGGGGTCCTCCGCTGTCCTGGGCCTCAGTTTCCTGCTAATGTAGTAGAAAGAGCCAGGGGGCCTGGAGAGGACTTGCGGCCTTGCCCCTGCCCAGCAACGCCCTCGTGTGGTCTCTTCAAACATCTGTTCAGTTGCCAACATGTCAAAAGGAGACCACATAGAAATCCACGTTCTAGTGTTGCTTAAGACTTGCTGGGTCTGGCCCGTGTTTCCAGCCATCACCCGCATGGTGTTCTTCTCCTGAGGCCTTCTCCCTCCTCCCCAGTCCTGTTGGCGGCCCTGAGTCCTCCCGTGAGCCTGCAGCCCCGAGCGGCTCCCCTCCCCAGTGCTCAGGGGAGCATCTGCCACCCACAAGACCACTCCCAGCCTGCTGCCGCTGTGAACTCCTCCTCTCACAGCAACCTGCCAGGTGACAGAGATGGGTACCGCCCTCCCAGCTCCCTCCCGTGCCAGGTGAGGAAGCAGACCTGAAAGCCACACAGAGAGTCCGCCAGGGTCCGACGATGCCCAAGGATTGAGCAGACAGGGGGAAGAGCTGGAGTAGTGTCTTGTTCAGGGGAGTTGTCTTCACCCTGGTGGGGTTGCAGTCACACACCCTAGGAGGTGTGTGAGTTAGGCACTTAGAGGACGGCCCTTAGACTTTGGGGAACTGGTAGGGGACAGATAGTGGGCCAAGCACAAGTGTGTGTGTGTGTGTGTGTGTGTGTGTGTGTGTGAGAGAGAGAGAGAGAGAGAGAGAGAAAGAGAGAGAGAGAGAGAGAGAGAGAAACAAGGGCCAAAGGGGTGAAGGGTCTTCCTGTCACCCCTCAGCCTGTGAGGAGCTTGTAAGTACAGCCCAGGGGAGGCCCCAGTCCCCCCCCCCCCCCCGGGCCCAGCTGCATTCTCTGTATCATGGGAAGGGCCAGCACTGCAGGCCCCATATCTGGGTGGAGCCCCAGTGCCTGGTACTTGTGGTTAGATATGTTTGTTATCTCACTGGGCCCCATGACTGGGGCAAAGAAGAGGAGCTCCATGCTTAGTCCTGGTGTAGTGCTCAGCCTGTGCTGGGTATGATGGAACCACTCGGCCCCTCTGACTTCATTTATACCTTACCACCACCACCACCCTATGAGGTTGGCAAGTGCACATAGCACAGAGAGAGTATGGAGCCAGCCTCTAAGTTGGCAGGGCCAGAGCTTGATCCCAAGGAGTTAATTTACACCAAGAGCACACCATTGAATCAGCACATGGCAGCCATCCACAGATTCAGAAAAATGGAGGAATGTCCCCAGATTGTCCTAGGAAGTCCCGTACTTAGCTAAGGGGCTTAAGGCACAGAAATGTTTTGTCTCATGGATCTGTGGGCCTGAAGTCTGACATTGAGACTCTCACAATCCTCTCTCCTGGCTTCTGGGAGTGACTGGCAATCCTTGGCAATCATAGCCTGTCTTCACCTAGCCTTCTCCCTGTATGGGTCTCTGTCCAAGCCCCTCCTCGGACCCCTCCCCCCCCAGCCCTGTTCTAATATTGGGTTTGAATTCAAGGCTTCATGCTCAAAGCTGATACTACTTGAGCCATACTTTCAGTTGCAGCTTTTTTGCTGGTTAGTGGGAGATACATTTCCCAGCTTTTTTTTGGGGAGGGGAGGTCCGGTCGTGGGGCCTAAACTCTGGGCCTGGGCGCTGTCCCTCAGCTCTTCAGCTCAAGGCTAGCACTCTACCACTTGAGCCACAGCACCACTTCCGGCTTTTTACTTATGTGGTGCTGAGGAATCGAACCCAGGGCCTCGAGCATGCAAGGCAAGTGCTCTACCACTGAGCCACCTTCCCAGCCCCACATTTCCCAGCTTTGTCTGCTTGGGCTGGCCTTGAACCTGCATCCTCAGATCTCACCCTCCTGAGTAGCTAAGATCACAGGCATAAGCCACCTGTGGCCCTGCTCAAATTGCCCTGTTCTTACAAGTCCCCCTAATCCAGTGTGACCTCCCCGTAACTCACCTGCACAGACAGTCTGCATCTATGATGTCACTTTTACTGGTGCTTCAGTATTGAGCACCCTCCAGGGACACAATTCTACCCACAACAAAAGGCCTCCTGGGAAGAGCTGCCCCAGGGGCACATTGGGAGGGGTAGCAGCTGTGGCAGGGTTGTCCTGAGAGGTCTGCTTCTTGGTTGGGACTTTGTGACAGATCCTCTCTGGCCATCAGTGGTGATGTTTTATGGAAGTCTTTCCCTGTTGCCGAGTTGGTGAGCAATTAATTCTTTGGTGATGGTTCCTTTTGTGAAGGTTCCTTTCTGGCACTGTGATTTGCATTGGAAACTAAGGTTCCTAATCCAAGTTCTTTAAGCTTTTTAGAAAACATGAGAAATGAGTCCCATGTGCCCCTGAGATTTGCAGACAGTCCTATTTGTCTGCAGCAGGGTCTGTCTGGGGAGCCATTTGAGCATTTGGGAGTTTGGAAGTGTGTGTGTGTGTGTGTGTGTGTGTTGGCTCTGTGTATGTGTGTAGACACCTACAGAACCTTGTGCAGAAGGGCACCCACACAGAGCCCAGAGGTCTACATGACATCTGTCACCTCCCTGTCCTCCCTGGTCTCGGCTTCCATGTCACTGTACCTGTGAGATCTTCCTGGACTCTCTCCCTACAATGACATCAGGCCCCACTGCCTTCTTGTTCCCTTCTGCACCCACTGTCCTTCCTGTGAACCACCTTAGTTTGCTTGCAGAGGGTTTTGCCTGACTCTGCCCACTACAGAGGGGGCTCCAGGAGAGCAGTAAGTGCAGCAGAAGGGATTCAGAGAGGTGCACTGGGGACCCTGGGCTGGGGCATTTGAGCTGTGTGAGGGTTTCAGGAGGAAGGCCTCAGGGCAGAGGAGCCTGGACCAGGCCCTGGAGGGGCAGGTTGGGCTCTTCAGACTCACCCTCCTGCCCCCACACCAGGTACTTGCTGCCATTTTCCTATCTCTGGGCAGTGGCCATGATAGGACAGGGCCTCTGACCCTGTGCTACAGCTAGCTGGGGGACACGGAGGAAGGGGTTCTGGTGGGTCCTCCAGTGGGCTGGGGCTAAGAAGTCCTACAGCTTCTGGAATTGAGGCCTGGGTCTTACTACCCTGACAGGGCCAGAGAAGGGGAGCCCTGTCCAGATCTGGTTCTCCCCGGGAGAGCTGGGGCCAGGAGAAACCAGTCTATCTGGTTCCAGTGGTGGAATGGGCCTTCCCTGCAGTGGGGCGGGGAGCCAGGCCACACAGCCAGAAGGAACACATTCCTGCAGGCTGTATTTGCTGATCTGGAAAGCAGGGGTGGGGTAGCAGCCGAAGGGCAGGGTCAGGGGGTTTCTGGGTGCCCAACCCTGCCCTTGGAGGCAGCTGAAGTGCTTCAGGTTTCATGTCTCCCAGTCCTTGAGACAGGCAGATCTGGGTTCCAATCCTACCTGGCTTTTTACCCTTGGTGACTATAGCCATGTCTCTTGAGCATCTATCCAGGGGTGGGGTTATGGGCGGCACCTCCCATGCCTGGCACAGAGCAGAAGGTGTGACGCGAGGCCCTGTGACAAAGCCTATGAGCTCAGAGCATGGGATGTGAGGCAGCAGTCACGAGAGCATCGCCTGGCCTTGCTTGTTTGGTCTTGTTTGCTCCACCTTGCCTCGCTTCTTTTTAGATCTACACATTTGTCCCTGAGAGGCCACTGGTCACCTGGAGGGGCCTGAGGCGCCACCTCCATAGTATTTGTTCTGAGGCTTGCGGTGGGGTGTATCTCTTAGGCAGGGTGCCCTTGGGGTGGGTGGTAAGAGGTGGGTGGGGCCTATTCTAAGACATCCTGCCACTGGTGTGCCTGTGGCTACAGGCCGGGGCTCCCTGCTACTCTGCCCCTTCTACCTCTCTGGAAAGTGATCCCAGCGCCACTGGTTGCTTGTGGAGGGGGGTGGTGAGAACAGGTCTGGGTGAGCTGAGCGGGTGCAGAGTGGAGAAAGACCTCCCTGGGCCTTCTGCCTAGAACTTGAACTCAGGGCCTTAAGTTCACTTGCTTACATAGGGTTTTGCCTGGCTCTGTTTGCTACAAAGAGGGCTTTTTGCTTAGGGCTTTTTTTTTTTTTTTTTTTTTTTTTTTGTCGGTCGTGGGGCTTGAACTCTGGGCCTGGGCGCTGTCCCTCAGCTCTTCAGCTCAAAGCGAGCACTCTACCACTTGAGCTACAGCGCCACTTCTGGTTTTGTGGTGGTTTATTGGAGATAGGAGTCTCACGGTCTCTCCTGCCCGGGCTGGCTTTGAACCGCGATCCTCAGATCTCAGCCTCCTGAGTAGCTAGGATTACAGGCGTGAGCCACCAGCGCCCGGCTGCTTAGGGCTTATGTACTACTACTTGAGCCATACCTCCTCTAATGCCTATTTGGTGGCTAACTGGAGAGAAAAATTGCAAGGATTTGTTTGCCCAGGCTGGCTCTGAATGCAGTTTTGCAGATTTCAGCTGCTTTTTTTTTTTTGTCAGTGGGGGGGCCTGAAGTTGGGGCCTGGGCGCTGTCCCTCAGCTCTTCAGCTCAAGGCTAGCACTCTACCACTTGAGCCCAGCACCACTTCTGGCTTTTTCTGTTTATGTGGTGCTGAGGAATTGAACCCAGAGCCTCATGCATGCAAGGCAAGCACTCTACCACTGAGCCACCTTCCCAGCCCCAGATCTCAGCCTTTTTAAGTAGTTAGGATTACAAGTGTGTGCCACCAGTGCCCAGCCCGGTGACCACAGGGGGTCATTGGTTCCCAGGGATGTGCTGTTGAACCCCAGCCATTGATTCCCTCTCTACTCCCCCTTCCCCCAGCTACTCTCACCCACTGAGTCATATCCCTGAGGGGAGTGGGGAGGAAGAGGAAGTTATAGAGGATTGGTGCAGAAACTTGAGTTTGGTCCTTGGCAGATGTAGACATGTCCCTCTGGTCCCTGGCTTAGGGTGAGGGGGTGCCTGGAGGGTCCAGCTTGCTGTGTTTTGGGTCAGCAGCCCTCAAGTGAGCGCTGCCCTCACAGTGTATGGCAGACTTGTCTCTGGAGAGCAGCAGGAGAGGTGGGTCCTGCTTCCAAGAGACTGCTCTGTCATCTGATGGTGAGTGCTCCTTGGGCTGGTCCAGGGAAAAAGTGACACAGTCAGTGCAGTGCGATCAGCATGGGCGCCTCCTTCCTTCAGTCCCCCACCAGACTGCCTGGTCCCCAAGGATTCGGAGAGCATCCTTTTGGAAAAGGGAAGGTAACCCAGCCTGGCCCTGTCCTAAATGGGCCCTCTGCCAAGCCATACTCTGTAAGCTCTCCTGCCCCCTGCCCCCTGGCCCTTGCCCTCTGCCCTGATGGGGAAACTGTCCATGTCAAATTTCCTTTGGTAGGGTTGGGAATGTGGCTTAGTGGTAGAGTGCTTGCTTAGTTTGCAGGAGGACCTGGGTTTGATTCCTCAGTACCACATAAACAAACCCCTCAAAAAATAGTAAATAAAATTAAGAAAAAAATAAAACCAAATTCCCTGTGGCCCAGAGGGAATATAAGCAAACACTGTCATTGTATGGGATCATGGGTTCTCCAGTAGCTGTGAGTTTGGTATGCACTGGTACTTTTTTTTTTTGTCAGTCATGGGGCTTGAACTCTGGGCCTGGGCACTGTCCCTGAGTAATTCAGCTCAAGGCTAGCACTCTGCCAACTTGAGCCACAGCGCCACTTCCAGTTTTCTGGTGGTTTATTGGAGATAAGAATCTCATGGACTTTTCCTGCCCAGGTTGGCTTTGAACCACAATCCTCAGATCCTCCTGAATTGCTAGGATTACAGGTGTGAGCCACAGGTGTCTGGCAGGTACTTGTTTTATTAGTGGTAATCACAGCACAGAGAGGTTATGCGCTGGGATCATACCAGTGATGAATGGAGAAGGAATTAAGCCAGGCACACATACTCCTGGCATGTCTAGGCCCCTCCTGTTACTCAGTGCCACATACAGACTTGGGTTTGCTGGAAAGACAGGATGCTAGGCACTTGCAGAGCTGGGCAATTGGGAGTCAGGGAGGTGGGGCAAGAGAGGGCTTGGGCAGACATCAGGTGGCCGGTCATCAGAGTCCTCCGGGACCTAGTCAGCATGACACGCAGGTTTTTTTGTTTTTGTTTCCTTCTCCCCCACCTCCCAGTTGTGGGGCTTGACCTCAGGGCCTGGGTGCTGTCTGTCCCTGGTCTCTTGCTCAAAGCTAGCACTCTACCACTTTGAGCCACAGCTCCACTTCTGGTTTTCAGGTCATTAATAGGGGATAAGTCTCATGGACTTTTTTCCTGCCTGGGCTGGCTTGGAACTGTGATCCTCAGATCTCAGCCTCCTAAGTAGCTAGGATTACAGGTGTAAACCACCAGCATTCAACTTCTTTTTAAGACTTTTAAGTGGATGAAATTTATATCACAAAATTAACCGTTGTACACAGGCTGGTGTTTTAATCCCGTCTCTAGGACTGCATGCCCAGACAACTCCCAGGGTCATGCAGGTGACTTGATCTTCCTTGGAGGAGATTTTCCTGCATCCCTGTCCAGGCACAGGTCTGTACTGAGTGTTGGGATACAACCATGAGATAGCTCTGCATCTGCCCTCAGGGAGATCCAAGTCTGGGAAAGAAAACACTACTACCTCGTGTACTGGGTGCCTGGGGCATGAAGGTTCTAGAACCCAGGTTACAGGAATAGGAACTATTATCTCTGCCACAAGACACCCCATATCACATTGCATAGTGAGGATCAAAGAGAAATGAGTAAGAGTGGCCAGGCAAAGGCCCTGACACAGAAGTACATAGTGGGGGCCCAATCAATAGTTCTTGACAGAAAAAAAAAAAAATGTCAAGGCCAGAAGCTAGGCCTGTGGTTTCCAGCTGGAGTTGGGGATCTCTGAGAGACCATTCCTGTCTTGTCCCCACAGGTGCTGGGGCTGCTGGTGTGGGCCCTGATTGCTGACACCCCATACCACCTGTACCCTGCCTACGGCTGGGTGATGTTCGTCGCTGTCCTCCTCTGGCTGGTGACAATCGTCTTCTTTGTCCTCTACCTGTTTCAGCTGCACATGAAGTTGTACATGGTGCCCTGGCCGCTGGCGGTGAGTCTCACGGGCACTGGGGGTAGTTCCAGGTTGACCCCTCTGGCCTCTGGGTGACCACAACAGGCCCATCGTGACCTTCCATAATGAGGAACAGTGGGTGGGGGTGGACAGGGGGAGGTCCTTGCTGACCCCCCAGCTCTCCTGCAGAGCTAGGGTCGGGGGAGATCAGTGGTTCTGGTGGCCCAGATTTTTTTTGGGGGGTGGGTCCGGTCATGGGGCCTGAACTCTGGGCCTGGGCGCTGTCCCTCAGCTCTTCAGCTCAAGGCTGGCGCTCTACCACTTGAGCAACAGCACCACTTCTGGCTTTTTTCTTTTTTCTTATGTGGTGCTGAGGAATCGAACCCAGGGCCTCAGGCATGCGAAAGCAAGTGCTCTACCACTGAGCCACCTTCCCAGCCCGTGGCCCAGATTTTTAAGAGCCATGCTTGACCCTGGGTCTGTTGAGTGGATTCAAATGAGGCCATCTAGAACTTTGAAAATTCTGTTCCTTTTCATGGTCAGAATTGGAGCCTGAGTTGCCTGGGTTGGTCATCTGTGGCTGGGTCCAGGCAGGCAGCCCTGTGATGGATGGAGGCTAGGGAGTCCGGAGTGGCCCAGGCTGGGGCCTAACATGTGTGGAAGGCCTTGAATCCAGAGGCAGGGCACCCCACGTTTGCTCTGAGGCAGTCCCAGGATGGAGGAAGTACCCTGGACAGAGAGAAGGCTGCTGGGGTTTTCTCTGACCAGGAAGCCTCCACAGCTGGGGTCTGAGCCTTTCAGTGAGCAGAGAGGCACGTGATTACAAGACTAGGCAACATTGTTTGCAATTCAATGACTTGTCAAACCAAGGAAATGTGAGTCACCCTCAAGACAGAATGGGCTTGTTAGACCTTGACATCACTGGCTGGAGCCAGGCAGGATTTGCAGTGGCTGCTGGGGCACAGTTGGCAAGAAGGTGATCTGAGGGCAAGCAAGCAACAGCCTGCCTTGGAGCTCCCTGCCCCGTGACCTTGGCTTCTAAGAGGCCTGTGGAGCTGAAGGCCTCCGGCTTCTAAGACATGTTTGGGCTCTGGTACAGCTGTCTGAAGGTGGCTGCTTTCCAAGGCCCCAGTGGCTGGGCACCATCTCTAGGCTCTTGGACCAGTGCCAGGCCAGGCAGAGAGGGTGGGGCTGCCTTTGGAGAGGGATTTATGGACAGCCCATCCTGTGTGGATCATCTGGTCAGGGCTACTAGTCACAAAGGGTCCAGGCAAGATGATGTGTGAGGCAGGTCAGGAGGGGCCTAGAAAACACGGCCTATTATCTGTCCTGGAGACCCACTACTTCTCAGGCCTGTTGGAAGTGCTGGGGTACAGGTCCTTGGAGCCAAATCTTTTATAGCACTGAGGACCCAACTCAGGGTCCTGTGTGTGCTAGGCAAGTGCACTGTCACTGAGTTGTATGTCTAGCCCCAAGAGTTTTTATTTTTTTTATTTACTTATTTATTTTGTTGGTCATGGGGCCTGAACTCTGGGCCTGGGCTCTGTCCTTCAGCTCTTCAACTCAAGGCTAGTACTCTACCACTTAAGCCACAGTGCCACTTCTGGCCTTTAATGCTTATGTGGTGCTGAGGAATTGAACCAGGGCCTCATGCATGTAAGGCAAGCACTCTACTACTGGTCCCCAAGAGGTTTTTTTTTTTTTTTTTTTTGTTTTTTTTTTTGTTGGTCATGGGCTTGAACTCTGGCCTGGGCACTGTCCCTCAGCTCTTCAGCTCAAGGCAACCACTTTACCACTTGAGCCACAGTGCCACTTCTGTTTTCTGAGTGTTTTATTGGTGACAAGAGTCTCACAGAGTTTCCTGCCTGGGCTGGCTTTGAACCTCGATCCTCAGATCTCAGCCTCCTGAATAGCTAGGATTATAGGCGTGAGCCACCAGCGCCTCATTCCCAAGAGTTTTTAATATGAAACTTTTATATAAAAATTTGTTGCCAGGGGCTGGGAAGGTGGCTCAGTGGTAGAGCGCTTGCCTTGCATGCCTGAGGCCCTGGGTTCGACTCCTCAGCACCACATAAGCAAAAAGAAAAAAACCAGAAGTGGTGCTGTGGCTCAAGTGGTAGAGCGCTAGCCTTGAGCTGAAGAGCTGAGGGACAGTGCCCAGGCCCAGAGTTCAGGCCCCACGACCGGACCCAAAAAAAAAAATTTTTGTTGCCAGGGCTGGGAAGGTGGCTCAGTGGTAGAGTGTTTGCCTCTCATGCATAAGGGCCTGGGTTTGATTCCTCAGCATCACATAAACAGAAAAAGCCAGAAGTTGTGCTGTGACTCAAGTGGTATAGAGCACTAGCCTTGAGCTGAAGAGCTGAGGGACAGCGCCCAGGCCCAGAGTTCAAGCCCCACAACCGACAGAAAAAAAAATTGTTTCCATATGAAATTTTTAAATCTTAAACAAAACATAAAAGAGAACTATCAGCCGGGTGCCTGTGGCTCACGCCTGTAATCCTACCAACTCAGGAGGCTGAGATCTGAGGATTGTGGTTCAAAGCTATCCCGGGCAAGAAAGTCCATCACCAATTAAGTCTTATCACCAATTAACCATCAGAAAACCAGAAGTGGTGCTGTGGCTCAAGTGGTAGAGCTCTAGCTTTGAGCTGAAGAGCTGAGGGACAGCGTCCAGGCCCTAAATTCAAGCTTCAGGACCAGCACAAAAACAAACCAAGAAAAAACAAAAACCAACAAAAACAAACAGAGAACTATGGCTGAGTTCAGTGGCTCACACCTATCATCCTAGCTATTGAGGAGGCTGGGATCTGGGGATTATGGTTGAAAGCTAGCCTGGGCAGGAAAGCCTGAGATTCTTAACTCCAATTAACTACCCCCTCCCCCCAAAGCCTATTTTTTAAAAAATCCAGAAGTGGGGTTGTGACTGAAGGGGCAGAGCACTGGTCTTGAACACAAAAGCTCAGTAGCAGCACCCAGGCCCTAAGTTCAAGCTTCAGGACCAGCACAAAAACAAACCAGGAAAAATACAGCAAAAAGGGCCACCAGCATTTTGGAGGTAGATCTGGGGCCTGAGTGCAGTCTGACTTAGTGTCCTCTGAGATCCTGACTTTGAGGTTTGCCTTGAGCCTAGGATGTGGCCAAAGGGAGCTGTAGATTTTCCCCTGGAGAAAGCTGACCCCCATCCCACATCCCCAGCCAGCCTCAGGCTTGGCCTTAGTGCCGGGACCCTGTGTAGACTTAGAGGTAGATCACAGGGTTTGCCTGGTGCTGCCGTCAGGTCATTCTTCAAGCTTTCCCACTGTCCCACTTGGCTTCAGGGGAGTGTATCACACTTCCTGCCCTGCTGAATCTTACGTCTTTCTTCCTGCTTCTGCCAGCTAATGGTCTTTAATATCACTGCCACCATTCTCTACATCACTGCCTTCATCACCTGTTCTGCTGAAGTTGATGTGAAGTTCCTGAAGGGCACCCGGTCCTATAACCTGCGTGCTGCTGCCTCTGTGAGTATGTCCCCCGGGGGGCCCCCATCTCTGCCCCTGGACTCAGAAGCTCCCCCTGTTTGAGGTCAGGCACTGGCCATCTCCTGGCACTACCTGAATGCTCAGGGGGTCTCCACAGGGAGCTAAGCTCAGGTGGTGATGGAGTTTAGTGAGTAAATCTGGTGTCCAATGGAAGTTAAGGGTGAGCTATGAAGCTCTGCTGAGAATCCGTTGTGCCACACTGATTTGGGGTATGCCAACTATAGATCCTTCCTTGTCCCTGGCAAATGCACACGCAAATTGGATTTAGGCCCTATCTGGGGCCTTGTAGTCTCTCCCAGCCAAGTCCAAATTTAGGCTCAGTCATCCCCATACCTGTCATACTTGCTCCACAAGGCCCTGTACACTTTGCTGCAGTAAGAAAGAAGGGTCTACTGGTCTCTTTACAGACCAGGAAACTGGCTTGGACAGGCTAAGTATGGTACCTGGAGTTATGTCTGGGTAGGGAACCTGTTGGTTTTAAAAAGCAGTGAACTCAGTTGGGTATGGAACATCTGAACACAGATAAAAGAAGTGTGAGTGTAGAAAATGTGTGGGGTAGGGCATGGTAGTGCATACCTGTAATCCTCACACTTGGGAAGCGGAGACAGGAGGATCATGAGTTTGAGAATATCTGAACTCCATAGTGAAATCTTGTCTCAAAACCACCAAACAAGCCGGGTGTTGTTGGCTTACGCCTGTAATCCTAGCTACTCAGGAGACTGAGATCTGAGAATCACGGTTCAGAGCCAGCCCAGGCAGGAAAGGCTGTGAGACTCTTAACTCCAATTAACAGCCAGAAAACCAGAAGTAGCTCTGTGGCTCAAGTGGTAGAGCACTAGCCTTGAGCTGAAGAGCTGAAGGACAGTGCCCAGGCCCTGTTCAAGCCCCATGACTGACAAAAACAAAAAAACTACCAAACAAGAAACCTGGATGTTTTTTGTTTTCCTTGTGATGCTAGGGCTTGGCCAGGTAAGCCCTTCCCCAGACAGAGATATAGAAGGGGCTTTGATCCTGTTACTTTTGTCACATTATCCTGACGCACCCTGCCTATGAGGTTTTAACTGTTTTCCCCACTCAGCATGTAATGCCAACCTTCTCAGCCACAGCAACCAGCTTTGGATGAAGGGGCTGGTGCCTGTGTCCTATTGTCCCCCCAATACTCCATTCAGATTGGTCATCTGGGTCCCTTTTCCTTTCAGTTCTTCGCCTGTCTGGTGATGATCACCTATGGAGTGAGCACTTTCTTCAGCTTCCAGGCCTGGCGAGGAGCAGGCAGCAACGCAGCCACCAGTCAAATGGCTGGTGGCTATGCCTAAGCCACCTGTGCTGTGGCCCACACCAGTGCAGGGCTACCTACATGCCCAGGGCCGGGGCCCTGTGGGTCAGTGCAGCGCCCTGCTCAAGGGACATCAGCTCTTCAGTACTCCTGAGGATGCAGGCCTGGGATGAACCTGTGTGGGTGTGGTTAAGACTTCCTCATCCCCCTTATTCAGCAGAAGGTGACGGGGGATGTGGGGTTTTCTCACTGGCAGTCTTGCCTTGGAGGACCTCAGGCTCCAAGGCTGGGCCCATCCCTCTCACTCAGCGCTAAATGCACTAACAGACTCCAAGCCTGAGCCCTGAGCTGCCATAGGATAAGCTAACAAGCAACACAGATATCATAGCCTTTGTTTCTGGAGAGCCAAGCAAGCCCACCACCATTCCTTAAGTGGCCACCCTGACCTCCCCCAGGCCCGTGTGTCACCCAGCAAGGCAGCCTGGTAACTTCCTCAGCTGTGATCCTCCTTGTGAAATGGTGACATCCATGCAGACTGCTTCCCCAGGCTGCTGATTAAGCTCATGGGATGCAGGAGGGAGGGAACAGGACTTTGCCTGGTGAATTGTCACATGGTTGGTGGTATCTCTGGGTTTTTTGTTTTGTTTTGTTTTTTACAATTTAAATAAAGATGAAGGAACTTATTTGGAAAAGATGTTGAAATCGTAACTGTGGATGTGTGTAAACTCCAGGAAGCGGTAGATGAAGACTGCAGAGACTCCAAAATGCCTATTGGAGGCCAGGCCAGGCTGCAGAGTTACTCAGTGCCACTAGCCAGCTGTCCTGAGGGAGGATTGCTCTACTTGCTGCGGACTCTGTCTCAAGTAGTCCTGGCCTAATGTATCTGAGGGTGGAGCTCAATGGCAAAACATATATATGATTACTGCAGTCCCTCCATACTACACCCCCAGGAGTCCAGATTAGCTACCCTTGTGCTCACAGGAGGGATTTCAGTAACATTATTTGCCTCCAAGTGTGTGAAGCTTAGAGATGCTGTCATCTAGGTGGTTGCCTTCTGTACCTCAGCTGGTAGACAGCAAGCAGAGGGCAGCCCAGTCTTGAGCTGATCTTGCCACTACCATATAAGCAACACCCTCTGAATAATAAACTAAAAAACACTTCTAGGCACCTTTTAGTACTTTATATATATATATATATATAATATATATCATATATATATATATATATACACATATATATGTATATCCATAAGCTGGGTGGTGGTGGTGGCTCACATCTGTAATTCTAGCTTCTCAAGAGCCTGAGATCTGAAGATCATGGCTCAAAAGCCTGTCCAGGCAGACAAATCTAAGAGACTTTTATTTCCAATTACCCAGCAGGAAGCCAGAACTGGAGGCATAGTTCAAGTGACAGTGCCAGTGCCAGCCATAAGTGAAAAAACAAAGTGAGAATGCGTGGCTTAGAGTTCAAGCCCTAGTACCAGTATTTGTGCCTGTGTTCATGGGCATGTACACATCACACATTCACACACTTAGGTTCAGCTGTGGATGGGCCTCGGCTGTAGAGGGATAGGATCAAGTCCAGCTTCCATCTCAGTGTATACTTGCTGTCCTGCTATTGTACATATTAATGACACCGGTTTTACTCTCCAGTGCTAGAATTTAATCATTTCTTGTCACTCCAGCATTAAGTCATAAAGAGAGGCTAGTTTTAAGGAAGAGGCTTAGAGCCTACCCCCCATTTCAGGCAGCACTGCTTGGCAGCCCACCCACCTTAGGCACTTTCTAGTTAAAGTTATCTGCAAGATCACTTAGAATGCTAAGCTACTAGTCTTGCTTTTGCTTTTTTCCTAAGTAGGAAGAATGGAAAGAACAGTTTACCTTCCTCCTCAGTCTTCACCCCTGACTTGTATACTTGCCCCTTCTCTACTAGGCAGGCTGCCCGTGGACCTTACCATGCACTCCCACTGTGTCCACTGTGATGGGCAGTTCTGCAAGGCGCAGGGAGGGCAGGGCCCTGGGGGGCAGCATCTATAAAGCTGTTAATAACCAGGTGGCGCTGGGTACTTTAAAGAGAGGACTGCTCGTTTAGAATGATGGTTCTTGCAAAACACCTCGAAATTTTACTCAGGTTACAAAAGTAGCAACAAACTACTACAGAAAAACACATAGTATAGCTTAAAGCTCATCCTCTGAAACTGCAACAGTCACTGAAAAGCCAGGATGGGTTTTAGTGTCGAAAGTACATATTAGGAATTGAACTGCTTTCAGGCTAGCTATAGTCTACCAAATGCCGCACTAAACCAAGGCAGACAGGTGACCTGCAAAGCTGTCCCCCATCCACTCTATGCTGAGCTAGACCTTCTCAGATAGGTTTTTGACAGAAGAAAAAATTGCTTCTCTACCTCCTCCCAAAAAAGCCCACCAAACTGGTTTATGCAGAAAGGATTTTAAGCAAACCTGCACATACACTTAGCATGCTCCAAAAGCAGGGCAGGTCCTACTCTATTTCTAGCACTTAGCCTATGTTCACTGGAGCCAATACAACAGGTGCACCAGTGCAGACAGCATCTTTGCCTTCACAGAACTAACTCAAAAGAACACAGAGAATACTTTGATCTTAAGTGGGGGATCATGACAGTTCCATGACCATATATATCTACCAGGCTAGCCTGAGTTTTCATCTATAAAAATATTTTTTTCAAAAATAATGCCTAAGAGATTTCTAGAAAGTGGGACTACATGAGAACAAACAGCAGAGTGGTACAAGCACTGCAGATGTAAGATAGTTTTTGGGTAGAGGATGTCTCTCTCAGTTGGTTCCGACAGCCAACACACCTTATGGCGGACAGCTGGCACGAGGATCTGGCAAGGTGAGTAGTCCCAGACAAAACCCCCTGAGGATGCAGGACTGAAACTGACCCATGTGACAGAGCTGTGCACACACTGACTTGTGCAAAGTCTGCTGGGACAAAGGGCTCATGATGGCGGGTTATTTCACGCTGTTGACACTCCATGTGCCCTGGAGAGGGGTCTGGCTCAGAAGCACCTGGGAGAGGTGTCTACATGGGGAAGGAAAGAAGCACGAGGGTGGCTGAATACAAGAAGGTGTTCTAGGAGAAATGGTCCAGAAGGGTCAGGTCATGTTGTCTGTGACCCATCAATACTTAACATAAATGGCAACACAGCAGCAGTCTTTCAGAGACCATGTCTGTGGGCAGAACTGAAGTCTCTAAGCCTACCAGGCTCTTGACATCATCCGAGATGGTCCCACCCATTGCCTGGAGGTGGGCCCTAGTGACGTACATTGTTCTGGGAGGCTGGTGTAGAAGATGATTTGCATAGGGACGTCACCACCAAGCCACTGCTCAAGTCTAGTCCTCGTCCTTCTTTTTCCTACAGGAGGAGAAAAAAAACCCAAAAATGTTCAAGAGGCAAGGAACATAAAAAGGGCTTTCAGTTTCAGGCCCCTGCTTTTAGCCTGGGAAAGGGGGAAGGAGTTTATAGTGGCAGAGTGGCTGTGTGGACCCACAGGGGAGTACACAAAGCAGGGTGGTTGGCCTTAGGTGCTCTTAAAAGTGATCCTTTTCAGCCAGGTGCTGGTCTCTCATGCCTGTAATCCTGACTACTCAGGAGGCTAAGATCTGAGAATTGATTCAGAGACAGTGGCCAACCCGTGAGTTCAAGCCTCAGGAGCAGCACCAAAAAAACAAAACAAAACCCAAAAAAACAAAAAACAAAACAAAACAACCTCTCTTCTCTGGAAAACACTTCCTGCAAAGAGCCTGCATTACAAGCTGGCCTGGTGGAGCACACTCGTGGCATCTTGAGAGGCAGGGTAGGAGGACTGTGTCAGGCGGACCAGGGCATAGTGGTAGGGCCCTTGCTTAGTATGCATGAGACCCTGGGTTCAATCTCCAGGCTTGCCAAAAAATAGTGAAAACTAAAACCTGGGTTGCAAAAAAGGTGAGGACATTCTATCTGTTCTTTACTTTGAGCTCTTGTGACTATTTAGAGACTCCCTCCACCACCATCCCTGGGTGGTACCTGGGCCTATCTCTCCAGCATATGAAAAGGTCTGGCTTTTGGGGCAGCCCCCTTGACTGACGTGTCACTAGTTGTGTAGCTGTTATTGCCCAGTTGTAATGGGAAACATGATGGGAAGCAGGGGAGGTTGTATTTAATACCTCTGCTTGGAATTCTCTAAGAGGTTCGGGATAGCAGGTAAAGGTAGTCAGAACTTACTGCTCTGTAGTCCAAAAACATTTCTTTAAATGCCAGAAAATCAGTAAATGTGAGCAGCATGTCAAATATGTCACCAGCTACTTCATCTTTATGGTGCCTGCAAAAGAAAGGGCCATGATGATGCCCGTGGAGTGGGGAGGGCCTCCCGCCCAGGACCTCGCCCCCAAATGCTCTCATGGGAAGTTGCAGGAAGGAAGGAAGGAGGGAAGTTAGGACAGAAATGGAATGGAGTGAACAAACTCACTGTAATGTTGTTGTGAAAGTGGCCATGTTGAATCCAGGGATCCGCTCCAGCAGCTGTTCTTCAATATATTTTTCTACCAGAGAAATCTACAACAGTGGAAAGGATCTTGGTTAGACCCCGCTTTAGGGAAACAAGACTTCCTTTCAGAAAACCTGCCCCCATCCTTGGCGAGCATCTCCTGAAAGCCTATGCTGAGTGCCAGGGTTACGAAGGGAGACAAAACCCAGCTGTCCTGGGCCTGCATGGTACAGAGAGGGGCATTTGTGGGTAACTGTGCCTAACAGGATGATCGCTCTAAGGCAGGTGGAGAGGGTCCCCAGTAGGCTCTCATAGGAAGTGGGGTTATTCTCCCCAAATAACCCCACCTATGAGGTCTGTGCACACAGAAAACATATGAAGCACAGGAAGAACACAGTTCACAGGTCCTGCCAACCTGTTTTTCTCCATGGTTTCATGTTCAGAAAATAAAATCCTGGAGGCTCAAACCTAGTCTTAGATAGATGAAATAATTCCAGAAGGCCACAAGAGATTTCAGGGTTCGATGTAAAACCCACGGGTGAGGCGAAGGTCCTGTATTCTATTCTTGGTTTCTCACACTTAGTGACTCTCTCTACTTGTTCTCACTTTTACATAGTACTTGACTAGCTGATAAAGAATACAGTGTTTGGGGCTGGGAAGGTGGCTCAGTTGTAGAATGCTTACCTTGCATGCATGAGGCCCTGGGTTCGATTCCTCAGCACCACATAAGCAAAAAAAAAAAAGCCAGAAGTGGTGCTGTGGCTCAAGTGGTAGAGCGCTAGCCTTGAGCTGAAGAGCTGAGGGACACTGCCCAGGCCCAGAGTTCAGGCCCCATGACCGGACCATCCCCCCCCCCCCCCACAAAAAAAAGAATACAGTGTTTGAACAATATTTATTAAATTGGGCATGGTGGTGCACACCTATAATCCCAGATTTCTGGAGTGTGAGACAGGAGGATGTTAAGTTCCATGCCAGCCTGTGCTACATACACTCTTGCTGTCTCAAAAACCCAAAGGCTGCGAATGTGACTCAATGGAAGAATACTTACCTACCATGCCTATGGCTTAAAGTTTGAGTCCCAATACTGAAAAATAATAAGTTTGCTGAAACTGAAGGTGGGACATAGTAAAGCCAAACTTCTCCTAAGTGAGAAGTTCGTAGGCTCAAATATTGCCTGAAAGCCTGTTGAAAAGCGGCCTTTTGAAAACAGCTCAAATACTGCCTGACTTTTGAAAAGAGCTGGAGGAAAATGAACCAAAGCAGATTCTAACCATAATCCCTGGCAGAATTTCAAAAGATGAGCAAATTTCAACACCTGATTCTAAATCCAACTTTTTTTCTTTTTCTTTTTCTTTTTGGCCAGCACTGGGGCTTGACCTCAGGGCCTGGGCACTGTCCCTAAGCTTCTTTTGCTTAAGGCTAGTGCTCTACCACTTGAGCCACAGCACCACTTCTGGCTTTTTCTGTGTGTGTGGTACTGAAGAATTGAACCCAGGGCTTCGTGCATGTGAGGCAAGCATTCTACCATTAAGCCACCTTCCCATCCCCTAAATCCAACTTTAAAGAAACCCTATTTTATTTATTTTTTAATTTATTTTTGGATCTGATCATGGGGTCTGAACTCTGGGCCTGGGCGCTGTCCCTCAGCTCTTCAGCTCAAGGCTAGTGCTCTACCACTTGAGCCACAGCGCCACTTCCGGCTTTTTTCTTTTTGCTTATGTGGTGCTGAGGAGTCGAACCCAGGGCCTCAGGCATGCAAGGCAAGCGCTCTACCACTGAGCCACCTTCCCAGCCCATGAAACCCTAATCTATTAAGAGAAGCACAAATCTCTACTTACATATTCGTTAAAAATGGGCGTGTAGGTAAGTTTATTCTCTTCGGTGTCTTCAAACTCCTGGTAATACTTGTCCATGAAGTTTCTCTGTAACAACTGGAACTCATCATCTGAGCCACAAAGGGGAAATGTATTGTTTTTAGTGGAGACTAAAGCCATTCAGATTTATGGGGTGGGGGGAGGGGGAAATACTGCTTGTCAGCAGCCTGCCTCTAGAGAGGAAAGGCTAGGATTCAAGAGAGGTTAAATGGGACACCAGTGTTCACATAGAACAATCAGTCTTCTTAAAAACTGGTAAGATATTTTGCCATTTACCCAGTACTCAGTGTACAGTTTCAGGGGCTTCAAAATGTTCACACTGCTGTTTAAGCAGTTGTAAACATCCATACGGATGGCCTGGAACTTTCTTACCTGGCCTGTCAGCAAGGGAACGACTACGTCCCCCCAACCTTCTCCTTCCCCTCTCCCCGCACAAAATTTTATTGTGCACACAGAAGGTCAGTTCCCCAACTGGGGGACTTCAGATGAATTTTAGCAGCAACACGGAAATAACAGGAATGAAAAGTGCAGCCGACAAGAGGCTGGACATCCTCAGTTCCCTCAGCTCCTCAGCCATGTACTAGTTGTGCGGCCTCAGACTACTCACTTATTTATTTATTTATTTATTGCCTGTCATGGAGCTTGAACTCAAGGCCTGTGTACTATCCCTGAGCTCTTTGGCTCAAGACTAGTGTCTTAGTAAAGCCTTAGCTTGACTTCTGGTTTTCTGGTGGTTAATTGGAGATAAGAGTCTCATAGGGACTTTTAGGCCCAGGCTGGCTTGATAAGAGTCTAATAAGGACTTTTAGGCCCAGGCTGGCTTTGAACTGTGATCCTTAGATCTCAGCCTCCTGAGTAGCTAGGATTAACAGGTGTGAGCTACCACACCTGGCTTCATACCACTTATTTCTATCAACTCCAAATTCCTCATCTGAAACATGCTGATTTTATCATATGGGATTGCTAGATGAAATGTGGATATTTACGTAAGCAGTAATATTCCTGCTACTGAATAGGATCTTATTTCCAAATAAGAAGAATGCTTCAAGGGCAGCTCCCACAACCTGCCTCTAGGTTAAATACCCTGAGCTTACAGAGGCTCATTCCCTCACAGCAGACAGGGTGCCTGGTAAGGGGCAGTATTTGAGAGAGCTGAGGGATAAACCATTCATACTTGAGACTTCAGAACACTGACCTTTACAGGACCTGAAGGGTCACAAACTTAGCAACTTCCACACTACACTGGATTAACCTAGATAGCCAGTAACTGCAAATCACTTTTTTTCCTAATTCTCAGAGAACATAAAAGACTATGGACAAAAAGTTCTCTCAAGTTTAAGTTTTTTCCTTCCCCATGTTTGCTTTAAGTTCTGGGGCCTATTACTGCTTATTTGATACTTAGCAGGATTTATTAAGGTACTAAAGGAATCTACAAATGGGATTTGTTTGTTTTTTTTTTTTTTTTGGTTGGTGTGACTTGAATGCTGGGCTTGGGTGCTGCTGTCCCTCAGCTTTTCAGCACAAGGCAAGTGCTTTACCACTTGAGCCACAGCGCCACTTCTGGCTTTCTGGTGATTTATTGGAGATAGGAGATAGGACTTTGCTGCCCGAGCTGGCTTTGAACCATGATCCTCGGATCTCAGCCTCCTGAGTAGCTAGGATTACAGGCGTAAGCCACTGGTGCCTGGCTTCAAATGGAAACTTTTAAGCTCAGGAAAACAGAACCAGCTGAATTCTGATTCCTTATATTCTTCATGGACATGTGTGGGTTTTATGTTGTTTTATGGCATAAAAATGCTAGAATTTACCTGGCACTGGTGGTTCACTGTAATCCTAGCTTTACTCAGAGGCTGAGATCTGAGGACTGAGGTTTGAAGCCAGCCCTGGCAATAAAGTCCCTGAGACTCTTATTTCCAATTAATCTCTGCCCTCCCCTCACAACTGGAGGTGGAGCTGTGGCTCAGGTGGTAAAGCACTAATCTTAAGCCAGCCAAAGAGACAAGGAGACTAGGACAGTGCCCAGGCCCCAAGTTCAAGCCCCAGGACTGGCACCAAAAAAAAAAAAAGGCCAAAACTCAAGCTAGATGCTGATGACTCACTCACACCTGTTATCCCAACTACTCAGGAGGTTGATACATGAAGATCTAGGTTCAAAGCCAGCCCAGTAGAAAAGTCCATGAGACACTGATTTCCAAATAACTATCAAAAAAGCTAGAGGTGGAGCTGTGGCTCAGGTGGTAGAATGCAAATCTTGAGCTCAAAGCTCAGGGACAGTGCCCGGGCCCCGAGTTCAAGCCTCAAGACAGGCACAAAAAAAAAGGGGGGAAAAATAAAAAAGCTGACACTCAAAACTATCTAAAAACCACAGTACTCTGTGTGGGCAATAAAGCAGACCAAAACTCCTAGAAGCCTCAGCAAGAGCACAGAGTACTTCTATGGGCTGTCACCTGAATATGCTCCCGTTTTGAGTATTGTGTTGTTTCTAAGACACATCCCAGTGTAGCTCTTAGATATGGAGTTGTACCTTATTAAAATATACATGGAACTTGAAGTTCTCTATTGTTAGAAAACTTTTAAATAAGTAATTTTTATTGTGATTAAGTGATTACATAAATTTCACAGTATTGTGAGATAGTGGTACTTATTTAAAGTCAAACACATTCTAACCTTCATAAGGCAAATTTTCATTATCATGGTCTATAAAGTTTGTGAATTCTATGAGCTTTGGCAATACAGCTATTTCTTCCACATTGGGTGGTATATACATTTCTTTCCTTTTGCTTAGTGTTAGCTGTTCCCTCTATCCCTCTCATTCCCTCCCTCCCATTGCTGCCCTTGGGTTGCTTAGTTCATTTTCATCAGTGTCCAGTGCAGCTGATGGGCCCCTCTGTTGTATGTTTTCGCCCGTTTCCCTCTGATTCTGTGTCCTCCTCCTAGTTTCCCTCAGATGTGCATGTATACCATATATGTGGTCAACAGCTTGGGGTCATTTAGTAATGATACAAGATGAGTGAAAGTCTTTTGATTTTTGAGTTCTGTTGAAAACTAACTTTTAAAATTAAGTTCCATGTCCATAAAAGCAAGGGTCTAAGAACCAGAGAACACAGGCCAGGCTGCAGAATACTTTACCCATGATAATGTCCTCTAGACATCCGACCACAGCATCGAATTCTGCATCAGAGGCAGAAGAGCTGAAAAATAAGCCAGGATTAGATGTTGGTTCAAATAATTATTTTAAAAAAGAAAGTTATTCCTGGCAGGAGTGAAAAGGATAGCAAAATCAGTATCTTGTCATTCATCTTCAAAAATTAGGAGGACCCTGCCTGGTTTGGTGGCTCATACCTGTAATCTTAGCTATTCAGGAAGGTTGGGGTGAGGTAGAAATTGGAGATAGGGAAAAGCTAAAAAATGTGGTGTGCGCCGGACTCGGGTGGCTCACAGCTGTAATACTAGCTACTCAGGAGGCTGAGATCTGAGAATCGCAGTTCAAAGCCAGCCCAGGCAGGTAAGTCTATGAAACTCTTCAATAAACCACCAGAAAAAGAGAAGTGGTGCTGTGGCTCAAGTGGTAGTGCGCTCACCTTGAGCTGAAGAGCTCAGAGACAGTACACAGGCCCATGGTGGATACACACACACACACAAAAAAAAACCCAACAACAAAAAGTTGTGTGTGGTGCTTGTCCATCATCCCATGCCCTGGTGAAGTTTTTTGTTGGAGAATCTAGATCTATGCCAAGGTAAAAAAGACCCTATCAAAAAATAAAGAGAAGGGGTATGTGGCTCAAGTGGTTCAACCCCCAGTACCTCCCTCCCTGTCCCTTCAAATGAAGTCCAGGTCCTGTGGCTCAAACCATAATCCCAGTTACTTGGTTGGGATTATGGTTGGAGGCCATCTGGTGGAAAAATGCAAGACCCTATCTGAAAAATAAAATGAAAAGGGCTGAAGGCGTGTCTCAAGTGGCAGGGGCCCTGAGTTCTATCCCCAGCATGGTCAAAGAATGAAAAAATTAAGCATTATTAATTTTTTGTTGTTCAGGCCCAGGGCCTGGGGTGCTTGCGGTCCCTGAGCTTTTAGTGCCCAAAGCTGGCACTCTACCACTTAAACACGCCTCCACTTCGGGCTCTTTTAGTGCTTAATTGGAGGTAAGAGTCTCCAGGACTTTCCTTTCCTTGCCAGGGCTGGCTTCGAACCACGATCCTTAGTAGCTAGATCGCAGGCGTGAGCCTAGGGCACATGTTTATTTCTGATCTAAAATTTCAAACAGAAGGAAAACACCCGTGACCTGCCGCCTCTTTCATAAAACTTAACATCACCGACCCCTGAATGGGAGCGGAGGATGGCTTGGCCATCTCCAGGCGGCAGATCTCTTATCCCCTGGGGGTCTACTCACCGCATTTTAGCGATCGCACCGCACCTGGCGCGGGGAAACTGGATGGGAGAGTGCTCGGGTCGGAGGTCGTTGGGGGACAGGTGCGGGGGGAGGGGGTGGGGAGGGCAGCGTGTTGGGGGGAGGGGATGGGTTCCCGGACTGCGGGCCACGCCTCGCCGCTCAAGGGCGCCGGGCCGGCCTGGGATTGTGATGGAGGGGTGACAAGGCCCCACGCCCTCGGAGGACAGGCCCAGGCCCGCGGCGCATCCTCCAGCCACGGTCACTCACAAGGACAGCGCGATGCTCTCTTCCTCCAGGGCGTCCATCGCCGCGGCGCAGCATCCACCCGCAAGGGTGAGCGGGCCCGCCGCCGCCGCCTCTACTCCGCCCGCCGCCCCGCCCGGGCCTCCGTTAAGCTCCGCGGAGCCCCTACTCTCATGGAGGGCGGGGCGGGCCCAAGGAGGCCTCACTGCCCAGCCGCGGGCCCGCTCACGGCGCAGCTGGGTCAGGGATCACAAGCAGGGCCGAGCCTCGGGTCCCGGGCTGCAGCCCAGCGCCGGCGGGGCTCCCACGCGCGGCCACACCGCTCTACTCGCGCGGCGCGCAGCCACAGTCGCCCAGCTGGTCTGACTGTCCGTTACCAACCGCCGCACGCGTGCCCCGCCTCCCGTTACCATGGCTACCGCCTTCTGGGCTCTCAACAGCCAATCACAGACGCCTTTTGCCGCCGCCAGGGGCGGGGCAAATCGGGGAGAGGAAGTCCGGGAAAGAGAACGTCGTGGAGTGATGCTGGTCCTTGTCAATCATTTTCAGTGAAGCCTGGAGAGTTTCACGGCTGTGTAGTCGCCGAACTTCACCTGGTCTGTGTATTATGGACGAAGAAATCGAAGCCAAGATCCTCAGTTTCCTCACTTGGGAGTTGGGTGTGTTTTTCAAAGAGCCTTTTAAAGAACGCCGTAAATTGTTAAATCGTTTGAGTCAGACTTTGATCTGTTACTACCCCTTAGGGAAAGATGGAAAAAAGGCTCTACTGCATGTGTTGGAACTCTTGCAAGTTGCATGATAATCTTTGCAGTATAGATTATTAGGCTAATTATGGATCTAATTATACAAGTCAGAAATTGAGAGCACTACTTTGAGCCAATCAGAAACTGAACTGTTCCAGAAGTTTCATACCTTTTTTTGGTTGGTCGTGGGGCCTGAACTCTGGGCTTGGGCGCTGTCCCTCAGCTCTTCAGCTCAAGGCTAGTGCTCTACACTTGAGCCACAGCTCCACTTCCAGCGTTTTCTGCTTATGTGGTGCTGAGGAATGGAACCGAGGGCCTCATGCATGCAAGGCAAGCACTCTACCACTGAGCCACCTTCCCAGCACACTCTCTCTCTTATGCACACACACGGTTTGCTGAATTACCAGTATTCCTCCATTAGGTACTTTCTGGTCTCGAAAAGAACTTACCTACTAAGTCATGAGGTCAGAGTGGAGAATGAATGAAACAACGAATAACTTCATCTGTTTTGATTGCTGTTACAAACCACACAACCTACTGGTCTAAAACAATTATGTTCTCACTATTACAGCTTGTGCAGGGCTCATCATGAAGCCAGAAACTCCTTCAGAGGAGCTCACTCACCTGGCCAGCAAATTAGTGTTGGCTGTTGCTAAGAGATCAGCTGTGGATGTGTATATTTAACCCGCGTTCCTCTGTATAGAGGTCTTTCTGGGGATATTTGGGTTTTCTTACATCATGGTGACTGGGCAAAAAGCAAGCATTTCAGGGACTGTCAGTCACTTAAGGGCCTGGAATTGGAAATGGACAGAGTCATTCATATGTTGTTAATAAAGCATAAAGAATACATAGAATCAGCCGGGCGCCGGTGGCTCATGCCTGTAATCCTAGCTACTCAGGAGGCTGAGATCTGAGGATTGCGGTTCAAAGCCAGCCTGGGCAGGAAAGACCGTGAGACTCCTATCTCCAATAAACCACCAGAAAACCGGAAGTGTTGCTGTAGCTCAAGTTGTAGAGCGCTCTCCTTGAGCTGAAGAGCTGAGGGACAGTACCCAGGCCCAGAGTTCAAGCCCCACAACAGCCAAAAAAAAAAAAAAAAAAAAAAAAAAAAGAATACACAGAATCTACCCAGATTTAAAGGTCGTAAACCTTAAAAAAAAAGGGGGGGGGGGAGAAGGGGATATTAGGGATTGATGCAGAGATTCATGTTTGCTAGGTAAAACTCTACCACTGAAGTACACTCCAAATGCTATGAACCTCATTTCTTCTTCTTTCTTCACTGTTTTCTTTTTGCTCTGATCCTGCTTATGCTTCCCCAACATACCTGGGATGACAGGCACATGCCATCATACTCAGCTATTTCTGTTGAGATGGAGGCTTAAGAACTTTTTTTTTGCTTAGGCCTGCCTCAAATGAAGATCCTCCCCTTCTTCCCCGAGCAGTTAGGACTTACAAGTGTAAGCCACTGGTGCCCAGCCTTAAACCTCATTTTCTTGAAGGTCTTGCTGACACCCAGGGGGACCTCAAATTGGTGACTCTCTGGAATTACATGTGTGAACAATCACACCAGGCTTTAAACCTCATTTGCTGGGAAGAATACCAAGGAAATTTGCAGCAATCTTTTAATCTATTTTGCCATGTTTGGCTCTAGGAAGAAAGGATAAAGATAACAGGTACCTGCTTACTTAGGCATTTACTAGATACTATATTAAACATTTATAGTTTCCTTTAGAAGTGTTTTGAGGAAAGGGCCAAAACTACAACCCTGGTTAAAATAATATTACCTCTATTTAACAGATGAAGGCCTGGTGGGCACTGGGTAAGTTCTACTGCAAAGGATCATTAATCATACTATGTTGCTCTCAATGCCTGTTATTGAACATACTCTTAGAACATGAGGTTTTTCTGCTGGAAACAGAATACTGGCTCCCCCCCAATAAAGTTCAAATTGAATATATCTAAATGATGCTTTTCCATTAATAAAATTTAAAAGCCTTTGTGGATTAGCATTAAGAATAGTTGTAAGTGATGTTTTCATGGATACACCATGCAGATGGCTGAAACACAGGCCAAAGTTTCTGCTTCTAAGACTGAATCACTGTTTCCTGGCACTCTGCAAATGACACAATTTTCTCCTGCTTTATTTACTAACAACAACAACAACAACAACACCCCAGCACTTCATTTTTTCCCCTCCTGAAACCTTAATTTTCTCTGAGTTACTTGGGAAGTGTTATTACTTAATCTGCCCCTTCCAGCCTGTAGCAATATAACAAGAATAAAAGATTCCTGTTTAATTTCTCTTCAATGGTTTCCTTCAGCACAGGATCTTGTCCTAGTTTGCCAATCCTTCCCTTCTCCTCTGTGCAGTAAACAAACGTCTTTCCTTTGTAGTTCAAAGGTTACACTTTTGATTCCTTCATGAGTGGTTAAATCAATTTTAATATTTTAGCCTTTTGCTTCTGTGGTCCATTTTAGGGCCAAAGGCCTGACATAAACGTATGGAATACTGATAGGTTCCTGTGTTCCTTTGATTCCTCACAGATTAACAGTTAATTTCATCTCTTTTCTCTCAAGAGTTTTCATACAGCCTTCAGCTGGACTATTTCCGCTTCCTTACTGCCACCTCTTCTATTTTGTGCTTCTGTAACCCCAACCCATTCTTCCATCCCAATCTCCAAATACAAGCTAGAGCCATCTGAAATTATCAGATTACTTCCACACTCAGTCCTTTTTTTTTTCCTACTGAATTTAGGACAAAATAGAAAACCCTTCACAAGCTTCCAACACTAGCACATACTATTTTTTCTTGTTTCTCAACAGAGACAGGACCTTCAACCATATCCCAGCCTTGAGCTCTTTAGTGAGGACCTGAGCTTATAATGCAGTGCTTATCTAGTTACCCGGTCCTCAGCCCCTCTGCCTGGCTGTAGCCTTTTTCCTCCTCCTGACAACCTCCTACATCCAGCTAAACATACAAATAGGTCAGCCTTCTTCCTTAGAACTATATTGTCAGTTGGGCGCCGGTGGCGCACACCTTTAATCGTAGCTACTCAGGAGGCTCAGAGGTGAGGACTGCAGTTCAAAGTCAGACTAGGCAGAAAGGTCCCTGTGAGACTGTTATCATTAACCACTCAAAACCTGGAAGTAGAGCTGTGGCTTAAAGTGGTAGAGAGCTAACCTCGAGCACAAAAGAGCTCAGGGACAGCACCCAGGCTCCGACTTCAAGCCTCAGGACCAAAACCAAACCAAACCAACAAAAAAAAATAACTATATTATTTTTCTTCAGGGCACTAACAAATTATCACAGCAAAAACAAAAACAAAAAACCAACAACAACAAAAAACCACACTCCCCCTTCCCCACAAACTCCACAAACACAAGTACCGTACAACAGGCAGGGCCCAGGGTAGATTAGGAGCTCAGTGGGGACCTGGTCAATAAAGAAAGTTAAACTTCTTCAGTGTGTGTGTGTACACGGTGGTGGTGGAGAACCTAGGGCCTTAAGTATGCTGGGGAAGTGCTCTACCCTTGTGCTCTTTACTATTCTTACATGAGTCTCTCCTACTCTGAAGAGTAGGGACTTCAGCAGAAGGCAGCAATGAAAGCTATGAAACCTTAGTTAAAAAAGGCAACAGATGTTTTATTCTTCAATGCAAATTACTGTATTCACCACAAGCTAAAGAGAACATATATCTCTATAGATGTATATTTATATATATATATATATATATATATATTTTTTTTTTGGATTTATGGAAGACTAGAGACATGGAAAAAAATCCAGCACCCCAACAAGTACAGCCAGGAAGGAAATCTCTGTAATGGACAGATTTAATGAACTACAAACAAGAAAGGGTGGGAAAGGAGGAAAAAATGTGCATTGAGTTTAAGACGCTGTAAAACTCAGAAGACATATTTACTGTTCAAGTATAAACTCAGTAAGGACTTGGCGTAAATTGAAAGGCAGCTGCTGAGGTACACCATTATAAAGTAAGCTCTATGAATTTACAGTTCTACCTTCCAATTTTCTGGGAGAAAAAAAAAATCGAACTCTTGAAGGTCTTCACCAGAGACCCTGAGAGGGATAAACACTTTTGATGAAGACAGTCAACAATCCATGATTGAATTTACTATTCAAAAACATGTATTTATTTAAAACAACAGAAATAAGTGTTCTCAGACTGTCCTTTAGAGTTTTTGAGACTACTGGTTCAAGAGTTTCAAAGTGTATTACTTCCCAAAACAATACTGATTAAAAATTTTTTTAAACAAAAAAACCAAACAACAACAAAAAAACCTGATTTGAATGGTACCTTAAAAATATCCTAAATACCAAATTTTCTCCAGTCTAACATTACAGTTGATTTAAGAATTCCTCCTGCATTGGTAAAACATTTTTTTTCTTCATAAAACATGGGTACGGAGATTGGATAGAAACACCATGAATGTGAAAACACCACCAATTTTCTGCAGTTAAAAAAAACTAGAATGTTCTTTGGAATCACTGAAGTATAAAAAAATTTGGGTTTTTTTTTCTACAGTCTGCACCTTCCTTCAGGTTCTCCATGTTGCTTGGTGATGACCTGTGGGATTTTACTTTTACAGATTCAGGTCTGCCATGCAACATCCGTGCCAAATGACCTGTACACCTGACAGGTGATGTTGACCCCAGAAACACTGTCACTCACTTCTCCAAAAGGACTCCTCCCCCAAATAAAAACTTCAGATTGTGACACAAAGCATCCCCTGTTAAACAATCAAATGAACCCAACATGGAGAGTTCTGGTGGTTTCCGCACTCAGAGGGCATTGTCACTTATTGATTTTCATGGAAGTACCACAGGCCTGGCTGCTGGCGTTCAGCTTTCCTTGGCCTTAAAAGGAATTCAGGGCTGGCAAGTTGGATTAGATTCTAAGAGAATTTTGTCTTTGAGAAACTACCATTTTTAGCATAAAATCTGGCCATGGCTATAAGTTTCAATGTGCGTACAACTGATTCGAGATGGATTTTTTTCTTTTTCTTTTTGACATTGGCTGGAATTGAGTAGAAATGAGTCCATGACGCCTCTTCACATGTGTCATGAAATATGAGAAATCTGTCTGACTCTAGACACTATTTCTTTACGACACAATGGGCAGGTCTCCAGTTGCAAGGCACAATCCATGCACAGGTCGCTGGGGAGAAAGACATAAAAGAAGTCAAGTTAATGCTTCAAAAGGTCAGACTCTACCTGCCAACTAAATCTAAACTGTTAATAAGTTAGGTGAAAGGGTAATATTCATAGATGGCTTAAAAAATAAAATGAAGCCAGGTGCTAGTGGTTCATACCTGTAACCCTAACTACTCAGGAGGCTGAGATATGAGGACTGAAGTCTGAAGCCAGCCCAGGCAGGGAAGTTTGTTGAGACTATTAAAACGACTGCTGGAAGTAGAAGTGTGGCCAATATAGTAGAGTGCTAGCCTTGAGTAAGAAAGCTAAGGACAGCACCCAGCTCTGAGTTCAAGCCCTACAGAGTCTTGCTTGGATTCTTTCTTGCAGATGGGAAGATTAATTGCTGTGCTGATCTTCTCAAATGTTAATTGCTGTGCTGACCTTTTCAAGTATATTTTAAACTGGGATTTCCTTCTATCCATATTTGTGTTATAATATTCCATATGTCAAGAATGGGTATTGGCCAGGCACTGGTGGCTCATATCTGTAATCCTAGCTACTCAGAAGGCTGAGAGCTAAGGATCATAGTTTGAAGCTAGCCCAGGCAGGAAAGTCCATGAGACTCTCATCTCCAATTAACCACCAGAAAACTGGAAGTGGTGCTGTGTCTCAAAGCTCAGGGACAGTGCCCAAGTCCCACAGCCGGGTTGGGGGGGTGGGAGGGAATGGGTATTGACCAGGAAGTAGAAACATGTCTTCTTTGGGAGGGGGAAAAAGAGGACACAAAAATGGAGGAAGGGTGAGCATATGCATCATTGTATTCTATGTACATTATGTAAAAATTGAACTCTATAACTTGAGGGCAGGGATAGGAGGAGGAAAGTGAGGGAAAACAATAGAAGGGGTGACACTGATCAAGACTCATTGTACTTATAACCTGACTTACAGTATTGTAACCTCCTTGTATGACTACTTGGTATTAATAATTAAAAAGAATTGATATTGAGCTGGGCACTGGCAGCTAACACCTGTTGATCTTGCTACTCCAGAGGCTAAGACCTGGAGAATCTCAGTTCAAAGCCAGCCTGGGCAAAAAAGTCTGTCAATTAACCAGCAGAAAGACAGACTAGAGATGTAGCTCAAGTGGTAGAGCCTTAGCTATAAACAAGAAAGCCCAGTGAGAGCTTAAGGCCCCAGAGTTCAAGCCATGGTACCCTCCCCTGGCAAAAATAGAATGGACAGTGAATTTTCTTGGTTAAAGTAATAACACCCTCTCAACAGCTATATTTGAGTAAATTATATTAGTAGATTTACATTTTGCCATTTTTGCATCCATTTGCTTTGCTTTTTCTATTTGGTGGTGATGAAGAGGACCAAATCTCAGATTCTAATTCATGCTAGGACTAGGCTGTACTACTGAGCTACATCCCCAGCCTAGCTGTGAATATTTCATTTACATTTTTTATATTTTTATATTTATAATCACAAGCTGGCCCAGGGGCTTGAACTCTGTGTTATCCCTAAGAAAATTTTGCTTAAGGGTAGTGCTCTCTACCACTTGAGCCATAGCTCCATTTCTGACTTTTTCTGTCATTAATTGAAGAATCTCACAGATTTTCCTGCCTGGGCTGGGTTCAAACTATGATCCTCAGCTCTCAGATATCAGCCTCCTGAGTAGTTAGGATTACAGGCTTGAGCCACTGGTGCCTGGCAGTTTTCTCTCTCTCTCTCTCTCTCTCTCTCTCTCTCTCTCTCTCTCTCTGTGTGTGTTTTCTTTATCAGTTTTTGGTATGATTAACATGCAGTCTTTGTAAAAATAATATTGTGGGTTTCTATATTTTATCTGTGGTCTATTGAAGTTTAGTTGGAATTTGACCTCTTCCCTGAAAATTATGAAGAATTCACCTGTGAAACCATCTGGGCTAGGTGCTTTGGAAGGGAATGCAAAGGCAATCTCTTCTGTAGTACTAGGGATGCTTAAATTTTCAGTTTATTCTAGTAGTCCAGTTCTAGTAATTCAGATTTCCTTTCTTTATTGTCAACCTTTAAAGATTGTTGCTAACTCAAGTTAGACTAAATTCTCTTAATTTCCTGTTGCATTCCTGTTTTGAATATGCCTATTATAGAAACTATGATCACATTTAAGATAAGTGGTCCTGTTTTCACTTTATACAGTAGCACTTTTGAACAAGCCCTTATTGTATGCCAAATCATAGGGAAGGACCAGAGGGCTCTCAGATGAATACCAGGATCCTGTTGTTTAGGATCTTAACACTCTTACAGAAATAAAAGTAGAAAAGAGCATCAATATCAGCATTCAAGAGGCTGAGGTATTCAAAGCTAGCCTGGGCTATAAGACCCTATCTTAAAAAAGTAAAAATCCAAAAAAAAAAAAAAGGTACAAAGACAAAAAAAAAAAAAGTAAAAATCCAACCTTTAAACTCTGTAAGGCCCCAATAACTAATACCTGCCTGCAAAGGCAATCATTTGGAAATTCTGGGCTTTGAAGAGAAACTGGTATAACTATGGGTGAAATGAAACAGCCAGATAGCAACCCATCTCAGAAGACAAGTATACAGAAGCTGAGTCAGGACTCAGGCTGGCTCATTCATGGGGATCATGAACTAAGGTTTATATTCCAGGTTCTGGACTGCAGATCAGGTGGCCTAAGCTTTGTGAATAGCATGAGAAAGACAACGTATGGGATGTGATGAATTACAAGCAGCTGGCTATAACACTGGCATGAGTGCTGCTCACTTTGACTGGCCAGGGAAGCTCTACACCTCTTCCTCTTTGTAATCTTGGTTGGGATGGCTTTCTTCGGGACCAGATTATTTGCTGCTCTGGCCAATGCTTAGATACTATGTCCTGAAAGATCTAAGCTGTCTGCTAAGTTCATCCCCTACAGCTGATTTTTTTTTTTGGTAGGTCGTGGGGCTTGAACTTGGCTTGGGTGCTGTCCCTGTGCTCTTCAGCTCAAGGTGAGTGCTCTACTGCTTGAGCCACAGCATCACTTCCAGTTTTCTAGTAGTTTATTGGGCTGGCTTTGAACCGCGATCCTCAGATCTCAGCCTCATGAGTAGCTAGGATTACAGGCATGAGCCACCGGCACCCAGCTTACAGCTGAAATTTAAGATGGCAGGAGGGTGTTAGCCTTCTCAACTGTCCAAGCTGGCTTTGAACTGCCATCCTCAGATTTCAGCCTCCTGTGTAGCTAAGATTACAGGTAAGAGCTACTGGTACCTGGCTGTAACCCACTTTTTTTTTTTTTCTTTTCCCTCCATAGCCTTTTTTCTATTTTAAAAATTAATTCATGCATTTAGGAACAATTCTTCAGGGGCTGGGAAGGTAGCTCAGTGGTAGAGCACTTGCCTTGCATGTGTAAGGCCCTGGGTTTGATTCCTCAACACCACATAGGCAAAAAGAAAAAAGCCAGAAGTGGCACTATGGCTCAAGTGGTAGAGCGCTAGACTTGAGCTGAAGAGCTGAGGGACAGCGCCCAGGCCCAGAGTTCAGACCCCACAACCGGACCAAAAAAAAACCAAATCTTCAGTATGTAATCCACTTTTGATATAAAATTCCTGCTTAATGGCTAGGGAGTTGGCAGTACCCTAAAAGTGAGTCAAGAGAGGGGTAAAATGTTGCCTCTGCAATGTACAAACCTGTGTCCACATGGCTTCAGCTGTGTGTCTGCTACTTCATCACAACAAAGGGAGCAGCAGTTCTCACGGATGCTGACTTGTTTCAACAGAGCCAGACGCCTGTGCCTGCATAGACAAAGCAGTTTAAAATTCATTCTCCTAGCAGGAAAAGGGGTTTCTTGTTAATTGTGATGCATATAAAACACTTTGAGTAATGGCCTACCTATGAGAGATATACTAAGCCTTCCTTCTGCTTTGTTCAGTAAAGTTTTCAAACATAATACCTCATACTTTACTCTCAGGAGGCAGTGAAGGAGACTTGGACATTCTCATTTTACAGACAAATTAAAGTTCAAGGGAATGATTTACCCAAGATCACAGTTACTAAAGTCAGAAATCAAATTAAAATCCTTTGATTTTAAGTCCAGTGCTCTTTTTACCTTTTTTTTTTGTTGTTGTTGTTGGTCATGGGGCTTGAACTCTGGGCCTGGGTGCTGTCCCTCAGCTCTTCATCTCAAGGCAAGCGCTCTACCACTTGAGCCACAGTACCACTCCTGTTTTCTGGTGGTTTATTGGAGATAAGAGCCTCAAGGACTTTCTTGACCAGGCTGGCTTTGAACTGTGATCCTCAGATCTCAGTCTCCTTGGTAGCTAGGATGACAGGCGTGAGCCATCAGCGCCTGGATTCTTTTTACTTTAAAAAAAAACCTGAACTATATTGGTCTATTCACTTCATACAGAGATGTGTTTGTAAACATATTTTCAGAGTTCAGAGATGTTGAAATAATAAAATTCCATTGCAGAAAAACCCAAACTAGGGCTGGGAAGGTGGCTCAGTGGTAGAACGCTTGCCTTGCATGCATGAGGCCCTGGGTTCGATTCCTTAGCACCACATAAGCAAAAAGAAAAAAAAGCCAGAAGTGGCGCTGTGGCTCAAGTGGTAGAGCACTAGCCTTGAGCTGAAGAGCTGAGGGACAGCACCCAGGCCCAGAGTTCAGGACCCACGACCGGACCCAAAAAAAAAGAAAAACCAAAACTATTAAAAACCAGTTGTTTTGGGGCTGGGAAGGTGGCTCAGTGGTAGAATGCTTGCCTTGCATGCATGAGGCCCTGAGTTTGATTCCTCAGCACCACATAAGCAAAAAGAAAAAAGCCAGAAGTGGTGCTGTGCTTCAAGTGGTAGAGTGCTAGCCTTGAGCTGAAGAGCTGAGGGACAGCACCCAGGCCCCAAGACTGGACCCCCTCCTAAAAAAAAAAAAAAACACCAAAACTATTAAAAACCAGTTTTGTGTTTTTTTGTTTTTGTTTTTTTCCTAGACAGGTCTCAGTATGTACTCTAGATCAGATTAGAACTCACTATGTAAACCAGGCTGGAGCAGAAAAAGCTCAGGGACAAAGCCCAGGCCCTGAATTCAAGCCCTAGGATTGGCACAAAAAGAAAACAACAACAACAAAATGGATATCAGTCTAACTAAGGAAGAGAAAGATTTCTACAATGAAAAATACAAGACTTTGAAGAAAGAAATTAAAAAAGTTATCAGTAGATGGGAAGACATCCCATATCATGAATTGGCAGAATATTTGAAAATGGCTATATTGATAAAAGTAACATACAAATTCAATGGAATATCTACAAAAACCTCATTAGGGAGGTTGGGGGTGGGAGAAGAGGAACAGACGTTATGGGGACTAGTTGGATGGTGGGTGGGCTGGAGGGGAGAACAAAGGTGGTTAAATACTGTGGAAATAATTTGCAACTATAAACATGAATCAACGAAACTGGTTGGGGATGCTATTTTTTAGGAGGAGGCGAGCAAGGAGTATGATAGAGGGGGTGACATTGGTTAGAATACAGTATAAATGTGTGGAGCTATAGCAATGAAATCTCTTCTCATTTAAATATTACAAGCCAATTTGAAAAAAAAAACTTTCTTTCTAGATTCTTCAACACTAAATAACAGCAATGCTATTACATACATATTTGGTCTTAATCAAATTCTAGAAATCCCTGTGAAACCACTTCGTACTTTAGGGAAACATGGGTCTTAATTATTTTCCCAATAATTTCATATTAATAACTGGTTCATATGTATATATTTTCCTGATATGTTTCAGTTAATTTATATTTCCAAGAAAGTCAGCATGTTTAGTGAGGGTTTCAAAATTTCTTAATAAAAGTTGAAAAACGTCTCTCATAAATGGTTTAATTTATCATAAGTATATGTAACAATCAGGAGACAGCCTTGGTACATTTCTCACCTTGGCAAAATTATTTTTTCTTCAGCTGTTAGGAAGGCATAGTCATTAAAAGTGCTGAATTTCATAGATGGAGGGTACTTGAATGGTTTTGCTCCAAAATTGAACTCACATTGTTGATATGACATGAAACTAGCTGCAGCGAAAAATCCAGATCTATAAATAAAAATGAATATGGGGTCAACAGAATTCATAAAGCCAAAGTAAATCCTTACATATATTGGTTTTCAGAGTCAAGGTGAACAAGTCACATGCTGGCAGAGAGAAAGGAGAACAGTTGCTATGTATTAAGCTAGATAAGCCTGTAAGCCCGAGAATACTACACCTTTATCTTTTATGTCAAATAGGTTTAGGTCTTACTATAGGCATTCCTAAATAAATCAAATAAAAAATCACTTTCTCATTATGATTGTTTACATAAAATAAAGTTTTTCTCCTGGAGAAAAGTATATTCCGTGCATCTACTTGAATTTCTGAGACAAGCTACTTACACAGTAGATGAAAAGACTTGCTTCTCAGGAGGCAGCTGGTTGCCATTTAAAAAGAAGATCATTTGCTTTTCATTCAAGTCTAACAGAAACCCGACTGTGTCTCCTAGCAGACAAAACAAAATGCTGTTAAGGATAGTGCTGTGTATTATCAAGATTCAATTTTTTTTTTGTTTTTGGTACATTGTGGTCTGAACTCAGGGCCCAGATACTGTCCCTGAACTCTTTTGCTCAAGGCTATTGCTTTACCACTTTAAGCCACACCCAGCTCTTTTTTTTTTGAGTAGTTAATTGGGGATAATGGTTAATTGGGGATAAAAGTTTCATTGCCCAGGCTGGCTTTGAACTGTGATCCTTAGATCTCAGCCTCAGGATTACAGGTGTGAGCCACCTTAACCAGCTAATAAACAACTTTTCAACTTTTTTATTGTTGTTGATTGTGGGGCTTGAACTCAGGGCCTGAGTGCTGTCCCTGAGTCTCTTTGTGCTTAAGGCAAGCGCTCTACCACTTGAGCTACAGTGCCATTTCCCAAGATTCTCTTAAGTGCTTGAATGTCACTGTTCAATGTTAACCACAAACTCTACATGCTCATCCTTTTTTTTTTTTGCCAGTCCTGGGGCTTGAACTCAGGGCCTGAGCACTGTCCCTGAGCTTCTTTGCTCAAGGCTAGCACTCTACCACTTGAGCCATAGCACCACTTCTGGTTTTTTCTGTTTATGTGGTACTGAGGAATTGAACCCAGGGCTTCATGCATGCTAGGCAAGCACTCTACTACTAAGCCACATTCCCAGCCATGTTCATCCTTTTTTCTTTTGCAACTGATCTGACCTCCACATACCAGTGTTTTCATAAGCAATTAAGAAAACATACTGCCAGTTAAACTCTGACAATGTAGGATGCACAATTTCAAGGATGTTAAAATGTGGAAAAAACTGTGCATTATGTGAGCAATAAAATATGGATGAAATCATGATTTATTTGCCTCTCTGGTAAGATATGAAACTCCCTAGATAACATCTACCCAAAAATATGCTAAAGGCCTAGGGTGATAAATGCGCCATTATACCCAACTGATAAACTCATGATGGAGAATTCTGAATGAATACCTTCTTTCCAGCATGGGTGTGCATGAGGCTTACTTCTGGCATTGTACCAAATCAGCTGCCGGCAGCCATCATACGCACAGGAGTATTCATCATCCCCAATGCCATACCCTTCCTGGAGAGAGACAAGGCCCAGAGGATGAGCAAGGTTCTGCCTGCTCTGACCTGGGAAGAGAGTGTATCATATATAACTATTAACCTAGTGGCCGGACTTTAAACTTTTTGGATAAAGGAAAAGCCTTATGGTTCCTAGTAAATAGATTACAGCTTTATATACTGTATTGCTAAGTATCTCCTTTGTTTTAGGCATTTTCACATTTTTATTTCTCACTAAGCACCATAAGGCTGGTGGCTTACACCAAGGTGGAAGAGGTAACACAGGCACAGAGAGGTCCATCAACTTCACCTACAGACATGTTACATGAGAAGCAGAGTCAGGTGTGGACTTAAAAGTCTTGATGCCAACATCACTACTCTTTCTACCTCACTGTGGCCAGGCAAACACTTTCCTGCAAGTAGATTAAAAATATTCAAATGCTTAGAGATTTTGAGACAGGTTAAAATGGACCTCCTTTTAGAGGTTCCACCAGCTAAAAGCTACTTTAAGAGTAGCCCAATTTGAGTGTCATACAAGTCCTTGATACTTTTTCTTTAATTACACATTGCCTTTCAATTATCTCCTAGAATTATTAACACAGATATATAAATAGGACCCTAATGAATTACTTTCAGTGCTTACAAAAAATAAGAATGTTGTGATATTTTGCTTATTCTATGGCCTAAACAATGAAGCCAGCCCCTTGTGGAAATTTAAACCACCCCCTGTCTGTATAGTCAAAAGCATTCAGAAAAGCCAGAACAATGTCCACTTGAAACAAAGTTGTAAGTATGGGAAAAAAATCAATAAAATCCTGTTTGGGAAAAGGCAGATTTCATCAGTTTATAATAGGGACTCAATTAGTACTTGGATTAGAGAAATGCATTTGTTTGTTTTTAAAGAAAGAAATCATCACAATATGAAGGGTGAGAAAAGTTCCTGCAATGGTATTCACTGGACACTATGTTGAAAATGAACTATATATAACTGGTGGGTGGGGATGGGAGGGAAAAACTAGGAGAGAGCAAGGGAAGGGGTGACATTGTTCAAAAAGAAATGTACTCTTTACCTGACTTCTGTACTGTAACCCCTCTGTACATCACCTTTATAATAAGAATAAAAAAATTAAAAAAAAAATCTAAGAGTAAGAAAGGAATCCAGAACACCGGTGGAGAGAGTAATTGTCACGTGCAGGGGGAATACCTAACTCCAGTGGTTACAAAAATAAATAATTTTGTATGTGGGGTTAAAAAGCAGAATATGAGACATCAGGGCTGCTCTTGGTCAAAAATACATTAGTAAACCTCACTAAGCAGTTTCACTTACTCAAGCAATGGTCATGGGCTTGATCTTTAAATAGAACTAAAAGTGCTACTGAGGTCCATAGTGTAATAGTTGGACTAAAGGCAGATTTATAAACTAATGATGTGATCTGAGTCTAACTTGCATCTTAAATACTAGTATAACATTTACAGGTCAAGAGGGTTACTTACAGAGTATTTTATTTTCTTTATCGAATCAATAAACAGAAACTGGAAATAAAAAGATAAATTAAGAGCCGGGCGCTGGTGGCTCACGCCTGTAATCCTAGCTACTCAGGAGGCTGAGATCTGAGGATGGTGGTTCAAAGCCAGCCCGGGCAGGAGAGACCGTGAGACTCCCATCTCCAAAAAACGACCAGAAAACCGGAAGTGGCGCTGTAGTTCAAGTGGTAGAGCACTCGCCTTGAACTAAAGAGCTGAGGGACAGCGCCCAGGCCCAGAGTTCAAGCCCCACCACTGACCAAAAAAAAAAAAAAAAAAAAAAAAAAAAAAAAAAAAAAGATAAATTAAGAAAAAAAAAGAAACGCTCTTAACTTGAATTAAACATCTGCAACTATATGGCAGAAATCAGTCTCACCCAGCAGATGGAATGATTCAGCTTCACTGGCCATTAAAAACTATGTGTATAGAGGAAGCAAAGGAAGGGGTGATATTGTCCAAAATGTAATAATCACCTGACTCATGAAATGGTAACCCCTCTGTACAAGACCTTAATAATATCAAATTATATTAAAAATAAGTCCAGGGGCTGGGAAGGTGGCTCAGTGGTAGAATGCTTGTCTTGCATGCATGAGGCCCTGGGTTTGATTCCTCAGCACCACATAAGCAAAAAGAAAAAAGTCAGAAATGGAGCTGTGGCTCAAGTGGTAGAGTGCCAGCCTTGAGCTGAAGAGCTGAGGGACAGCACCCAGGCCCAGAATTCAGGCCCCATGACTGTCCCCCCCCCAAAAAAGTCCAAAAGATAAAACTCTATTATGTGTAACATTCATTGTCAGATGCCCTATGCCTAGAATTGTGCCTAGATTTCATATAGAAGCTGCCTTCATAGAAGAATCCATACTTGCTCTAGCTCTAGGATAACTTTTCAGTGCCAATTGTCTCACATTCTCTTCATGTTTGGGGGTTTGAAGAGGGCTTTGTGGGGAGGGAGGTTTTGTTTTTTTGTTTTTTTTTTCTTTTTTTGGTTGTGGGGCTGGAACTCTGGGCCTGGGCCCTGTCCCTGAACTCTTCAGCTCAAGGATAGTGCTCTACCACTTGAGCCACAGCACCACTTCTAGTTTTCTGGTGGGTATTTGGAGATAAGAGTTTCATGGACTTTCCTGTCTAGGGAGGCTGTGAACTGCAATCCTTAGATCTCAGCCTCCTTGGTAGCTAGAATTATAGGCAAGAGCCACTGGTGTCCATGCTGGGTGGGAATTTTTGAGGCAGGGTTTCACAATAGCCAAGGCTGTCCTCAGGCTTGCGATCCTCCTGCCTCAGGGTCCTGTATGCTGGATGATAGGTATGTGCCACCAAGCTTGGTGGATTCTCCCCATATTTTGTGTACAAAGTAAACGACTGCTATAGACCTTGAATGGAACTGAATTCTAGTCCTATTTTCTTGTCTCAGTTTTCTCATCTGTAAAATGGAAATTGTAATATTGCACATGAGCATCAGTATGAATTCAGCACAAGATTTTTTTTTTTTTTTTGGTGCTGGTACTGGGGTGGGGCTGAACTCAGGGCCTCTCATGCTCTTGTTTAACATTTTATTCAAGGCTAGCTCTGTACCACTCAAGCTACAACTCTAATTTGCAGCTTTTTGCTAGTTAATTTGAGAAAGAGTCTCTTGGTCTGCTGCTTGGGTTGGCTTCACATCTCAAACCTCAGATCCCAGCCTCCTGAACAGCTATGATTACAGGCATGAGCATCAGCTTCTGGAAATATGTTCGCAATAGCTAGGATATGGAAACAACCTAGATGCCCCACCACAGATGAATGGATCCAAAAATTGTGGTATCTATACACAATGGAATATTATGCAGCCATTAGAAATGACAAAATAATGGCATTTGCAGGGAAATGGATGGAGCTAGAAGGAATCATGTTGAGCGAGGTAAGCCAAGAACGAAGAGACAAACGGTACATGGTCTCCCTGATAAGTGGATGATAAATCCAAAATGTTAGGTGATATGACAAAACAGGACTTAAGAAACAAAGAACTCCCACTCATCTGGTTGAACCACTACTAAATATCCCCATGCTGCTGATCACATATATGGTATATAACATGTGAGCACCGTTATATATTACAGACTGTGATAGACAATTTGCTCCAGGAAAGTTAGAATGAACTTGTGACTTTAAATGAGCATCATTATTCCACAATACTGTGAAATTCCGGAAATTATGTAATCACTTAATCACAATCAAAAAAAAAAAAAAAGAACCTCGGGGAAGGGAGGGAGGGAGGGGATGGTAGGGGGAAAACAATGGAGGGGGTAACAATGTTCAAGAGGAAGTGTACTCATTACCTCACTCATGTAACTGTAACCCTCTGTATAGTATCTTTACAATTAAAAAAAAAATAACAATAAAGAAAAACCTATTGTGTCCAAAAAAAATAATAAAATCAGATTTTCTGTGCAGTAAAAAAAAAAAAAACTTAAAAATATGATCTTTTGGGCTGGGAAGGTGGCTCAGTGGTAGAGTGCTTGCCTCGTATGCATGAGGCCCTGGGTTCAATTCCTCAGCATCACATAAACAGAAAAAGCCAGAAGTGGCGCTGTGGCTTAAGTGGTAGAGAGTTAGCCTTGAGCTGAAGAGCTGAAGGATGCTTTCAAGCCCAGAGTTCAGGTCCCACAACCGACTGCCCCCCCTCAAAAAAAAAAGACCTTTTAAAAGGGGTAACGATGATCAACAAGTAATGCACTCATTGCCTTACTCATGTAAGTAACTGTAACCCCTCTGTATAGCATCTTTATAATAAAACTTTTAAAAATGACCTTTTAAAAGTCTTAAAAAATAAATCACCTCTAGGTACTTTATTTGGAGTAGGCAGTCAGCATAATTGGTAAACTAGTGCTGATGTTAGAAAACAGACACTGGAATTTTTCTTCAGACCCAGTTTCTTTTGACCCTTTGGAGGCTCAAAAAAGGCCCAGATTTTCAAATGTCAATGTATGGCCTAGAAAGAGGGAGGGGAGCACTTTTGATGGGGAGTCCCAGCAGAAGAAATGGAAGACTGTGCTTTACTTTTCTACTTTTACCAGAGTTCAGACTTGACTTGTACATTAACCCTTTTATTCCAATATTTTTCTTTGTCTAGGAATTTTAGTAAAATGCCATGAACAATTTCAAAGTATAATAAAGGGCCCTTAAATATATTAATATTTATTATGTACAATATATTTATATATATATTCCCCTACCCTCCCACCCTGCCCCAGTACTGGGGCTTGAACTCAGGGCCTGAGTATCATCCTTGAGCTTCTTTGCTCAGTGTTAGTGCTCTACTACTTGAGTCACAGTGCCATTTCCAGCTTTTTCTGAGTAGTTTACTAGAGATAGAAGTTTCAAGGACTTTTCTGCTATGGCTGGCTTCGAACCATGATCCTCAGATCTCAGCCTCCTGAGTAGCTAGGATTAAGGTGTGAGCTACCGATGCCCAGCTTTAAAATATATTCTTATAGCTGGCAAGTTTAGAATGCTCTTATTGGATCACTTGTACAGCCAATCTCAGGAACGTACATACAGACTGGAGTATTATTTAGATTAATAAAACAATCAGGGTCTTTTCCTTTCTCAAGGATGAAAGTCATATGAATGCAAAATACTTAGTAGAAACTGATTTAATTTTAAGTAGCTTACAATTTGGCCAAAAGAATAGTCAGTTGGGCTGGGCTTTGGAAGACTATAACTTGGCCATAAAAAACATGTATCTGCAGGATAGGGAGGAACTCTAGTGCTCTCCGGTTCAGTAGTAGCCTAGGACTGTGTAGTCTAATGGATTTATTAATCTTCCCTTTTATATCACTGCTTTCTGTAAGAAAAGGTAAGCACTAAATTTTGACCATAAATGCATCTACGATTTATAAGGTAAAAGTCAAGTGAGAAAATTCAAGTCAACACTTAGTATTGTATGAAAGGAAGAGAATTCCTTCAAGATTTCTCAAAGGAATTCCTACAAGATTCTCAAAGATTAATCTCATTGTAAAAAGTCATCCTGACTTAATATAAAAACTAAGCCAAAGATATGGTTGGTTGGGGCCATAACACAGCCTACAAAGATAAAGGCCCACCCAACCCCTAGTTGGACAATTAGATGAACTTTAAAACTCAAGGGAAAAACCCCACAAAACAAAAACCACAGAAGAAAAAAATGGCAGAGGGGCAATTTCGCTTGTGTTTTCCCATTTTTCAATCACTTTAGCAAACCACTGTTAGGAATCGGGCACTAGGTAGTTACTGAGCAAACTTGTTCAAAAAGTATGTGTGTGTGGCCCTCTTCTGCCCATCCACCAGAACTGCTGAGCAGAACTGCTGTTGCTTCCTTTGCATGGCTCCATGGTACTCACATGATTGAGAAACTTGCTGTCTCTAGTGGCCCAGCCAATCTGCATGACACCAGAGGTGACCACAGTTACTTCATAGTACCATACTCCAGCATCTACACAAAACGTGCAGCGCACACTTTCAAAAGAGGAGGCATCACAGCGAGCCTGGAAAAATAAAAAAGTACGATAATCTACCATTAGTGCCTGGAAACCACCAAGTAAGGGAGACTGGCAGAGCTGAGTGTAATTTTCCTTGTTAAACTCTAGGTGAACTACTGTTATATCCTCTGCCCATCCTCAGTGACAAAAAGTATAAAAGCAAATGAAACACACTGTACATATTTCCTAGTTTAACTTCCAGGGAGATCTCACAAGATTGGCACTAATCTTACAAGACCTTGAAGATAGCTGCAATAAGAAAGGCTTTTAGCTTCACTTTTCAGTACTTAAAAAGCTTTGCTTTCAGACTAAAACCTTTTACAAGTGCATAAATCTTCACCTGGCAAGGGGAGAGAAAGGCATAAAACAGGGTACTGAAGTATAACCTAAGGAAGAAAATAACACAAGAGATTGTTTTGTAGCCATCATCCATCTAATTCTTTGCTCCTGACATGCCTAGATGCCTGGCACCTTCTTGTACATAAATAACCCTAACACTAACCTTGGGTAGCATTCGCTATACAAGGAGAAAAGAAAGCTAGGCCCTATGACAACTGGCTGTATGGGTATTTAAAAAGAAGGGGCTTCTATTTGAAACAGTAGTCTTTGGACCTTTGGTTGAGCAAAATGGCCAAGATGAAAAGCAGAAACTTGAACCAGTCAGGCAGTATGACAATGCCTATAGCAGGGTAGCAGCATGTGTGACATTACAGAGTAGATGAGCCAGGAGCTGGTGGCTCACGCTTGTAATCCTAGCTACTCAGGAGGTTGAAATCTAAGGATCGTGGTTAGAAGCCAGCCTGTGCAGGAAAGTCCATGAGACTCTTATTTCCAATGAACTTCCAAAAAAGCCAGAAGTGGAGCTATGGCCCAAGTGGTAGAGTGCTATCATTTGAGCAGAAAAGCTCAGGGACAATGCCCAGGCCTTGAGTTCAAGCCCCCAAAAGACAAAAACCCCAAAACCAGATTAGATAATGCTCTATAATAACACTAGCTCATATCTTCTGCTCTTAACTACTCTCCAGCTAGAAAATAAACTTCCACCTGTTCTGCAACCCATTTTGCTTTTGTTCAGAAGTAGGGCATGAAAATGGGAACAAAATGATTTTATTCCCTGAAGTCCATCTGTGAGAACTTTACCTCCAAGCCATGAGGTGAGATCTTCAGGTACTCGCTGACATCATTGCTATTCAGCATGGCCCTAATGCTACTCAAGTCCACTTTCTCGTAAGTCAGTTGTCTACCTTCTTTTAAAACTGCAAAAGAAAAAAAGTAGTCATGTTTCCTAGACAGGCTGCTATGGGAAGAAAAGGAAAGCTACTGTCAGCTGCCACCTCCATCTACCACCAGTATCAAGGAGCAGAGAGAATCAGTGGTGAGCTTAGCACCTTATATGTGCTGCTACACTATCACATGAAGGCGACAAGCAATTCCAGGTAAGGAAGCCCTGGGGAAGCTCATGCTTTCATCCCTTGTATCTATTATTTTGCATAAAACAACATTCACATTACACTATTTCAGAAGTCTTAACCGTCTTAACTATCACTATACTGAACCCACAATGATGAGGCAGAGGAGGGAAGTTTCACATTAGCCCAGTGCTAGCAGTGAGGGGTGAAGAACAACTGTTACAGTGTAAGACATGACTAGGGATTAAAGTACAAAGCTGAGAGGGGGGAGGGAAGTAAAATGAACAAAGTCCAAGTGCAAGGAACAGGTCCAGAGGCAGGAGTCACTGGGGTTTGTTTTCAAGGAGGTGAGGAGACAGTATGCATTGGAGAGTTGGTTACTTAGAGCCGTATGACTAATGAACCTCACTGCAGTAGGAAATGAGAAAATAAGGTTTAACATTCCTATAATTCTTATCTGAAGGGTCTCTTGTAAGGGCTCACATCCACTACTATGAAAGAAAGGCCAGTGAACCTATCAAAGAAATAGATTTAGAAATAAAAGCACATTTTAATGAAGGACAACTTCTACTTACAGAGATTGTCTAAACTCCACTGGGCACAGAAGCCAACTTGACGTTTCAGATAATCAGGTTCATAAGCCCAGGACTCTAATGTGACAAGCCGGTCGCTAATACTGGATTCGGAGATAGTCAATTTATTTTCACCTGTTGAGAAAGATGCAATTGTTGAACTACCTATAAAAGAGTGGAATGATTTGCTGGGTGAATTAGTGGCAATAGGGAGTGATGAAAACCAATTGGAAAAGTAGAAGCCATAATGGACTTCAACTAAAGCTTCCAGGGATGACACAGCCAAAAAGCACGAAGTACATTCTGGCGATCTCTCCTCTCTAAATGCTTAGTGACTGAGGTGGGAAAAACCCTTGCCTTTGTCCCTGTTGCACTTCACTGGCATTGAAGTGTCTATCCAGGCAAAAACAGAGTGTACCACAACTGCTAGGGTGTAAAGCGTACGCTCACTCAATAACTCAGAAAAGTAAGATTTTTACATCATAGAAGGTCGTTAATGCAGAGAAGTCACTATACCTACTTGTCTGTGCAAACTTTTCCAGTGCGATAAGTGCAAAAAGCATGACAGTGGGGTGGGACTGTAACTTCTGAAAGACAACACAAGACAGAAACAAGTTATTGCCAGGCAGAGGCAGCAAGTTATCAGTTCCTTCTTCTTGCCCAATATGTGATTACACACACATATATTTTAGCAGTCAGAAAAACTTCACTCATTCAAGTCCTTTATTGTCCATTTGGTTAATAGTGTTTGTAATGAAGAACTATGATAAGAATCTCGTAATCTATTTTTTTTCAAGTCACTGGGGTTATCTATAAATATGAAAATTTCAACTGTATGTATCATTAAGAGTATTATATCATTTTACCTAGCAAAATTTGTAATAGGGCTTTATTAAATAAAATTATTTTTATTATCATATTCTTTAAAAGCAAGTGAAACAGAAAACTTGAATTGTTGCTTAAATTGATCTTTTATTCAGAATAAGAACACCAGGTTCCAGAACTACAAATAATGAAATTAACAACTGTTTTTAACCTGGTCTCTGAAAGGATTCCTACAAATGCTGATAACAGAGGAGAGAGCAACAAGTGTGCTGTTCATACATGTGAGTTCATATCCTGTAAGCTTGCACTTAAAGAAAGGTCTACTCTTGTTTTTATTTTTGTTTTTTGCTGGTCCTGGATCTTGAACTCAGGGTCTGGGCTCTGTCCCTGAGCCTCTCTATGGTCAAGGTTTGAGCTCTACCACTTGAGCCACAGCACCATTTCTGGCCTTTTCTGTTTATGTGGTACTGAGGTATCAAACCCAGGGCTTCACACATGCTAGGCCAGCACTCGAACACTAAAGCTACATTCCCAGCCCATAGTCTACCTGTTTAACATCCTATCTTCTTATAGCCATCCTTCCCCACAGCTGTGCTGCGAGCCTCCAGAGTGCTCTAGAACACCAGAGAATGCCCATTTATTTTTCCAGTGCCCACCTAAGCAGGGAAAAGCTCATATAGCCACCATCCTGCTCTGCCACAAAGCTACGCCATTCTTGTCTTCCTGTCTCTGGGCTTCTACTTGTGGGCCAAGAACTCATTGTGTCTTCTGGGAAGAACCAAGTCCTAACTTTATGGCATGGCCCAGCTGAGGCTCATCTTCATTGAGATGTGTGTCTCACCCTTCATATGCCATCCACCTTATATTCTTGAAGAAGAAGTTTGTCCTTGCTCACATCCTGTCTTAAGATGGAGGCTCTGTTGTCTGAGCGTTCTGTCCATTAACTTACTAGGAAAACTCTTTGAAGGGAAAACCATGAGTTGCCACTCCTGTTTCTTCAGTGTTTACTCAAAGCAGCAGTGTAAGGGTACTCTTAAGCAATATCATGTAGGCACTAACAAATAAGGTCTTTAACACTGGAGTTTTGAAAAAGGCCAAAATTTACTGTGAAAGTAACTAAATCTATCTATCTATCTATCTATCTATCTATCTATCTATCTATCTATCTATCTATCTATCTATCTATCTATCTATCCATCCATCCATATATATATAGATATACCTATATCTATATATATCTATACACATACACCACTCTGTATAACTACTTAAAGATAATTTTGAAAAATGAGAAAAAATACAGACCAGTCAAGACTAAAGTTCATCATGATGAGAAATCTGAAGGCATACACAGGCTCACTAAACAACAAGCTTCACAAACAATATACAAAATACTCAGAAAACAGCAGGTTTAAGAACAGTAATAGAGAGGGAAAGGGGACAGGCCTAGAGATTTATATATACTAGGATCCTGGCCTGATGTTGGAATGCCATAGAGTTTTGTTCCCATTGAAGAAGTCCCTATTACCACATTGGAGACTATACAGACACACAAGTTAATAATGGCAGCTATCTTATGGCTAAATTTAAAACCAACCTGGGCGCTGGTGGTGGCTCATGCCTGTAATCCTAGCTACTCAGGAGGCTAAGATCTGAGGATTATGGTTCCAAGCCAATACTGGCAGAAAAGTCATGAGATTCTTATCTTCAATTAACCACTCAAAAACCAGAAGCAGAGCTGTCGCTCAAGTGGCAGGCTGCTAGCGTTGAGCACAAATAGACTCAGGGACAGTGCTCCGACCCTGGATTCAAGCTCCACAACCGACTAAAAATAACTAATTTAAAACCTAACAAATTCAGATATTTTTGCTTATAATAATTTGCATCCCAGTTTTGGTTGTTATTATTGTTGTTAAAGATAAAGGAGCCAGGTACAGGTGGCTTATACCTAGCTGCGAAACTCTTATCTCCAATTAACTACCAGAAAGCTGAAAGTGGAGCTGTGGCTCAAAGTGGTAGAGCGCTAGCCTTGAGCAAAAAAGCTCAAGGACCGTGCCCAGGCCCTGAGGAGTTCAAGCCTTATGGCTGATGAGAGAGAAAAAAAAAAAAAAAGGATGTAGGCTGGGATATAGTCCAAAGGTAAAGTCCTTGCCTGGAGCACATAAGGCCCTTGGGTTCAATCCTCAATACCATAAAACAACAACAACCACCCTGAAAACAAAAACAAAAAATATAAAAAAAACCAGGACAGAATAAGTAAACAAATAAAATATAGACCTGATTCTACTCTCTGTGCCAAGAACTATACTGGCAAATTGAGAAAAACAAACAATTCTACATGACTAAGAATAACTAGCCACTTACCAGACACTGTAGCAAATATTCCAGTATTCCTGGGCTAAGTAAACCTATACTTGCAGGACCTAGACAAATACAAGAGATACTGGATATAATTAAGAGTAACATGTTATTTTTAATTGATAACTAATGACAAATTGCTAGTAGAACTCTGAATGCTTTATAACGTGCTCCATGCATATTCTCTTCCTCAAGCCTCCTATTCTTATTCTTCTTCCTTTTTTTTGGTTGGTGGTGGGGCTTGAATTCTGGGCCTTGGCTCTGTCCCTGAGCTCTTCAGCTCAAGGAGAGTGCTCTACCAATTGAGCCAGAGGAGCACCACTTCTGGTTTTCTGGTGGTTAATTGGAGATGAGTCTCATGGACTTTTCTGCTGGGTCTGGCTTTTTTTTTTTAATTTAATTTAATTTTATTTGTGAACATACTGTACAGAGGGGTTACAATTACATGGGCAGGATAATGCGTACATTTCTTACCAAGCATTGCACCCTCCTCCTTTGGTTTACCCTTCACATCCCTTCCCAGCCTCCCCCCTCCCCCCCAACCGGGGCTGGCTTTGAACCAGCCTCTTAAGTAGCTATGATTACAGTTGTGAGCCACCGACACCTGGCTGAGCCTCCTATTCTATGTGTGGTTATAGTTACCATGTTCATGGCACAGCTGAACAACTGAGCCAGAGTTCAGAGATCAACCCAAAGGCACTGAGGCCCATGCCAGAGTAGAAACTAGCACCCATGTTCTGATTTCTAATCACTCTGCAAGTGTACTTGAAGGAATTAGCTGAGCTATTTATGTGAAGCTTCTGTTGTTAAAATTTCTAAAATGAGTAACATTCATAGATAAGTCAAATAACTCTGTCTCAGGAACTGTTCCAATTTAAAGCCCTTTCTGTTAGGCATCGGTGGCTCATACCTGCAACCCTAGCTACTTAAGAGGAGTAGCTAGGATTTGAGGAACATGGTTCAAAGCCAGCCTAGACAGGAGAATCCATGAGACTCTTATCTCCAGTTAACAAAGAGCTAGAAGTAGATTTGTGGCTCAAGTGGTAGAGTGCTAGCCTTGAGCACAAAAGCTCAGGGACAATGCCTGGGCACAGAGTTTAAGTTCCAGGAATGGCAAAATAAAAACAATAAAAATAATATAAAGTCTTTTTCTTTTCCCCTGTTGTCTGGTAAGTGTTCATTATCTAGGTACATTTTATACAATGTATATCACATGTTATTATATCCATGTGTAATTGTTGTTACACTGAATTTAGCTTTTTTCTCATCATCATCACTATCACAGTTAGGGTTTTGTTTGTTTTTTTGTTTTTTTTTTGACAGAGTGTCTTACTATGTAGCCCAGGCTGATCCTCTTGCTTCTGCCTCCCAGGTCCTAGAATTACAGACCCTTATCATTACACCAAGCTTTCCTTTAATTTTAAAGAAAGTAAATACAATTTTTACCTTTTAAATTCCTCTGAAAAGCAACAAAATTAAATTAGATCACATTTAATTCTGTATCCTTTCATTATTTTCCTTATTAGTCCTTTCCTTCCTTCTTTTTTCACCAATAGGTGTGATGACAGGTTCACACTTCAGGTTTCCCCTCAATGTCAGACTAAAGGTCTTTCTCCACGGCATTTCCTAGACTTACCTGCTAGTTTCTCGGCCAAGCAGCCTAGGACTGCAGATGTGTTCCTATGTTTGGCAGGATGGCCTGAGTCCTGGCAAGCTACTTCGCCATTTAAATTAAGAATTTCAGTCAATTTCTGGAGTGCATCCTAAAAACAAAAATGTACAAGTATTTTCCTAAGAGAATTCTTTGAGGACAAAGTTAAAGCCAGATATTAAATAAGCTCAGACTGTACATAATAACCCTAATATCCTTATTCATGAGAAATATTATTTGATCAGCCTGAAAGTTTTCTCATACAAGCTGCTAGATTCCATTTCATTCCAAATACATGATACTTAATCTTGAATCATTATGCTAACTAAACCCACTCAAATATGCTTAATAGTATTAGGCCCTAGTAATACTCAAGTAAAAAGTTACTTTTTAAAGTTTTACCAAGTTAGAACAAATCCCACCAGAGTTTTTGCTTATACTGGGGCTTGAACTCTGGTCTTTGAGCTCTTGCTTAGCTTTTTCCAATTAAGGTTAGTGCTCTACCACTTGGGCCACATCTCTTCTCTACTTCCAGCACTTTGATGGTTATTTGGAGATAAGAGTCTCTTAAGATTTGCCTACCAGGCTGGTTTCAAACTAAGATACTCAGATCTCAATCCCCTGAGTAACTGGGATTACAGGCATGAGCCACTGGTGCCCAACCACCATAGTTTTTGAGGTAAATTAAAATGGAAACAGCTTATAAACTTAGGTGTAAATATCAATCGAACATCAATGACGAGTTTAAACACTTCCATTCTATCCATAACACTTTTACTGCACAGGACCCGAATGTCTGAGGCTTAAGCAGACAAATGAAAGATACTAGAATTAAAAAAAAAATCGGCAAAACATGATTTTTGTTCTAAGGTAGGAATAATCACTATAAAAATCTGTAATGTTTGAGGAAGACTCTGAAGTGCTTTTTGCATAAGACTGTTTTGTTTTAATAGAAAACCTTTGTCCTTTGTTCTGAGGAAATTGGTCAGAAAAAGATAAGAAAGTCAGCTTAGTGACTGAACATTCTCTTCTAGTTTCCAGATTGTCATTGTAGATAGAAATGCTTTTACTTTTAACAGTTGGAAAACATTAAACTAAAACCTTAATAGTATACTATTATAGACTAGGTAGCACATCATTAGTAATAAAACTTTTAAACAATGAAATCATTAGTGAATAAAACATCTCAAACATATATGATATAATGTATTATATCAATTTTTATGGTTATTCATCCTGTGAAAAGATGACAGCATTATACAAGATCAGTATTTACTTACTTTAGTGGGCAATGGACATTCATCTAGTAACAATGTTATAACAGCTGGTCCCAATGGATCTTCCAATGGTATTACTCTAATTAAAGATTGGACAACGTCCAACCATCCTTCATCTAAAGGCAAACCAAGAAGATTATGTAATGGACTATCTTGAAAAAGTGAAAATATGTAAATAAAAGTCACATAAGGGGGCTTCATGTTAGCATGAATTTGGCCTTTACTGTATAACTTTTTCGGTGGGGGTCAGTCCTGGGGCTTGAACTTTGGGCCTGGGTGCTGTCCCTGAGCTCTTCAGCTCAAGTCTAGTGTTCTACCACTTGAGCCATGGTGCCACTTCGGTTTTCTGGTGGTTAATTGGAGATAAGAGTCTCATGGACTTTCCTGTCCAGACTGGCTTCAAACCATGATCCTCAGATCTCAGCCTCCTGTGTAGCTAGGATTATGGGCAGGCAGCCAGCCACACCGTGTAACTTTTAAAAAGCTAATTAATACCTGCCATGGACATAATCACCTATTGTTAACTGTTAAAAATCTAGTTTCATGTGTCTATAAATTCAGTTACATTTTTTTTTTGGGGGGGGGGGTCTGGTCGTGGGGTCTGAACTCTGGGCCTGGGCGCTGTCCCTCAGCTCTTCACCTCAAGGCTAGCACTCTACCACTTGAGCCACAGCGCCACTTCTGGTTTTTTTCTTCTTGCTTATGTGGTGCTGAGGAATCGAACCTAGGGTCTTATGCATGCAAGGCAAGCGTTCTACCACTGAGCCCACCTTCCCAGCCCCCAGTTACATGTTTTTTATGTTGGTTCTGAGACTTGAACTAATGGACTGGGTACTTTCCCTGAGCTTTTTTTGCTCAAGACTACCACTTCAGCTATACCTCCATTCCAGCTTTTTGATGGTTAATTGCAGACAAAAAAAAAAAAAAAAAAAAAGAATCTCATGGAGGTTCCTGTCTGGGCTGGGTGAACACTGATACTCAGATGTCAGCCTCCTGGGTAGCTAGAATTACAGTCATCAATCACTGATGTCTGGTTCAGGGACATTTTTATATGGAGAAAATTTAAGCTATAGTTTTCGGTTTTCAAATCCTGATTTAATAGGAATAAGAGCTGGATACCAGTGGTATAATCCTATCTACTCAGGAGACTGATATTAGGAGGATCAGTATGAAACCAGCCCAGAGACTTCATATTCAAATGACCAGGAAAAAGCTGGTCTGTAGGTTCAGCTCAAATAGTAAAGTGCTAGCTGAGAAAGCAACCAAGCAAGACAACAAGGGTGTGAGTTCAAACTCAGGTACCAGCAAAAACAAACACTTTCCATCATGTAGGAATTATTTGGGAAAAGTAAATATTACTAGCAGTTGGCTCTATTTTTAAAATTACACTTAGGAAATTGAGGAATAAAGTTTATCTTCCCATTCTAGAAGTTATGACCAAAGATCTATCAATGCCAAAAAGACTTTCTTTTCTTTCATAATGTCAAATAAGATAAAATAACCACAGAGAAATGCAACTGAATATCCAAGATATAATATATGGTGCCTATTACACTTTTACTGGAAAATCTCCATACTCCAGGGCATTTTCCTGTGAATGTTTAAAAATTTTTTATTTTACAAAAGTGGATGTATTTCTTTATTATTAATTAAAATCAGATCATATTAAAAACAAAAAAATTACCTG